>NC_136766.1:6071124-6704258 GCF_947034865.1 Barbatula barbatula
GTGATGTGCCAGGGATAGGATATTATATATGGGTCCCCATTTTCCTTCTGGCTTTTGTTAAGGAAGTAACTACAGCTGTGTTCCACACCATCCACAGGTTGTTTAACTGTGGGTACTGTTACCTTCAGTGATTTTATTAGCGTTTTGGGTTTCTCTTATAAAGAACAAAGTAGGGGAAGGTATAGAAGTGTCTTTTATATGGATGTCATTGCTATGTCTGACTAATGCATAGGAGGCCATGTTTGAGGTGATATGCAAGACAGGTTACAATAGTTTTGTTTGCTTTGAAGATAGAACAAAAAAACAAATGAATCGCATATTTCTTCAGCTGACGGTTGCATGTAAGTGACTGTGTTCTGCCCGTGACCTTCCTGAAACTCGATCCGGAGGGTGTAGCATAGGGTGTACATGCTGATACATCCCCATCTCTGCAAATATACAGAGAGGGCATAACACCGTGTCTGTTTACTTTTTTGTAATCTCAATTAGCAGCCGGAGTTTCGCTGCACAATATGAAGCAAGCATAGACACATTCTTGCCAAACTAGCTCTGTGTGTACAAGTTCGATTTTGTGCGAGTGTGTATGTGTTTAATTGAGCTCACCTCTCTGTGAACCGGTACATACTCGGCGCATGTTGTAAGCGCACAATGGTTAGAGCTTGCCCACCATCTCCCGCCTGTTCTCTATCCATCATTCCCTCGCTTTTCTCTGACTCACATTTCCGTAGCACCTTGTAGCCGCCTGTTGTGTCATTCTGTGGGTTTCTTTGATGGAGTGTTTCACGCCGGCCTGAGGTGGCCCATTCCTCCCTGAGAAGCTACACAAGGCCTTTGAAATGAGCTTGCATGCCATCTTAACCTCTGCACGAGGGGTCAGACCCTGTTGAAGAGAGCGCTTAAGGCAGCAGTAAGCAGAAGAATCTCGTTGGATGTCTTTTAGCATGCGCATTCCTCAGCCATCATGGTCTCCTGCCATCTCTGTTTTGCTGGCGAGTGAATGGTGACTGTAAACCTGTGCTATCCTTCTTTCTGGCAGGGTGACAGTTGTAGGAAATAAGAGTGGCTTAATCAGGGCTAATAAGAATGTGTTAGTGATGGGGGGATGTTGAAAGGGCTTGAGTCCTCTGTGGAGACACAAATAGACAGAAGACATGCAGGGTATGAAGTTACCATGTCTGGCCCAGGCTTGAGCAATCTAGTTGTGCCCCACTTGCATATAAGAATTGTTCTGTTTTTTGTTAGTCGCAACATTTGTCTTCAATATTGTTTGTGATTGTATCTGTAGCACATATGTACGTTTACTAGCATGTGAGTATGTTCCCAAATATATCACATCTGTGTTATCAGCTGTGGAGGCCCTAAGGCAAACCCCCAACATTTTTCAAAGCAAGCACAGAGAGGGGGAAAACAAAGCAAAAAAGTGACTGTTTTACCCCCTTCAGAAATGAATCCTACTTAATTAAGAAGCAATGAAGAATCCACAGATAGCATTCTGTAATTAGCTTAAGCTGGGGCTGCTGTAACCAGATCCACTGCATTAATGACAACATAAGGCTCTGTGAAAAGCCTCATTGTTCTCCGGATAATTGTCCTTTTAGTTAACGGAGGGTAGGGGAAAGGCTCTCCTTGTTAGTGGATCTTGGCTGGGGCTGTCGACAGCCAGGGGCGCAGATAAGAATGGGTATCCAGGGATGGGGCTGGCACTGGCCCTGTGCCCACTGTGACAAGCCCACTTGTGCCCTCTGCCGAAATCCGGCGTGTATGAGAATTAGGCTTCCCCTGGGTGTAACAGGGGCACGTGTTAATGACGGGCCCCTGAAGGCTAATGAATGAAGAGAGATCAATAAAATAAGGCAGATGTATGCAAACAGAATGCTGATTATGCTGCCTAATGACGCCTGCTGGAACAGAGCTGTGAATGGGAGGGGAAGAACATTTACCATTCCTGCTCCCGCGCTACAGTGCCAAAGTTTGGAGAATTAAACGGCTCGTAGGTAATAGGTTAACAAATGTTGAAGATGTTAATGAATCTATTTATGTACTTGTAGTTTTTGTTTAAGGCTAGTTTTAAGCTTTAAAAAGTTGGTGGGGTAAGGGTTTGTTTAAGGCTAGTTTAAAGCTTTAAGGCTGCACCATAACCCTTACCCCACCAACTTTTTAAAGTCAGGTGGGTTCACCTGTTTGGAGCTCTTTTATTTGAGCTCCTCTTTGTATCCAACCAGCCAGAGCTGTTAGAAACACGATATCTGCCTTAAGCAGAGAGGGAGAGCAGCCAAGACTTAACTGCTGTCTCATCCTGGCAACTGTATGGATGCTGTCTGCCTCCATTCATAGTGAGATAGAAGGAAAGGGAAGTATGAGAATAGGAAGAAAAGAGGCTCCTCCCTCCCTGTTTGTTCCAGGATCAGGTCCTCAGAGGAATGTGTCGAGCTCTGTGTACTTGTTCAAGTCAGCCAGAACTAGAGACACTCTGTTAAGTTCAACAGATAAAGCCTAGATCTGCACTTCCCCTGTTTTCCAAGTAGGACGTTGCTAGTGTTGAGTTTCAGGGCAGGTGACTGCACATCTTAGATTTTGAGTTGTTTCTTTGTATCCTCTGTCCAAGCTACTTTTGACTTTCATTTTTGAGTCCATGTAAAAGGCACAGTGTCCTGTTAGTTGCAAGACTGCTTGGGAACAGACAGAGAATTTAATGGTTTTGTGCCAGACTCTCAGCAGATAAGACGTTTGATAGTGTGCTCAGATATAATGTAAATGGGGTTGTGCAGTGCAATGACAAAAGCGACTGCTGACATCATAGCAAGCTGCTGACAGTTGGATTGACGTTTTGCGGTTGCATTATTTTAATGAAAGCAAAGACGCAGTTTTGGCCAATGACAAATGACACGTTGCGCAATGCATCAATTGTTTTATTGCGCTGACTTGGAAATACAATTATGCCATTGCTCTCCCCTCAGGCTTGAAATTAAAACCCTAGTCCACTGTTGAAGACCTCAGAGGACTTTCCAATAAGAGGCCAGAGAGCAGGTGGTGACCCCCTGTGGCCTTGGAGTATATTATTGACCTGGGTCCGGCACCCTAGTTGATTTTATTGTGCTGCTATGAACCTCAAAGGCTGAAGACCTCTGGTTGACCCACGACTGAAGGGAGCATTGCAGTGACCCTCACCTTAGTGGAAGAGATATGTGGCTTTGACCTGCACCTTGATGAGGAAAGGGTTGACCTGCAGGACTGCAGGGATAATGGTTCTTCTTCCAGTCACCTTCCTTCTGTCTCAGCCTGTTATTTAAAAGCTGTTGGGTCAGTGGTGTCCTCAGCGTTTGGGGGGGGGGGGCTCCAGACCCTGTACGTGACCCGGCTGTGTTGATTATCACGTCAGTTTGGCAGGAGGGAAGAGGAACAAAAAGTAGATTAATCTTCTACAAATATAAACAGCATGGATCGTACATATTTGATACTCAAGTGGGTATCCAGTGACACCCTTATTTTTGAAAAAGAAGAGTTAGTAGCGATTTTAAACTTGAAGGTGAACGGCAATAGAAGCTGCTTTCTGCCTTATTAATTTTGTTTGTCATAAGTGGCAGTTTCCGCAGGTTTCCGTCAATGCTCCAGCAGTAAGGGTTTTTAAAATATTTTAATAAGTTTCTACTTCACAATCTGAGTAAAGCATATCTTAGCCCTCTTACTTGTGTCCAATATAACTCATAAATGCCTTTTTATCCAAAGCATATCCGTTATTGCACATTTAGATTGACTTCCCTCGCTCTGTCCTAATAATGAAGGGATCAATTTAGATAAGCAGGCGATGATTGGGCCAACTGGTGTTGCTTTGGGAATCACGTCCCCGTTGCCCCTCCTTATCCCTTATATTTGGCTTGTATTTACATCACAGACATACTATTTTAAGATTAACACCCAAAACTAAAATGAGCATGTAGTTTTAGGGTAAGCTATCATCCCTGGAAGACCCGACTGCTCCTTAGTTTCAAGGAGCACAGCACTGTTTACCTTCGTATTAATGCTCAAGTTTGTGTATTGCAGGCTCGCTTGCTGTTACGGAGTTGGCTAGCCACAAGCTCCCTCTGCTCCCCGCCCTATGAAAGGAGTACACCTGGCACCATAGTTCACTTCAATTAATCCGTCCGAATTACAGTCCCTGCGCCAATTAAGCGCCTCTCGTTTTACACAGGGCCCTCCCCAGCACGAGGCGCGATCCATTGATGACATCAACCGTTCATCCCTTTTGAGAGCAGGCTGGGTTGTAACACCTTTGCACTCTTCTCTGTGTTGTCCGTGCAAATCTTGGACCCATCTCATCTGTGTTCGGCATTTTTAAGCACTATTCGCAAAGCAGATTTAATAGGTAGCCTTATCCTTGTAACTCTCCCCTAAGAACAGGAAATGAAAATAAAACTCAAAACACAGATGCTGTTTCAGAGCTGTCTAGTGGTGTCTGTTGTTTCAAGCATCAGTAGTCACAATACCTGTTGGCTAAGCTCTGGCATGTATCTGAGACTGAATGTGTGTTCTTTTAAGCTAAATATGTTTTTAATGTATGTGTGCCATGCATGCTGTTTGCCTGTGTTGTGTTGGCATGTATACATAGCTTCTCGCTCGCTCGCTTGCCAGCCTAGAGCCCTGGCACAGGCAACCGACTACAAAATCGCTGCTCCACTGAGCGATTTCATTCACAGTATAGCACTATATCTGGCAGCTTTCCCTCAACTCTTAAACACACACACACGACGCAACAGCTGTGTGTAACGCATTCTCTTATGGTAAGACTAAGCGAAGAACCATGGTCTTGAGATTCAAAGTGCTGTTGATCTTTTACTCCGGTTTCCTTTTAGTTGAAAACTGTGCATATCCTGACAGCCATCTAATGTTTATCTTGTTTTCTGGCATGTTTCCTTTTTGTCAAAACAGTGACATAAAGCACTGAATGTCTGCGCAGATTCAACTCCCTCCAAGCAGGATATATGCTTTATTGTATTATGTTTCAGTAGTTTCAGGATTTCTTTATAATTTAGAGGTTTTCTAATCTTTTTAGTATTTTGACTTGTTTCAAGCCCTTAAAGGGATAGTTCGGTCAAAAATTTAAATTCTGTCATAATGTACTCTCCCTCTTGGTCATTTCAAACAAGTATTAGTTTCTTCTGCAGAACAAAAAATTCATATTTTGAAGAATGTTTGTAACCAAACACCACCGGTACCCATTGACTTGCATTGCTCTTGTGTCTGTACAATAGAATGAAATGGGTACCGCTGAATATCTTTTGGGTTCCACAGTTGACAGTCATACTGGTTTGAAATGACAAGTAAATGATGATTCGGTTTTTGGGTGAACTCTCGCTTTGAGATAAGCTGGGGTAGGTCACCGCTTGCAGGTTTATCTTTGTTTCAAAAAAGTTACTTTCACTCCAAAAGTGAAAGTGCATGATTTTTTTTTTTATTACCCTACGGGTTTAGTTAAAACATCCAAAAATGAGGTGTATGGCAGAAAAAGTACAAACTAAAGTTTTAGCTATTTGGCAATTACTTACCATCTACAGTTTATTGGGGAATATTACTTTTTTATTCTAAAATACAAAAATGCATAGATATACAAAAAGCCCAGCATGCATTGACTAGTTTTATCAGTTATTAATATATTGTTGCTTCCCTCTCCTGGGCCTAGACTCAATAAGCTTTGTGCATGTTTCGTCTCAACTTTGTGCCAAGCCTCCCTAAATTCTTCCCAAAGCTCAGCTGCAGTTTACACTCAAAGCACAACAACTATGCAAATGCATACAAAACATAATAATTGTTTACTTTTTATATATGTTTGAAAACAAATAATTAATTATACATATTTAAAAAAAGTTTTTCAAAAATGTAAAGCCTATGCAAAATAAAAAAACAACCACAACAACCCAACTGCAGTTTGCAACTTAAACGATAAAAACATGACTTGAAAGTTCTCAAAACAAATCAGTTTTTGCTAATTATGTCGTCATAGCTTGAATATAAGTCCAATTTTATTTGAATAAAGGACAAAAAGACAAAGTTGCACATCACTTTTAGCAAGTGATGTGTATATGTGCGCAGCTGTTTAACAGAGATAAAATCGCCATTTGCTTGCTTAAACCTATACAGTACAGCGTGGACCCACGCACATTGCTTTGGACAGCCTTTCAGCAATTGGTTTGTCATAAAGCTCAGCCCCTTAATTATCCACTCAGCCTTGCAAGGTGAGAACAAGTCCATCTGGCCTTTCTTTAAACACGCTTAATGCTCTCTGCTTTTCTGCCTGTTCTAGCCTTCTTAATCCAGCCCTCCTTCGCCAGCGAGAGGTGAGAGATGATGGACAGGAGTTTATCCCTTCGATTTGTAGCAGTGAATGTGTCCCGTGATTACACTATGATGTGTTTTCACTTAAAAAGTTTCTGTTACTCCAACATGTCAACGCTAACTTTAAGGGTATGATACTGATTTGTCTGTACTTGACACTTACACGCTGGCACGTTTCTTAGGCTTGCATTACACGCAGCTCTCTTTCTGGCCCGTATGCCGGCTCTGGAAGGCATTGGGTTATTGCAGAAGGTGCGCGTGTTGTAAGCTTTGGCATGTGTCTTTCCTGTCTCTCATTCTGCAGGTAATTACACAGCAATGTAAATTACAACGAGGCAGCAAAGAGCACTGCCCTGGCCCCTCCTGCCTGACCTCGCAGCTAACGGCTAAACACAACAAGCCCCATCTTAGTGCTGGCCCCTGTCTGCGGCTGCCCTTGAATAAATCATTAGCAGATGGCTTTCACTTTGGCTTTTCGTCTTTACCTTACCCAACCGTACAGTATGTATAGCTCAAAAGAAACATATCTGGTTAATATTTAGCTGGGTGCTCCCCGGGCAAAAGGGTGGGGAAACTCGCAGGCATGCAAACTGAAGATGTGTTTCTGTCCACAAAGGAATGTGACTTCTTTTCCAGGATTTGACCTATGACCCCGTTCTGACACGATTATTTAGGCAGCGCTTTTGTCTCACTCTCTCTCTCAGGTCTCTGTATCATTACCCCACATTGATCTGTCACCAACAGTTAAGGCTCTATGCTCCAGTTGCTTCCTCGGCTCTCACATGTAAATCCTTAAAACATGACCGCAGAGTGACTATTTGAAGGAGTCCAGAGCCTTCCCTGGTTTTGTCTTAGTAGTTCCTTCTCTAACTCCATCGCTTGGTGTTTCTCACTCTCTCACCTACTCTTTCTTTCTCTCCCTGGCCCAGCTGGGCTCCAGATGTAATCTGCATTTCATGCGGCGCAGCACAGGGAGGCAGGCCATGTGAGCACAGCGGTGCCGGGCTGAGTTTTGGGCCTGCCGCTCAGAGGTTCAGCTAGATGTTGCGGTTAGCGTGACGTGAACTTTGACAGTCTGTGTCATGCTTAATGCCTCACTTCCCAAACACAGCTCAGTGAGGCTGATTTATATCTAACAGGTGCTGTAGCGGCGTTCAGCGTTGCACCGGGATAGGGACAGCTTGTAGCCGCCTCATTAAAAAGAACTAGGAGAGAGTTTGTTGGATGGTTCTTTGTCTGTTGTCCACAGGGCTACAAAGCACTAGAGAGTGGAAGGTCCATGTATTTGATGCAATTGCTGGGCTTTTTTGCACATACTTTCGCCCCAGGGTTCGCCACCCTCCTAAAGTGATGAGCTTTCTGACCTCTGCTGAGCGTTCAGTGGCTAAAGTCCTGGCAGAAACCACAATGCCGGGATTGTCTGGGACCGTTGTCATGCCAGCTAACTTTGACAGGCTTATGTTAGTGGCGCGGCGTTGGTTTTCCCCCTGACACTCTGTTCTTTCATCCTTGTTTTGTTTTAGCTCTCTAACCGTTTTTCTCGCATTCTTTCAAGGCAATCCTAAGCGGTTTCCCTTTAAAGTTCTGTTTTAAATCCTGATCAACATCATTTGGCTGTTTGTGTGTGTTTCCTACATAGGTAAATGGGAAATGTCTGTATTTTAGTAGGTGTTTGCACCTGCTCTATTTAAATATTCATTGTCATGCATGACCTCCCTGGTGTGCCCTTCCAATAACCAAATTCGTTTTTAGTTTGTAAACTTGACTGAGGTTTAAAACTCCTTCCAGTGACATTTTTGTTGTGTGCCCTGACACGTTGAGAGTTGGCGGAAGACCGTTAAATGTTTTCGATGTTCATCTTCACCGAGAGCTTCAACATCTTTCAACATCGGCCTCAGGGCCACCTTGTTACACTCTTAACTACTTGTTTTCTCAGTTTTTTTTGCTCTTCCTCTGTTGAGAGTTACTCATTTTATCACACGAAGAACGTCACTTTGCTCACTTTCTATTGGCTCTCTTTTGCGTAAACGCTGCAGGGCATTGTCTGCATGATGTGATAAACCGCAGGCATCTGTAGTTATGGTTATGATTTATTGGTAGTGTCTACATACCACAAACCGATAGATAATGAAAGTTGTTGAAGCAAAACATCTGCAGGTGGGTTGAAAGTGTAGTTTAGAAAATATAGTTTATAAAATAGTTTAAATGTTACATTTTGGTCTCTGGGTAAAGTGAAGCTTTTTACATTGGTTTTTGTTTGTCACTTTGGAAGTTTGTGGGATCATGGGTACCGAATAAATCTGTTGTTGTTAAAGAATAGACTTGACTAAAACTTAGTCATCAGTAGGAGTCCCTGTAGTTCTCCTGACAAAGCAGTCTGATAATGTTTAACCTTAATGCTTTCTCGCTCTCTTTTCTCTGTTTTCCTTAAATGTCTGGACACCAACATCTCCCCATCTTTGCTTCACAGTTTCTCCAAGGGACACATTATTCCTTGAACTTTATTAACACTCCATAATTCTTAAAAAAGGTGGTGGGGTGTAGTAGAAAGCCATCCTCCCTCGAGGTTTATTGCTTAAAGCGAGCACGGCTCTTTCCCAGGATAAGAGATTTAACTAAGCAGAGAGGAATTTGAGCCAGAACTCATAAAAGAAGTATTTGTGTACCAGAGAAAAAGTTTGTACTTTCTACATTTTTGTCATTAATGACTTTAGCAGAGTAAATGAAGATGCAATGTAGGGTCTTCAAAGAAAGCCTTCAATTATTTATCCAGGATATCCCGCTGAAGAGTTACAGCGAAGAAATCATTTCCACAGAATGGTTTCACAGGGACGGCCTTTAATCCCTTGTGTTTGTGAGAGTGTGTGCGCCTCTGTGCCACAGGGCCAATGCAGAACATGTACAGTAGGAGGTCCCATCTTCTCTCACCTGAATGCTCTCTAGCTCATACTCCTGAACCTGGAACAGCTGTTGCACTCTTTGCTAAAAAGAAATATTCCTCAATCTTGCCGCCTCATGCCTTCCCGGGGGATTGTATTGGACTCCCTGGATTAACAAAACATCAAGAGACATCAAGGGTCTTTTACCCTCATGTCATTCAAAACCTGTATGTGATTGATTCTTCTGTTGAGCAGAAAGATTTTGAGAAAGGTTTCAAATGTCTTGAGAGGGGTTTTTGTGTCCTATCATTGGAAGTCAAAGTTGCTTGCTTACTTGTGGTTTCCAAAATATCTTCCTTTGTGTTCTGCAGGAGAAATGAGGATGTCATGACGATGAGGAAATGATGAAAGATTCTGGGTGAACACTAAGCACAGCTCTTCCATTATGATTCTCGTCACTTAAAAAGAAAACAGTCTTTCAGGTTATGTGATCCCTTGGATTTGTTTCAGCAGAGCACTAAAAGGGTGCCTGCGCCTTTAAGGATGTATTACTCAAGTTATTTGGCTAATTCCAGGTGCTGTCTCTCTTGTCGCTCTGTTTTACCAGGTGCAGGACTGGGTCATTACTGAGATATTTGTTTTCCAGATTAGTTAAAAAGGCCTTGGATTAACGGCAGGTTATCCAGGCGCTATTCAGACCGCATGATGTTGATCCTTAAGTGCAGCGCAGGTGCTCAACACTGTTGAAAAGAATATCGTAGTATTAGTCTCAAAATGTTTTGTCTTCCCAGGGATATGTCTATCACACAGGTCCTGTGTTCCTGTAGCTCATTGGGTAGAGCATTGAGTGCAGCGCAAATGTCATGGGTTCAATCTAAGGAAACATACACTGCATGAGCGATGTCATGTTAAAGTAAAGAAAATAAAAGGGGATTGCATACGTGTCTAATACATGCATGGGTAACTTATAAATTATAACACACCAAAGACACAGAAAAACACGAATTCACGCCACATGACTCCTTTAAAGCTCTTCCAAATGCATAAATGGAAAGGACACAGCACCTTATATATATAGGTTATCAATACATTAAAATAATTTTATTTGCACGGACTAAATATTTATTTTGTTCTTTATTTGCAAGTTTTTTATGTTAATTTGCAAGTTTAAGAAACATGTTTTTTTGCCTTATAGTTCTACTACAAATACTGTATAATGGAAAAAGTACGGCTACAGTAGTGAGACATGGTAAACCTGTGGTTACTGTGGTTTTACTACAAATGCCATAGTTCAACTATGATTACTGTTATAACACCATGGTCAACTTTTAAATATCAACATTTACATTCCTTAAGGCTAAAGTGTACTTCCCTGAAAAAAGAAATCCAGTTTCGACCGGTGGCCTAGCATTGCGTACAGCTGTAGTTCCTCTCCGAAGCGTTTATACAGAGCTTCAGCGATTATGATAATGAACAGTTTTATCATCGGCCTTACAATCAATAATGCGGCTTTTTAAGGTTTAATATTTCAATGGTATTGATCATCTTAACAACCGTGTTTGCGGTCGACTTGCCTTAACTGCAGCCTCAGAGAAAAAAGAGACGAAGCGCTGAGGGGACATGCAGGGTGGGGCGAGCAGGAAGTTGAGGAGGAAGTGATTGAGGGAGGAAGGAAGTGGGCCGACTATGAGGGTCAACTTCTTGTAGCAGATGAAATGCGTAATATATTTATGATGTATAATAAATCAGTGGTTTGGTGAGGGAGTGGAATAGAAACCAAGCGGTGGTCTTAATTTAGATGTTGAAAGAGCTCAGCCTTTTCTCTGTGACCCGGTCAACCATCCTCTTTTACACAAGACAGATAAGCATTGTGCCATGTAGTTTGCATATTTCTTATCTGACACCAGCTTTTACGTTTGCTCTATCTGTATCTCTCCTCTCTCATAAGGATGACACAGAGCGTGATCTTCCTTGAGCTATTTATAGAGGAGTTTTGATTATTAATGAAAATGTAAGCCTTTGTAAGGCCTGGCTGACGCGTGAGTCTGTCTGTCATCGAAATGGGAAACATATTTTGTAATTTCTACGCTTACTGCAGTTACAATGTTGTTTCTTAAAGATTTACCTCATAGCTTGAATTGAATATATATATATCTGTTGATATACATTTTATAATAATGGCTCTTAATACATTTTAGGAAGGTAAAGATATTTACAATAAAATAAATCACAAGTTTATCCCCGCAGTGTAGGTAATGCATACACACTTCGATTTTTTTCAGATTTTTCCCCAATTTGTTTTTCGTGAAGTTCAATTTGAAAATATGGTGCCACGCACGTTTCTGAACCTTAGAAATGTAAAGTCTATTGAAACTTACAAAAGGTAGTATGTTTCCAGTAACACACTTCTGTGTTGTTTTTTTCCCTTAAGCACATCTTTGGTGTGTGTGTGGAAAACGCTTCCTGTAATTAATTGTTTGTTCGAATTGTTCTAGTTCACAAATGCAAAATGCTCAGGCAGCCGCTTGAGGATGCAGAGCATTCTTCACGATGGGTAAATAAACATATACTCTCTCTCTCTCTCTCTCTCTCTCTCTCTCTCTCTCTCTCTCTCTCTCTCTCTCTCTCTCTCTCTCTCTCTCTCTCTCTCCTGTGAAATAAGCTACTGCACTCCTCCCTTCTGTGTTGGGGAGCATGCTGTGCGCACTCACGGTGCCTGGGGGTGAACGGAGGGCTTTTTGCAGCACGAACATGATCACCCATCTCTGATTATACATCAATACCTTTATCCCTGGGATAATTTATGCACTTACAAAACACAAAGCTTTATCCTGGCCAACCACTGGGGAAGGTGGAGGGAAATAATGTGCGATTACTTTCCTGTAAGACTGGTTAAGAGTTGAGAAAAAAGACAATGCGTTGCAGCCGAAACGATATGTTATTTTACAGTTACAAACATCCTGTTTATATTTGTGTGATGAATTTAGTATATTACTTGGATACTTTGGGTCACTTTTGTTCGTTTCTGTAGAAAATCCGCTTTTCTTTTACAGATTAACCATTTTTATACAATGTGCACGGTGCCTTAAATAAGTTTATGGTATTACAGTTGTGTCATAGTTATAGTAATACCGTGGTGTTAGTGCTAGAAACGGCAATATTATAATTTCGAGTAAAATAAAATAGCTTTTCTTTCTTTGCATATGGTGTCGAGAGATAGTGAGTGGCTTTTGGGCAAATGGAAGCGCTTTCCAAAAACAACACCGAGCCGAGAATCTCTAACAGCCACATTTCACTATTAAAAATGCATACTATGTGTAGTACGGTTTTAGCTCCGTGGCTTCGAGTGGGTTGCCGTGAACTTCATTTGTACACCAGCCCCGTTCTTCTGCCAGCCCCCCACGCTGCTTGCTAATTGGCAGGAGACTGGGAGCTTCCTGCTGCGCGTTTGCCACTTTCCCCCTCGCTTTACCACCCCAACAGCTCTTTTTTGCAAGCTTTCCCCTCCGAACCGAGTAATTAACCCACAGCTAATTAACCACTTCTAATTACACACGAGGAGCCTGTTTCTTTCGCACTCACCGAAAGTGATGAGACCCTTCGCCCGAGCGAGGATTCCCCTCGGCTGGTTTGAACCCGCTCCAGATCTCGTGGGCTAAACAAACTCAGCCTCGCGCCGCATCACGCACCTTGTCGGGAAAACATTTTTATGCTCGCTTTGTTTTGCCACATTGATTGCATTCGCAGATCTTACGTTGTTACCCGAGAGCGAAAATTATCACTGAGATTCCGTTGCGGCCCCTAGAACAGAGAAGGCTATTGATACCTTAGAATCAATTCGTCTGTGTTCAGGCCAGAGACCAATTAGGAACAGATGAGTTTGCAGATGTTTACCGTTACAAAAAGTCACAGAGGAGTGCCTCGCATTTCCACAACAAACAATCTATTTAATGGTGCCAACCCGGGCTGCGGGAGAGCTGCATGCTGGGAGCGGGTTTTCGGTTGGCAGTACAGCTGTGTGCAGTGGCAGCAGCATGCCATAGATAGCTCTGTGCTGTCATCCCTTACGTACTCGTAGCCATTCTGCTCCTCTCTCTCTCTCTCTCTCTCTCTCTCTCTCTCTCTCTGCAGCCGCTGCTATTTCTGTTGCACAGACTGATAGCTTGAACTAAAGATCATTGATTTTACGGGAAGCAGTGTTTACAGCCAGAGTGCCATCGAACTGAGGTGACTCTTTTCCTTCTGACACAGCAACTCCACTGAAGTGTCGCTCTGTCTACGTTAAATGTTAGGGATGGAATACGTTTTTACCTTTTTCTGTAGCTCAGTTGATCGAGGTCATTGGGAACCTGCATTCTGACAATAGTAATGTGCTGGTATACAAGTCATTTAGTTAATGAGACCTTTTTTTGTCTTTTAGGTAATACTGCCTATATAGATATTATTTATAGAGTGCATAGGGTCTGAACTTGAATTCGGGATGTGGAGGACTCCATTTGGAGGTGGGTGACAGAACAAAAGTCATTTGGTTAGGTAATTTTTATTGTTATTTAAGTCTTAATTTATATGGAACCGTGGAAAAGTTTTGGTTTTCTTGGATGCTTCGCAAAACAAGTTTTAAACAAACTTTGGGTTAAAGGGACAGTTTGCCCAAAAATTAAAATTGCATCATTTACTCACTTTCAGGCCGTTCCAATCCCGAATAAGTATCTTTGTTCTGCTGAATGCAAGGAGGATATTTGGAAGAATGTCAGTATTCAAAAATAAATGCTATGAGAGTCAATAGGTCTGTTTGGTTACTGACATTCCTCCGTCGTGTTTAGAAGAACAGAGTAATTGATACAGGTTTGGAACAACTTGAGGGTGATTAAATGATGACGGAAGTTTCCGTTTTTAGGTGAACTGCGCCTTTAAGTGTCTACATGGGAAATATAGATATAGATTGTCAAACCTTTTGCCGTTAACTGTAATATTGGAGATGTTGCCACAGTTCTTTGTGGGTTTAAGTTGACATCTGTCTCCATGTAATTCCAGACTGATTTCAAGTTTTCCTATTGACACAGATGCCCAAAGTCTTATTTTTTTGGTGGTAGCATCTTGTGTGTTGACGACACACTCTTCTTATATAATTTATTTATTTGTGATTTTTTTTTTTTAATTAGACATTTATCTGAGGCATCCTCAGGCTGTGTTTGTATAATTCAATGAAAACATTTCCTTGTGGAATATCAAAGAGCCCTCTCAGTTTTATTCTCAGGAACCTTCCCTTCCCCACATGTTCCTGTAAGTTGCCTAGCATTTATGTCATTGATTTTCCAATAAGCGCCCTAACCCTGTAGTGGCTACTCTGTGTGATGGCTAGATCTTATGGTGGAAGGCTGAAAGAAAAAACGGGTCCACTCCAGACCACTGGGAGGTGATGATAAAGTCATCTTCAGCAGTAGGTTGTGTATTTGTGATGTGCCGGGGTCACTGCACACCCTGCGGGGCCGAGCAGGAGTCAGCTGGGGCCGAGCAGGAGTTAATTCCCCAGGAGAGAGGCGCTGGGCCTCTGGGGGCCTGGCCCTTGGTCAGGTGATTGTGCGTGCTTATAATCAGACGGCTCCTTAATTCCCTCCTTGCTCAGCCGGTAAATCCCACCAACTGAAAGGGTCCATAAATATAAACTTATCTAATTTTCTATCCCCTCTAAATGACATCCAGACCTAGCGTCCGACAGTGCTCATTATGTACTGCGCTTTTAAACATTAAAAGAAACCTTATCTAGTTTGTTTGGCAGGTTGAAGGGGAGAATGTTTTCTATTCTGCCTAATATGAGCCGAGACGAAAGTTGTTTTTATGTTGCTATCCAAAGACCTTTCCAGTCATTCGCCGGATCATTTAATGAAGTAGTTAGTGAGCATACCAGATTTGAGCATTTATTGTGCTGTTGGACTTCTGCAGGTTGAAGTAAACATGAGTTTACGATGTTTAGTCAAAAGCAAGCATTTATGTTTCAACATCGGAAAATCATTGACTTGCACAGGGTGTTACGTTCAGATAGTGTCTGGTAAAGAAGAGTTACCTCTCTACAGTTATCCAAGCAATGTTTTCGCTGTATGCATCTGCTTGTCCGTCTGGACACTAGTTAGTTTGAGGGAGAGATTCAAGATTTTTTTTAAACCGGTGTCGCTTTGGAAGCAGACCTTGAGCGGACAAACTGCATTATATCTGCCCGCGCATCTGCGACTGGCAGACTCCAGACAATCCTATTGCACATCAGTAACCACTGCTGGTTATTGAATTAGACCATCTCCATTTTAAAGGGCAATCCTGTTTTCTGTAAGCAGCAGACGCGCCCAGACGGCTTGGGCCACTGGTTTCTAGCGTGGTTTAATTCTTTAAACGAAGCCATCTCAATTTCTCTAAATGAAATGCGTATCATGGCAGATTTTCAGGATTGAGCATTTGTGATTGCCAGAGCTATATTCTTTGAGCTGTTTAAGTAGTAGTATATGGCGTCTATTAGGTCCAATCCCATAATGCAGTTGTGTTGAGTGGGCATTATGAACAGGTTCCTGGAATGGCATGTCTGTCTGGAATGGTATGCTTGGAGTCTTTTATCGGCATTTATCTGTAGCTGTTTAAAAACCTCAGAGCACTTTTCCATAGCCGTCTTGTTTTGTCATTAGTAATCATGTAGATTGTATATATCCTATTTAAATCTTATTGCTATTAAATGAGACAAAATACTCTTCCTCTTGTACTAGTTTATGTGCTTTCTAAAAATAAATAAGAAATACTTGATTATAACTATAAAATGTATATTATATAAAATAATCACTTAAGTTCATATGTATTAATGAAAAAATATACAATATCAAATTATATACATTATCATATTTATGAAATACATTTATAATTCAGTTTATTGATTTTATTCACAATAATTTTTTAATTTATCATATAATTTTTTTTAGGTTAATTTAAAAATATGTATGTATTTGTTGGCACTGTGTGCAACCTCAAATTGTGGTTTTGATAAGTGGGGGAGGGCTTTGTAGGTTTTGACTGGGGGATGTCCAATTTTCATCAGACATTCATGAAGTGGGAGTCAAACGTTATCAATCTCTCTTGCTAAGCGCTCGCATGTTAATACATTTGATGGGGGTGGGGTGGCAGACACAGCGTCTGATCAGTGCTAAAATTTGCATCCCTAAGTAAATAAGTAAATAAATCAAGTAGAGGCAGCGAATGTGCTAATCAGGCAGGACGCGGTGGTTAGCACGCTGCCGGGAAGCTTTTCTCATGTAATATTCAGCAATGGAGGGTGAAAGGGCAGGCCAGAGTTATTGGTTTCAGTCCGGTTACCCCCTTTAATCAATGCTGCCTGCATCCCTTTATTAAAATTATTAGCTCAGCAGTATCTTTTTTTTCTTCTCGTCTACTCAAACTGTGGCCTGCTCATGGCTCTTCGTTGCTCAGGGCAGCGCTGCCCTCAGAAAGTTCGGCACCCATTTATTATTTCGGAGGCGGAGAAGTGTTTGAAACCAGACTGAGCATGTAGCTTATTGGATTCTAGATCTAAACACAGCTGCATTTGGAGTAGGAACACAGCTGTTGTATTTCAGGCCTTTGAGTTTTCTTATCTCTTTATGTTGTGTATATATTTATATAGATGCTGCAGAAAGCATATACACTTCCATTGAATGCCTCCTCTATTCAAACAGTGTGTATCTGTATGTGTTGGATGTATAATGGAGGTCCTCAAACTGCGTGGCTAATATATTTCCGTAACCTTCAGTTCTTTCTGCGGGTGTGAGATGGATCATGTGCTGATGGGGAGTTTCACTGTGTCTAATTAGCGGCACAATGGAGCTTTTTTATCCATTAAGTTATTCTGTTACTCCGTTTCTTGGACCCAACGTTAATTAAAAAAAAGATGTATGCAGGATTTAGAACATGGTAGACTTGGGGTGTTGTGTGGAAGGTCTAGATAAAAGATGGTAACTGGCTGATATGACAGGACGAGGCATCTGAGCTGCCTTATTAGTGCTTGTCTGAGGTATTGTGTTTAAGTACCTAATCTAACCTAATGAGCACTCTGTCATTTTCCACCATTAGATCTCACACTTGTTTTTCATCTAATCTACTATACATTAAGCTGCTCTCCTCTTTCTGTACATAGCATCACCATTTATCAAGACACTTTGTACGTCTGGTTAAAAGTTCAGCATCGCAGGACTGACAATTAGGTTGAATAGAAACAAGGAAAATAGTTTTTCACATGTTATTGTTCTCTTAGACATTGTATGTTGAGCACTGTTTTAATCTTTTCTCTTTTTTTGTTCCCATCAGGCCTGGATGCGATGAACGCCTCATGTAGGCATCAGCATGGAAAGCTGTGAGTCTCCCGTGGTTTCTGGGACAGACGATGGGCTTGGCTCCTCCGCCACCTCCCAGCAGCAGCACCATCCACAACCCTGGAAAGATCACCCAAACGCACAGGTCCCACCTTGCAACCAGCCCCCTTCATTGGAGCCCTTGTCTCTCGCTGCACCCCACTCAGCCCAGCTCCAAAACCCCAACGCGCCTCGTGAGGCTGTGAGAGAACAGCAGCAACAAGCGCTGTCCCAGGCTCCCAGTGATAGCTCCGCTACCAGAAGGCTGCACCCCAAAATAAAGGGGTTGGAGGAGGACGAGCAGGAGGCAGTGAGCTGTGGAGAAGAGGACGAAGACTTCGAAGACTTGGACGACATGGAGATTGACAGCTGTTTCCCAAGTCTGCAGCCTTTTCCTGGCGTACCTATGGTGTCAAGTGGAGGGGGCATGCCCATGCTCATGCGGCAACAGCCCTCCCATCGGAGGGGAGCCACAGAGAGTGGAAGTGAAGAAGGAGAGGAGGAGGAGGAGGAGGAAGAAGAAGAAAGTAGTGATGTGGAAAACCTGGCTGGAGAGATTGTCTACCGACCTGATGGCTCCGCCTACATTGTGGAGAGCCTCAGCCAGCTGATCCAAAGCGACGGGAGCATAGAACCAGGGCTGCTCCCTTCAAACTCTCTCCCCAGTGGGGGAAAGCCAGGGGAACCTGCTGGGACCTCCTCTTCGGTGTACCCTCAGATCATCAATACGTTCCATATAGCTTCGTCTTTTGGAAAATGGTTCGGCTCCTCAGACCAAGGTTTCCCCAATACCTCAACCCTGGCAGGCCTCAGTCCTGTCCTGCACAGTTTCCGCGTCTTTGATGTGCGGCACAAAAGCAACAAGGATTACCTGAACAGTGACGGGTCCGCCAAGAAGTCCTGTGTATCCAAAGATGTTCCCAACAACGTGGATTTCTCCAAATTCGACGGACTGGCCCTTTATGGCAAAGGGAAGCCCATTCTCATGTGTTTCCTCTGTAAGTTGTCCTTTGGCTATGCCCGCTCCTTCGTCACGCACGCAGTCCAAGATCATCGCATGACCCTGTGTGAAGATGAACACCAACTCTTAGGGCACAAGCAAGCGTCTGCCATTATACAGGGCATTGGCAAGGACAAAGAGCCACTCATTAGCTTCCTAGAACCAAAAAATAAGAACTCTCCTCCGCCGCCCACCCTAGTACCCATGAACTCAGGCCAGAGCTTCTACGGCACTTTCAGCGGGGTTCATTTAGAAGGTGGTGGCAATAGTGAGGGAGGTGAAAGCCTCCTCAGCAAAGACTCTGATTTGGGTCTCCAGCAACAAGCTCTTCTCACATTGGGTGGGCTTGGCAGCTCCAAAACACTCTCCCTTACCTCAACCCCAGGCCCAGCCAAAGACTCCAGTGCTCTGTCCATGCCACAGGGTAGGAGAACAGAGGGGTCTGTAGGAAAACAGGGGACTTATAGAGGTGGGGAAAGGGAGGCAGGAACTTGTGAACGCAGGGCCCTCCTTCCTGGTGAGGAGATGGCCTCAGAGGAAGAGGAGGAACTTCTTTTAGAAGAGGAGGATGAAGAGGTAGAGGATGAAGGCACTGCGGTGGACTGTAGTGGAAGTAGCAGCAGAGGTGGCAGATTTGTGGGGGAATCGGCTGTCTCAAACCAAAGCATCTCCAAATCTCCTTTATTAATGCCTAGTAGCGCTCTCCAGCCTTCTGCTTGTCTCTCTGCAGCCAGCCCTGCACTCAGCAGCAAAGCTTCTGCTTCCATGTCCTCTTCCTCTATCAGGGGGTCAGAGGAAGGGATGGCTGCAGATGGTGGAGGAAGAACTTCAGAACTCCCTCTGAGCTTTAACTGCCAGGGGACCGTGGTCCCCATGGCGATGGCGGCTGCCGCTGGTAGAGAGGCAGAAGAGGACGGAGTTGCGAGCTCCTCTGTGAGCACGTCCTCCCCTCTTGCCTCCCACGCCGCCGCTGAGGAAAGTGCCAATCGAGATAGTGCCACAGCTCCTGAACCAAATGAATGCCCAGCAGAGGGTGATGAGGACAACGGTGCCCTCCTCCATCACTACCACCACCTTCACCACCACCCTCACCCGTCACCGCACCCCCATCACACTGTTCCTTGTGACATGTCAGGAATGGGTGAATGCGCTCAGAACCACAGCAGCGGAGGCAGTGGAGGCAGCGGGGTGGAGTGTCCGAAGTGTGATACCGTTTTGGGCTCCTCGCGCTCGTTGGGTGGCCATATGACCATGATGCACTCGCGTAACTCATGTAAGACGCTAAAGTGTCCTAAATGCAACTGGCACTACAAATACCAGCAGACCCTGGAGGCCCACATGAAGGAGAAGCACCCTGACTCTGGAGGCTCCTGTGGGTACTGCAGCAGTGGGCAGAGTCACCCCCGCCTCGCCCGTGGGGAGAGCTACACGTGCGGCTACAAGCCCTTCCGCTGCGAGGTCTGCAACTATTCCACTACCACCAAAGGCAACCTGAGCATCCATATGCAGTCTGACAAACATCTCAACAACATGCAGACATTACAGAACGGGGGTTCTATTCCTTCGGCTAGCGAACAGGTGTTTGGGCATGCGCCCGGTGGGGTTGTGCCCGTTTCCTCTGCTGCCCAGGCCAGCAGTCATCACCCTAGTCACCACCATCACCAAGCCCAGTCCTCCACCCACATGGCAGGGCCCTGTGGTGCCCCATCACCAACCAAGCCAAAAAGCAAGCCCACATGGCGGTGTGAGGTATGTGACTATGAGACCAATGTAGCACGTAACCTGCGAATCCACATGACGAGTGAGAAACACATGCACAACATGATGCTGCTTCAGCAGAACATGACCCAGATGCAGCATGGCCGGCTTGGTCTGGGCGCCATGCCTTCACCCTCGGAGGCCGAGCTCTACCAGTACTACTTGACGCAGAACATGAGCCTTCCGCCTGGCCTCAAGATGGATCCCTCAGGAGCTGATGCCCAGTTCCTGTTTGGTGGTTTTCATCTGGACCCCAACATGGCAGCCCTGGCCCCGGCACTAGGTAAGTTTAATAAAAAACAGAGTTACAATTTAAACTGTATTGTAGTTAATTTGAGTATCAAGTACTGTCACTTTTGTTAAAAAAACTGTGTCATATGTGATATATATATGTATATATATGAATTGCAATGCAATACATTATTTTCCCTGTATGTAGGATTTGTGTGTTCTCTACATTCTCCATCCATATACTCAACACACTTAATTTTCAGCTTTAACTGGCGAATCTATGTCTCTGCCTGTAGCCTTCAAGCATACCTTACCTGTCTTGTTAAACACACACCCATCCTAAACAATTGTTTAAAAGGTGTCTAAGGCTTAAAGAGGCACAAAAAAGACAGAATTGTTTTTGCAGGGCAGAAAGTGTTGCTATGTAGTAAAATAAGAACCACTCAACCCAGTGAGTGAAAAACATTTAATGTTTTTTCTATGAGACATCCACGTGTAAGGCCTGAATTGACTTCATTTAAGTTGACTTACAGCAAATGGAGCAAAAATGTTTATATCGTAGTACTACTACAGAAGTAAAATGTTTACGATCAGTATTGAAATAAGCAGATCACAAACAAAACAATAGACAAAAACAATGTTTTATGGTAACACTTTACAATAATGTTGTAATTGTTTACTATTAGTTAAACTAACAATAAGCAACAATTTTACAGCATTTTAAAAACTTATACAAACAAACAAAATTTCCAAAGTTTAAAGACTGACACCACAAGCATAGCTGCTACATTAGATTCATGTAAGTTTCACAACATAGGAAGATGTGCCTGTGTCTCTCTCTCTCTCTCTCTCTCTATTACTCAAGCTTCAGTTTACTTTCCGCATCTACTGTGTCATTCTATCCGGGTCACTTTGGCTGGGAAATTCCCCCTTTTTGCTGTTTCTTGTGAAAGGTTGGCTGTGGCTATGTTCCACATGCCCTGTTTTCTAAGCAAGGACGTTCTAACCAAACATCCGCGTTTTAATGTCATTATTAGCTACACATCGACTTGTCTTTTTTTCCCCTGCTTTTGTAATTGCGGCTTTATATTTTTACTCCGGTCAAAAAAATGGTGTAGTGAGGGTAATTCGGCAGCATAGCGGAGAATTCAGCATGCCAGCTACAAGCCCACAATTTGCACAGGCTTGTCTCGAATTGTTGCCAGTTCAGAGACATGAACAGGAATTGATTGCCGTGACTAATTCTTTTCTTTTTTCATCTTTCTTCTCCAGCCATTTGGTTGGTTTTCAAGTGAGGTAATATTCAATAAGCACAGTGTAGGGATTAATTGACAGGGCATAAGGCCCATAAAGAACAGTGTTGTCATTACCCAAAAATCTGGAATGTTCCATTCATATGCTTAAGTCATGCACAACAGAATCAGATCTGTCACGAGAGATCTGGAAATTTGGATTTGTATGTGATCTGTAAAGTGACATCTATTGTTTATGCGCAGAGGGACATCTGGACACATCTGAATTTGTATTATTTTACATAAATAATTTAGACATTTTGCCAAGTTGTTAGTTCTTAAGTTATTTCAATTGCTTTTAAAATTGCCATTTTAATCATTAACATTTTCAATTTTTCTAAATATAATGTCAGTGCACTCTTCTCAGCTTCAAGCCGCAGGTTTATGCCAAGGTTTAAGGTTTTGTTTTAAATCCTCATTTTAGAGTTCCAGATAAAAATTTTGCTCTCAACCTTGGATTTCAAATGTTTGATTTCCTGTGAGCAAACATAAATCCTGAGATTTGACACTTGGAACTTTAATAACAACATTTGCAAGTCTTCCCAGAATTCTTAAAAGGTTATAAATACTATATACTAGGGATGCACCTATGTATTGGCCACCGATTTTAAATTGGGCGATATTTGGGTTAATTTAACACCATTGGCATATCGCCCATAGCATGAAAAAGGCAGATGGTTTATAATAAACTGCATGGAGGCAATGAGTTGCATGTCTAAAAAATCGAACGTTTTTCTCTGTGCAAAATAATTAAATGATAAAAGCACAGACTTTGTTTATTAAAGAAAGGTTCAATAATAAGTCAAATATTAGTAAATGTTGTTAAAATAAATATTGGCTAGAAAATAAATCACCTTTGAAGATTTGTCATGTAGGCTTATTGTATTTGAATCTGAATTTGTACCTCTCTTTAAATTCTATGGATACAATTCATGTTCAGTCAAATTAATTAAATGCAGAAAAACTAGCTAGTATTGTAAAGTACTATGCAATTGACCAATATGGGTATCGTAATCGGATGATAGGTGTTTTTTAAAATTGGTATCCGCAAAAAATCCTAGTGGTGCATCCCTATTATATACCGTTTAGGTTTAGAGGTCTGTGTAAGAAAAAACGTCTGGGTAGACTAATTAATAAAAGCACGAAGAGATGGAATGAAAGAGAAGTGAAGAGAGGCAGCTTGGAGGTTAACTTGAAAAGAGACGAGCAAAAAGAGCAATTTCAAAAGCGAGAAACTTTGAAAGCACGAGATTAAGAGAAAAAGAGAGAATGATGGAGAGAAATGGTTTGAACTGAGAGGGGTGGATTCTGGAATGATTTGAGGGAATTGTCAGAGGTCTCGCCACCCCTGCCGTAAAAGCTAAAGGTAATGGTGAAATAAGCAGGCCACACGCTTCCCCGATAAATAAAAAGAGCTGTTGGAATGAATTTAGTGGAAAGCCACATGGGTTCAGCGGGTGCGCTCAATCTGGCCAGTGACAGATTGAAGATCAGCGATCTGAGACAAAAACTTCTACGCAACCTTTGCCTCCAAATCTGTTCTCCGATGCCTTGCCGAAAGTCTCATTTTTGTTTCTCCCACAGCTTTATTTGTTCCTTCAAAGCACAGAATCTTTTATCAGAAATAACCTGAAAATGGTTTGTATCGATTTGTGCCCAGTCAGAGGTGAAAGAAACTCTAAAGGAGAGGTCTAATTTTTATATTATTCTATGAATAGCGGTCTGTGGTTGATTTACAGTAATGTGTGCCGGGGAGCGCTTTGGTTCTCCGGTAATGATTGAATAACTGTGTTTTTTGCTCAGAAGCTCACAGCCTCTGCAGTTGATTTAATGGCGGGGCTATGAAAAGTACAGCAGTCCAAACAGGACTCTGTAAATCCACACCTCTACTCTCATCTTCTCACGTTTTCTCTCAGCTCAAAGAGAAGGATAATCTTGGAGTTAATAAAATTATGGAGCTAAAAACGCCCAAGCACATTATCCACTGTGGCCTGTGTGAGCTGGAGAGCAAATCCATTTCGTCTGCATAGACAAACATGGCTCTCTGTTAAAAGGCTGAACTATGCACCTTTTCCCGTTTCCCAGAGCATTCCTGTAACTCGAGGCCGTTTAAATGGGCAGAAAAAAAAGCTCAGATGAAATGTCTAACCCTTACTGTAACACGTGTCTAAAAATGCCTTCTTGCCACAGACGAAACTTCTACACACATCCTGTCTACTGTATTTGTTTATTCATGTTTTTTTTTGTATAATATTATACATGGTACCATTTCTAATCTCATTAAATTTGGGTTTTATCATTCTTAGGTTACCTTAACACGGTTTTTTTTATACTTTGGCAATATGTTATGTATAGAGCAACACCTTTTGAACAGGTTAAATTTGTCTTAAAATCTAAATAGGATCTCAATGCTCAATTCTTCAAAATATCATATTTTGTTCTGCAGAAGAAAGTTGTACAAATTTGTGAATAAATGAGTAAAAAAAAATCACCTTTTGGTTGAACTATGCCTTTAGACAAAACGTTATGCTTGAAAAAACCTCTCATGTCTTATTTGCTCTTATCTTTATACCCTCAGTTGGAGGGGACATTGCCATGGATGTACGCCTGGGCGGAGGTCAGCTGGTGTCCGAGGAGCTGATGACCCTCGGCGAAAGCCTATCCCAGTCCAGCGACCCTTCCCTCAAACTCTTCCAATGCGCCGTGTGCAACCGGTTTACAACCGACAACCTGGACGTGCTGGGTCTGCACATGAGCGCCGAGCGTTCGCTCCCAGAAGAGGAGTGGAGAGCGGTTGTGGGCGACTCGCACCAGTGTAAGCTGTGCCACTACACCACGCAACTCAAGGCCAACTTCCAACTGCACTGCAAGACTGACAAGCACGTGCAGAAGTACCAGCTGGTGGCGCACATCAAGGAGGGCGGCAAGGGCAATGAGTGGCGCCTTAAATGCGTGGCCATCGGCAATCCCGTACATCTCAAATGCAACGCCTGCGACTACTACACAAACAGCCTGGAGAAGCTGAGGATGCACACGGTAAACTCTCGCCATGAGGCCAGTCTCAAGTTGTACAAGGTGAGTCGATTGTATGTACATGTTTCCTAGCCGAGCTTTTCATTTTGGTTTTGGTTTACAGTGAAAGTGTCTTTGGTGGTCCCTTTTTGTCCAATTTTCTTCCGGAATTCATAGCTGGTCCAAAAATGGAGACCATGATGGACATAAAGGAATTATCTGGTATATTTATCACACAGCTTTCTTGTATCATTCAGGTTAGGGCACCGTGTTATAAGATCCTCACGGAGTCTCCTGTATGACTGAATCGACCAGTGCTTTACGTCTCTACCGCGACTATGAGCGATGGGCTGGTGCAGTATATTAAGGCCTAATGTGCATGCAGCGCAGAAGGGAGAACAGGGGCACTTAGAGGGAGGGAGAAACACCCGGGTCAGCAGGGTGGGGAGCAGGGCAGCTGATGAAATTGCTGGAAGAGAGGATGAAGAAGTGTGAAGAGACAGAGGTTTGGTGCTAATACCGTTCGGAGTGGGAAGGGCAGAATCGCTCTCGACAGCCGTATTGATTTTCGCCGGACTTGGAGCTTCACCTTCCACTCTAATCATTCCATAATAGCCAATGGATGAACACTCTTTGAACAAATGGCCATAAATCTAACAGGCCTGATTCCATTTAGGCACCAATCCTGTGTGTCTGCGAGCCTAGCTCGGGCTGTGTTTAACCTAGACGGGCACACAAGGACTTCTTTCTTTAAATATATGTTGCTCATGGTATTTAGGTCCCATGTTTAATGAGAACAATTACTTGAGCGGTCCAATTTTTATAGTATTTTTTAATGCTAGGTTTTATTTGGGGAGCATCATTTAATTTTGTAATGTAAACATTTCGGTAAAACAATATTTAACAAGAAAAACAGTGGGTTTGTGTTTTTTGGCTGTTGGTCAATGTTATTTTTACCCACTCACTCGGCCGAGGTTTTTTCAGCCGAAAAGTTGAATCTGAGGAAATGGTATTGCATTTTGATGAAAGGTTGCCAAGTCAAACTTGTTTTTTATTTGGAATAATGGACACTGATGAATTGTGCTCAATAAGACCAGAATTGGATATTGGTGTTAAAATAAATGGGGTCATTGTTGAAATTCCTGTTTTCAGATGTCCCGGGCTCCTCCACACAATCTATACATAAACACTTTTTTACCGCTTAATGACCTTTTCTGTACAGGAACTTGTAACTTTACGAAGGAGGAAAAACTGGAGATTAATCACAGAAGACATCTGTGATAAAACCGAGCAACTTGGAATAACATCCAAAGCTCTGTTAGTGCCATGAAGGTTTAACTTTTTAAAGGGATAGTTCACCCAGAAAATTCTGTCGTCATTAACTCACCCTTTTGTTATTTCAAACCTGTATGACTTTCTCCTGCAGAACACTACAGAAGATATTTTGAATAATGTTGGTAACTGAACCACAGCGGTGCCCATTAACTTGCATTCGTTTTGTGTCCATACGACAGATGTAAATGGGTATCTCTGTTGTTCGGTAACATTCTTCAAAATACTTTCTTCATAACTCAAAGAAGTTAAATTAGATCGGGGAAAAAGAGGGCGAGTACTTTATGACAGAATTTTCATTCTTATGTGAACTGTCCCTTTAAAAATCGTTTCGTTGCAAGAATTCTGTTTGACCTCTTCACACCTAGAGACTGTCCAGGTAGTCAGTACTTCAACTTCTACTTGGTTGGCTGTTTTCTCCGAGAGCCAGATTGTAATGTCATTTGGGGAGGACAATAAATCAGCATGAGCTGCCATTGCCCGCCACAATCAAGCCGAGACATGAATCAAGCGTATTTACAAATACCACAATGATTCAAATATGTAACAGAAGACTCTCGCCGTGCCTGGCTTGACCTGTGGAGGCAGCGCTGTTGGCAGAGCTTGGGTCCCGGGGAACCGAGATGAATTTTAGGATCAGTGGCAAGCGACAGGTGACATCTGATCTATACATTAAGAACATTTTATTGGAGCTATTTATGTGGAAATGATAGAATGCACCAAGTATTGAGTTTTTAATGCAAACTGTTGGCAGGGGAATGTTTTCAAAGCATTATATTTCTTCCCTTTTTGGAAAGAGAGCCAGCTGAGAAGAGACTAGTCCGCCTAACAGCGAATGTTCAATACTCTGTGGCAGATTAGAAATGTTCGACACATCCGAGCATGATAATTTGTAAGCTTTAAGCTGCTTAAAATGGTTCCCCGGCTCTAAAAGCCCACAGATCCCAGCAGAGAGGAAGAGAGTGTAGAGTTGACTGACTTGACAACGGTCTTGCAAGCATCAGCGGCGACGGGCCTGCCCGCAAACTAAGACATTCACGGCTTGAGTTATAGCTGTGTTTCATGACATGCAAATGTGATTACAGGACGTTACGCGTATGCTGCTGCTGAGGTCTAGTTTTTAACCGTGCAATGCCACAGGCTTCACTTTGCAGTGAATTTATAGCGCCGATAGACAAACTGACTGCCCGACACAAACAAGACTCATTTGCCAGCTTGGCTGTACAAGTGGTTAAACAGAAAAGGAAAAGGCTGTGTTTATCCCTCCCGATTGAAAGCTGATGCGAAATTTAAAATTGTTGGACCTCCTGCCGGGAGAAAATAAATCAAGTCAGCATAAACGGGCCGTAAGATGTGGCAGATCCTCGGGACACTTTGCCCGAATCAAACTGGTTTGCATTAAACAGGCCCTTTGTGTGCACAGCTCCGTAAATTGGAGCCTGTAATTACTGGAATTAAAAAGGAAGGTTTAAAACTATGGCTAAGCTGGATGGGATAATTTGAGAGTCTGTGGTATGCGGCACATATTAGGGCTTTCTAAAAATACACCTTCCCCCACCACCCCACGGATTGGAATGTTCCGAAGTCACTGGAAAGCTTGAGAGAATCGCCCTGACCGCACGGACCACTGCACAGCGGGGGTGACGCTTCCCGAATCCGCTATCTAGGGTGCAGGGTTGAATCCGCCTCGGGTTTTAGACACACCCGTTACACTTTCTGATGAACTTTTACCTTCTGTTGCTGTCTTATATTTCCCGCTCGCTGCCCGCTTTGTAGTGGCAGGAATGATGTCATGACGGTCACCCATAAGCAATTGCAGATGGGGAATACAATAGTACCAAGTTTAGGCTTCAAGTTTGTTGCTGGTGAAGGCTGCAATGTGTTAAGTCAAAGAAAGTATTCACTTTTACATGTTCTCTTTTGTGCACGGGTTATCAGTCCGAGGTTTGCCAAAGAAAAAATACATTTTTGTCTCTCTAATCTTTAATCAAAATGCACTAACTTCACCTTCGAAAGTAACTTTCTTTTCACGCTGACAAGCCACCTGGCACCCACTTTCCTCGATTAGGTTAATTTCGATGGATAAAATCATATCTCAACTGGTTTTTCTTAATACGTATGTCATATGCTGGTTTAAAGGGGAAACAAGTGTACGGGAGTTAAAGGGATACTTCACCCAAAAATGAAAATTCTGTCATCATTCTGATGAACACAAAGATTTTTGGAAGAAAGCTTATTACCAGACAGATTTTGCCCCCCATTGACTACTATAGTAGGAAAAAATACTTTGTCTTATTTTTCCAAATATCTCTCTCTGTGTTCATCATAACAAATACATTTATACAGATTTTGAACAACTCTCTGGTTAATTTTTATCATTAGTGAATCAGTCCCCACTGAAAAAGCAACTTTACGTCTCCCGTGTGTTTACTTGATATTCACGTCAAGAGTTGTTGTTTGTGCTGAGTAAGCATGTCTCAGACGCTGGAACACCAGCTCGGAGTCCGAGACTTGGTTCTCAGCTCTAGACAGGATGGAGTGAGACACAGCTTCCAGGCAGGCCTTTCAAGGGAAGAGGAGGAGTATCGGGCTGGCTACCTTCCTTGTCTCAGGGGCCGGTACGATCTGGGGTAATTGAGATTGATTGGATGTTATTTTTCCTCTTGCAAATGTAGTCCATTAGCTTGGCACATGCATAATCAGTTTAGAGCACAGTTAACTGAATGTAATCATGTTCTACGGTGTCTGCTCGCACAAAATCCACTCCAGATGCCGCATGGCCGTGGAAAGAGAGGAAGAAAGTGCCGTCACTATCACATGGGGAATCTTTACCCAAGAAAGGCCTCATAACACACACCCCCGCAGCACCACCTCCACCGCCAGCGTGTTGGTCTCGCTCCATTAAACGCACAAACTATACAAACTGTGTGCTGTGCACATTTACACACTCCCTGTAGGCGCGCGCACACGCTCTCATCTGTTCACTGCCCAAACTCTTGCAAACAGAACCCCGGATCACATGTTGATGTGTCTCAGCTATGCTAACAGCGCTTTGACCGCGCTCCAAGTGCAGCCCGTGATCCAGCGCAAAGCGTCTGGATTTTGGATGCTCTCAACGTATTTTTCCCTCCAGCGCAATCCAACCGGATCAGCCGGGGCGTGAGGAAGGAAAATGTCTACACTCTGGAGAAAACAAAGAAAAAACACGCTAAAACCAAATGGACAGTAATGCGAAAAAAGGATTAGCCGTGGCGGCCACGCTGAAAGGCATAAGCGCGTATCTCGATCACGCTGACCCCGTCCGTTAATAATTAAGATTTTGATCTAGATTTGTCTTCATCAGAAGCCACAACTTTTACACGAATAGACCGGGATTGCCCGGGCTCCAGTAGGATTGCGTTTTGTTTTTTATTATCACATAAAAGTGCAGAGTAATTTCGAGTTAAAGTCACCAGGGAGCGTTTTACCACTATTGGTACAGCCCGTGGTTATATCTTTCATCTGTGGACAGTGAAGCTCAACCTCTATGCCAGAGAGAACGGCACACCCAAACTCTATAAGTCCCTCCAGACTTGTGTTCGAGAGAGGATAGAAAGAAGGATGATTGGAGGGAGGGGGTGGAGAGAGAGAGAGAGAGAGAGAGAAGCGCTCATTTAGATGGAGATACTCTGCTAATTATCATGGCTGGCCTGTGATTGTTCGGTAATAGTGCTCAGTGGGGAAAAAAGGTTTGCTGCTGTTCCAGGAAGGGCTGAGCTTTGATTTACCGGTAGTACCGCGCTAATAAAGCGCCCATTCCATATCCACAGAGCTGTTACTGAGACATCCTGCCTCTCTCTCCGCTCAAAGACACAATCCATATCACCTACAGGAGCCGAACAACAGGTTGCATTTGAGACTTGCACTCAGAGAGAGTTTACAAAAATAAAATTAATGTGTAACGCAAACGGGGACATTTAGGCAAGATGTTAGTGACTGACAGACTCGGTCACCATTCACTTTCATTGTAAAGTAAAAAATTCAATGAAAGTGAATGGTGACCGAGGCAGTCAATAAATAACATTTCCATCTGTGAAAGGGAAAAATACGCATTTTTAGTTAAATACAGATTTGGATCCCAAGTGGCCCTCTCTCCGCTCATAAGGTTCCGAACAGATGCTCCCCTTTGCATGGAGGGGCGGATTACTTGCCCCCTGAAGATAAGCAGAGTTTTGCCTGGAGAGCTGTCTGTCAATGTGGGAGGGGCTTGTTGCAAAGAGGGTGGGATTAAAGCCGTGTCTGGAGGTCTGCAGGAATTTCACAACTCATTCGGCCCCCACCATAGAAAGGCCAGGCGCAGACACATCGCCCAGCTGCTGCTGGCGGTTACGCGCATCTGACCCTCTTTTAAGTTTATTTATGTGTGTGTGTTCAATGGAGGGACCAGCAGCCGTCCAGAAACGCATGGTAGGCTACACTTAGCTTTCATACGTTTTCCTGTATTACTGAAGAACGTTGAGCGAGAGGGAGCGTGTGGCTTTGTCCAGAGGCCGAGGAGCAGATATTATTGTGTTGTAATTGTTGTTTGTTTTCATTTCTCTCCCCCTCTCTCCTTTTGGGCAGTCAGACAAGAGCAAGTAAGCAATGCTCCTGCCACTGCTGAAGGAAGCTGTTGATCCCATTATCTGTTGCCTGATCAGCACAAACAGGGGATTGGAGACCGGAGAGGGACCGGGGCGGGATCAGAGAGTCTGTTACGCCACTGTAGGAAGGAGAGGGTGTAGTAGTTTTTGAAGTACATGTAGGCGGCGGCTCAATGACAGATGAGATGTCCAATAAATGAAAACGATTTAAAACTAAGTTTGTAAAAGATTTTGAAGTTTGTTTTATTCGATCGCATAACTATTTGATTTGTGCTGGTTTGGTTTTAATAAAAAGACTAAGACATTTTCAGCAAAGGCTTTGTGGTGACTAGAAATACAAGGTGGTACAACAAGTGAGAAGATATACTTTTTCACCCTAACATGTTATCGTATCGTCATTTATCTTCATTTTTAATAATTTTTTTGTTTTTGTTTTTATGGTTCTACAGTTTGAGATTTTTACGGTTTTGAAAGACTTCTTGACATTGATGAACAGTCATAATGGTCAAATATCATTCTCCGTTTTCATATAACATTGACATTTTTTCTGCATTACTTCAGCAGTCATTTTTTCACATTAACATTTTAAATATTTTGTTTTTAAAATAAAAAATTTAGAATTTGCAATAACTTAAGATTCTCTTTTCAAAAATGTTTAATTGGTTTTAAAGAGGGTTTTCATCCATTATCATTTCTGAACTCTTGTACCACCTTGACATTTTTGTCCCACTTTATGCCCCTCAAATACCAAAATGAACTTCAAAAATGTTAAACTATTTCAATAACGGAAGAGGTGTATTCAAGTCATTGTATGTACTGTATGATTAAAAATCCTAATGGAGTTTTGGTAAATTAAAATATACGGACCAAATAAATCTGCATCATGTCAGTGACCAAAGCATATGTTACAATTTGAAACAAACCCACGAGTAAAACCCCAGACCTATGCCTGACCATATATCTGTCTGACTCATACTGTCTGCCTGTTTCCACTCCTCTGTGTCTCACTCTTTCCTCTCGCTTGTTTTTCTCCATTCTTTATCGTCTAAAAATTAATAAACAAGGCTAATACCCATCATGCATAAAACAAACCAGCAAGGGTCACGGGCTGGTGGGTGGTCCCTCTCCGCTCCTGTGTTCCTAAGGTTAAATGGCTTTAATCCAACCAGCCTGGAAAACTAAACATTTCTCCAGTCAAGCCTTTTTTTCCCCTTTCTTCCATGCTTTTTCTCTCTCGTTCTTTCCATCTTTGTAGCCTCTGCCTTACTGTCATTCCTTATAAAGGATAACCACTGGATATCACTATATAGATGGCAAACAAAGTTGCTTTTCACGCCATCACTGTGACTAGTTAAAGTTGCCATTGAAGTTGTCTAAAGCGCAGATACGTTGCAGAGCATTGAACACTGTACGCAGGACTGACCTGACTTCTTTTTTCATTCAGTTATTTGACATTTAGTAGATGCTTTGAAGCGATTTAAAAGTTCACTTACTGCAGGCACATTCCCTCTGGGGTTAAGTGCCTTGCTCAAGGGCACGGTGTTGATAGGTCTTAGGAGCGCTTACGTTCATGAATTACACCCCCGGGTTTGAACCTCTGACTTTTACGTTCCCATTTTAAGCAACTTTCTCTTTTTACTTTGTGCCTTAATGTTTCATCAGAGTTGTGCCAGCCTCAGTCTTGTAAAAGATATTACCATTGTATCGTTTATATTGCGATCACTGCCAAGACACCTCAGTCCCTCCTCCTGCACTCATCTGGCATAGCGTAGAAAGTGCTTGTTTGCCCAATCCTTATAAAGACCTTATTTTGATCCTAATTTGGTCTGCTTGTTGTAAAGTTTTCATAGAAATTTTCATGGATTTGTCTTTTTCAGGTCCCAGAGCAGTAAGCAGTAATTGTCAAGACAACAGTAAAATGTAATGCGACCGATTCTGGCCATGCATAAGGAAAAATTTTGTATTGTTTAGCGCAATACCTGCACCACAAAAACAAAGTTCAGAATCTAAGGATTAAAAAAAATCGCATTTACAGTTGTCCATCAGAGGGGCTGCAGCAGGCCGTTGCTAGGAAGAAACGGGTTTATTTTAATGCTCTCTATCGGCTTACCTCTTTAATGACATTGTGGAAAGTAGATAAACCCGAAATCTGAAGTTCTAAACTTTACATAGATACCAAACTTAAGTGGATAATTCCCAAAGAGGGGGCAGCAGTGAGCGCCATTTTTATGATTTTGCTGCATCCACTCCCAAAAATAACGTTTTGATATATTTACAAATGAAATTTGCAAAAGATCGTCATGGAACATGATATTTACTTGCTATCGTAAAAAGAAAAATCGATAATGTATTGTTGACCATCGCTACAAATATACATACTTGTGCTGCTTAAGACTGGTTTTGTCGTCCATTGTGACATTTGTTTAAGATGATATAATATGTATAAAGTTTTGGATGCAAAGAGTTTTGTCACAATAAATTTGCTTTTGAAGATATATATTTGAGTTCATAATAAAATAGTTTCATTGAATACACACGAAATGTGAGAATGGTGCGATCTGTTTCTCGAGAGAAGAGTCTGAGAGCCTCTGTTTGCTCTCCATCTCAGAGAAACAATTGAGATGTTAAAAACATCCTATTTGTCATGTTTCTTTGCTGTGGAGGAGAGTGCAGGAGAGAAAGACGGTGGGTGGGAAAGAGAGCAACAGACTCACTGGTTCACCAGCATCAATACATCAGTGACTTAGCAACCAGATTAATGGTTTGTGAGTGGCCCAGGCCACAAGGCTGCTCTCGGTGCTTAGTGGCAGGCGGAGGGCTGGAAAACACACTGTGTTTAGCTTTGGGCTGCTGAAGAGAGTCTTGGGACGAATAAATCCGTGCATGAAATGAGGCTTTGGACCTCACCGTTTTTCACTCAGCCCTCATCACAGATGATATCTCTCTCTTCTGAGTCCACAAAGTAACAAAGTTGTGTTGGAATGAGGGAATCGGTCTAATGCTTTTCACACCATAGAAGAGAACGCAGAGGGTTTTGGTAAATTGTCTAGGTTTTGAGTTTAGATCTCGACAGGGTTAGATGAGGCTGTAGGGTCGATTCTGTTTCTCTACCGGTGTAAAAAAGTCAAGATGACCCCCCCCCCCACCCACCGCTGAGATGGACGTTCATCGAAGCGTCTTATGCATGGCCTAATTGCCATGCACTGGGGTGCAAGGTTAGGTCGGCGAGCTGTAAATCTCTCTGTGTTATGGGGGCAATGTTTTCACCAGATGCAGACTACAGATTTTCATCCCTTTGTAATTAAGCAGTTCAGCTCAAGGTGTCATATGGTTTTTATTGGGGCCCCTCTGGAAAAAAATAATTTCACACCTTGTTTTCTCATCATGGGCTTTTATGCATGTTAAAAGGGGGGAACCATGAGAAACTAAATTAAAGAAGGGAAATGAAGGATTACGGCTCTATAGTAATAAAGAGAGAGATGATGGTTTGCCATTAAGTGGCGTTTCAATAAGACTTTAAAATGTTATCTGCTAGTTTTCTTTGTCTCTCTTTCAATTTAAGTGAGCTTTACACGACATAAATTGTAGTCTTGTATTGCCAAAACATCTGCAGCTGGTCTGCATACAAACATTGCAAATGCGTAGCAAATGTACCATACATGCAATGTAAATCGGGTATAATATATTCGATGTGATTAAAATGTATAATATAAAAAAGCAAAGGATAGGGCTGTCAGACGATTAATCGCTTCCAGAATAAAGGTTTGTCTAACACGTCAGTATAGGGGGCAATAACTATTTTTGGTATATTGGCTGTTTAGAAGTACGTATAAAGCACATATTCTGCATGTCCATACATAACATCGCTAACCCAATACCTAAACCTAACAACTACCTTACTAACAAATTAAGAGTTTGGGGAAAAGTTGTAGTTTTATTTACATTTACCAATATTTTAAATATATAAATGTTTATACATTTTTGATTCTTTCTTGAATATCTTTCATATGCATGCACGTGTATGCGTTTATAAATACAATACACAGACTTATATTATGTAAACCCAAACTTTCAATGCGATTAATCATTTGACAGCCAAAGCATAAGAGAGATTTGCCTTCACTTTTAGTTTTTTTGCTAATGGGGTTCTTGCCGTTACACTATAGGACATATTTAAACATTTATCTGTCAACCTACCAATATTTGTATACAAAGAAAAATAATTAGTAATATAAAGTCTGATGTATGAATATCTTCTAAATCTTTTTTAAACGGTACTTTATTTACAGTTTTTACAAAAAGCAAAACGATCTTTTTTCTCTCTGGCTTTCTCCTCCTTGCTCTCTTTCCCTTATTGGACTTCTCTCTCTCTCTCTCTCTCTCTCTTTGCGCTCCCTCTCTCTCCACCACCTGTGTTCTACTTTACACTTATTAAAGCGAATAGGAAGATGTTAGTGGAGAAACGGAACCAAAGTGCATTGAAGAGCAAGTGGAGCATACAGTTTTTCAGGGTCAAGTTTATAAGAATCACATTTTCTCTTTTCTAACTCTTGCTGGCCATACGGGACATCTGAAATATAAAGCGCACACCCCCACAGATATCAATACCCACTTCCTCTTGAGGAAGCCCCTCCCACTGATGAGGTAAATTCTTAGGTCAACCTCTCCAAGGTGCCTTTTATTTTTACAATCTGCAGCTGTTGAAAGAGGGGGAAACAGTTTTCTTCTGTTGTTAAGCGGTTTCACACATTCGTGTATCACAAAGCATTTTTCATACAGCAGTGCTGATTTATGAAGTGGAGATTTTGGCGCTGTGGGCGCAGAGATGGAACACCGAGACTGCAGAGGAAGTCTTCAACACAGCCTCTCTCTCTCTCTCTCTCTCTCTCTCTCTCTCTCTCTCTCTCCCTGTCTCTCCCTCCATCCTTCCATCCCCACAGCATCACCACATTCAATCAACACCAGGCTTAAAATAAGGCCCGCTGTCTGCCGCAGACTTGGATGGTCTGTTTGAACGGGTTATCTCTGTCACTGCGAAGGAATGTACATAATTTATTACTAGTTTGGTTGGAATGGTCTTGTTCTGCTAATTTGAACCAGAATGCTGTCTTTGCTACTGAATAAAGCAAGTCTCGCCACTATAGAAGATTACAGGAGTTTGGTATGCAAATGATTGTTATTAAATTAAGCAAAGAGATGACGGGGAGTGCCATATTAATGAGTTATATGAGACGGGCTTTATTAAATATTTGTTGACGTTGCGGAGGGAGAGAGGCATGTGTGTTTTAATTCGGCAGCGGCTGCTCCCAGCGGGTCTCTGTATATACATACACTTTTCTTATGTATTTACTTTGAGCTGATTTTGTTTTAGATCGGCCTTCATTACAGCATCTGCTTCAGAGTTGTGCGATCCCTTGCATCCTACCCATGTCCCCCGTATATACTTTAATGGCCATCACACTAAAAACATTATGAATAGGAAGCCCACCTCCCCTCTGTGTTCTTTCCCTTTTCTGTAAATTCTGTCCGTCTTGGATGTAGCTCGGCCTTTGTTACTCCAGACTGCCTTTCTGCCTATTACATTTCGTTTTACGGCTTGAGGGATCTTTGAACTTTCGCAATGATGAGATGTAGCGAAATTGCTGCGGTTTATGTGCTATCGGGTGAATGAAGGGGTCGGCTGAAGTGTAAGGCAGTGATAGCTGAATTATTCGAATTTTGCTAGACATATTTGGCAGGCCTGGCAACCTTTGTAGAGAAATGGTTTTAGAATAAAAACAGACCCCATCGTTCAGTTTTGGGCATTTTAGCAAGCTTAATTTTCATTTGAAGGACTGAGTTAGGGACAGGTCTTAACATCACTAGGCGAGCAGATGATAATATCCTGTGCAATTATGTTTAAACTTGCAAAAGTTGAACTGCATTCTTTCTTTTCAAATAGATGTCTAGTGGGTCCTTTTAGTTTCGATTCTTTGTCCTGACAGACAGGCAGAGAGGTATTCCCTGTATTCAGCTTAACTTTTAAATGATTTAAGATGATAGTCAACTCCAAAAAGTCACGGCTTTATATACAAAAATCAAACAGCATCTGCCATCTCTGATCATAGGCAACAGCCGTCAGAGTGAGGTTACGAAGGCAGAACAGGAAAAGCCATTAACTGCCAATCACGGCATCGATCGACAAGCCGGCCACCACTACCATCACCGCTGCCTCCTTTACTCGCTCACAGTATCTTACATGCCGGTACACACAAAGGGCTCCTGTTTACTTGTTGTGATCAGTCTTAGCAAATTAATCCAGGATTCGATGGTTCTCTGGTCTTTTGCAGTAGTTTTTGTAACCTTCGTTCATTCTTAAAGAAGTGTTTTTTTCTTGCTGAAATTTTTGAACGGTTTTATTTACAACATAACAGAAGCTGCGCTTTCCTCATAGAAACAGGTTTACATCTAGAGACCTGTGCAGACTGCATCCTCTGAAGTGCAGTGTTTTTGGATCCCGACATCAGGTAAAATGGGAAAACTAATAGAATTTGTGAAGGACAAAGAAAAAAGGTGATTGATTTTTTTTTCCCGGTAGATGAAGGGAGGGTCTTTAGGAGAATATTTACCTACTTCCCATCTTAATAGAGATGCTGTATATCAGAGGCTGATCAGGAGCAGAGGTCAGGACTGTGGGGAGCAATTAAATCCCATGCATCTGCCGGAGCCGTGCCTTCCTATTGTGTGCACCGCTGGCTGAAACGTATAGGTGTGCAGGGTGCAAGCCGTACTTAAAAAAAAAAGCTTTAGTAGAGAACAATCAGAGCTGGAGAGGTGGGCACAAAACCTTCCCCACCTGTGAGCTTTTTAAATCTGCTTCATCTCTTAAATATCCAGAGTCCCCCTGCCCTCCCCTGGTTAGAGGGTCTTTTCATGACCGGACAGGGCAGACATGATAGATGTGGCCTGGGGTCGGCTCTCTTTCACCTCGCCTCTGTGGTGTCTACATGAGCCAAGGGGGGAAGAGTGGAGCGTTGAATGGGGACGCTAAGGATGAGTGGAAAACCGCAGATATAAGCCAGACCAGCCATTTTCTCCAATCCAACTCATAAATATTTGCGTGGCTGATTTATAAACAAGCCACGCTAAGACGAGATCAAAGTTAACCGTATCGGTTATAGAAAAGCCTGGCTTCTCGCAACGCGCCTTGCACACCATGCTTATACCTATTAGAGCGCAAGGCCAGACATCAACAGTCGTATTGGCAGGGTTTCAGACCGACCCGCTCACGCTGAAAAGCTAATGGTGCCCCCGCTGAGGCAGTAAGGGGCTCCGGCCACAGCGTCAGAGACACATGGATTACTTTAATACTAGGTCGTTGTGTTTATGAAACAGCATAGCCATGTTGAGCAACCCAGGTTGAGTGGCAGAATACAGGTGTCGTTCAGGTTTCAAAGTATGCTGGCATGTTGTGTATGTTTTGTACTGTACAAGCCATGAAGAGGACGGCAGACAGCTGCACTGGCTTCTCAAGCCAGCCAGCCGGGCGACCTACACAAAGGCCAAGGTGGGGGGGTTAAGGGTCACCACTATCGTGGGACTGCTAATACCGGTCCACATGGCAGAGCCACGGCATACAAAAGTATGCTTCAGCAGACGCGCGCATGCGTGTGCTGCTGTGGCGGACGAGTGGTGTCCGTTCTCACATTAATAAAAGCACAAGCTGGCAGATGCGGGCGGCTTGTGGAGGAAGGCTGTTTTTTGACCCCTGTAGGAGGGTGGGCGAACTTCATAATGGGAGAGAAAGGGAACGTTCTCTGCGGAGATCTCCCCTTTTGTCCTAAAATAGCTGAATAAACAGGGAATCCATCACTGGGACAGGGTGTGCCCCGGGTGCGAGCGCAGAGAGAGCTGCTGCTAAACAGCCTGTCTGGAGACATCTGTCCAAGCCGAATGCAAAAACAGGGCGCTGGATGTCCGTGCGCACGACCCCTTTGTGTGTGTATTCAAGTTGACTCGTCATTTTCATTAGGATGTCTTTAAGCTTGTTTTTGCTCAGGTCTTGTGTTGGGCAACAATAGTTTTCACTCTTCTGACATGTTTGCTTAAGCCACAGAAACATTTTGACAAATTATCCGTAACCTTGAAAAACTGGTTTGTCAAACCTGTTTTTTATAACCCCTAAGCTAGAGGATATGCAGAATGTGTTTTCATTAGCGTTCAGTGCAATTATTAGCAGGTTCTGTTTGGCCTGGTCAGCGGTTGAGCTCAGGTAAAGTTTATGCGCCAGCTTCAAAGATCTCCCGCCGCATCAGAGAGCAGCAGCGGGCGGCGTGGCCTTGGTCTGGGAAGGGTTACTGAATTATTACTGATGCTTTGGGGGTAACTGCCCGACCGTAAGTCTGTGGAATATTAATCATTTATTTGATTGTCCGTGTGTGCTGATTAATCCATTTGAGGGAGATCTTCAGGATTAACTACCCTATTATTCCCTGGTAAGAACAGATAAGAGATAAGGCTTTAAAATATCATGTACCATTTATCATGTATTTTTAGTCCTCCGCAGATGAAGGCGGGCGAAATAAAAACTGAGGTGAGATTAGGCAGAACTGCAACAGAGGGAAAGTGGGGGAGGGATAAAGAGAGAGAACGATTCTTTAGATCCGACCAGGACGGATAACAGATTTAACTGCTGTATTTCACAAGAAGTGCGGTTAGAGGAGTGAGAACTGCTCATGTACTGGGCTTACATAACCCACAGAGACACAGCCGTGCCGTTTGGAGAGAGCAAGGCAGTGTGCACTGTGAAATTAACAACAGGAAGTAGAAAACAATCGCGCTCTGCACCTGTAGCCACCTGACTAAGAAAACAGCAGCGAGAGGTGGGGGTAGCGGCCGTGAACCGCTGAACTTGGAACCTGTCTTACTTTAGGTAAGTGAGTTGTACTTGCTTGTGGCTGTGCATGATCAAACAATGGCATAGTTCCTGGGCGCACCACCCATGTTCGAATCCGCCCTGTAAATTCTCTATCCGCTGGCTGCTTGATGTGTTATGTCATGTGGTAATGCCTTTGATTTCGACATACCTCCGTTTGTAAATACATGAGCCTTTTAAAGAGCTGTGGTTACTTTTACAAGCCTGCCGCTCCCAGCGTTTTGGTGGAGGATCCAGGAAAGAGAGAAAGCGAGAGACACTGAGCCGGTTTAGAAACTGTATACGCGTCTTGTAGGGCTGTTGCCAAGTCTGCATGTGCCTCCAGCCGCTCATTGCATATGCGGTGCAAAGTGAAGTGACCCAGAACCTGAGCTGGAGCGAGGCTACTCCGCACTGGCCCGGTTGTGCACTTTCAAGCACTTTCTACCTTTTAACACTTTGCAAACTGAGCCGCTGTCGCACTCGCATCTGCAACACGATACGGATAGGGCAGCAAGGTAAAGGGATAGTTCACCCAAAAATGAAAGCCTTTCCTTGCAATTCTTTTTATCTGAAATGTAACATTTTTGTTCCTACTTTAGATACATTTAAGGTAAAATGACTTTGCCTTTTGTATTCTGTCTGAAACACAAAAGAACCTCAGTCGCCATTTACTTTATGCGATTTGTCTATAAAATACGTGACTGAGGATGTCCTTCTCTACCCCTACAAATATTTACCATGATTTGTGTTTTTCTACAGAACACAGGATATTTTAAGGATTAATTAGTAACTATGGCAGTACTCATTCCCTTCTATTGTATGGGTACAAAACCAATGCATGACAATGGGTACTGCCATTGTTTGGTGCGCAACATTCTTCAAAATACCTACTTTTGTGTTCTGCAGAAGAAAAATAGTTTTGGGTGAACTATCCCTTTTAAACTCTCTTTGCTCTTTACCGAAATTAAGATGACCTTGTAACCCCCTAATACCAAGCCAGCTCATCACTCTTAAGAACTTTTGCCACTTACTGTAAGTGGAAAACATTTTCTTATTTCCAGCAGTACCCAAACTGCTGTAGGTCAACCCACTGCAAATCGCATAAAAGGGCACTCTTCCATAACGTTTAATACATTAAAATCACAAGTCGTCGTCCTTTCGGCGGCCTAATGCGATCATATAACTAACCTGCCGTTTACATTAAGAAGGATGCAAAGCTGTGCCATGCTGACGCAGTAGCGTCCGGAATTAAAATCCTTTAAATGTGACCCGTCGCTGCAACCTTTACAATGACACGGCTACTGATGGGGTTTCTTTGGGACTCGCTCGTAGAGGTGCAGCATTTTTATATCCCAGCAACACTAAAGCAACAGATTAGATTGCCTCCAATTAGCCCGGCAACTTTTTTGATTTTTGTGATGATGCTCATATCTCAGCTGTAATTATGCCGGGCTTGGAATGATGAGGGCTTAAGTTATCGATCCAGTATTGATCGATCTGATCAATGAGCACTTTGTTTCTGTTTTATGGGAAGGGAAGTTGTATTTCTTTTTTACGGGCTAATGAGCCGGCTGATGTTGGATCCCATAAATTGCTGTGTTTTCAGCATCCATGTGTATACTGCTTTGAGAGAGAAGAGGAGGATAGGGTGATTATGGGATGGACAAGTGAGCCTCTCCCAAAGAGCTCCACTTTTCAGCACCAGTGATCAGGTTCCTCTGGGTATAGGCTGGAGGCCAGGGCTTAAAGACGGCTCCTTTTGAATTCATGTGTTGCTGAAGGGCAAAACATTTGATGCTTTGTGAGAGTGTTTTTTATTACTTAAAGGAATCGCTCACCCAAAACTATAAATCTGTCATTATTTCTTCACCCTCATGTTGTTTAAAACCTGTTTATGGCTCTTCTGTGGAACACAAAAGATATTTTGAGAAATGTTTTGGTGGTTTCGTGTCCATAAAATGGAAGTCAATAGTGTCCAATGATGTTTGTTTACCATCGTTCTTTAAAACATTATCTTTTAGCATTACAGGTTTGGAATAACATAAGGGTTGAGTAAATACTAAAATACTTTTTCAGTACAATGTGTTTTTGTTTGTGTGCTGTTCAGTGCAATAGACTCTCAATATGGAGCTTCTGTTTGGATTAATAACACTACTTTACAAGTTGATTCGCTGGTATTATGCGACCTTGTACTTAACAGCTCTGTATTCTGGCGCAAGATCTGCACTTTTATATATTTAAAGCACTTTACGTGCGTGCACTTGGAGTTAGTGGAAGTCAAAGCAATCGAGCTAAAGCAAACAGCCGAATGTATCTTTAGAAGGTGCGAGAGCCACTAGTAAATGGATAGGTGCTCAAAGTTTGTGTTAGCACTACATCGCCCTCAAACACTCAGGATGCTTATGTACCATGCAAATGAGCCTCCCAAAGTAACCACCCCCGCCCCGCCCCCGCTTCCTATTTGCATGTTAAGAAGGGGAGCGCTCTTAGGGCCTGTTGCGCCATTGTAGGCACAACACGGCCAATAAAAGCGAGGCCCTTTAAGCTGAGCTTAAATATTTACTCTGTCACAGGGCCAGGATCGGGCCCTCTCATTACGCCCGTCCTGTTTCTGGGTGAAGGTGAAGCCGGGCAGACGAGAGGGGAGGCAGAGACTGGCAACTCAAACATTTCCTCATAAGAGACTAGTTCACAACGCACCATGCCACTGACTGCCCTTTGTGAATTTTGAGAAGGAGAACAAGGAAGATGGGTGCAGTCTTACCGCCTTATTGCTTAGCCTGGAGCATCAACCAATTATGTGGTAATGAAATATTCACGCAGACTAACAAGGAACGCTGGAGGTGAAAGCTGCATAATACAAGCCTGGGGAGGTAATACTGTCGGGCCTTTCTTCTGTTCGTATTATTACTTTTAGAGAATGAGGAATTGTTTCTTCGCAGTATTAGCTAACTTAGGCTTAGGAGTGGGTTTGTGCAGTATTAACTTATGTCTTTGTGCATATGTTGTTCATTCCAAGCATCCTTCAGCCGTCAATGGCTTTTTTGCAGCAGCGTGTATCTGTTCTGTATGTTAAAGTTGATGTTTTTCTTGGAAGTGTTATGTAGAAGAGTTTGATGTTTGTTTGCAGTTTGATTAACAAATTGAATTGGACATGTATGTCTATATACTGTATATAGACTATGCAGTTATTTTACATTGGCATCTATTTGGTTTGACCCATAAATGCATGATGCTGTTTCCATCCTTATGCATCTGACTTTTTAGTATTGCATGTGTGTCTCACAAACCAACCGTTCCTGACTGATTACCAAACAAAGTCATGTGTTTTCTGCTAATATAAGACATCATTGAATGCTATAAGTACCTCTGAATGTCTCTCGATTGATCGTGTCTGTCTCCTGTCTGCATGCCCCGAGACATACGCGGAATTCTTTCACTCTGCCGTCCTAATAATTAGCAACGTGGCCTCTTGCCTCTCGAAATGCATGTGTAGTTTTGGGAAGCGTGGAGGAGGAACCTTGCAGGTCCCAAACTGCCCTCCTAAATTTCCAGATGGCACCGGTCTGCCGCAGATGTCTGGGGACAGTTGGAACAGCTGTGTGTGATGCCCCCGTAGCTCCACACAGCTGTCGCCTCCTGCAGGCGGAGTTATTGTACTACGGGCGGGATGCGGCTTGGCGCTACGGGCCTGCATTCATAAAAACAACAGGAGGCTAAGCTGTTAATTAGCTCTTCACGGTGGAAAACGACGTCTAGCGATTAATATAGTTTTGCGCGTCTTGTTTTCTTTTATCCAACCCTAGATTAAACGCATTTTTCTGCTTGATCTTTGAGTCGCGTATCATTAGGAGTGGCCCAGCTCATTGGAAACAGTTTATTATGTGTGCATTCTTGCTCTTATTAGTAAATGTCTCATGTGCAGGGCAGCAGGCTGAGAGCCTTCAGGGCCGTTGAGACCCTGGCGGGCATCCGCACTGCCTTCGGTTCTCACCGTTCGGAGTATTGATATCTCCGCTGCCTTCAGTTTCCTTTCGCTCCTTTACTCAGCCAGACCGATTCGCCCGATGAATTATGTGGACGCATTGATCAGCTGATTGAGAACTATTGTTCAAGAGAGCCGGGCATTACCGGAGGAAGGATTGTGCTTGTTTCGCAGCGCCGTATGCAAGAGGGTATTATTTAACCGCTTGTCATTACACCCTCCCTCTAACCGCTATTGCTTTTTACTCAAAGACACAAAGAAATGTACACAAACGAGCGGACGCATAATCAACACAAGCCAAATGACTGCAAGCATTGATTGCCTTCCTTCTACAATTATGTTCCTATTGTTTACTTTCTAGCTGCTTATTTATTCCAAAGGAATTCAATAATTATTGCTTTATTTAGTGTTAAAGAGCACTGGAGTGGTATAAGCTGCTGGGGAGGATTGTTTGGAGGCCCCCCTCCTCTGACCGTTGAGCTTTTGTTCTTTCGCAAACCACGGGTACCGTAATTCATCCAAACCGATCTGTGCTGATCGAAGATAGAAGCCTGAATATAAGACGGAACAGCTCTTTTTTTAAGCATTTTATCAGTGTAAATTGTCAAGAATACTTACAGGTCAAGCGGTAATGTGAACTTGTAGGGACCTACAGTATAGGAATGATAAATCACAAATTTCTTTAAAGTTGCGATCCATAATTTTTGCCTGCATATCGCCATATAAAAACAATTTAAGTTACTTTGCATACTCTTTACGTGGGATGCAGTCAAATGATGTCAAACTGAACTTGAACTGAATTGCACACAATTTATAAATCATTATAAGGTTGGATCAAGGTAAGGTATGGAGACTTTTTTCATGCACACGGTTTGTTAACTGACTTTTTTGCCCCAAAAAATAACAGATCGTCGCTTTAAGGTCTTATTTGTTGTCTTATTGTTTTTTTCTAGTCCTAGATCTCAAGGAGATCTCAACCATGTCAACAAATCCGAACTGTGCTCAGATTAGCTCAGATACGTTAGTAAAAGTCTAAAACTGACATTACACTCATTTTAAAAGATACCGTGGTGATACCTTACTGAGACCCATCATATCCCCTGAGCTTTTTTAGTTTTTGTTCCTTTTTAAATATTACTAATATACACAGGCAATACAATATACTGAAAGCACTGCTAACTGTAAAAAATGTGCATATGTTCTGTGGAGAAACATTCAAGAGAGTTTTCCATTCAACTTCGTACACAGCACTTGAAATACGCTTGATGGTAAATGTCTTTGAATTTGAGCTATGTACAGTAAACTTAACAAAATGCCTATATAATAAAAAAGCGAAGGGATTCTAGAGACCCAGCAGATGGATAGAGTCATAGAGGTGCAGGAAGTGGTAGGTATGCAAGGGGAGGGTGCGCATTGTTTCTCCAGCCACAGCACAGCGTCTGGGCATGTCGCTGCTCGCAGTGGCTAATTTGAACCAGCCGCTGAACTTGGCATCCAGTGGAGCTTCTGTGGTCGCGGGTCTGTTACTCCTTGCACTACTGTTGTAAAGTGAGAAACAAGATAAAGAGGAATGAGATAAAACAGAGGACGGACTCCTTTACGGCTGCAGATAACTAACTATTAGTATGTAGTGTATTTAAAGATAATGTTTACGTTTGAAGACACCCCCTTTTGTCCCCAAAAAGAGGTTTTGTTATGGTTTGGTTAACGTCTGGGGACAGTGTTGTCTCGAAGGTATTGCCAAGTAAACCCGTCTAAAGAAACACACACAAGAGTGAGATATAGCGCGGGTGCAGCTTCCTGTCTCATATCTGCTTGGGACTTTTTGCCCATTAGGCAAATCCCTTTGTCTCCTCTCAGAGCAGTGATCTCATTGGCTATTATTTAACCAATGACATCATGATTCTAGTAACAAAGGTGTCAACACATCATCAATGTGACGAATGACCGAATCTAGTTTAGCCCACTGCCCTTAAGGCACCGTCTTGACCCTACGGTATCATGATATCAATGGATAGGTAGTCGGACTGTTTTTTGGAATGTTTTAGAGTAGTGACCTAGAAGGCTGTGCTTCAGTCCAGTTTTTGATACAGACCTATCATTATCATGTCTGTGAGGCAGACAGTCGTTGAGTTTGTATGTGTGGAAAGCACCAGGCCTTGCCATTAAGTGCCGAGAATCATTGGGATAATTACAAAGCAATACACATTCAGACACTCTCCGGCTCGCTCGCAGTGGGAATTCGTCAGCTCTGGGAGAAATTGATAGCTATTTAGCCACTGGATAGTCATCTGTTTTAATGCATTAGTTTTGTATTAAGAGCACTGCCAAATTTAATAGCAGAAATAGGGGTAGGAGCAAAATGGGGGCTGCGTGTGTGGCACGCAAAGTGGATGGGTTTAGGCAGATTTGTACTGTATGTACTTGTGTGCGGTTGGCTTACACTGTGCATACTGAACATGAATACTGAAGTTTGTTAATGCATGAACGCAAGACTGGTAGCACGGTTTAAAAAGATGTGGTGTTTTTCAGATAGCTTAAAGGGATAGTTCTCCCAAAAAATCCAAACCTGACAACTTCAATTATAAATCATTATTGTAAGCTTACTGTTGTGAAAATGTGACTATTTTAAATACAGATCATTTTTCGTATTGTACTTGCTTAAAAACAGATTGTTGTTCATTTTTAACCCAAAAAGTTATGAAATACAGCTTTAAAATGACTAGTAGACTAGAAGCGTTTGAGTTCATGTACTTAGATGTAGATAATGTTTTGGGACTTGGAGCAGTTTCCCATAATACTTCTGTGGGTTTGTTACGTTGGAGGTTTTTACATAGCGTGCTGAGTGCATTCGGCCTTATATTCAACTCTCTGGTAGTTAAAGTGCTGATGGTGTGAAAGGTGTGCGGTTTTAGAGCCCACTCGAGTGGATGCTTCTGTAGATGCATGCGCAGGGGCAGGTAGGTGTTGAAAGCGATAGCTGTGCGTGATGGGGCATAAAGCAGGTATAGACGTAGCATCGAGTTGCAGCCGGGTGCACAAGGCCCTTAGCTTTTCCTCACCTGCATGAGTACAGAAGACTGATTCATCCTTCGCTTCCAGAAGAGGTATCAAAACTTTTGTCCGGTAAAGATGGGGCGCACTTGCCGCACACACTCCCGTCTCCCCCTTGCCCACTCGGGTTTCTCTCCCACAGCTCATGTGTTCTCTTGTACGTCTGCCATTAACTTTCAGCCAATTAAATGAATCTTGACTAGTAATGTAAGCCATGCTGTCTCCGTGGCCTTCTCTGGCTTCAGGGGCCTGAATGCGGCGTTCGGGAGCCCCTGCGGAGGAAAGACTTCTCAACATCACCCTGGCCGGCCCCTCCCTGCTCTGCAAACATGACTTTTTCATTACACTGCTGAATTCCAGCACTTCAGTTGGAGGTGATTTATCAGCATGGAGCTTCATCTCAGGATCATAAGAAACAGACTCGCCGCACACGGCCGTGCTGGCGTGCGTTATGTTTCACGTTCAGACCCGGGGGTGCGTGCGTGTTTGGTGTCGGGTGGGAGATGAGGTGTAGATGGCATCTCAAGGGGTCTCTGTAGATGATTTCCGATTGAAGCAGGGTGAATATGTCTGTTGGTACTTGTATGAGAGATGCATTTCATAGACCTTTCTGCTTCATGGGTGGGTTTAATGGAGTCTGCCTACATGTGTCAGACCTGGAGGGCAATATTCTCTATGTATCTGCTATATGGAGATTTATAATAGTATCTTTTATGCTAAGTAGGTTTGAAAGTCTTGAACTTTTAACCTGGGATCAGGCACTCAAGCCTACTCTTATACAAAGTACAATGGCACTGCCATGTTTTTGTAGCCCTTATGGTAATAGTGTGGTATTTTATAGACATGTTTTCTTTGAATATTTGTGCAGTACTACTGTGGTATATTCCAAAGCACCATTTTAGTGTTGGTGTCTTATAGATTTAATGGATCATAAAGTAGACCTTTAGTAATTTATGTAGACATTTAGTTTCGGTTGAAGTGATGGCTTTTGTTGGGCATCAGGTTTGTGGTGATGTATAACTTTTCTATGGGCCCGTGTAAATCCTGCCCTTTAATTGTGTTTGTAAAACTCCCCACAATTTTTAAACCTCTCGAAAAAAGCTCCTTGAAGTTTAGTTCAGGTGTCGTCATTTCCGGTATGCTTATTTTCACCAAAGATTGTAAGACATGCATTTCATATTGTATTTTCTCCTCGCATTTTATTACTTATGAAGCTGAAAGAATCAAACTGTGCCAGATTCTGCATTTTCTACTAGCAAATCTCTGACACATCATTGTCCCAAGATCGTATCCGCTGCGTATGTGTTAGGGCGCTCAAGGTACCGCAGCTCAACCCAAGCCCAAAACGTCCAGCAGCACCTACTCAATGACATCATACCCCCACTTCAAACAGGAAAGCGAGAGGAGGGGAGCGAGAGAGAAAGAAAAGCAGAGCCATTTACGATCACCTAATAACTCCATTACACGGAGCTGAGGGGCACACACAAAAAGCAAAAGCCCATTCCTGGAAGTTAGTGGCCCTAATGCACATCTTAGGTATGCCAGGGTGACATATGATACCAGCACCACAATTGCTTCGAAAAAAGCCCTCATAGCAGTGTTAGGATATTACCCGAAAATTAAATATTACCAGAGGAGGAGAACATTTCAGGGAATACAATATTTTTTCTCTCTCTCTCACTGTTGTCAACACCTGATGTAGCCTTAATTGGGTTAAAAATCTAATGTTACTCTGGCTTTGTGCATCTGAAGCCGATGGAAACGCATCTCATCTATGCGCTGCGGGGCAAAGCCAACTCAGGCGCGTCTTAATGAATCAATTTGTTTTCCCCGACCTTTGTCAGGGTTTGGGGGTGGTCTGTGCTGGAGATTAAGAGCTTCTCCACAAGAGAGAAAATACATGTTTCGCCAGGCAAGAAAAGCAGAGCGATGGTTTTGCGTCGTCTTCGTGGTACAATTTAGTTGTGTTTTTGTGAGGCGAGCAAACATGAGGAAAACAGGCCCGTGAGAGATACGTCTGCTTGATCACATCAGTTGTCTTTTATTGAAATGGTTGGCAGGTACAAAAGTTGCGAGCAGCAGGTTGCAACTCGCATCGCTTGTATCGGAGTCACAGCTCCAGCTAACGTTTTCTGTTCTGTGACCTTCGTATGCCTTTGTCATAATTTCAAAGATAGTACACATATATGTACACGTTATTTTCTTAATGCAAAACTGCAGTCAATGTATGTATAGTCCAGGTATGTAATTCATTGTGCAAGTATTAAGGTTAGACATTAGTACTTTCAACAGATGTGTTCAGGTGCTAACTAGACTAGAGTATATATACTTAGATCTAGAGTCATGTTTTATTGGTCTTGTCTCAAGGCTTTGGTTTTGGGAATGTTCAGTACACGTCTTTGCAACCCCCCAAAAGGTTCTGTATGAGATCTTGTAGGTATATTTATATCCCAACTCCACTCCGCCCCAGAACGTCTCTCGATCTTAGCCTTGGTCTCAAAGAAGCAAGGTTTGACTCGGCGGTGATCAATATTTAGCATCCCATGCGTGAAACAGGCAGATGTTTGGAGTTCGACTCGTTTTGAGCGAAGGGAATCAATGCACGTGTCTCCTAGTGAGCCATTCCTGTACCCAAGAATGCTAAAGTCCTTCCTCTGCCTTGTTAGCGTGCCAAGACACACGAGGTCCAGAGACCAATGTGGCGTCGATGAAAGATGTTGACTGTGTGTTAAACAACCCAGTCCTGATTGGTAATTGATTTACTCATTTGTAAATGGCGTTCGGCATCCCATTCGTTTAGAAGCCTGTGCTTAACGCTCTCTCTCTCTTTCTTGTTACAGCATTTGCAACAACACGAGAACGCTGTGGAGGGCGAGTCCTGCTACTACCACTGTGTCCTGTGCAACTACTCCACCAAGGCCAAGCTGAACCTCATCCAGCACGTCCGGTCTATGAAGCACCAGCGAAGCGAGAGCCTACGCAAGCTGCAGCGGCTGCAGAAGGGTCTGCCAGAGGAAGAGGAGGAGCTGAGTGCCATCTTCACCATCCGCAAGTGTCCGTCTGCCGACACAGGTAAGTTTTGTATAAATACAGGCTCAGGTGATCCGCGTCGGGACTTATCCTTGTGTAGGGACATGCTCCTGTGGTTTATGTTTGTTCCCTGCTGTAAATATCATTTTAGGATGGCAGCTTTGTGTTTGGAACGTAGTAGCTGGATTCATCTGATATGACCAGTGGGTTGACAGGCCTATGTTTTTTAGTGGTTCAAGATTAAGAACTAGTTATAGAACATCTTTCACAAGACTCGACTTGTTAAAAAATGTAATAAAGTACAGTTACCATGTAAAGATGGGTTTCAGCATGGTCGTGGCGTTCCCCTCTGTTAAAAGAGTGGAAAATTTCAACTCTGTCTATCTATTTTGAAGTCTGAATTATAAATAAAGCATGTTCGTTGTAGCTTTCGAGGCAGGTCAGGTTTCTCAAAGGAGAATTCATGTGATGGCAGTGTTTTAGCCTGGTTCTTGGGACTAAATGTCAAAAGTTTGGGTCCACATCCCAGATTATTCTTACTGAGATCATAGTCCTTTTTTATTTTGTAGAATATATATATCATTTTAATTCATGAACGCCTTTGCTTAGAAATGCTTCTTCAGTATGCAGCACAGCACGTTTTGATCCAGGGATTTATGAACATACAGTATATAGCCCTTTTTAATAGTTAAGCGCCTTTTATTTTATGTATTTTCCCCCATATTTTAGAATTGAAACAAAAAAGGAATGGCACAAATTAAATGGGAAAAATTTGGGGAATTATGTTGTAACAACAATAATAATTATAATAATAATAATAACAACGACAATAGTATTTTTTTATTAAAATAAAATATAACTTTTTTGCAGTGAAACATTATTTTGGCACAGTTCTTTTTCAATACAAGAATTGATTTCATCAAGGTATACCAAACTTTTGAACAAGGGTGTCTTGTTTAAATAGTTTTTCTTGAGACGAGATGATGTCCTTGAGGTTTACACCGTTCTTGCCGTTCATTACCACAAATACTATCGCTGTACCACGGCACCATTAAACAAACAATCAAAGATGCCATTAGGCTCTGTATGGCAAGGGGAGGTGGGGCGCTCAAAACAAAACGCATGGGTTTTGTCAGGCCATACGTTAGTTGGCCGTTAAAGCGACACAGTCACAGTCAATTAACACACTGTTTCAGCATAGATTTGGTTTTTTAATCATTTTTACTCTTGCGTCCCGACAAAAGAGTTGCATTGTGCACCCACCCCTCCCACCCGCGAGCCGGGCGGCTTGGCTGGCTCTTAGCGTCGAGCCGTGGGGGAGAGAGAGAAACTGCAAGAGGAGTTGGCCTCTAAAGACGCTTTGTTCCAAGGAGGCAGGGATAATGAAGCCAGCGGCCGGGAAATTGCGCAAAAGGCAGTCACAGATCTGAGGAGAATCATTAGAGAACATATTTAGCCGAGCAATTAAGGACAATTAAGCTTTCTGCTCGCTGCACTCCAAATATGTTAATGACTATTGTACAGTGGACAAGTGAACATGCTAAGGCAATAGGAAGGCCCACTTAGGTTAAAAGGATGGGGGGGTGCGGGAGATTTAGAGTGCGCTTCTGGGTAGGGGGAGGTAAAGAGTTCACAAACAAGTCTGGTTTTCTCTCTCGCTCTGTTTTTGGGTTGATGTAGCATTTATTTATATATTTTCTTTGCTAACCTTTGATGTGTGTTAATGGATTCCCTTGTTTGTGAGGCCGGTTGGAGGTTAGGTAATGAAGCAGTAGGGATGTGTGGGCGGAGCTGCGTAGGGTCGCAAAACGACATTTGCAATCCTCTGCCTTTTTTTGTTTTCCCAGAGTTGCGCCGAACCAGTACCCCTTTGTTTCAAATGAGCCAGCAACTTGCAAACGTGCGTCACGTCTGCGAGGGGACTATCAGAAAAGTTTTAGGCAGACGCATTATAAAACATGTCAGGCAGCGTCGGATATTGCAAGTTAAAAACTAATTATTGCTGTTCTTTTTTTTCTGTGTTAAAATAGTATGCACGTAAGATAATGTCATGGCGTGAAGCAGAAGTTTGGTAAATACGTATAGGATTGAACGATGTCAACGGTTTTAAAAATTTTTCTTTGCCCTTTTAAAAATGAATCTCTTTTGCAACGGTTCTCACGTCTGCAGTGCGCAACACAACTTTTTCCAGGATAAGTCGGATGCGATGTTCTTTGTAGTAAGAAACGTCTTTGAGCTTTGGTGGCTGCGCAGTCGTGCAAGCTTTCTGATGTATTTCATTACCCGGCTCTTATTCTAGACTAGATATTATTGAGCTTCTGTATCCTTCAGGAATGAATACGTAGGTGATTAAGACTGAGGTCTAGCCCGACGCGGACTAGGAAAGGCTGATAAAAGGACAAGGTGAACGTAAATCGACCAGCTGCTGAAAAGAGCAGTCAGCTTGTTATTATCAGCTATTGTTTCCTATGCAAAGAGAATGAGCTCCAAAGAAGGGTCTCCACGCACGGGTCCTTTGATAGCTGATACCTGCTGGCTGACGTCAGGAACGGACCTGTGAGCGCTCTGTTAGGGAGGCTGGCGCTTCAGAGAGGAACCGCTGTACTAATAGCCTTTGACGCTCTGTTTACCAAACGAAGCGTCTGCAGTCGAAGCGCTCAGCGGCTGATTGATTGCTTCACAGATGCAGGATCAAACTCAGGCTCCTGTTGGCCGAGCTGAAGGGCCCTGGTCTGCAACTCGGGTTGAAAATGGCTCGGGTCCTTTTAGTAATAGTCCACACAAAAGGAAAATTATTGTTGTTTACTCACCATGATGTCATTCCAAATGGGTATGATTTTCTTTCGTCCTTCTAACACAATGAAGTTGAGACCAGGGGATATCATGCTCCAAAAATGATGTTATTTTTCCAAGTGAGGCTAATAAAATGATACAGGTTTGGAATAATACAAAGTTCAGTAAATGGTGACATCATTTGCATTTTTGAGCAGGCTGCATTGCGATTTCGTATATGTGTGTAATAACATAACGTGCATGCAATACAATTTATATAAAATATTCTTTATTTCCCAGTCAGTTAAATGAAATGAGGTGTGTAATAAAGAATGTCACCCGCTCCCCCAGTGCAACTCCCCGCTTCAGCATCTTGATCGAATTAAGCTGATAATGAACATACTTCTTCATTAGTAAGATACATCGCTAATTCCTCACCGTCGTGCTCTGCGCATACGAACCCTCCCTCCGACTACCTTTGGCACTTAACGTCCTGGCCCCCTCCCTCACCCGAGTGAAACCATTGCCTTCTGGTGTAATATTTAATTTCCTCCCCACTAGCTCTTCTAAAGCACTGGGGTCTTTTTTGTGGTCGAGGCACAGTTGCTAAAGTGGTGGAAGGCTCCCCTGCCTGTTAAAACAAAGCTGGCCCTGGATTTCTGGGTCAGCTAAGCAGTAATTCCCCTGGCTGCTGCCGTGTTGCTTTGTTGGTATAAGGTGATGGGCTACTTGCTTAACCAGAGCTGGGCTTTCCCACTCTGTTTTAACAACGCTGTGTGGAAGTTGGTTGGACTGAATATAGCAGAAAGTTGACAATGTTTTCATCTATTGGTGTGGACGCTAATGTAGTCGTCTTTGTAGTTATGGTTCTATCATTTACTCGCCCTCGAGTTGTTCCAAATGTGTATTAATGTCTGTGTTCTGATGAACACAGAGAAAGATATTTGGACGAATGCTTGTAACCAAGCACTTCTCGGCTACCATTGACTACCATAGTAGGAAAGATCACAGTGGTTGTCAAAAGTTCCCCAGAAGTTTTTGCTTGCATACATTCTTCAAAATATCTTCTTTTGTGTTTAACAGAACAAAGACATTTATATTGAGCAATTTTTCCTAATATGATAGTCAAAAGAGGCCAGAAACTGTTTGGTTACAAGCATTCTTCCAATAATTTTCTCTGTGTTCCAAAATGTATACAAATTTGCTAAACTTCAGTGAGTAAATGAAGATAGAATTTTCATTTTCCGGTGAACTGTTCCTTTAAGGCACATCACGGCAGCATATTCTGTGAGCGAGCAATGCTTTCCTCCGAAAATTTGAAATCTAGTTTTCTCAATCTGTCTGGGACATGAGTTTATAGCACAGCACACTGAGACTAATATGTCTCATGTCCGAATTCTTTGCGGAACAATTAGTGTGAAAGTTTATGAATTAAGAGAGCACACAGTAATGGACATTAACCAACAGCTACAGTACTTTAACAGTTCCCAAATTACGTCTGCACAGCCGCCCCCTGGGGGACCTTTATCTCCACTCTCTCTGGAACTGTCACATTCCATTTTCTGGTCATTTGTTAACAATATCAATGAGGATCATTTTTTAAAAAGATCCATACTGCTAATTCAGAGAAAGTGTGCCATAGCAGATGCTGTAGATGAAAACAATTGATTGTGGAAATATTGATTTGCTTTGTTTTCGGGTCTGATCTATATAGTGTTATGATATTTTTCGCACTTGGAACCAAATTCAGGCTTGATGAAATCACCACTGACCTGTGCGTATATACCAGATAAGCGTAATTAGACCTATAAGAAACACAATATAGAATATGCAGATAAGATAATATCTAATGGTGTCAGGGTGCGAGTGCAGGTGGTGTGGGCCGGGTTTCTGTGCCTCATTTTTCCGCCCTACTCATTCGCCCACAGTGTGTCAAGGAGGCAGAGTTTCCCGTCCAATTAGAGCCCTGCTCGGATAAAAGGCAGGCATTGTTTTAACTCTGGGCCCGCGTCTGAAATGTGCCGCTTAAGCATGCCATTCGTCAATGGGCCCCAGTTGTCTTTTTAACCCTTTCACACACCAAAAAACAAGGAGCTCTCAGCAAGAATGCTCTCCAAAAATGAGAACGTAAAAGACACCCATGACACATGCTTACACACACACACACATACAGAGTCTAGAAGCCGTCATGTGGGTGTGCGTTTCTGAACTTGATGTGTGGGAAGAGACACTACACTAGTAGATGACAGGTTCCGTGAGTGATGTTCACCAGGGCTTATAGCTGGATGACACATTGGGGTCTCTCATTTCAGAAGACTTAATGGACTGAAGTTTTTTGAACGAGGTAGACTGACAGATGCAGGGGAGAGAGAGTTAGAAAGGAGGTAAGTGGGATCGAAAGACGATTGGAGCTGAAGGCCTTTGGGTGGCACTGCTCGCAGCAGATGGGAAGATTTGTGAAAGAGAAAGCTGCTTTGGAGAGCGCACGCATTGCACCGGCACTGTGGATTAGCTCCTGATGTGAATGTTTTTTTCTGTCGCAGATGGCAGTGCTGTGTTTGCTGGGCTATGACGTGCATGCTGCGGGAAAGCCCGGGAACAGCCGGCTGCTCGGCTCATGCCAACCGCTGCCCGCCCCTTTCAGAGGCAGAGAGTGGGGCTGTTGTCAGACTGACAGACTTTTATATAAGAATCTAAACTAGGTTTGATGAATGCGATCACAATCTAGACCAGAATCTGAGGATCTTATAGGAGATTCAGGTGGAAGCTTGTCGCTTTATCCAACAAACAGATTGGAGTGTTATTATAGCAAACACAGAGGAATTCACTGTTTTTTTTTATTGCTTAGTTTACTACCAATTATTTAAAGTGGGTGATAAAGCAAATGCACAGAAATTTAGTTTATAAATCGCACGATTTGTGCAACGAACAATATCACAAAATATTGTGTGTGGCTTGTTTTAGGAGGGCGAGCTGTTTTATTCATTTTTTTTATAAAATAGTTTGCCACCTCCTTTCCTCTATTGTTATCTAAATGTAATAAATTTGAGCTATTTACATAGAGAAGGCATGTTGACACAGAGTTTGTAGTTTTTTTAAGCAGGGCAGGTTAAACTGGATTATAAATTAACAATTTTTGCCCTGAAATTATCTGTGCAGAAGTGACCCAAATGTTAAAGTCCCCATGAACCCAAGTTGCGATTGTTTTGACTTCCGTGTTTTGACGCATATCCCAGTGAAATGGAATTTCTAATCAGAAATAATAGTGTGCGTGGCTTTCGTGTTTCTCTGCTATTTGATTGGATGAATAAAAAAAAGGAGGAAGTGCATTTTCAGATTTTAACTAAAGATTATGAGGGCACACTCATTTTAAAAGCGAATGACCCACATTGCTTAACTATTTAGAGTAGACGCTGCAATATTTCATGACAAAATAGACAATGTTATTTTTTTTTCGCTGGAGCTTTAAGTAAATTCTCCTCTTGATGTTTGCTGTTATTTTTTACTAAAGATCCTGGATGGTAGGTCAACTCAGGGTAGTGTGAAGCAGTATTTACCTTTATTTTTCCGTTCAGGAATGTCACCCTGTGTTCAGAGAAACTTGGACGTGCGTGTGCATATGTACATGTCTGTTTCTTATTGACTGGGGCCACATGTCTGCGTGAAGCATATTAAGCACATGCATTCCGCTGGGGCGGCGGCACAATGAAGGCCATCCAGGGCAAGGCTATCGTCTGAACCCGGGGCCCCGTACAGCCCTGCAGACAGCAGCCATGCCTGGAATGTCCTCTCCTTTTTACATGCTTGTTAAGATTCAAAGTAAACCTACCCAGAAACAGGATATTATAGCCGCTAACCACGACCCGATAACCCCCCCCCCATTCCCATCTGAGTAAAGACAGGGCCGCTCATGCACCAAGCATCATTGAGGCTTCTTTTAATAAAATCTGGTATTGTTGTGATGATGCTAGAGGGCGAGCGAGTCGACTGGCATGGGCCCCTCCAGAAGGCCCGGGGACATCGCTCGGCTCCTTTTGGACGTCTGTCCCTTAATCTGCAGCTGAAGCGTACAGCCAAGCAAAGGAAATTGTTTTTAGTATGGCGAGCGTGCCACGAGTTTCATAAATGCGTTGCTTTTCGTTTAGAAAAATATTATAATGAAACCTGCTCTTTTATTAAAGACACTAAGTGAGGGTTTTATGGATTTTCCACTCGGCACATGTCGGGCAGGGCTTGTATGTCTGCGCCAGGCTCACACAAGGAAATCTTTTCTTTGCAGGTCAGTTTATAGACAGCCGCTGTATAAATTCCTTTCCTGGCTCATCCTGCCACTGCAAATTGACCAAGAAGCGGCATTGCTATTCTGGGATTGTCTGCAAGTCGAGCGGCCTGCGTGACGGTTCCTTTTGCGGTCTTACAGGCCAGGCTCAGATAGCTTTGACCACTGGCTGCCCTAGCAGGAAGGTGAGAGGAGAAAGGGTCACATACAGGGCTGTTCTGGGTGATCGCGTGTTTATGTGTGCATTTTGCGGGGCAGAGAGGCCTATGTGCGAACGTTCAAAATGGAGTGCCCATGCATGTATTCCCGTCCTCCATTTTGCTCTGGAGATGATAAGAGGGTGCGAGTGCAGCAGAAATGTATTGTCTACAGGCACACATGCTCACCGACACCCAATTAACACACATGTGGGTGTTCACACACCCACAGTGGGATCCTGCATGTGGGTGAGAGAGGCCTTCTCTATCATCAAGCCCACTTCAGGCCCCTCCATTTCGGGCCCTTGCGAGGTACGCTGCGAGAGGAGAGGAGGAAGCATTATAATATTAATTTCGCTCCCCCTCTTTCATTCCCTCTACTCGTCATTACAAGACACTCTCTCTGAAAGCTGATCCAAAAGATAGACAGTCCATCAGGAGGCCGTCATCTCATTTGTACTTAGCAAACGTGCTAATGAGTTCTATTCCGGGGGTCTGCAGGCTGTGGTGGGGAGCACGAGGGTTTCGGGTGGCAGGCTGAAGGCTCGCGATCGTCCCGTGTCAGTTAGGACATGGAGACCGCAGAGGACCGGAACTGTCAGTCATATTTTCAAGATGACTGCGGAAATGATGCGGCTAGAGGATAAAATAGCCTCAGCGATATACAGCTGTGGAAAAAATTTTGACTATTCCAAATTTTTATTTAATCAGCATTTCTAGATTTATTGTGGTCATTCCTGTCCAGTGTCAGTTGATTTTCATCAAAATCAAACCTCAGGAGTGACCAACAGCAATGGAAAACACTGACAGCAGGACAAGACAATATTACTATTGTATTGCTTGTTACGGAATATAAACTTGTTTTCTTTGCCGTGTTTGAGGGTCTGAAAAAATACAGAGCATATTTTCTGTTATTTTGACCAGTTTCTCAAGTTTTAATTTCCTGCAAATAAATGCAAATAGAAACCTTATTTTTATTTGAAATTTGGAGAAAAATGTTAGTAGTTCACTGAATGAAACAACATTATCACTTTACCTAAACACCATAGTACATTTTAAAATCAAAATTCAAATTTTCAAATTGTCTCTTAATTTTTTCTGCGGCTGTAAAACACATTCCTATTTTTGTATATTATACGATATGTATTTATTATAAAGCCCATAGCCTATATACTAGGTCTGCCACTTGTCTCTAGTGGTTTTATCCATGTTGAAGAGGCTCAAAGTGTTTCCATAAACTATTACGATTAATTCAGAAACAAAAGAAAGCATAGACGTCTTGTCGAAGCTTTTCAGAAGCATTTACTCTTGGTCTTGTGTATGTAGGGCATTAGAAAATCATGATCTGTGCATTTGTATAGATTTTCTTTTGATTGCATAGTTCACAGATGTCAGGCACACTTGAGAGTCGAGCCGATAAGTCACTAGCCTCACTCTGACGGCTGCATTTGATGCCACGCTGCCACTTCAGTAACTTGAGTGGTTTTCTTTCTTTTTTACCTACAGTTAGATTCTGCAGTTTGGTGTGACCAAAGGCAGAGAATTTCGCACTGAGGAGAATTTCCATTGAACAATCACAGTTTCTCAATTTTGTCTCTTTAATAAGCTAGTTTGTCCCCTCTAGAGAGAATGTCAGAGATCAAAGGCGATCATCGTTGGCTGTGGATGAGATGCCTGTATCTTGTACTGTCTGACAGCCAGGCTAAGTCGAGAAGAATCCCTTCTCTCGACACACACAACCGACACATGAAACAAATCCTCGCTGCGAGGGAAGATGCGATTCATTGCAGCCCGCTGTTTCTTTGTTTCTAAAATGCAGCGGCTTCACGCATACACACAGAGAAATGCTGAAGAGAGCCATCTTGTCCCTTTGCCCCGTCAATTAGAGTCAGCCAGGCAGATGGCACTGATGAGAGAAGCAGGAATAATTCAATATTCCACCCCGCTAACCTTTACCTGTGGAGCCGCGCGGCTGCCATTGATTCAGCCCATGCTTGATTATTCACACGCAGGCCAAAGGAAGTAAGAATGTAGAGATGTTAGGGGAGGGGAGACGCCTGATCAATGTGACAGTGTATTCTGACAGGGGTCTTTGAGGGGAACTGACGCAGGCTTTTTACATTGAAGATGCCATGTCATGTTTTCTCCTGGGTAAAACTTTACAGGCATGCAACACTGATTCTCACGTTGTAAGTCATTGCAGTCCCTGTGCTATGGGTCGTATTGATCAGCCGCATTGTAATGTGTTGTCAGCATTGTTGCATTGCTAATAAAGACCTGGTTAGTCATTCTTGCTTGAAAGTGCAGTTTAAGCCGTGTATTTAGTCTATACATTTTTCTTTTTTTATCGAACCCATGACCTTGCGTGGCTTGTAATGCTCTGCCAATTGAACAACAGTTATTGAACACATACATAATTCTGTTGAAAACTGCCTCCTTAACTTAATGGCCCAGTGTATGAAATGTAGCGGCATCTAGCGGTGAGGTTGCGAATTGCATCCAACCGTTCACCCCTCTCCCTCGCTTTCGAAGCACTACCGTGGCTGACACAGGACTAAGATGTCATCACGTTTTTGCTTGCTTTGTAAATAGCAAATATTTACAAAACGCGCTTTGTAGAGCAGTTTGTCCGTTTAGGGCTACTGTAGAAACAACATGGCGAATTCCATGCAAGGGGACCCGCGGTGTATGTTGATGGAAATGGCTCCTTCTAAGGAAATAAAAACCGTTCGCGTCATTATGAAAGATCTTTATACACCTCGGAATATTGCATTTCTGTCTATAGATCCTACAAAAATGGACACACTGGACCTTTAACTCAATTTGCACTGGTAGGCTTGCGATAATGATTTATGTGGTAAATGTTAGTTTGATATGCGTTTCGTGCAGTATTTCATTACAGTTATACTACAAAGGCTGCAGCCTCAAAGTAGGCCTTTTAAACAAGCATGGAGATCTTTCTTTTTACTTCACCGACCTTCCACCGTATGAGGTCCCACCAAGGCCTTGCCGGTTCAAAATGGACTCCTGACAGAGGGTGAGCTATGTTTGACCAGATGTGAGGGCTTCTCTGCCCAGCAATGGTCTGAGACAAGCCGCTATTTGTTTTTGACAAACTGGTACATTCCTGCAGTTTGACAGGGCCAGATTTATGACGTCCCGAAGCCTTCACACTATCTCTTTGTCTGCTCGGAGTCTGTCTCGGTGTCATTTCTGTTTTATTAGCTGCTCTGCAGACACATTCTCATTGCGACCCGTTTAGATGAGTCCGAACCCACTGATTGATGATATTTAGTCGTTCAGTGAATGTTGTGTATTTATTCTAGCACTTTGTGATGTGTTGGGACTGTATGGTGGACGATGAAAGTCATAATAATTACTCAATATATAATACAACCTTGGTCTTGGTGATTTTATGACACTGTTTGCAGCGATCATACCCTTAATTTGTTCATCTTTGAGTAAAAACTGTAAAACGATAGCACCACTAAGCCTGGATTCCACTATTTCTTTGTTTTACATGCCGCTGTTAAACGCTCACCGCATATGCAATCATTGTCTGGTGATTTTTCAATCCTAGCTGCAGTTTACAAGCTTCTTTGCCCTTTTTTATTGCGCTGAAATTCTTGGCATGGTCAGTCGCTGAGGTCTTATAGTTGTCGAGCATCATTTTTAAATGAGTTTTAAAGACAGAGGAGGGAGTAGAGAAGGCAAATATGTCAGAAGGTTCCAGCTCAAGCCACCCTGACCAATCGCGAGCATTAAGATGAATAATCCACAGTTCAGAAAGCAAGCAAAGGTCAATTTTCATGCTAACTGCTCAGTCACCAGACAGAAGTGCTCTCTGCGTATCGAGTCAATTCAGCTGTGCTGTACAGTCAAGAGGGAAGGACACGCAATTCCGGCCCCCACTTCAGAGCTTTGTGCCACTACATTAGACCTTGTGCTGCTATTCAAAGCTTTCCTTTTATTTTCCACGGCCGTCGACTCTATACACCTGTTCTGAAGATGTATTTTGGGTTCTTCTCAAGTCCTCAATCAGATCATACGACCTTACTTTTTCCTAGTCTTACAAATATAATTTTTATCACAAGATATTTGGAACGATCATGCAAGTGGGCACTGCATTCCAGGAACCCTCTCGAGGGCGTTCACCACTCGGCTTGCATTTTCACTCTTTCTTTTACTCTCTATTTATGTCTCTCATGCTTTCTTCTTTCTTTCGCTCTTTCACTTGTTTTCTTTCACCCTTTTTCTCATTCGCTTGATTGCTTTTTCTTTCTTTTTTTTTCTTTCGCACTTTCGTTCACCCTTTTTCTTTTACCGTTTTTTCTTCTGCTCTTTCTTTCGCTTTATTTCCCATTGGCTTTTTTACTCCCTTTCTTTTTAATTGACTCTTTCTTTTGTTTTTCTTTCTTTCGCTCTTTTTTTGTTCACGCTTTATTTTCCCCTTTTTATTTATTTCACTCGCTTTCTTTTACTCTCGCTCGCTTTCTTTTGCTCTTTTTCGACATTTTCTCTTTCTTTTCCTTTCCTTCTTCCATTCTTCTTGTCTCTCTCTTTTTCTCTCTTTCTCGCGTCTCTTTTGCTCTTTTTTTTTATTTACGCTTTTTGCTTTCACCTTTCTTTCTTTTTCTCTCTCTTTATCTTTTCTCTTTTTTGCTCACGTCTCTGTCTCCCTTTTCCCCCTACATGTCTTCATTTACATTTGTCTGCACTTTTTTACATGGATATTTTATTTAAAGCAACTTGCGTTTGTTTAATGTATACATTTTAACACTATGTCCCGCACACCCAACCAGTTCTTCCTGCTCAACCGGTGCCATAGGAACATGTTTGGCCTCCCTCTTTACTCTTGGCCATATGTAGCAGATTGAGCTCAGTGTGGGACTAAAATCAAGAAAAGGGATTTAATTCTTCCGTCTCTGGTATCTGCTTATCTGAATATTCAAACAGGCACTAATAGTGTCTCAGAAGGGTGGTTGAGCAGACGGGGCAGAAATTAGCATGAACTTTCTAGAATCACTCCACTCTGTGTCCTTAATGAGCCAATTCGGTGGAGCGGGCATAGATATGACATACCAGCTCGTGCTTATTAAAGAAAACATACTGTACACGCACACACACTTGCTGCAGTTTAACAGTCCCTCAATTTCACATCCTGTCCCAAGACATCAGTCATTTAAACTAGCGCAAAACCAGACACATCAACAAACGATGAATGATACAGCAAACTTCTGTTTATCTCGGAGCACAGCCTAGAGACTAAAATGATTATAACCAGAGCGTACTATATTAATAGTGCATAAAATTTCTCAAGCCCTGGTCAAAATGAATCGAGGAGACATTTTTAAAATGTGTCTTTCGTACGTGCTTGCCGAATATCTCACACAGTTGCAAAGGAGGTCGAGACGCAGATAGAAGAGGAGGCCGGGGTTCAGATGGAGCTGCAGCGTAGGTGTCCAAAATGAGCATGCAAGTCACTGTCAATCACAACGTGCGTACCGTTAATCTGCCGTCGGTTTAGTTTCCGAGATGCCTGCGTCAGTGGCGTATAATATGGCAGGATGGAATTAGCCAAAAACGGAGCATTTTTGTAATGTAAAACGGGCCGAGAAAATCTAATTGGGAGGGTAAGAAAGAGCCATGTCTGCTTTGTTTAAGGGTCTTCCGCAGTCACTTTGCAGGCGCTATTGTGGCCAAGCTCACAATAGCATTAATTTGCGCTCCTGGACCGAGTCTGTTCCTTTCTCAACCTCACAGTGCAGTCAGCTTCTGTCCGTTCCACTACGTCTCCACGCTTCACCTCCACGCCCCATCAGAGCCCAAAAAAGGGGGTGGCACAGAAACAGAAGTCCCCGTGTCAAAATCCTATATAGATAGTGTTTTTCCTTATTCAGTCCCATTAAAAAGGAGGAGAAAAGGCAAATTCTTTCGTGCTTTGTCTGTTCACAATTTCCCACCTCCAGGAACGTTTTTAGCGTTCCCTAGAGTAATCCGTTTCTCTGACCAAGCTGCGAGTCTCTCCCCAAATGTTATCTGATTTAAGACGTTGAGGATTTTAATGAGAAATGATTGAGTTTTGATTGCTCAAAGAGTTAAGTGCTGTTCTCGCCATCAATACCGAGGCGAGTTCCCAGCCGTGAGAGATTTAAAGGTCTGAAACTCCTCTCCGCGCATCAAGGGAACATGAGGGCGAACGACTCGAAATCGTAATAACTGATGAGCAGATAATTAACGGCACTTCGCTGCTGATTTTATTATGTTTTAAGATAGAAAAAAGTTCAATCCAAACATTTTCGAGATGATCCCTCTGTCAAAGGAAACACTCGGAGGCGGAGGACGTATTGTTTGTCCTAATGGCTGAGATCCAAGTCATTTCCAGTCCTAACTGTATCTGACTGATCAGCCGAACCGCAGTGCCACATTGTACTTGATCATAAACAGACTCGGCTGTGCGAGTGATTTCTCTCAAGTGCGACAGCCACTCCGCTCTTTTATCTGAAGATAGGAGCCATCTTTAAATTAGCTCTTGAACATCACTACAAAAGAAGTGCTCTTAAAGCATATGAGATCCTCTCGCAGATGCTACATGTAAATTCACTTTGACTTGCTGCTTTTTAGTCGGGAGTAAGCTGGAATTGGAAAATGTGACACTTAAGATATGAAACTACTTCAGTAATATGAAAATATTGTTGTAGCAATGAGTGGAGCAAAATCTAATCTTTAAGCATAACCCAGAAACATTTGTGAATGTAATTTAGACATGTAGAGTGAATGTGCTTTTATTGAATCAAATGTGATGAAATCCTGATGTGATCTGCCTGCCTTCCTTTCTGTCTGTTTGTCTATAGAAACTCATGATACAGATGTTTTGCTTCACTACCGTAATAGATAAGATATTTAAATCATTTAAGAGTCCCCCTATAATTACGATTTTCGTGACTGTAAGGCCATTTTGTAAGAAAACACTGTTTCAGAAGCACTAATGTATAGTTATTAGTTTTACATTTTGATTGAGTTAAACATGTTCTGTTGTTTTAATGTTTGTGTAATGTTAAAAAAAGAATCTTGTTTACATGTTATGAAGTGGTCTATACAAACAGTCCAGTACATACGGTGCACACTTGTATACTGCAGTAAAACTTTTCTATATAAAATTTAAATACGGCACTTTATAAGTGTCATTTGGGGCATCGTGAAATGAATGACAGACAGATGTCAAAAGAATGACATACCCCGTCTCTCCGCTCCGTCTGGCCCTTGCCCTCTTCTTTTATGCTAATTGAATAATGACTAACCTTGTCATATTTAATGCACTATTAATGGCCGTGTGCCTTGTGCGGGTGTAATCATGCGTGAAAAAAAACGGGCCAAAGTTACTCTGCTACATGTAGTCTTGTGCACATTAAAGTGTCCTTTTCTGTTGGAAAGGTCATTCATAACTTGGTTGCACCGTTGATGTACAGTGAGAGATATTGATTGATTAATGCATAAGTGCTCGGAATCCATTTGGCTCAGTGAAAGGGAGTTGAGGGAGGATTTCTCTCTCTCTGTCCCTCTCCCTCTCTCTCGCGCTTTGTCGCTCACTCTTTATATTTTCACCTTTCCCCCCATTGTTCGAAGGGCATCATTTTTCGCCGGCTGGGTTTAAGGGACAAAAGCTCGGTTTCTGCCAAGTAATGCATTCAAAGGAGCATTGATTCTCATCAGTGTCAGCTAAATTACTCTCAAAGCCTTGACAAGGATTGCTCTTATTTTAACCTCCTGTTTTTTTTTTGCCTAAAGAGAATTTCCAGCCCCGAGTTCCCTTGTATTGCTAAAAGAAGGGGCCGTTTTCTGCTATAGGTGTTGACCGTATAAAGGAAAAAATACGATTTGCATTGAACTTCTGCATTAAACCAAACAAAGCAGATGCTATAATTGACTTTTGTATGCGTGTGCATATCTACGGCCTCGTGACGCAATCGTTCCTGATCTGTTGTTAATATAAACTGTGTCATGCGGTGCGTCGGGGTGTTAAACCGAACCACCGCTGTGCGTTTATTGTCTGTCCACAGATTACTTTCGTAAAGACACGGATATGCTCCCCTGCATGTGCAATGTGTGTTGTCCCCCTACCCGGTCCGGCCAGGAGGGCTTTTTAGACCGGGGTCGAAGGGGTCAGTACCTTGCACAACATGACAAGGCAGGAAAGAGCTTCATCAGCCAGCCCCTCAGCAGGGAGCTCTGAGAACCGAGCTTCTAAAAGGCGGCCGCCCGCGTGAGCCCCCGGTCCTGTGAACCCACTCAGCCTCACGGCTTTCATCTCCTCTGTGGAGACCTCCATTACATGCCCTCTCCCTATGGACTGATTACTGCTTCTGATAATGCCCGTACATACACACACACAGTGATATCCTGCTGAAGTTCCCCCATAGTGTTGAGGACAACAAGCAGAGAATATGTGTGCAATTAATATGAATAGAAATTGTTTTGGTTCGATAGAGTCGTTGGAAATACATTTTCGTCGTTTTTTCGTTTTCATTAAACGTAAAGTGGATTTCTTAAAGTAAAAGATGGCTACATTAAAATGCGACTCAACTGTTGTGTAATCAGCCAGCTGTTGAAAGATAATTCCGCAGAATATTGAGAGTCGCCCTGTGCGGTACGCCCGGCCATTTGCGTGTCCAGTTCAATGCAATGAGAAACAAAATATTAATGACAAAGGCCATTCACAGCGGAGACGGTGGGCAATATCTGAATTAGCCCGTTTATGCTCCCGGTAAAATTGCGTTAATGCCACTTGCAGCCGTCTGTCTTTGGGAAGCCTGGCTTGATGTTTGCTGTGGGGGGACAAAAACAATCATATAATGGTAAAATAATTTATGCCGGCCAGTGTTTTTCAAATGTTGTAGTAATTATGAGAAATACTCGTAGTTTCTTTCCTGCGAAGGCGCGGAGAACGAAATCTCATTTTCCGAGGGAAAAGCGGGGAAAGCGCACACCCTGAATAATCATTGTGTTTAATGCTCTAGTCATATTCCCAGGTTTTATGATGGTTTTCTAATGATTTTCTAATGATGTTAAATATTAGTAGAGAGTGCAGCTATAATTTGAACGCAGCGGTCGTTTTTGCAACGCTTTATCAGCACGCCCGATTGCAACAGCAATGAATATTGCGGCGCGAAATAAGATTTAGGGTCCATTCCTTTTGGTGTTTTATTTTGCTGTCTTCATGTCTGCCATAAATCCTCATCAGGTTCTGTTCACTATTCCTCCCTCTCTCTCTCTGTTTCTGCCACCCGCTCTTCCCAGGTAGGAATGCAATTAGATGCCGGGGCCCTTTTCATTCACTTCCACTATCTGCCTGCCTCCACTCCGCAGTCATTCGTAGAAAAAAATCTCAAATGAGTTGCTGCACCAGCCCTAGTGGAGCAAGCACCTCAGCGGCCCCCTGGGAAATAACAGCATGAAAAAAGCAGGGATAGAGGAGGAGGTAGGGGAGGTAAAGGGGGCTGTAGATGGAACGGACCGAGGGGAAAGGAGAAAAAACACTCTGAATGGCTATCAAAGTGCAGTCCCCGATGACTGGCAACGCACAGCAAAATATGTATCGGAGACAAAGGCTTTGTCGTCTTTCCCTTGCAATGAATTGCTCAACCCCCCCAACGCGGCGCGTTCTCCACCGCCACCCAGCTTTTTAATTAAATGGCCGCTGTTCCATCTCTACGTCCGTAGCTCCCCATTACGGGGGCTAGATAAGGGATCGCTATCTGTAGCATGTTAAGAAAGGCTGTTGGGCAGCCAAGCCTCATGAAATTTGTCACAAGATCTCATTTTCCTCATTGCCAGACGTGATGCTTATAATTGATGTGGAGGCAGTAGTAATTTATTGGCCGTCTGCAATTATCATCCCCTACGAGCTGGGGGTTGTGACTGCAATTTAGATGGTGTGGTGGGGTGGAGCGGGGGCCAGACGAGATACAAGACGTGGGAGGGGGGTGCGCGCATCCATGCAGGATGGTTTCTTTAATTTCTGCCTTTCGTGATCACCTGAGAATGCCAAGTGACATCTTGGCATCCAGTTAAATCGCGGTGTATGATTGGGGGAAAAAGTGATAGCCAGATATCTTATTTATTCAATAATAATCATTGCAAATAAACCTTTTTGATGTATGCATGATATTTAAGTTGGTACCCATAAGGCATAGGCCAAATGCCAGTTTTTAAAGATATACCACGGTTTAGGACCACTAAAAGTTTCTGTTATACCGTTCCCGAGGTATGAGCTCTTTTTTTCATGAGTCATCAAAAAGGGAAAGTGTAGGAATCCATCAGGCTCTGTGCTATTTTTTTGTATTAGTTATGTTTGTTATAGTTATATTTATACATGGTTGTTAGCATGCAAGTTGAATTACTAGAAATGCATGTAAAAAATGAATGAGTTAAGAGTGCCATGCTTTCAAAAGGTTTGGGTACAACAGATTTAACCTGACATACCGTTTTATCCGGTTCCAAATACTTTGTGTCGCTTAAATTCTTCATTGCATTTTGCACTGATAGAGTGCAAGTCCCTGATCCTCTTCAGTACTCAAGACTACCTTTTTTTACCCATACAGTTAAAATAACACATTTTAAAGCTGTAATTGTCATACCGTTGTACCGTGTTTTTTTGGCTTACGGTTATCACACAGTCCAAATATCACACCGGCCCATGCCTAGTGCCGATTCCATGTGTCCTCCTCCCTGATCCTTCTCCGATTGCCTCATCACTCCTGGGAGAGTTTCTAATGTAGTCATTTGAATACTGAAGAGGATCAGGGACTTGCACTCTATCAGTGCAAAATGCAATCAAGCATTTATTATTATATTTTAATCAAATCTTGAATTTATTTTCCTTATTACCTTTTGCTGGCGGATCTAATCAGGCAAAGAAAAGAAAAAAACAGGCAAGGGCAAGTAGACACCATGAAAGAAAGACATCCATGGGAATGAAAGAAATAGCAAGATCAATCCAAATTTGTTCTCGTTTTTCTGTTTTGGTTTTTGTCCGCATATGAAGTTCATTAATTTCCCCTTTTCTGCTCGTAACGTTAAACAATCGATACATAAAATCCTCAGTTTACCAGTATGAGCCAAGCGGTTGCTGTTTTAAAAAACAGGCAGTCATTAACACAGAAATATCATTAGTGATTTCAGACTGGAATGAGTGCGCGGGGCATGCGAGCTGTCTGGGAAAGGGTTTGTGTATTCATTAGTGATGCCCGCTGTGTGTGTGGGTATGCGGTGTTTATCTTTTGCCGTGTCTTTATTTACACCCTTCGCTCTGAACCGCTCACAACATTTCAAACGTTAAGGGCGACTCCATGGAAACGTTAATGCTCGGTTGATGCTCCACGTTGAGGCTCGGTTTAATGACGTACTTTAAACGTTTGTGTGCATGTTTTGCAGCTTCTGCCTCCCCTTACTATTGAGGTTTTCGTACTCGCGTGCTTTTGATGCAACCGTGTCATCTCTGGGGAAAAGTGAGCTCCTGCCTGTAGTCTCACCCACACTTTGATGTGCACCTCAAATGTGTAATGTTGCAAAGATCTTGATCAAATTTAGCAATATAGCAGCCTTTGCGTGCTGACACGCAGCCAACCTCCGATGGCGGCGTGTGACAGGTCCGTCGCCACCCCTTCGCACAGAGCATGCTCAGTGCATCACAGGAGCCGGGGCGGTTTGTTTTTTGCAACCTGCGTGCCTGTTGTGCTGCGGCCAGATTAGACTTTCAAATCACGCTAGAGCAGTGGGAGATGGAGAATCTCATCTTTTTTCCCCTCGTTTTTTTTCACATCCTTTAATAATCATACCTGTTTTCTCTTCAGGGAGCCTTTCTATATTTTTCTTAAATGTGTTTTAAGAAAGCGTCTGTAATGAAGCCAGCAGGCAGCACGCTTAGACCTCGATGAATGGAGAAAAGCGCATCTCGCAGGACTCCAGAATTGGAGGCGGTGGGGAATTATGGGTTAGGATGGGGAGGGGGCGTAGACTGAGAGGGGGAATGTGGCGCCCTTCATGCTATTATCTTTATGGTATAGAAAAGCATGCTTCAGGCAATTAGCATGAAATTGTTAATTGCTCAGCCCACTTACACGTCGCCCAGGGGACGCAGTCTAGGGGAGCAGCCTTAAGAACTCTGATTTTGCCCGACTGTGTGCATATGCTTTCGCAGGCAAACTAGACGGGAGAAATGATGCAAAGGGAACGCTTTATGACCTTGATGGTTCCCTTGTAGTAGTAGCTTTGACCAATGTGCATCGCCAATACAGGTCCGTCAGAAAGTCGCTGTGAATGTCTCAATAAGACTTGTGCCAGGCCTTATTGATGGTGTGAAAAGAGCTTTTCTGTAATATCCGTTTGTAATTTGAGTTGACAGAAGCACATTGGGTCTATGCCTCCAGGACAGTGAGCTTTGGGTCAGGCCTGTCATGCATTTGCAGAGAAATGTGCCAGTTGAGTCATTTACGAGTGAATAAGTTGCTCTGGCAAATAAACTAACAAAAAATGTCTCTCTCTCTCTCTTTGTAAAGGTCTGCAGGCAAGGTTGCATTCTGGTCTTGAGAACGCAGCCCTTTCAGAAAGAAGGATCTTAAACTAATCACCTTAGACCAGCAAACCAGTTTAGGCTAAAGGTGGTCTTTAAGTTCAAACAGCTAAAAAAGGCCACCAGCAAACTGTGTTAAACTTGTTTAAAGTGATAGTTTACACAAATATAACAAAAAAAACAGTCAAGATCTATAGTATATATGACTGTGATACATACATACTAATACACATACATTTTTGGTGAAATACCTCAGTGGATCAATTGTGGTCAATTGCGGCCAGTGTTGCCAACATTTTTCCAAATATTTTCTTGTGTTTTTGTGCATAACCTGATTTTATAATTTTATATTTGGGGGAACTATCACTTTGGACTGTTTTTTTAACAGCGCTGTTAGCCCGGTGTGCTTCACACAGATTCCAGGTGGCTCTGAGAGGGAAGGTACATCCAAACTTTCGCACCTCCATTACTCTCGAACCCTATGTATACACTTTCAAAACATTACACTACCACTCCGAGATGTAACATGGGTTCCTGTTAGAAGCAGGAAAGTGAAAGTTTATGTGAAGTGTAAACGTAACGCATCGATTCAGCCAGTTATTGCCTTTCATGTTCTAGAGCTCTGACAAGGTGTGTACCCTGGAAGAGGATTCTCCCGCAGTTGATGTCTTTCATCACCAACGACCCTGACCATCCAAATGATTTGTCATTAAGCAAATGAGGTGCAGCACACCTGCACATTTTGTCACGTTGCACGTTCACCTGTTACGTTTACTAGCCAGTCCCTGTTTCTTAGCCTGAACTCAATGCTTCAGTGTTACATGCTTGTGTAATATTTAACATCTGCTCTCCCTGTAGGAGCCGTGGTGATAGAGAGAGGATTTTAAGTGCAAACCAATGTGTCTTAAAAAGCAGCATTGATCTCAATTAGAAAACGAGTGAGAGAGAAGTTTGGAGACAGCGGCTGTAGCGTGCCGCACGTGTTGATGCCGAAGGAATGAGCTTGTTGTAGATGCGAGATCTGCCACTTGACTTTGTAAATGTTAAAGGTGACCCTACTGAACATTTCTTTGAGGTATGGAAAAAGTGGTTTGAGTGACGATGTTGCTATTTTTGGTTTAATGGTGGCTGTCGGCGCAAATGTCGTGGGGTCTGTCTGCAGTAGGGGTGGGAATAAAACATTTTACTGATGCATCACAGGTTTGTCTTGAACAAAAAATATTTTTAAATTTTATATTATAAACCTGATATATAGATGCAGATATGAGCCATACAGTGTGCAAAACTTTCAAATGTTTTTATCATTTTAAAGAAATATAAGTTTCACAACTGCTGGAGACGAAACACCAATTGACCATGGCAACATTTTGGAAACCGACCTTAATAGTTTGTTATTTCCATTTCGTTTGTTTAGACATGTGAGGGTCAACGCTTTCGTAAGACTTATGCACCTTCAATTTTACACTATGCTTGAGCTGAAAAACTAATGTGTGGAGAATTGTGCATGATGCAACCATATTGTGCAAAACCCTGTAGGATGTCTGTTTTTTGTCATTTAAACTAAACCAGACAGACTTGTGGAGTAACACCAAAGTGTGACACGTCCAGAACTCTTCGCTTATCTTTGTTTGCTCTTTCTGTCCATTTCGCCACCTGCTCGTGTCTCTTGGCCTTCTGCTTTTCCATCCTGCCTGAGCCAGACGAGCTCCTCTTAAGCCGAAATGAAAGAATGTCCCGGTAAAATCCTGGATGACATCAGGCTGTTCTCCGGCCTGTCCAGAGGAATAGAGAAGGTGGGGGGGGGGGGACAGTGAGGGAGGAATGGCAGCTGCTAGGCAGGAATTGATTGCATTAATTGATATGCCAATATGTAAGCTTGTTACATCCAACATTGCTTAGCATGATGGCTAACAAGTCCTGCTGATCAATGGAACCAATAAAGGCTTCATCCATTAATGAGCAATGTGGTAATTAATGTTAGCCCTAAACCAATTAGAGCAGCTAGTGCGTCTGCTGGTAAGAGGCCCTGGCCATTTTATCTTTTTTCCTATCGCTTTCTATTCTATCCTGAGACTCTCAAATCACCCTTGCTAAAAGTACTGCGGTAGTATAATAGTAAAGTGATCGTAAAGCCTCATGATGGTGATGCCACTTTAAAGATTATTCTTTGTTGTTATATACCACTAACTAAATGCAAAGCAAAAAATAATTATTTTTAATGGTAAGATGTTTGTTAAACAACTTCCCAATGAATTCAGCAATTTACTTTTTTTCTACACTTTTTATTTCTATTTTCATAAAATATTTTTCTTGCTTTTTAGGTTTGTTTGTTAAAATTTGAATGCCTCAATTTCTCATAATATTTGAACCTGTAGGGCTGCAATTTTTGTTATTAATAAATTATCAAATATTTTTATAAAAACATATCTAAATTGTTGCTTTATCTTCGTTTACTTATGAGAAATTGAGGCACTAAAATTATTAACTTGATAAAGTTTTAATAGTTTCACTTAAGCATAACTCTGGACTTGCAATGATTTGGTAACTGCTAAAGCAAATATTTAAGAAAATCTGCTAGTTTTATACTCGCTTCCACATAATTTGCATGAGGAGGTCATTCCTTCCCTACAGCTACACGCATGATCAATGTCATGTCATGACATACTGCCGTATCCTGATATCAGCCGTCTCGTGTAGTTCTGCTTTATAAAGAACACATCTCTCTCAGACGTGCGTGTCCGGTTACGGTGCTAAATTCCACGGCTATGACATCACTGCTCACCTTTCTATTGTGGCGGTAGTTCGAAGCGACCGCTCCCCCATCTTGTTTCTTTCTCCGCAGCTGTGTAGACAGAGTGACAATCTGGAGCACTCAATCAAAGGGTCTCTGATAGACGGCCGGTCTGTACGGGAAACACAACACGCTTATAAATCAATACTATTGTTTTCACATTGAAGAGCAGGACCAGTCCTGCCTGGAATCCATCACCTCACTTATCAGGCTACACCATTTTAACAAAGGACATTTTTTCCCCGTGCACCCCTGCCCTTCTTGACTGATGTAGCAAAAGTAAGTTTCCTTCTTCTAATTCAAGAAAAGGTTATTACCGCAGGAATAGATATTGTAGATAAGGGTGAGACATTGTAAATCTCACGGCGAGAAAAAGGGGACAGGAAAGGAGACCAAATTCAGAGAGCACGGCTCACAGAAATGATGGTAATCTTGCTTTATTTGCCATTATGGCTCGGCCTCCCAAGGGCTTGTAATGAATTTGTGCGCTTGAAGTTAATGTGAGTTCTGGCACGGTTATGAGGGGTGTGCGTGTCTTGTCGCTTTTCATAAATTATGGAGGTCATCCTTAATTATGTATTTGTTTTTGTGTGAAATTATGCGAGGGGTGTAAAATGCGTTATATCTCTTGTTTCTGTGTAGTGTCGGGGGACAGGAAGTAGGAGCACTGAACTCATTGATTCTGCTCCACGTGCCAGGCACCAAGACTTGATCACAAAGATACAGAATGAAATTGTACATTCACCTCGCAAATACAACCGAAAGCATACTCTGACAAGCCAGGAAATTAGGGCATGTAAAGGCCTCTGAGGACGTTTGTACGGCTCAGAGCTTGCTCTTTCATAGCTCGGGAGACCTTATGGAGTTCCTGGTAAGGTTTCTTTTAATGTTCCAACTTCTTGGTGGAATAAAAATAGAAACAAACGGGACAGATGTTGACATACGGCAAGATTACAGTGCTGTAAAAATGTGGGTAGTGTAGCTCCGATAATCTGAGATCGTTAAGCATTTTTGCCATTTTCAAAGCAGACAAAGATTGGTTTCTTTTTCTCAGGTAGGAGTCAGTTTAAACAAAACAATTGAGATATTAAAGGCATCCCTTTCTTGATTTACAAAAATATCTGAATGCTGTTGTAAAAACCAGCACAGAGAGACTAGAACAGAAGAGAGTTCTCCATCCAGCCCTTGGACTGAAACCTGTACTCCTAATTGGTGTTTACAGCAGGGCAGACCAAATAAACAGTAAGTAAGGTATCTTGGTGGTGGTGGAATGTCAATTCTCGCAACTTGCTCAAGCCTGTGCTCTGAATGGTTGCGTATTGACCCCGGCAGACCCCCGGAGGATAGCCTAATTGAAAATTAATATTGAGTCGATGCCGCGGGCCATTTGCATATTGATTATAAACATCCAGGAAGGCACCAAGTATGCGGAGGATCAATAGGGCTCTTCTGCAGCTGGGTGAGCGCACTACATCACATGGCAGCTGCCTGCTCCGGAGGTTAATGACTGGAGCTTGTAGAGATGCTCTTGTCAGGTGAAATCCAGCAATGGGGGCTTCGACTTTCCAGCCTGGTATAGGCTGCTGGAAAGAGTGAAGAGAGAAACTAAGAGACAGGACAGTTATACTTACAGTTGTACTCTGCTGTAATTGGAAAGACTGTTGATTTGGGAAGAAATGTTGACCTTGTTTTTTACCCTACATTTGAACCTTGAACCTACTGAAAACAGACGAGTCAATTTATAAAACCTGCGTCTGCATGTGAGACACTGTAACCTTGACTTCCTTTGTCTTTTGAGGGAAGAGCGCAATATGCAAGAGATCAAGCAGGCCTCTTTTTTTAATTTCGATAGAACATTCAGAGCATTACGAGACCAAGGAAAACAGAATCCAGCACTTTATAGTCCAGATTATGATTCAACACATGCATTCCTCTCCCCAACTCCCTGTAATGTTTTCCACATGGTGGATGGGGACAGACCAGAAGAGCTTGAGAGAGGAGAGGGGTGAGATTTATAAGAGAAAGTTTGGCTTTCTCTTATAAATCGCTTTGACACAACACACTTTAAACCGCTTTGACACAACACACGGCTGCAGGTGACGGCCCTGCTGTCATTCATGGTCGGTTCGCTTTAGTTGGTTCTTGCCAAAGCTCATTCTTATGGTTAGGTGTTCGTTCAATTCTATAAGTATTAAAATGTAATACTTTGGGGGCATTAATGATACCTCAAAAATAAATAGCCATTTTTTTCTTGCAATAAGATTTTCTGTTCACTATAGGACATCCCAACCACCTCAGAGAGGATGGATGTGGTATTAAACTGATCTTCACTAGAAACAGGGTTATGAACAATAGCCATTATAAAGCTGTAGTCCATCAGCACAGCAAACTCCTTCCCTCATGTCACCCCCCCACAGGACGGCCCGGCCTGCTCGGGAAGCCTGGAGCCGAGACCGGAGCCCTGGGAGCCAGGCTGCATCTGATTGCTTCATTACAAGCCCTTTCATTGACTTGGCCGCACTGAACTGATGAACTGCAGCAATGGACAAGAGCACATAATTGGGAGAAATGAATTCTTATCACAGCCTTCTCATGAGGCCGCCGGTGCTAGCTGGAGCCATGCGGGGCTGTTTTTTGCTGGAGCTCAGACAGTAGGAGAAAAGAAAAACGAGAGCCTCTGGGATGCTGGTTTGGTGCTGGTGTGCCCAGCAAACATTCATTCGTCAACCATCTTAACCGGAAAGATATCCTTGTCTACCAGCCTTGCTTTTGGGTTAAGATGGTTGACGAAGACTAATTTAAAGGCTTCCAAAGCAAAACCAGTCTTTTTAGTTGTATTTCGATTAGAGAAGCAGAAGAAATTTGCCATTTACGTTTTCGTTGAAATGCTGTGACAGTTTAAGCTCAGCCTGTGTACTGCAAAACTTAGCGCTTAGGCAACCGTCCCAGTTTAATACCCCATCGCTCCTGGAGGTATTAGAAGCGCTGTTGTTTTGTTTCAACTAAAGAAGCGCAAAGGATTCCTCAGCCTCTAATGCGCTCTGTTTATTTTCCTCCCAGCAGCCCCTGGGGGAGACGCCTGTATTAGTTAGTGGCTTCACCCAGCTCATCCTTTCAGTCCAGTCATCAGGCATGACCGCCCCAATGTTTACCTGTGGGATGAATAATTAATGTGAGCTACCTGCTCTCTCATTTCAAATGAGACCGACTCGGGCTAATTAGAGAGAGAAGTCTTCCTTTTCCTCGCTTCCACTGCAGGGACGACGTCTACTGCAACAATAAAAACAGCAATAAAAGGCCATCTGTAAATAAAAGCGCAGAGCCGCAGTCCGGCCCACGGTTCTGGAATTTGGTGGAGGGATTGGTGGAAAACCTTGGAACCAATTTAGGTTCAACAGTGGTCTCTGAGGAACAAAATAATTGTTAATCCCATGCCTGCCCGAGACAGACCAATGACAAATAAGCTCGCTCTCTCTCTCTTTTCTCACTTTGTCTCTCAACCGCCTGCTTTGCACAGTCAGCACGACGATAACACACACACACACACACAGGCTAACCTTTCATTCTGCAAAATGCTGCTGATTTGATCCGGAGACCATTAGCCCTTACTGTTTCCTCTGAAAGTTAGAAAGTAATACTAATTGCATGGCCGTGCATTCCTCTCACACTGCATACATTAATAATAATATTTAGCTTATCTGGTTGATAAGCCGTCACCCACCTTTTTTTTTTTAAAGTGCACCAAATGTGCACCAGCTTCTATATATGCGTATTTTTAGTTCAATATATTAATTTCATTTTCAAATATATATACGAAGAGTTCATTTGCAAAAACAAATATTTTCAATAATCATATTCTTTATTGTGCATTCCAATAAATATCAATCAACTGCTTTTGGGCTGTTTTAAGCAGTAATAACTCAAAAAGGTCAAGTGTAATGTGTATTTTTTCAAATAAATGCCTGCCGTGTCTGCTCTGGCCTTGGGAAATGAGGGCAAAACAGAGACGTGCTGGGAGAATATATAGGCTGCGGATGTCCGTGGAAGCCTAGACAGAGTCGGAGCTCCGTTTAGAATGAAGTTCCTGGTGTTTGTTGTTAAAAGCATAAACTGTGTGCGGGAGAAAATTGAAAAGCAATGAAGTGTGCTCACTTGACACGTGCGACCCACACTGATGTAGCTGAAAACAGTCAAAGTGACCGTGGAACTGGAAATGTGGCCTCTCAAAAGGACACGGGGAGGAAAACAAAAGCAGTGCCAAAGGGCCAAACTCTGGGTACGATGATCTTTTTCAAAGAATGGTTTTGAGTCTTTTTTATTTTCAGTGATGCGGTCTCCATACAGCAAATTGGTAAACTGATTAGACCGAGATTAGGGACTACTGATAACAGATTGGATGGATATACTCTTGAGATTAAATGGATAACTAGATCGACTGATAGGCATGTGGATGCGTCGTCTGTCGTCCTCGACCTCCCCTGCTCCTGTTGTAATTACGGCTTTAAGGTGCGCGTGTAATTAAATAAATAAATAAATAATGGCCGAATTACTCGATAATGAATTAATACATTACAGGAGGAGAATAAATAAGCCCCGGCTAATTGCATGAGATGAGTCTTTTTTCATTAGCTTTTTGAGGGGAAATCTCATTATATGCATCACAAACTATAATCCTCCTTTAGAAATATGTAAATTTGCAATCACAGAAAAAAATAAATAAGTGACGAGAGGAAGGAGAGATACTTTCGAACAGCATTATGTCATGTTCACATTCCGCTTCCTTGGGCACCTCATTTGTCTCGACGTGACAGAAATTATCATCGCCCACCAGTACATTTGATGAATTTTGACTGCCGTGTGCATTGGAACCAAAACAATTGTCTGGTTAATGATGCTGCAGTCATTCTGTTTTTTATTTCATATTTCATTGAGCTTTGTTACCTTTTTTAAATCAAGCCTATGATGAGCTGACACGTGCAGGACCTGAGGCTGTCCTAATATTTGCCTGTGCACAGCTAGCCTCTTTTAACATTCTCAGCGGGTATTTGGCTACGATTCCTGGATTCTCTTAAGCGCTGAAAATGTTCACTTTGCTGTTTTCACTTTTCGCCACACCATTTAGTAGATGAAAATGTGCTTTGCAGCCCTGTAATGAGAATACAGTGTGCCTTTACAGACTTTAATTGGGGGAAAAAATTGCTTTCTTTTCATTTGGCTTGAGCTTTTAAGTAAACCCTTTTGAGTGGGGTTGCCAGATTGTGTACCCATGCTGGAGCATATAGACATGCAAAAGACACGCAAACAAATATTAATTGTCAGCCGGATAAACATATCTATAGTAATTACATCAGAAAATGGAGACGGGGCCGATCATGTTGTGCATAATTACTGCAGAAAAACAATGCATGTCTATTAAGCGTCATTATGGAGCTTTCACGGATAGCAATCCAATTACCACTAGTTTGTTCCTCACTGCAAATAGGTGCATTCGAGATGGCGCGGCCCTGCAGTTTCGCAAAGAGTACACCAGTCTTTGCATCTGATCTGTGCTGTTTGGGATATACGGGCATCAGTTGATCTCAAAGGGTAGGACGGCCGTTGGAGGTGGTCGCCAGTGAGCCAGGACTTCTGAATTATTCATGGTTGTAGGTCGGTATCCACAGAGACACGGACCCCAATGGCGACGACACTCCTCTCTAGTGGCCATTATGGAAAAAGTGTGAAGATGCTTTCTTTTAGCGTAGAGCAGGATTGTGTGTGCGGTGGAGGGCAGATAGCGGGGGTTTTGGGTGACCCCCTGCTCAATTACTCCACACTGGGTCAACCCAAAAGACCCTTTGTCACCGCTGAGGCGAGATTCTCCAGATCAAAGTGCAGAACTTTTTAATTAAAGAGAAGAAAAGGCTTTATTTGTCACCAAAAAAGATAGATAGAAACAAGCAGACGTTTTCCTATTAAGGAGAAATGTCAAGCGCGGTGGTGAAGTGATAGTCTGCTCGCTTGCCTTTGTTGTCCCTCCTGACATTGCGGGCTAATTTTTCATGGTTATTTGAACTGGAAAATGAAAGAGAGGTTTGCGATTATTTCCTATAAATGACAACACAATCGCATTACGCTTCAGTACAAACACAGAGAGGATATTGCCTTTTCATATTTCATGTGAACGTTATGGATGGGTTATGCAAAGAGGCCCAGAAAGAAAGACAAATGGAAGAAGCGAGCAGCAAGTGTTGGATTTGTATTAGAAAATAGCCTGAAAGTGGGACGGATGAACCGTATTTCCTTTTTTCAATAACTGGCGGCGGTACTGAGCTTGTTTTAAGTGCCTGTACAACGTTGCGATTGGATTTCTGTAGCGGATTGCTATTAGCTGCCACCGGGGGTGGAACTGCAGCGATTCGGCACGTGTGTGCAGTGGGAAGTTTTTAAGTGTGTCCACACTGTACTGTACTGCATACTGCATGCTATTTGTAAAAAACAAACGCATTTGTTGTTGTTTGGTTAATATTAACATACTAGGCTGCACGTATTTGAGCACTTGAAACCCAATGTGTTTACATTAACGTCTCGCCAAGAAGACCATTTTGACTGAAGTGCATCGGGCACTGCACATGCAAAGTCAGATTTCACCACAATTGAGTTTGTACTTGATTATACCGATACTACAGAAAGATTGGCATCCAAACTTTCATTTAGTATCCATTTGATACACACACGGATAGCATTTTTCCCGTCAGTAAGCCACTTCATCTTAGCTTTTTTGTTTACTGCTATGTTTTGGTGTTCGTGCGTGTATACACACACACACACAGTTAGAAAAGACTGAGTGCATCGCATATTTCCATCAGACCCGCTGTGAGACTACGGTGGTATCTCGTAGCTCAAACACATCGATACAAACACCGCTTTTATAATTCAGAAATAAAATTGATTAAGTCATCTTGCATTCATAAGCCCTAAAAATTCACTTTTATCTCCCGGTCCGCTGACATACACAAGCAGGTGGCGGTATGAGCCCGCCCACGGTGGGATGCTTCCCTGTTTGGGTTTGTATTTACTCAAAGTTTGCAGAAGCTCACACTCGTGTTGCATTACCCACAAGGGAACCGCGAGCAGTGCTGTACGTACGCAGCAGCAGCAGCACGCCAAGGTGGGCTCTACATACATACGTATACGTTTAGCCCTGGTCCCATTGATTTTCTGAGCTAATACCTCTACAGAGCGATCCACAGGCGGACAGATGCACTACAAAGATATGCAAATTCCACGCTCAATATATCGACACGCGGAGATCTTTCTCAGGCGTCCCACTGTAGCAGGCAGGGCAGTGTATGGAGACACGCAAACAGATAAGTAGCTGTTAATGGAGAGGCTGAGGCTTATACAAACATGGGACAAACTCCCCTGCCCGCCGTCCAGTTTGACTTTTATTGTTCGGGAAGCTGGACGTGTCGGTTGTTTTAGCCACTTTGAAGGGGAACAACATTTGCATGGGATATGAAAAGCAGCTGTGTGGGGGTTAGATATTGTATCGTGTTCTCACAAAGGAATACGTGATGACATTTGAATTTTCTATTAGAGAAAAGTGTTGATTCTCTCTGATTCGTTGTTTGGAGATTAACATTGTACACATTTCCATGTCAGATTTGACGGGATATCACTGATCATCGTTACAAAGGTTTCTCTGTGTGCAAACACGTTTCGCCTGGTAGAGAGTGTTTGAGGCCAAAGCCGGAGATGAGCCATGAACAGAACGGCTCTGACAGTTTCAGGTTATGTTTTTTTATGTTCCTTTTACCAAATGAAAAATCAATAGAAATATTTTCTGGGTTATACATATTCAGAGCACCGTCAGACCCCTGCCCCTCATGGGAGGGAGGGGGAATGGGGGACAGTGTAGCCACTGCATTGCTTTGCTTCTGTTTCGTGTCCTACCTGTTTGTCTTCACTGTACATTGCGAGAAAGGAGGGAGAAGAGGGCGGTACAAGACATTGAAAGGTCTAAAGCACACGGGAGGCGTTTCTGCAGATTGTAGTGATGTTAGAATGAGAACAGTGGGCCAGTAGTGCGGCAGCGTGGATGTTGAGGGACCCGCTGATGGTTCATCATCCTCTTTGTTCAGGGAAATGTCTCCAGGCGCTGGAGAGCAGCGTCCACGCACAAAGAGCAGGACTGAGAAAAGCACAGCAATGCACGCTGCCCGGCTATTAATGTGCTTTGTGTTTGAGTGACTGCTGTCAAACGCTGCCTAATGGCTTCTGTGTTTGTTTGTGTGTCTGTGGGGCGCATGGAGCAGCCCTTTCTAGTCTCACATGCCCAGTTTAGACTTACAATATATTACTATGCCACTGCAATGTTGTGCCTATTTAATCCCATGCTTTTATCCGATGAACATGAATTAACAGTATGGTCCCTTAGGAAAATTAAACATGGTTTTGTTCTGGTAAAAGTACAATGGAGGTGTAGTAATGTTTTATTACAAACTGTATTTCCATAGTTTTGCTACACATGTCATGGTTAAGGCATGGTTACCATAGTGTGAGACCATAGTATAGTTGTGGTTACTATGGTTTTAATACTGTGCAAATCAATCAAGGATATTATGGTTACTATTGTTAAAGGTTCGCTTCGGTTAAGGGTACCACCTCAGTATTTTTTTATTATAATATTTGTTTTCTTGTGTTTAAGATTTAGCATTTGTGGCATGTGTTTGATAACCGTTGAAAATATATCTTTAACTTTACACAAAAACATCCAGCTGATGTTTTCGTGTAGCAGTCAACACTTATTTATTCAATGGTAGTCTGCAATGTGTTCCAGATACAGAGCTGTATTTGTACCTGGAATTCCCCTTGTTCATAATTCAATTATGAATTACATTTCTGCTATATAAACCTGTTTTGTTCTTTTCGCGTTGTGTTGTGTATGCCATCTGTGTGCGGGTCATGTCTTCTCTCTACATGATGACAGACACTCATCAGTAGTTATTGGAAATGTCAGGCTTGTGATGTGATGTCACATCAGGTATCGAAACAAAATGATGTCAGTTTAGATTTGAGGCTTTGACGGTGCCACCGTCAATTAGATTTCCCCCGATTAGCCATTAGCTTCCGATGCGTACGGTGTGAAACGCTGAAAAGGCCGGTGATTTTGAAAGACTTTAGGGATCAAATTAAGTGTTGCACAGAGGGCGTGCGGGGTCACTTCGGGCGGGTGGGGGTGCTATGGTGAGCCGGGTGTGAGACCGAGAAGTGAGGGTGGGGGGGAATGAACCTCTTGTTCTAAGGCAGTGTGAGCTTTCCCTTCTGTTTGTGATCAACTTGCTGTGTAAAGTTTGCTAGCTGTTAGTCGACCCACCCCTTCCACCTCCCGCTTCTGCGCCGGCCCCCTTCAGCACGCAGGCCCGAAGAGACAGAGTATTCATTCACATTTAGATTTGAGGGTCATGACAGGGCCAGTGTGGAGCGAACGCCATGGCTTCTGGGAGGCAGGTCAGGAATCTAGCACATAACTCAACCCCACTCCGATACAGAGCCACAGCCCTTGAAGCCAAAGAGGTACTTAGCTTTCGTTTTTTTTCACGCTGGAGGTGTGTATTTGGTGAAGTGTGTGTGAGAAATATGGACAAACATGGGGTTGTATCGTAGTGCATTGTTGTGTGTGTGAGAGAGAGAGAGAGAGAGAGAGAGAGAGAGAGAGAGAGAGAGCGAGAGAGAGGAGAAAGGAGAAAGGAGGGGAGAGGGCGGGCGGGGGGGTGTGTTGGGTGGTGTTTGGGTGTGTGGTCACTGTTTGCCCTCAAAGCCAAACTCGCTCACTTGGTGTTTGTAGTGACCAAGGGGTTTAGTGCATTGTTTTGCGCGGGTGATATTTTTTATTTGCCGTTTTAAACAATTTTATTATCTTATTAGACTAATATCTTATTACTTATTTTTTAATGTGCTGTAAACTTATAAAAGCTTGTGACAAAGATCTTTTGAACTTATTTGTACATTACAAAATTCTTGATTCTGATTGGTTGAGAGATATTATAACGTAGCTCAATGGTTACAAAGTGTTCTTTCCATTTATTTCCAAACTTGTAATATTTTTACACGCTAATTGCTTGTGATGTTTATGAACAAGATGCATAAATATTACTCGTTTGGAAAAAAGTACTAGTTCTATAATGTGTGCTATGTGCGTATATATATGAAACAACGGTGTTATGTTTTATAATATATTAAAGTTAATGTATTAAACCTAGTATGACTCTGGACTGCTACATTTTCAATAATTTTCAATAATTCAACAGTCCGTGATCGATTACATTATACATATTATAATGCATTTGGAAGAAATTGTTTTTATCCATCCACAGCGATGGTGTCCGGAGATTGTGACTGTTGGTGGGGGACATGTGTTTTAGAGGGGGGCACTGACTGGGCCAGAGAGGTACTGATATGAGGAGAGGACAAAGCGTGAAAGCCCCCAGCATGAAGCCGATGTTCCATTGTCCCACAGAACCCTTCTGTCACTTTCATTTTACACCGCTTGCTCCGGAGTCAGGACAGCTTTGATATGAGGAAGGGGTGCAGGAGCGGATGATGGGTGGGGGGCGAGGGGTTCTTTAAAAAAAGAGTAGAGAGAGAGAGAGTCTGTGATGTGTGAAATAAGATTGCTTTTTTATACAACGGTGCAGCGTTAAAGACAAGGAAGCTCTCTGTTGTGGGGTAAAAAATAAGAAGGGTGAATGTAGACGGGGAAATGTGCCCCAGAGATTTATTGCGAGGTGACACCTGGTTAAAAATGATAACCGAGGTTGCGGTAATCCTTATAAGAGTAATGAAAGAGAGCAGACGTTCAGAGAAAGACTAGTTCATACCCTTCCAACGCGCTCTGGGTGGAGGACGGTTGAGGTGAGGCGGGCCTCAGTCTGCCCGATGCTGAAGATCCCAAGAGCTTTTCAGGTTCTGCTCCTATAACGTGACTGCATTCACGATCTGATTTCTGATGAGGTTTCTAGCCCTTCGGTCTGGTCGGGAGAGGCGCAGTGGTTAGCATGTATTATTTATTTGGCGGTTTGTGCCTGTCAGTATGATTAGTATGTGTGTAATCACTGTTCTTCTGGGAAAACGGGGGAAGGCAACTCGGCCTCATCTGAAGGTAATCTCGCCGTCTTCTGAGTCTCATCGCCGGCACGGACTTCCTGTCTAGCATCTGCTTTTGTCATCTCCACATTTTTCTCTGTCCGTGTTCCGTATGTATTTGTCTGTGCCTTTCTAACCTCTGCCTGTGTCTGATGTGCGTGTCATTTTTTTTCTTTTTCTTTCCCAGCTTGTATAGGGTGACACCTATAGGTTAACATGAGATCCTGCAGCCTTTGCATGCTGGGAGAAAACATTTAAAATGTGCACATCAATCCTGTGTAATCCTGACACATTTCAGAGCGTCAAGGCTTTGTGTAAAGTCCATTTTCTGTGGGTTTTGTAAATTGTGGTGTTGATGATATTTTTCCTGGGAGAACGGGCAGGTGTTGTAATTTGAGGGTCTGTGGTGGGCTTATTTCACTGGAGTGATTAGATCAAGGTAAAAGTCCAATATCATTGTTTAAAGACGGGTTAATGAGGAAGATTAATTAGACGGGCTAACCTGCGGGGTATTGTCCTTTACATTTTTAGGATTTGGGTTAGCAAATCGCCATAGCTGCGAGTGCTTCCTCTTAATCTATTTCCAAGGCCCATCTATGACTTCATTTGGGTGGGTCCTTACTCTAAGGCCACTTCTGACCTTTTATTAATTATGGCTGGGCCGGGTTTAATCATTGTGTACTGCTGTGCTGGGTGAGATGAGGAATAGGCACATTCATTTGCCTTTAGACACATGGCCATGGGTGGAATTAAATGTCTACCTATCTACATATTACTGGGGGAAGGGTGGTCAACGTAGGGTCGGGGAATGAGATGTCGATTAGAAAAGTAAATGAAGAAGTGTCGTGCCAGCATCTATACGGAGAGGGAGAAGTGTGTTATAGGGGGATTTAGACACTGGCAGCTCTTCAAGAGGTGTAAAAATCTACTTTGGGATTATTTTGTAATCTGGCCTCTACTGGTATGTAGTAATTCTCAGGAACCTGGTGAAGGTGGATTTATTTTGACTGCTGAACGAGTTTCTTTTTTACAACCTGACGGCGGGCAATCTTGGGTTATGCGGAATGGAAATTACCCGTTGCCTTGGGAACATAACATACAAAAATATCGCAAACATGCCTGTTTCCGCGCGTATATAGCCGGTTATTATACTTTACATGCCTTTATTTAACACACACCATATTACCCAGATCCCACACTGGTTGTAAGTGTATAATCCATACGGCTACGAAATTGTACAGCGGGGGGCTTCATCTCGCCATGAAAACGGTGGCAAAAACAAACAGCGCTGCTTTAAGAACAGTTCGCAGTTGTTTTTAGAACAGAGCGAGCTTGCAGACACCTTTATGAAATTAACAGCAGTTCTGCTCTTCCACCTCTTCCTTCAAAACTGTACTTTTGCAGGAAATGATCCAATAATTTGCTCGTTGTTTCCTTCGTTCATCCGAGGTATTATTGCTGTTATGGTTAGAGGAAGAAAACTTGTAAATTAGCAAAGCACTAGTTTTATAACCTCGTAGTTCGTATTGTTTTACTGGTGTTTTCAGACTGGTTACTTTCTCCCAGAATGCCACAGCAGAAACCACAACGACTGGCAAAGAGTCAACCCGCTGGTGTTTTCTCATGGTGCATCAATAATTAAAACAGTGCAACAAAATGCAGAATTACACACAAGACCGTCAGATGTAAATGGTTTTAACTGCTCTAGATGTGCACGCATACACATACATAAATGGTTTCTTGCAGCACATTAAGTCAAGGGGATGGAAATGTTTAGAGATGTTGATGTATTACCCGCAGAGAGAGAGTTATGGCTGAGGCGTTTATTAAATACGCCGTTCCATGTTCACGCAGAGACCCAAAAAAGTGCTTTTGAAGAATGATGGATAGAGGTTGGGCTTTAATAGTTGTAGAAACCAAACACTGATGAGAATAAACTTTAATGGATTGTTTGGCGACTTTTGGAACGGGTCGGACTCGAGTCGCGCGTTTGAACCGGACGTCCCGGGCGGCTTCTGAAGTGCCCAGAACGTTATTGGGCAATAAAAGCTGCTTTCAGTTACAGGTACGAATATTTTCATGGCAGGGCGATCTTTAAGTTAGCTTTGAGCGTTGAGATGAATATTTGAACAGGATATTTCAGTGGCCGTTGTTGTCCTGTCGATATATCAATAACCCACCTGATTGAGTATAGAGTGCAGCGGGAGGCATTTTCAAAAGAACATTTATGTACATTTGCTGAGAATTAGCTGACTTGTGTAATAAGTGATAAGGCATATTGACCGCCTCAGACTTTACAGTTTCAAAATCAATGTTTGTGTGTGCTGGCCACGGTACTTTTAAACAAGCTCGGCCCCGGAAAGGGGGTGCTCGGGGGGCACGAGGTGGGAATAAAAAGGATTGATGCCCATTTTATTATCTGTTTTCAGCATCTTGTGCGCGTTACTTACACATGGCATTATTGGAGATCCATTGTAGAGAGTTCACTGCCTTTAAATGGCCTAATATATTGAACAGGGGCTTTTAAGATGGTTACAGGGGATTTCTGCATTTGACTTGGCAAAATAAAATGAATTGTGGGCTGAGTTTTAAATATTTATGATTTTTTTCGTGCTTCGCATTACCTTGGGTTTTATAAATGAACTTAGCCCGATATTGGTGAGCGGACCCGGCAGTGAACTGCAGCTAGGGACTGTAATTATGAACGCTGAGAGAGAGAGCAATGCGTCGTAGTAAGTCTCCTCTCGCTTGAAGCTCGCTCCTCGCACAATTATTTTTCCTGTCTGCGTGCTCGGAGCCTTCGTGGAAAATGTGTGTATGTCTCTACCACATGTGTGCGGTTTGCTGCAGTTTTATGTTCGTATTAAACAGAGGAAGCCATAAAGATATTTGTGTCATGGTCTTGCATAAATGAAGAATTATAACCGTGGAGTTGGAGCCCGTTTTCAAAAGAAATCTCTTTAAAAATAATGGCTGCACGAATAGAAGACATTATGAAAACATCATCGTGAGCTGAAAAAGAAGGGAAATTGAAATGTTGTAAAAGAAAGAGTATTGATGCATTATAAAAGCACTGATGTATCTATTTAATATACATATATGATGTATCCGTGACGCGAGTATGTAATTGTAATTACAAAAACAAAACCATTATACTCAGTCCAGCGTAGTAGCGTAGTAGGGGAGTGTCTGCACTCGTTGTCTCATAACCTTGTAACTGCTTGTCAGAGAATGTAATTGTTGTGCGCTCCTATAGAAAAAAACGCTGCCGTCCCTTTAAGTGCTTCCACCAATTCTGATGGAGTGCTGATTTACATATCCTGTCCTCTCCTCCCCCTTCAGGAGAGCTGAGTGAGGATGTGGAGGCTGCCAGTGAGAACACCACAGATCAAGAGGACCAAACCAAAGGCAGAGACAGTGGGGGGGAGAGGGAGCTCACCAAAGGGACAGGTAAGCCCTATCTTTCTCATTCACTATACAGGGAGATCCAGTGTGCACTTCACATTGGCACCTTTACAATTCACAGACATTGCATTGGTGCTTATTAAACAATGCATTTGATATATTCTTCAGTGTCACAAATGTACGTTTCATTTCTCACCCTTAAGGATTTAGTTGGAGTTCCAAGTGAGTAGTGATCCCTGGTTACAGGGAATCTGGTCAAGTGACAAAAACACAAGTTAGGGCCTGCATACAGAGTTACAGCACCAGCCATGTGTCCAAACACATGTGACCGCGCGCGCACGCTCCTCTGAAGAATGCTATCAGATACGAGTATTTTGCAGGCGGGCGGGCGGTGGGGGTTGTGGCAGGTGCAGGTGTCTGGTTTCATAGAGAGGTGTGGTTTAAGGGGAGAGGGGGGTGCCGGAGAGGAGAGAGAGTCCCGGAGAGGCGTAAGTGGGGAGCGGTGGTGCGTTGTCGCGCCGCTAGTGTGTCCTCAACGCTGCGAGGGCCTGTAGCACACGTGCTGCATTAACTGTGGGTGGGGGGAGAGAGAGTCAGCTGGCCTCTGGTCTGTATCTACAGCCATGTGCCTGTTTATGATGCGTTCAGCATCAATGATATGCAACACAAATGTTAGATTGTCAACATAGAATGGACTGAATGGAATGCGAATGATTGCAGTTTGTATATTTAAACGAACGCATTACAAATTTTGTATAATTTGAATGCACCGAGTCACTTTGTATAACAGCGTGTGCCAAATGGATCAATATAAATGTGTATGTTATGTAGTTACGAGTAATACGACTTCTAAGGTGTCTTAGTGTAATTCGGTCATTTTGACTTAATGTATCACTTTTATTATTGAATTCTTATGGTCGAGTTTAAGGTTATTCACGCAGACAGGAAGTGAGAAGTATCACAACTGTATATGCTTATGGGATGTTGACAGATAAACCCGTGACAATGAAAAAATAACAATGAGGATCAATCTCTCTTGTGCTATTTTTTATTGTAAATATAAATAATGTCCAAACATCTTTCCCAAAAATAAATGTCGTCTCACCATAGGACACATTTGTTTTTGTCAACTACCTGTATTCAGTTTAAACATGAAGCATTATTGGTCATGTTCTTCTGAAGGTAAGGTGACAATTTTTGTTCACATAAAGTTGTTTGATGGTAAGGAGGAAGTAGTCTGGAAGGTCACACGCATATCAGGAAAGAGCAGTTTAGCTATAGCCGTACCTCACAGACAACAGGAAGTGAGATATTCCTCGTGATTTGCCTCGGCAACAAAAAGAAAGGAAAAGTAAGGAAAAGTTTTTTTTTTTTTTCGTGCTTTAATTTTGGAAACTACAGCAAAAAAGTTCATCGGAGGCGAATGTTTTAAAACGTCTTAGATTTTTGACTTTCATTTTAAATGAGGCTGAGTTGTTTGTGCACTCGGAGCGAGTGCCACTCGGCTTTGATGGGGAGAAATAATGATATGCATCGTCTGCCTGAAAATGGCTAAAAGTATACTTTAACACATCAAAATAAAGCACTTTAAAAAGCATTAAAATGAGCTGCTTGATTAATAATTCAGCCATACCTGTGGTGCCGAAGACGTTGACGGCGCGCATTAGGAGCCTCACGTCTTTTTCCGAAAGGCATGCGATCCGATACAAGAATATTCAATTCCTTTCCTCCCCCTGTCAGTCGCTAATCACCAAATAAGTGTGTTTCTGTGTTTTCACAAAAGAAAGATGTGCTTGCATATGAAAAATTCACAGGCTTCCCAGCAGCTTATTAGAAACGCTTAGTTAAAAATAGCGTGCATTAGGGAACCAGGTCTCGCGTGCCGTTTGATGTCTGAGGAGAGGAGGCAGGAGTGGTGACGGGGGTGGAAAAGTGAAACCTGGTGGTGTTGTGATCTAAGATACTGCTGCTGTTTTAATGAAAGCTCTTTTATGTTCTGTTTCTAATCTTGTTTATAACTCGCTTTCGCGATTGACGGACAGGACGACGTGAGGCGGTGTTAGGCAAGGCTTTCTGAAGCCGGGCCCGAGAGGGATGGAATGCTTTTAGTAAACAGACGCGCTTTTGTTTTGGCTGGAGATTGTCTGAGAATGTGTGTCGGGAGAGCGTCGGCGGTGAGGTGCCAGGCCCGGCCGCGTTGGAGACGTGGCTAACCTGTCATTAAAAGGCACGCATCCAACGGATTTGTGTCACGCTGTCTTAGAGGTCTGTTATTAGGGTCTGTCATTAGCTGTATTGAAGCGTTCCCTCTTATCTTAGTCATGCAAAAGTCGAAAACGTGAGTGTTGAAACGTGGAACTGCTTTACAGATGGCGCTCAGTGTGAGCATATTAATACCAGCCGGCGAAACGCATCATCCTAGTTAAGCCGTAATCAATCCGATGGGACTCTTTTGAACCTGCGGCGTAAGGCCCAAGACATTAAGAGCGTTTAGAAGAGACCTCGTGTAGAATGTGCATCTGTTTGCCGTGTCATTTGGGACGTGTCTGAGTATAAACAACGCACGGGTTGGGTAGACACAGAAAAAATAAAGCATTCTCAGAAAGCACATACGGAAGAGGGAGCTGAAAACTGTTTGTTGAGGCTGTAATTTGAAATCATTACAACTTATTCGAGAGTAAATGTGGTGGTGGCTAAAGCTGCAATTGAAGCTACCTTCCCCAATAGGCACAGCTGGTGTATCTAATAATAAATCTATGAAATATTTATAGAAGGCGAGTCCCTGTCTGTTGGGTGAGCTGGGATCGCATTAGTGATCGGAACGGGAGTTCTGGGTTTATCAAAGCAAGATATGTGGCAGAACATAGGATAGGTAACGTGTAGAATCATGGTCGAGCCGATACCAAAAAGCAGGATTGTTAATACACTAAAGGCCCTGGAGCTGTGACCACAATATGATTTGGCATAAATTTATAGGGGACTGGGAAGGGTGGGAGAGGGGGGATTCTCCCATGCTTAGCGGGTTTATGAATAATTCCTCTCACCCCCAACTTTTATTACCAGGGTAGGAATAAAGCAGGATAAATAATCTGCCGGAGGTCAGCCGCGTCCTGACCCGAGCGCGGCAGCCCCACAAATTGCTCCAATCTCTTTGCCTTCTATATTAACTCAAATGTATGAATCTCAGTGATTGGCCGGTGTGCATCTGTGTGTATGTGCATGAGAGAAAATAATTGTCCTCTGACAGCAGAGTGAACATTAGCACCCCCTGGATGCATAGGAAGCGCATTACACGCCGAGCTGTTTGCGTTTTTCATGGCCTTGATGTCCATCAATAGATTTTACAGAGTTGATGTGAGAAGGCAGGAGCTTGAGGTGTGATGCGCTATTATCGCAGTTAATGCAGCCGTAGCTGTCAGGGTTGTCAGTCGACTTTGTGAATATGGCTGAAGAGATGCTACGTATAGGAATGAAAATTGTCATCATTTTTATGATGCTATATTTATTGCATCATCTCAGAAGTGTTTTAAAACGAATTTACTGGGTAGTGAAATAATCTGAAAGCTATGTCACTGTAGTTAGTTATTTCCCGAGATGCAAACTGAAACATCACTTGGCGCTGTTTTAAGAGAGGGACGTGTTTGCATATTCATATTATGTCCTCTAAAAGCTTGTCATCCCTTAAATTTAAATTGTTTTTGTCGTGAAGACTAATAGGCTGTAAATTGTCCTTTGTTTGTGTGCCAGCACTCAGAGAGATCTGTGTTTATGGGCTTTGCCCCTTACGTTCTAATTGGCATGCCGTCCTGAGAGATTTGCGTGTGTCGGTGTGTGTGCGCGTGTCCTTTAAAGGTGACTGCAGTGTTAGCTGCTACTTGGCCATCAGAAGATTAATAACATGTCCACTAATTGATATCCCCTTTTAATTTCTTCATTTAAAATTTGTCTTTGCACCAGTCGTGCCCGTGGGCCTTTGCGGGCGCTTCCTTGGCAGAACCGTGGAGGTGGTCTTTTCATTTAATAGTGGGTTGTACACCATGGGAGCCGCGATGTGATAAGCCGCAATATGGAGTGGCGTTGGCGTTAGGCTTTGGTTGTAATTTTCTTTATTTGAAATTAATTGATGCAGAGTAATTACTTGAGAAATATGAGCTGAAATGAAATATGGCCCTTTTGTTGCTCAGGGCACCAACAAGGCCGGCAGATTAAAAAGAGGGAGGGAATGAATGAAAAAAGATAATATTCAGTTATTGTTAGAGGAGGTGAAAGTGAATGACTTGTAGCCCCGGGGAGTTGGACCACTTCTTCGTATTAATGCTCGTATAGCTGAGAGATCGGGAGGTGTCTTCATAAGGTCTGTGAGCGAAGCAATGCACATAGGCATCTCTGTTCACCAGAGCGTGTTGAGTTTTTCAGGAACACTACTATAGCCAGCTGTTTTTACATTCCTGTCCATCTTTTTGTAATGCTGGACCTGTTGCGTTATTGATAGCTTGTTTGCATCAGCATCGCACGTGTACATTGCCCTGATGGAGAGATCCAGAACTCTGTGCCGACAGGCTGGCTGAGAAATGCTGCTCAGCTCCAGTAGGTGAGAGAAGGTGCCAAAGTCCAATTCACTTACGGGACACTCCAGAACAAAGACCTCCCGCTTACGGAAAAGGGCCATGAATTAATAATCACCTAATTGACTTTTAAGACTTTTTCCCCTCCTTCGCCTCTGGCTTTTTTATGTCAGATGAAAGTTGGGGCGTTGTCGCTGTCTCTGTGGTCTTCACTGCAAGCGCAGTTGACTGCTGAATGGTAGAATTGAGGTTAGATGTACAGATACTATATTAGGATTGTTTTATAGAGTGCGCTGGGGCCAAAACTGCACGTATAGGTCGATATGTAGATCCCGGAGTCTTTGTGACCTTAAACGTTGTAAAAAGGAAAGATTTTATTAGTGATGTAATGTAGTATAAAAGTGTTTTTGTGGGATAATCAATGTTGGACATGGCTCCTGTGTTTACAGTCACTACTATTATGTACACATTATGATGAATCCATATATTGACTTGACGGTTATTCATTTAGTATTTGGCCATATAAAGATTTATAATCTTTCGTGATTATTTGTTTTATCTTATTTTTTGACATATTATAAATGGTACATTATTAGCAAGTATTTGGACTTTCCAGATTGTGTATAGACTGTTTCATTGGATGTTAAATACCAGGCTGTATTTTATAATATAAAAAAACATTAATTTGATATTTAATTAAATATTTTTATATTTTACAGTATATCAATTGTATTGAATTCAATTAAAAGTCTGTTTGATTCTTTGCGTAGGCTACAGGAAGTTACGTTTGGGCTCACAATATTTTTGCTGTTGCTGCTGAAATAGTTTATATCTGTTAAAATTTGACCTTTTGTATATTTTTGGACATTTTGACGATTCGTATTGTATTACATTATAAGCATATTTCAACCAGATATTTTATCAATTTATTTCATTGTATTTTTAATCAGCACTTTGTACACAGCGGCGTTATAGTCACAGTGAGAGACACGTAGTTGTAGCCAAGTTCATGAGCAGGAGAGGGAGGGCAGAGAGAGACCCGTGCTATCAGGTTCTGGTCATGCTCTCTCATAATGGATCTGACCCGCTCAGATGTTGATCTATACCGAACACAGGCGCTGCACATGCCCGCAGTCCTGTCTCCCTGCCTGGTTATTGGTCTCCATTTTGTTCCAGTATGATCAAGTCTCCTGACAACAGAAAACAGAATACGGTAGCTGGACTTTAGTCACAGCGGTTTGGTGGCAGAAGTGGGTGTTTGGGAGCTCTTTTAAAGCAAACAATAGATCAGATTTATGGAGTCCTAACAGGGTGTGACGAGGTGAAGCTGTGCCCAGAGGCAGCCGGTCGTTGTCCTCTCTACACACGTGCAGCGGGCCCCCGGCAGACAGCTTCTCCATCGCTCATGGTATTCACTAAAATGATCGGTTAGATAATTTACATCAAAATGGACTCTAATTGACTCATTACAAATACTTGGAGTGACTTTATTTTGGAAGTATTGAACCTCCCTAACATAACCCTACCCCTTTCCCTAAAATCATATTGCATATGAGTGTTCGAAATAAAATAGATTCAGGTCCACACCTTTTTTTAATAGAGCGCAATGACCTGCAGGAAAAAGGAATAGCCATTGGATATCCCAAGAGAGCAGAGCCAGTGTCTGTGGAAGAGCTGTGAAACGCCATCAGCCGGACTAAACGTTAATAGCAAAGAAAGGGAGGTTCTATTGTTTAACATTTCCTTCGTTTATTGGTGGATGTGTCTAATGGGATTGTCCGTGACTGAACCTAATAGGCCTGCACCAGTTGATTTTGTCAGTCTCTGGGAGATACGGTAGGCAGCGTTCCCAAAAGCAGGGCCTTCCCACTGAAGCCAGCGCTCAGCTGCCCCAGTCCGTGATTGAATGTGACACTTTAATGTCTGTCCATGGTCAACCCCGCTTAACCTGACCTCCACACCTCCTCTCCTTCCCTACAATCTCCTACTCTCAATTTGCCCTTTCAGGACTGGCCAAATCATGCCAAATGTATCTCTTTATGGCCTGTTATGGGCCGGCGAGAGAGAGGGGTCTTAAGTTTCACTGTGGATTCTTTCCCCAGAACAGCGCGCTCGCTTGACTCCTCTCTGGCTTAGCTTGGATTTACTTTTTGTATGAGCTGATTATTTTTACTCGGTGCTCTGATGCCTCTGTATCGCCACACCTAGTTTGTTTTTCTGCCTTTTTATAATAAACAGATGCATGCTGGGTAACTAAGCTCTTTTCGTTTTTGTCAGGCCCCACTGGGTGAAAACAGAACATGGAGAAATGCCACGCATTGTTAATGGTTGGGCAGATTGCGTTAAAACATTTAACAAGGCTAATCCTTTTATCCGCTCTATGAATGACTTTCCAGTGACGGCGACTACCGTTATGAACAGTTTTCACTTGAATATGTGTATTGTCTTACATTACATATTCAGCAAATGTCCCATTTGTCATGCATTAATATGCGTTATGTTGAAGACGATAAGTTTTGATGTGCTCCGCTAGACCAGAAACTTATTTTGACAAGTATGCAAAGACTCAAACACTTGGCCAATTCATGGCACGCACACGGCCCTGTTCTACATACTTGAACAAGCATTCTTGCTTTTCTGCGATGAGTTGTCTTCGAAGGTCATTCGAGCCATTAAGCCAGATATGTTTTTGCTCAGGGAGTTGGCTGTGAACATGTTGTCGTGTTTAGCTAACGTCAACTTGCTTAGAAAGGTTCTTTGCAAAAAGTCTTCCAGAATTGCCACAGTTTGCAAACTGAAAATACCGGGAGATGTCAATTAAAATATATCAATAAGCAAGGAAAAAGGAATTCAATTTGGAACCAGAACAAAGGACTTGCTTCAGTTTGAAGCCACCTGTGGTATATTTGACTCTTCTCAGGTTAGGTGAATCCCTTCGCCTCACTTCAAACAGCATCTTCTGAGAGAGCATGCATCCTAAAGCTGCTCACCGTGGCAAACTAATGTTTTGATTAGATGTCTGCGTCGGTGTCTGATGTCCTAAACATCCAACATAGGAAGAGACAACCCGTCAAAGCACAGACGCTGCTTCTAAGTGTCATGGGAGGAGCAGTTGAAAGAGTAGTTGGTTTGGAGTGGGAACAGCTTGCCTGAGCAATTTGCCGGCCTGGCTTATTCTTGTCAGATGCTTTTATATTGCATTTAAAACAAGCTGCTGCTCACCTCTTGATGTGAAGTACTGCAGTGTTTTAACTATTTACAACCTGTTTTGATTCTTTTGTGGAGCACAAAAGACATTTTGAGTGGTTTTGTGTCCATACAATGGTAGTTTTGGTTGTTTTGGTTACCAAAGTTTTTCAAAATCTTTGTCTCCATTTTTAGTCTGCTAGTGGGCATTAACCACACTATAGAAGCCAACTTGTAAGAAACTAACTTGTAAGAAACTAAATCAGTTTAGCTTTACAGCTGCAGTTTAGTGCAATATGATTGCTGCTGCGGTTACCATGCCAACAACTGCACAGAAACTGCAGCCTTAGTCATTTTGCAGTGCACCTGCAAAGTGTTTGCTAAACTGTAGATCTACTGTATTAAACTTGAGTTGTAATTCCTACAAGCTTCATTCATTCTAGATTGTCTATATTTGCACTGCAGTGAATTATAATTACATTATGGGAGACTGCAGCGAACCGCAGATGTACTGCAATGTACAACAGTTACAATACAGTGGACTACGAGTATGCATTACATAAGTCTAATTGTCCTGCTGATTGCTAGACGAGGCATTTTAGGTGTAACCCGTTTTTTTGTACTACACAAAGTTGAAGATTAATTCTTGTTTCACAAGTGCTGTTGCATTGATTGATGCATGACTGCCAAATCTATTCTCAGTGTTTTTGACAGCCATGCTTTTTCTTTTTGTCTATGGCAGCATCCAGCCAATCTGAGAGGGAACAGACAGATTCTCCGGTACCCTCCAAGCGGCCCCCCTCAAGGTCCGAGGCATCGGAAAGCCCCCTGTCGTCTAAAAGACCCAGGACATCTGAGAAAAGCAGTGGAGAGCAGGTATGGAAGAAATCTCCAGTCTCTGTAAATCATGCAGTATTTTCTCTGGGTATTTTTCTAAAGCAGATGAAAACCGAACTCATCTGATCCCCAGGCATGTAGGTCTCATTAACGTTGCCCATTAATTAACAAAATATCTACGGATGTTGTTCTCAGGCATTTTTTTATGTTGAGTATTAGAACGTGGCTGGTCTCTTTGAATTATGCATGCATGCTTTTTCTTTCTCTAAAAATATTATATTTCTCAGTATGTTTTTTTTTTGCTGCTCTTGCAATGCTAATTGTGCAAAAGGTGGGAAATCAATATGATTTTTGACAGATGAGAACTCTTTGAAGGATCCGCATCTCATAGTAGCCGCTGCGCAGGAGGTAGACGGGACTTGATCTGCCCTGGTTTTTACCACTCTTATCAGGAAGCTAACACTTTCTCTCGTTGTACAGATGTACCAGTGCCCCTACTGCAAGTTCAGCAACTCCGATCTGAACCGGCTAAGAATGCACGTGATGACGCAGCACTCTGTGCAGCCTATGTTCCGCTGCCCGCTGTGCCAGGACATGCTCAACAACAAGGTCCACCTGCAGTTCCACCTCACCCACCTCCACAGCGTGGCACCTGACTGCGTCGACAAGCTGATTTCCACTGTAAGTTTTACGGATACTGCAGAAGATTATAAGCATCTGTTGTATCGAATAGGAAGTATTTCTTTTGGCTCTGCCTCGTGCAGTTGAAATTATCCCATCAGTATTGGTGGGTCGGATTTTCGTCACCAGCATGCAAATAGTCACAAAACCTTTTGTGAAAATGTTAATATAATATTTAATATTTCACTCAAAATCCACCCCAAATTATTTAAAATGTATATTTGTATTTCCTGTAGAGCTTTCGGTCAACATTGCTTGCCCTTAGCCTTCAATATGCAAGTATAGGCTACTATATTCACAGGAAGCGTTCAGTCTGTTTAGTGGATGAACTAGCTGTTTACATCAGTTGATTTGTCCGTGCGGTGTCTTGTCTTACGGTAGAAGAAAATATCTTGTTTTTGTATGGTGAGGGTGCTGTCAGTGTTCTTCAGTGGTCACATCAGGCATCAACATCGCAGATGGCTCACGATTCTGACTCACGATTCTTACTCACTCCGTTTGATGAGCTAAGGTCATCTGGGTTGTTTCCTTTAATCAAATTGAAGACATTTTAAGTCTTAATCAAAACACCTCAAGGAATATGTTCATTGAATACAACATGCCTGGGACCCATTTAACAAAGTGACTTGCGTATTTTAGGACACAAGCTTTGAGTGCTATGGTCAGTTTTTCCCACTTTGTTGCCGATGTTTCTCCTCAAATTCTAGAGGGAAATCTCTGAATGTGTAGAAAGGGAATAAATGTTCATTCTTTCGTCGTCTTTTAGCAAAGAAATTAGAAAACCCCATGTGATTACCAAACTCATTTGTATTCCAGACGCTCGCTACTGTATTTCTAACATCATATCTTTACAGCATTTTCACCTTTCATAGCTCTCCCGCCTCCAGCAGTCTTCCCTGTCTGACCCTCCTGAGAATATTCACCTTACGCCTCTCCAGCTCTTACTGAGACAACAAAGGGACATTATTGCTTTATTTTTGCCAGATTTCAGCTGCAAAATAATTACGTTTAAGTTTGCCTGTTGAGCTGAATTGCACGCTGGCCTATACGCTCTGAAGGCATCTCCACTCAACCAGCCAGAAAGCAAATGGCGAACATATTAGTAGAGGCCAGACGGCAATATTTTTTCTTTTATAGAGGTAATAATGCACAGAGCGGCGTACAAGTGCAGTGCCTTGATAGAAACGGAGCAAATACAATGCAATTTAAAACCAGCACCTTCTTTTACAAGTAGCGCTTGATAGAGATAGGTACTTCATCCTGTTCTGTGTGTCAGGCAGACAATCTTGATGAATTGGAAAAGGAAAGAACTTTCCTGTAGCTCAGTGGTTAGAGCATGGCGCTAGCAATGCCAAGGCCATGGGTTCGGTCCCAGGGGATTGCACACACATTTAAAAAGAAATATATAGTATAATGCAATGTCGCTTTGGATAAAAGCGTCTGCCAAATACATACATGAAAAATGAATCAGTTGACTTTAATTTCTAGCAAATATTGCATAAAGATGCACTCTTCTTGCTCGCCCTGCCCTCCCCACTCTCTCACTCTCTGTCTAATGTTCTGTCTGTCTAAGATAGGGGTAATGAAAATAATTGTGCTTCATTAATTCTAAGCCTGGCTAGATGATAGCCATTTGGAACTATGTTTGCCAATTAGACGGTCCAAATTAAAATTGACCTTGGGATACTCTCAGCACTCGGAGCTCTTTGCCTAATGATGCAGTTGTCTAGAAACAGTCCACTTTGTAATGTTAATCACCGGAATGTTTTGTTTCTGGAACTCTCCACACTGCTCACAAGCATTTAACAGTTTTAGTTTGGAGAGCATTGGTTGGTTTGGGGGTTGGGATTTGGGATTTGGCATTAAAAAGCTGATAAATAGATTTTGTCTAGTGTGATTCCACATGTTTGTGTCTTGGGCTGTCAAGGTCACATTTGTAATTTTTGTTTTGTTGACATAACCTCATTACAATGACTACAAACATGACCAAGATATTAAAGTCTCCTGGACTGTCAAAGAATAACCTATGAGCTATAACCTGTGCTTTGAACTGGAGAAGGAACTGAGCATTAAAAAATTCCAAACAGGTAGTGAAGAAAGGATAGTTTGGTAACATTACGGTATTAAAATGCACGAAGAGTTGGGCTGATAGTTCAGTTTGGGAGTTAATTGAAGGAAGGTGAAGCAGACAGTGGCTCATCACCCAACCTTTTCCAATCTCATTCTCTGATTATGGTTAAATGGAAGCCTTGTTAATGAATCTGTTGTTTTTTAATGAGAAAGACATGGAAAGCGTGAGTGGCATGCATTGAGAATCGTGCTCTTTAAAGATAGACACTGCACATGTCAATCACGTATGATTGACACCAAAGCAATCCTTGATGCCCTTTTGCACTTATCGCAACAACATTCAGAGTTACTTTCGTTATTTTCATTTTCTAATTGGTTGGATTTAAAAACAATCTGCTCACCATCTGCCTACATTTGAAGTTAGTTTTTACTAATGGCTTTGTTTCAAGCGATAATTTGCATAATTTGTAGATATAATAGTCCTTAAAAAACACCTTAATGAGCGCTGTATGTTAAAGGGTGCTGGTCATTATCCAGGAATTGGCAGTAGTTTCATTACCCAGAATTCCAAGCAGAATGACGGCATTTTAGTGCACCGTGCTTTCTGTTGGAATGAGATGCACATTTTATGAGGTGGAAGACTTATTTAATTAGGCTCTCTAATAAGCTTTTGCTAAGGTAGACCTCAGAGCCCATCCCACTAATTGGCTGCATTAACTATCACAGTGCATGACAAAACACCATCAAGTGCAAATTCCATGGATGTCAAACGAAGTGTAAGAATTCAAATCTAAAACTGAATGTATTTGTCAGTCGGTTTAATTAAGATGCTGAAAATATTTTCAAGTGCTCAACATCTTTCACCTGTGTCAGCGGTTCATTTTCCCCAAACAAAAACATGTGAAACAATGCTTCTGAGATTTGTTTTTTGTTTGTCTGTAACGTTAATTCAAGATGTTTTGCATTCCTTATTGAGTGGTTGTTATTTATGAACCATAATTAACGTGAGACAACTTGTTTTTTCCCAGGTGTCAGCATCAGAAGTACTGCCTGCAAGCATGTTCATACCAGTCCCTGGACCAGACAGAGATACTCAAAACACACCTCAGTCTTTGACCAACTCAAGCTTAGATGACACTAAAAAGCAAGCAGGTCAGATTGTCTTGCAGTGGACGAAACATTTTGTAAATTCACATGTATGTGCCTGAAGAAATTTAATGTGTGCTTTCTTGTGATTGCAGATGTGGCAGATATTGAGTCTGAGAAAGGAGTTTGCCTGGCCACAGACACATCTGAATCTCGCAAGTCCCCTCTTGAGGAACAGCAGCCTTCAAAAGATGATTCCACTGCTTTCCTTTGTTGGAAAAAAGGCTGCAACAAAGTCTTCAAGTCCTCAAATGCCCTTCAGATGCACTTCAATGAGGTCCACAATAAAAGGCCCCAACTGCCTGTTTCCGATCGACATGTCTACAAATATCGCTGCAACCAGTGTAGTTTGGCCTTCAAGACAATAGAAAAACTACAGCTGCATTCCCAATACCATGTAATCCGTGCTGCCACAATGTGTTGTCTCTGCCAGCGGAGCTTCAGGACCTTGCAGGCACTCAAGAAGCATCTGGAGACCAGTCACCTGGAGCTGAGTGAAGCCGATATTCAGCAGCTTTATGGAGGTTTACTGATGAATGGAGATTTAATGATTATGGGTGATCCATCACTTGGAGAGGACCAGGGTGGTCTCCTTGATGATGATAAGGAAGGAGAAGAAAGCGACCCAGAGGAAAAGCAAAGTCCAACTGGCAGTGACTCTGGATCTTTGCAAGAGGATTCTGGATCTGAACCAAAACGAGCCCTGCCATTTAGGAAAGGCCCCAACTTTACAATGGAGAAGTTTTTAGATCCATCTCGTCCTTTTAAGTGCACAGTCTGCAAAGAGTCATTTACTCAAAAGAACATCCTTCTTGTACATTACAACTCTGTATCGCACTTACACAAAGTCAAAAGGGCCCTACAGGAATCCACCACTGGCCAGCCAGAACCAACCAGCAGCCCTGATAATAAACCTTTCAAGTGCAGCACGTGCAACGTAGCATACAGCCAGAGCTCTACACTGGAGATTCACATGCGCTCTGTTCTTCATCAGACCAAGGCCAGGGCAGCAAAACTTGAAGCAGCCGGTGGCAGTTCTAGCTCCGTGAGCAGTAGTGGTCCAAGTGGAAGCAATTCCAATAGCACTTCAACCTCGAGCCCTGTACCCACCACTAACTCGACCACCAGCTCCAGCAACAGCAGCAGTTCTCCGGCAGGAGCTCAAGCAGCCCAAAGCAACCTAGTAGGTAACCATCTGAGTCATGCTCACAACGTTGATAATTTTGGCAACTCTGCTTGTCATTCCTCCCCTTCTGAGAATCATGATGTTAAAAAGAAGAAATTTGCAGACATCTTATCCGCAAGGGGCCATCAGCAGCAGCTTCAGCAACAACAGCAGCAGCTGGCCCAAGCTCAAGCACAGGCCCAAGCCCAACTCCAACAAGAGTTTCAGCAGGCCGCTCTTCTTCAGTCCCAATTCTTTAACCCTCTCCTGCAGCACTTCCCTATGACAACAGATGCTCTTCTCCCACTTCAGCAGCAGCAACTTCTCTTTCCGTTTTACATTCCTGGGGCAGAATTTCAATTGAATCCAGAAATGAACCTAAATAGCTCTTCACTGAACTTAAGTGCATCTGCTGCTTCGCTGTTGGAGGAACAAAAAAACTCTGCACAGCAGAGCTGCTTACAACAGCAGCTTCTTCATCATCACCTACAGCAACAGCACCAAGCTCATTCCCTTTCCCAGGGTTCTAGTCAAATGGCTTTGCTTCAGCAGAGTGCTCTCTCTCACTCCGTAGACAAAAAAACAAAGTCATCTCACAGTGAGAAAGAAAGAGAACATCCAAAGGATAAAGAAATTAGTGATAGAGCAGAGGACCATGCCTCAAAAGACATGTCAGACAAGTCCAAAGACAGGAAAGAGACTCCTCAAGCTGTAGTAAATCTAAACCACGACTCTGGGTTTCCTCCTCCAAGGATTGCATCAGATGCTCGTGGAAACGCCACCAAAGCCCTGTTGGAAAATTTTGGATTCGAGTTGGTAATTCAGTACAATGAGAACAAGCAAAAAGCACAAAGAAAGCCAACTGGATCTTTATCTGGATCCAGTGGGTCAGCTGGTATCACCAGAGTGGTTGACCCCATTGAAGGATTAGAGAAGCTGGAGTGTGAGACCTGCGGGAAGCTCTTTTCCAACATATTGATTCTGAAAAGTCATCAGGAGCATATCCACCAGACTTTCTTTCCTTTCCGATTTCTAGAGAGATTTGCCAAAGAGTACAGAGAACAATATGACAAGCTGTACCCACTGAGACCTCAAACACCCGAAGCTTCTACTGCTCCGCCACCGCCTCCTCCACCCCCACCTCCCCCGCCACCTCCTCAGAGGGTACCAACACCAAATATACCGGTTACTTCTTCTACCCTTACACCACCAACTCCTTCTACACCACAACCCTCAGTTTCACTGCCTCAAATGCCAATGGATCTCCCTCTCTTCTCTCCACTCATGATGCAGCCCATGTCACTGCAGTCACTACCGTCTCAGATTCCTTCCCAACTGCCAGCTATGGAGCCCAGTCTTGCCACTGATCTGGCCCAGCTCTACCAACAGCAGCTTACTCCCGCCATGCTGCAGCAACAGAATAAAAGACCCCGCACCCGCATCACAGATGACCAGCTAAGGGTGCTTCGCCAATATTTTGACATCAACAACTCTCCAAATGAGGAACAAATAAAGGAGATGGCAGATAAATCAGGACTCCCTCAGAAAGTCATCAAGCACTGGTTCCGCAACACACTTTTCAAAGAGCGTCAGCGAAACAAAGACTCTCCTTACAACTTCAACAATCCTCCGATTACGACTCTGGAAGAAACTAAAATTGATTCAAAACCACCCTCACCAGAGCCCCAAAAACATGAATCATATGGAAATAAAAGGTCTTCAAGAACGAGGTTCACAGACTACCAGTTAAGGGTACTGCAAGATTTCTTTGACGCTAATGCTTATCCTAAAGATGATGAATTTGAACAATTGTCCAATCTTCTGGGCCTACCAACACGAGTCATTGTTGTGTGGTTCCAAAATGCCAGACAGAAAGCTCGCAAAAACTATGAAAACCAAGGAGATGGAGGGAAAGATGGCGATCGACGAGAGTTGTCCAATGACCGGTACATTCGCACTACCAACTTAAACTATCAGTGCAAGAAGTGTAGCCTAGTTTTTCAGCGTATATTTGATCTTATTAAACACCAAAAGAAGCTTTGTTACAAAGATGAAGAGGAAGACGGACAGTATGATAGCCAAAATGAGGACTCTCTTGATCTCTCTCATGAATACTACACACTGTCCGGGTCATCAGGTCAGACACCAATGCCCTCATCATCAAGCCTGTGCCCTCTTCCTCCCTCCACCTCTGCATTCTCTCACATGACATCCAATGAAAATGAGGAGCCGAAACCTGCTAACACATCAAACTCTTTTGATGAGAAATCAAAACACTCTGCAGAAGCATCATTGGGTCAAAAAGAGCAGCCATCTTTGAAACAAGAAACCGGTCATCCATCTGAGAGCCTGCAGCAGAGGCTGCAAAGAGAGGAGAAAAGTCATACAGTCCCAAAGAATTCCAAACTTTCTTCACCTTCCCTCTCTCAACAGCAACAGCATAGTGGTGGTCCCTCTGTTTCACATACCAGTCAGACCTCCCAGAGTTCCCACATGGCCCTTAATGCCCATTTAGCATCTGCCTCCCAGCAGCAGTTGGCCCAACAAATGATCCCGTACCAGTGCGAACAGTGCAAACTTGCCTTTCCTTCATTTGAGCATTGGCAAGAACACCAACAGCTTCATTTCCTGAGTGTCCAAAATCAGTTTATTCATCCTCAGTTTTTAGACCGCCCAATGGACATGTCCTTTATGTTATTTGATCCTAGTAATCCTCTGCTGACTAGCCAGCTCCTTGCAGGTGCAATACCACAAATGTCCAGCAACTCTGCCACCTCTCCATCAACTCCTACATCCACAATGAACTCCTTAAAGAGGAAGTTGGAGGAAAAGGCAGGAACTAGTCCAGGAGAAAGTGATAGCATGAACAGTGGAGAGGAGCCACAACGAGACAAGCGCCTCCGAACAACCATTACACCTGAGCAACTTGAGATTCTATACCAGAAGTATTTGCTTGACTCTAATCCCACTCGTAAAATGCTTGACCACATTGCTCATGAGGTGGGGCTTAAAAAACGGGTGGTGCAGGTATGGTTCCAAAACACAAGAGCTAGAGAAAGAAAAGGACAATTTCGGGCTGTCGGTCCTGCTCAAGCCCACCGGCGTTGCCCATTTTGTCGAGCCCTGTTCAAGGCTAAAACTGCTCTTGAGGCCCACATTCGTTCACGCCACTGGCATGAAGCTAAACGTGCTGGTTACAGCATGGCACTTTCTGGTATGTTACCTGAACAAGAGGTTATGCAGTTGAAGATGGATCCTCTAGATATGTCTAGCTACTCTCATCTTCCCCATTCCAGTAATGATGCCCAATGTTCCTCGCTGTCACCTGTGAGTAAAAACATGGACTTGTCACCTAGAGCTCTTCTGAGCCCAACATCTATCAAAGTTGAAGGGGGAGAAGACTTCGAAAGCCCAACTATTTCCTCAGTAAACACAAACTTTGATCAAAATAAACTCGATAATGATGATTGTTCATCTGTGAACACAGCCATCACTGATACAACCACAGGTGATGAGGCAAACGTTGACAATGACAGTGCTGATGCAAAGCACAGCCACAATAGTGGAGACTATTTGTCTAAATCTGGGGGTGCAATCCCCTCTATTGAGAATGATGAGCAGATGTCATCAGGACTGGTGAGTCCCGCAACAAGCTACTACACAAAAGACTATGAAAATGAAAATATCATAGATTATAGCGAAACATCTAGTCTGGCTGACCCATGCTCACCAAGTCCAGGGGCATCTGGAAGTAGAAGCATTGATAGTGGAGACAGGCCTGGACAAAAGCGCTTCCGTACACAGATGACTAATCTTCAGCTGAAGTTACTCAAGTCTTGCTTTAATGATTACAGGACTCCCACCATGCTAGAGTGCGAGGTACTTGGCAATGACATCGGACTTCCAAAGAGAGTTGTTCAAGTCTGGTTTCAGAATGCTCGTGCCAAGGAAAAGAAGGCTAAACTCAGCATGGCCAAACACTTTGGTATCAATCAGACGTCTTATGAGGGACCCAAGACAGAGTGCACGTTGTGTGGTGTTAAATACAGTGCTCGGCTCTCAGTGCGGGACCACATATTCTCCCAGCAACACATCTCCAAGGTAAAGGATACCATTGGAAGCCAGCTCGATAAAGAGAAAGAGTACTTTGACCCTGCGACGGTTCGTCAGCTAATGGCGCAACAAGAGATGGATCGTATCAAGAAAGCCAATGAGGTCCTGGGACTAGCGCAGCAACAAGCCATGCAGCAACAAGGGATGTTTGACACACCTGCTCTGCAAGCCTTGAACCTTCAGTCAGGTTACCCGAATCTACAGGGGATTCCCCCTGTTCTCCTGACAGGTGTTGGTGGTCCATCCATACCAGGCTTTAACTCATCAAACTCAGGTATGTCATCTCATTATGCCTCTGATAGGCTGTTTAAGGCTTCTTAAATTATATTTATATTAGTGCTGTCAAACTGATTCATTGTGATTAATCGATTCCAAAAAAATGTATATACAGTGCCCTCCACAATGAAATGCTGGAATTTTGTATATTTGTTTATTTGTAAATAAAAGTTCATTTTACTTTTTTTATTAAAACAATTTGAAGTAGGGGGGAAGATCACATTATGAAATTAGTTTTCTTCCCTAATACACCCTGGTCACAATTATTGGCACCCTTGTATTCAAAACTTTCTGAGTCTTTTTTTCATTTATGTCAGACGAGGTTTGAGAATATATGGCAAGCCATCCGAGTCCATGCCTTCATAGAGAATCTCTTAAGATATGTGCAACAAGAAGTCATATCTGGACAACATCATGTTTCTTGTCACCTTGTTGTGCTAAGAAAATGTAAATATCTATGGGAAAATACTTGGGATATTTTACTCAAAATAATTTCTAAGGGTGCCAATAATTGTGATATGGGTGTCACAAAAAAATTGTATAATGTTATATTCCCCCCACTTCAAATTGTTTTACTTAAATTAAATGTTGGAGTATTTTAGATTTTTTAAATCTAGAAACAATGAAGATTTTTTTTACAGCCACCTTTGCTCATATTTACCAAGGGTGCCAAAATAGTGGAGGGCACAGTATACATGATTATATATTCATTTTTATTTAAATATACAGTATTTTTTTATTTATTCATTATGTAAATGGTATTACTCATATTTCTTAAAAATATACATTTATTTTGCAATTTGACAGCACTAATCAATATTTTTACAATTATTTTATTTTATAAATACGTAAAATTTTAAGCCAGAAAAATACATTGTAATGAATTATAGATAAGTTTAAAATACTTCTTACTGTTAACAATATTGGAACTTTCTTAATCATGTTTTTTTCTGACTTTTTTATCAGCTTTAACACCACCCAAACCTCCGAACCTCCTGAACATGCCTGGTGCCAGTGTACCCTCTCCAAGTCTCCCTACATCTGGTTTACCCAACAAGACCCCTTCATCCTCTTCCTTGGCTTCACCCAGCCCAGCTCAGGCCAGTACGTCAGTTCCCCACTCAAGCCCTACTCCTACGTCCATGTCAAATTCTTTGACAACGCAGTCGAGCACCCGTCCTGAACCCCACAAAGACCGCAACTCTGAGAGGGCCAGAGAGAAAGAGAAACCCAAGGAGAAGGCCGAAAAGCCCCCCACCCCATCCTCAGCTGGCGGGACTCCTGGTCCCTCTACTTCTGCTGCCAGTGCCAAGAAAGAAAAACAAGACACTGCTGTTCCGGCCACATCGATGCCAACGCCTGGTATGGAGTACGTGGTCGATACTGCCCAACTTCAAGCTCTGCAGGCTGCATTAGCCTCCGACCCAACAGCTTTGCTAACAAGCCAGTTCTTGCCCTACTTCATGCCAGGCTTCTCTCCGTATTACGCCCCTCAGATACCAGGTGGATATCTTCAGCCCATGTATGGCATGGAAAGTCTTTTCCCCTACAACCCAGCTTTATCGCAGGCCCTGATGGGATTATCACCGGGATCTTTGCTTCAGCATTACCAGCAATATCAGCAGAGCTTGCAGGAGGCCCTTCAGCAACAGCAGCGGCAGCTTCAGCAGATTCAGCAACCGAAGGCAAGCCAAACCGCAGCTCCCTCACAGAACTCGGTGGACCGTAAGGGCCCTGCCAAAGATCCGGTGAAAACAGAGGAGCAGAAGAGCTCTTCGTCAGCTGAAACCTCTTCTGCTCACAAAAACGCAGCCGCTGAGCAGCACGAAGTGGGCGACAAAGGTGCAGACCCCCTTCTCAACCAATTTATTGTCCCAAAAGTTCAATACCGGCTGGCGTGCCGCAAGTGTCAAGCTGTCTTCAACAAGGAGGAAGCGGCTATCAGCCACCTCAAGTCGATTTGCTTTTTTGGTCAGTCTGTGGCAAACCTGCAAGAGATGTTACTTCGGGTCCCCAACAGCGGGAACGCGGCGGAGCGCGGCCTCTACGACTGCCTCGCCTGTGAGACAACTCTAGAAGGGGACAAAGCGCTAAGTCAACACCTGGATTCAGCCTTGCACAAACACAGAACAATCAAGAGATCCAGAAATGCCAAAGAGCACGCTACTAGTTTATTACCTCACTCTTCAGCCTGCTTCCCCAGTCCTAACACCGCATCTACCTCGCAGTCTGCCACTCACTCAAACAACACCCCATCCCCTCCGCCAACGACATCAGCCACCACACCTTCCTCATCTTCAAGCACCCCCTCTACCTTCACTGCCTCCCCCCTCAACACGACGGCTGCAGGCAAACCCTGGTCCCAGGCCCCTTTCTCCAGAGCTTTAGCTGGGAAGCCCCACGTCCCCTCTTCTTCGTTGTCTTCGTTTCCACCAGTTTCCTCTCCTTCAACGGTTACCTCAAGTTCATTGAGCACCTCAGGGGTCCAGACCTCGATACCAACAGACGTCTTTACCGACGAGTCTGACTCTGACAGCAGTCAGAAGTCAGCGGACAGGCTGGGCAGGCCGGCAGAGGAGCCACAACAGCCTGGCTGTCTCAAAGACAGCAGTAGTTGTAGTAGTAACCTTGCTAGCGTAGGATCGGACTCCATCAGATTGTAACGGCTTTCAGTGACAAACAATATGAAAAAAAGGAAAAAAACACAAGACAAAAGAGAAAACACAAGAAAAAAAGAACAAAAACAAAAAAGCAGCAATGTTGAAAATGTTTAAAAGTATACAAACCAATTTCAGAAAAAGATGTGTAAAGACTAACTGCAATTCCAAAGCTTGTAACCAAAAATTTTAATGTTAGTGGATTGTTTTCCCATATCAACATGCTGGTTTTAGTTTATTGCAACTCTTTATATATAGATACACATATATACGTATATGCAGTATATATATAAGTGAATAGGGGAGATCACAGCAGCTGGTGGAACAGCCTCAAACTTATTTTAACAGCCCCACGACCCTCTATACGAAGAACGAGTCAACTAGTTGTTCCTTGTAATAGCACAGTCACATAAAACCAGTATGTACCGTATGGGAGAATAGTCTTACAGTTTTCTTGCTATCTAAGCATTCAAATACCAATGGCTTGCTAAAGAAAAGAAAAGTAATGTAATGTCTATTTTATTCTCAGGTCAACAGCTCACAACCTTTTTGTTACAAAAAGTAATTATTTTATTCATTTTGTTCTAAACAAATGATAGACGTTTCTGTTTTTATATGATTTCATTGGCAGAAAGTATTCAAAAATGATACGAACTCAAAGTTTTCTGGGCATTCAATGAGTAGCTGAATTGCTGGTTTTAAACCACCTTACATTTTTTTTCACGGGAGATTTACCGATCCCATTTTATCCAGACACGAAAAGCATTGCAGACTGGTGGGGGAAAAAGATTTTTTTTACGAAAAAAACTTTCTGTATTTATGATAGATATATACATTTTTGGTGTTAAGTAGATTGTTGCATTGGAAATGAATTTAAACAGTATGGTAGATTGAAAAATCTTTGTGTACATTTAGCTTTTGTATCGTCCAACTTTAAGGCGCTTCATTTGATGTTGTCTTGGTCATTCCAATAGACTAGAATAAGGAGCAGGAAACGATCTCTGTTTGTGTCAAATTCTCAGCTTCTTGGTTTTCGTTCTCCAGGCTCAGTCTCTCACCTGTGGTTAGACCCAAGAGAATTCTGGGCTGTCTTTTGTTTTTTCTTTTTTTGTGTTACCTTAGTGCACTTACCACTGTCTGACTCTCTCTATCCCGGTCTATGTGTTTTCCTCTTTTTCCGCACTCCCCTGCCTTTGTGGATTTGAGCACTACAAAGCAGATACTTGTTCTCATGTAGTGTGGCTGCAGTCTGCTATAGGCTTCGTTCTTTTAAACATTTTGTTATGTATGAAAATGAAAAATAATAATAATTCTCACGCTTTAAAACGAAAAGAAAATCCAAAGACTTAACACTTTCACCATTGGTGCATAAAGATGAGAAGAGGCTTCTTTATACTTGAGAATTTGTTGCTGTTTTTAGGGAAAAGAAACAAAGTTTTAAAATAAAAGTACGTGTCGGAGTTGCCGTTTTTGCTTCTTCGCGAGCAGACAGGTGGAGCTTTACGTCAAATACTAAGAAAACCAAAAATCTCAAAGGGCCCCTGTCCTTGCGTTGTGGAGTAGCACCATTACAGAGCCATTGCAGTTTGTAAGATAGAGGTTTTGTTGAAGTTTTCTGTCACACATGAAATCCGTTTTTTGTTTTGTTTTCTTTTTTGTAAAATATGTACAAGGTCTTTGAGGACATATGTTTTGCTGCTAATGTAGATTTGGACAGGAAGAATACCTAGATGCATGCTCTTTTTGCTATTTGGCTTAGCTTTAACGAAAAAAGAAAGACACAATGAACCCTTTTCCCGCCCTCTCAACATCATTTTTCCCCTTCTTGATAAAACGGAACTTTTGAAGACTGTGAATTTGCGTTCCAAAGGACATTTTAGCTTTCGTTTCATTTTCGAACAGACCAATGTTTAAAGCCAATGATCTCTAATGTTTGTAAAAATAACAGTGCATTCCAAATACTACACCTGAGTTTTCATTTCTTAAGAAAGGACTGCTTGTTTTTATTCAATTTGAGTATATAATCCCGTTTCTAAGGTGACTCTAAGCTGTTGTGTCACCCTGCCATGATGGATTGCTGAACATCACCTCTCGATTCCCTCGCCCCCATTATGATGTTTTGAGAGTAAACCGAATCCCTGCAGTAACATTGAAGGATTTTACTCACTTGAACTACATCGCAAAGTCATAGGGGTTACCAAAAATGTACATAAACTGCATCCTGTTTGATAGTTACATATCTCACTGGTCCTGCATCATCGTGCATCGTAACGAGTCCCAGAACGAATGTACGGAATTCGTTTTCTGCAGGGTGTAAAGCCATTTTCATGCATGATATGTGTGTTGCAGGTCTGTAAGGGGCATCTTCATTCCAAAGCATAGTAAGAGTGGGAAAAGGCAAGATTTGTTTTAGATGTCCCTTGTTTTGCATGGTGATGAGGTAGAATTCTGCCTTCTAGTCCAAAGACGTCTTCACTCCAAGTAATTGCAATGGAAACCGTCCCCATCCAGTCATGAATTCAGTTGCTTTTTATTCCCCCTCCCAAACAGAGTCTAGAAGCTTTTAGGGTGCACAGCGTATTTGGCTTTAGTGACATTTCCACACATCGTCTTGCAGAACAATTCGATTTGGTGTTCTTCGGTGTGCATGCTTTTACAATTGGGTTCATTTGATCTGCAAGCCCGCCATTGCTCTCAATCAATGTTATTTTTAATAATGTACCTAATTATTTTTAAGAATTCTAATATTGTATAGTTTATTTTTGAATGCTTTGCATTGTTTTGGTCTCAAATAATATGTTTATGGTTATAACTGTATATTTTATTTTCCTTTGTTTTTGTTTTCTATTTCTAAATTAATGCCAGCTTTAAATCTCACCTACTTGTTTCCTGTCATTCTCTGGCCACTGTATGGTGTTACAACGTTTCAATATTTGTTTGTCTCAACACGGTTGTATCTCTCGCTTCCAAAGTGTTCTGGTTTTTTATAGGCTCTCGAGTGGGACAGATTTCCTCACAGTTGTTTCAGCCAGCATGGACTTTGTGTGTGTGTGTGTGTATGCGTGCGTGCGTGCGTGAGTGTGTTTCATAAGAGCCAGCATCAGTCTGAGTTTTTATACTTGGTATTCTATTTTTTACTTTTGTTCCGCACCAAAACAATATTGAACTGCAAAGTTGTGAAGATTTTGAAAAATCTCAACACAATAACGGTGTAATGTGGTGATAGAGGAAAGCACTGAGCTGTTGTTATTATTTTAAAGAAAAGAATGTGGCCAAAGCTTCATGCAGTTGAAAAGAAAAACAAGTTCAGTTGGTGCCCCCGATGAGTGTATATTTATTGTGCTTGATCCAAAACGTGGCTGAGATCCATCGATTCTCATTGGGATACTTGATTTTTGTGGACATTTTGCAAAGAGCGAAAGGTTTTGCTGTAGAGGTCATCGTTTTGCCCACTGTGAAAATAAACATGTATACAGATATAGATATATTTAAAGAAGGCATCAACACTTTTCTTTGAAATGTCAAAGAAGGAAATTAAAGAGAACTGAACTCTGGGAATCTCGAGGGATGTCATTGAGATGTCCAAGAAGGCTGTCGGCACACCAAAACTGGGCATGGGAGCCAAAGGCAGGGTAAACACGGCCCGGATATCAAGTCGTTATCTTTATATGTTAACGGGAGTGGACTCTACGACCAGTGGACATATGTGACGGCGAGAGGAATTTATCTGGGTTTAAGCTCGACTCCTTTCGTCTCTCTCTGGTTCTGCATCTACTTGGACATTTTCTGCACTTCTGAAAGGGATGGACACTCGCTTACGTCGTCTCCCAGTTCACAGTGTTGCTACCCGTTTCATTTCCTCCTGCCCGATTCAGTGACTGACACTCGATCAGAGAGCTGCGCGATCCGCTCGGCACAGAGTTCCATCAAACCATAAAGAATGACTTTACTGTTCAAGGGGAGGGGATTCTCTTGGGTGTCATTCCTAAGGAAGCAGACGAACACAAAAAAGCGAATCAACCAAAATGAATAACCAAACTAACAAGCAACCAAACGAAAAACCATTTGCTCCAGTTTCGAGGATGAACTGCTACTGGAGCTTCCTGTTCCTTTTGTGGCTCCTGGTGCCACAGCATTTTTGAAGCTTTTTGTGTTTCCTTATTTCTTGGTTCTCTTTGGTTTCTCCTTGAATTATTCCTCCTCCGAGCCTCGCAAGCACGGCTCTGTGGCTCCAGGTAGCCCATCCGAGGGTAGAACTTACAGCCTTGCAATGTACAAAAAGAGCAAGTTAAACCAAAAATGTTGTTCTTGATGTCTTTTCTATACTGTAGTCTTGTTAGCTTTTTGTTACTGTAATTATATGATGAAGATTTCCAAACTGTACCAAATTACATGGAGACTAACAAACATACACCACATGGAACTTCAGACTTTTAAAGAGAAACTTTTGTCACAAAAACCTTGTTGTCCTAGTTAAGTTGATTGTAGATGGTAATTGAATATACTCCTTTGAAAATATTTCATCAAGTATGTTTCTTGCTCATTGTGATACATTAAAAAGTATGAGCATAAAAGCCCAGTCGTATCGAGATGTTTGTTTATTGTGTCCCTACAGTTCTTACAGTGTGAGATAAGGGTGCATTTGTTAATGTTATTTACATTACATTATTGTTGTTCATTGTTAAACTTAACTATTGTTCTATTGAGGTAAACATCTACTGATATAATATAACTAAAATTTCAAATCGGTTAACGTTTAGCTAGATTAGTTAACTAACATAAATACAGGGTTTCTAATCCGTATGAATGTACAATTATTGTTCTAAGAATCGTATGCTTTTGTTTATTACACATTGTTTACATTCATGCAATTTAGCCACCTCATGAAAGGGTGCATTCTTCTATATGAAGTGTGACCATTATTTTTGTCACAAATTCACGTTACACAAAATGACAAGTAATCCCAATCAGGCACAAAAAGATCAGAAGATATGCTATATCCCATATTTTTAATCATTCATTGCAATTAATGTAATGCCCATAATTTGACAGCCCCAGATTCCCCAGTTACATTTTCTGCTGGTATGGCATTCTGTGCAAGAGCAGTCACATTGAAATTCCTCTTTGGGAGCATCCGTGAACAAGATTAATTAAAACATATTAAGCAAGATCTGTAGACATGTGGCTAATTAGAAGTGGCTGTTTTTGACAAATTGGAGTTGATTAAGTCTTACAATCAAATATGATTTCAAGTGAAGTTTGCGGTTTAAAGCCCGGCTTCCAGATTCATTTTGACTTATGTAGCAGATCCAATGCAACATACATGGCTGCTTTATGTACAGAACGAGATCAGATTCCAGCTTTCTTGTGCTTACTGTGTGTGTTGATGATTGCAGTAGTGGCCAAAAGTAATGTCTGGTCAAGCAGGACCTTATGGCCGTCAGGTTAGAATACAGCATCAATATATGAATTACATTGCAGAATATTATAGAAGGAACACAGCGCTCACAGGAAATCATCATTTATTATCATGTTGTTGTCCTTTTTTGACTCCATCATCTCTGTGCATGTTTTGTTTTAATATTATTCCCAAACCTCTTCAAATTATTTTCAAAGCTGAGCTTCAGTTTATCAACATTTTAAATACAAATATACAACATGCATACAAACATTTAGAAACATCTTGACTAATATATTTAATAAACTGTAAAAACCTACCCTTACAGCTAGAGTAGCTGTACTTTGTGTCCGTGTGTCCCATTTCTCGGAATGAGGGTTTAATTACAGGAAAATCATGTTTATTTAGCTTTTTCTAATGACGTTAATGAAGATTTTAGATGTGAAATTAACTCAAATGCCTTCACCTTGGATGCATTGCACAAAAGTACATAACACTAATTTAACCAGCAGATGTGTGTATTTGCATTTAGTCATGGTCATGCTTTTCAGTGCAAACACATCATTTGAATTCCACAAGGTTCACCTTGGACTGGTTATAAAGTATAAAAGGTCTGAGAATCAGAAGGTTGATAGTTTTATCCCACCGCCATCACTTCTGTTCCAAAGGGACAATTCACTCAAAATTTAAATTCTGTCATAATTGATTCACCCCCATGTCATTTAAAACATATTAATGATTATTTCTGTAAAACAGTAAAGAAGATTCTGTGAGAAATGTTTTGTATCAATAGGGGTCAGTGCTGTTTGGTGACCAACATTCTTCAAAATATCTTAATTTGTGTTCTGACGGAAAAAAGAAGTCAAACGGGTTAGGAGTGATATGAGGGTCAGTAAATGAAAGATTTTTCATTTTGGGTGAACCATCTTTGAGTTCATTTGGATATAGATTTAATGATTGTTTGCTACTTTTTAGAATGACGCACATTGTATTGTTTTGATGCAGAATGACGACCTATGAGATGCCTTCTAAAACATGAAACCACTTTAATAGAAAATGGTGATTTGATGGTGTGCTTCTCTCTCTCTGCTGACCCAAAGACCCGAGTGGCATGAGTTCCAGTTTTAAAGTCTTCTCTGATAAGTGGCTACACTATTAATTTCTTTAGATTACAACTGTGCTTTATTATTGCCCTGTTAGAAGCTCTTTTGCATTTGCTAGAAGGATTTTGTGCAGCGGGACAGGGAGTGACCTTGAGTACTGCAAATTGTCTGCATTTATGTAGTAATATTTAAATAGAATTTTAGCGGAGCCCAAATCAAACATATGGTTTCAAAGGGATTATCGTTTTTAAATTCATATTTCAGATAGCCGCAAAAGGCACATTTATTCTTAGCCATCAAGGCTAAGCACCGCTGTCCACTGTGTTGTCTGATTGAAGACGTGTAATTTGTCCATAGTGTAAGAATTCAATTGCATTCAATAATTTGCTGAAGTGTTGAATGACACGGCATACAGCGAGATCAGTGGACCTGGATTTGGACGGCCGCCTGAATCCTGGTCTTTCATCTTATGGCTTAAATTTCCACAGCGGTGCATGGGCCCTCATGTTTCCAATATTTAGTTTAAGTGCACCACAGGACCCCAACACTGCGCATCCCTTCCCAAGCGTATCATTCTTGGAATCAGGATGTTGAGGAGGTGCCTCTTCAACACCTTCTCCTTTGCACTTCTGGAGTCACAGAGTTTAGCGCCTGTCTTGGTCAGAATGCGGCTCCATATCCGCAAGCCATGTTGAGGCAGTTAACACACATCGCAACATCCCAAATGTATTAAAAAACAGCATAATTGGATCAGTGTGAAAGCCCAAGTTGCTTGGTTTAAACTCCAGACCAGATGGCACTTGTACTCGGACTCTGTGTTGTACCAGCGCGGAGTGTAGGACTGTGAAATTAAGTTAGCGCCTGCGTGTAACTTTCCATTAAGCAAAGGTGCTTCCTCTTTAAGGTTTGGTGACCTGTTGGTATAGAGTTTACCTCCCTGATTCAGGGTCTCAGATTGAATTAGGTTCCTAAGTCTTACATTTGGGAGTCAAACCGTCAACAATGTAACCACATATTTTTTATTGAAAAGGAAAAAATGTCAAAGTTTAATCTGAATGAAAGGATGAATTTACAGAGAAAGTGTGTGTTACTGATTTGTATCAATAGTCACAAGGGTGTTTTCATTTTTTGGCGCACTGTTAAACTATCAGTAAACGATCAGTATTGGTTTGCAATTAAACTGAATATTGCAAAGTTATATGACCCTGCAACCATTTTTGTGACTAAAACTGCAAACTTTCCCAATGGACAGAAGCTACAGCCTTCTACTTTGGTGATACTTTAAAGAAATCCTATATCACACAGTACTTTGTTATTTTGTGTGGTTACTGTGTGATTTCTCTGGCCTTGAATATTCTCTCCGAATCAGTTTAACAGAACCCAGCAAGCTCCACTTCTGTCATTTATGGAAAATAAAGGGTACAAATGTTCAAAATTAATCCAGCTTGACTTCAAGCGGCACAAGTGTACAGAAGGAGATTGTGTTCTTGTCTTAGAAAACAGAGATGCTTTTCTGGCAGCTTGCCATTGAGAAACTAATTTTCTGTCGTGTTTAGATTTTCTTTGAAGGCCCATAGCAAAGAAGTATCTTCGTTGTTTGTCCAGTCTGATCTCACATATAGACATCATTTATAGTGTATATGAATTTGCACAATGTGAATGATACAAAAGCAAGATTATTCGAAAAAGCAAGAATAAAGCCCCAACCTTGATTTTAATATCAATGAAACTACAGGACATTACAACTTTGCAAGCAAACATTTACATGCAGTCATTTAGCAGATCTTTTATCCAAAGCGACTTACAGAGAGTTCAGGGAGCAATAAGCAATATGTTATACAGGAGCAATAATACAATAGGTGCTAATACAAAGTTACTAGTTTCGACAAAGCCAGACCAATAGTTAGTGACCGGTTAGACAGGTTAGTGTACATTAAAAAAATTTGTTTCTTCTCAGAAAAACACCACAGTAATCTCACTTGGGTGTCCTCTAACTCTGCAGAAAAGATCTCAACAATGTCTCAAACGGTGTTTGGGTTTGCCAACATACCAGAATTGACAAATAAAACTCAACAATTCTGAAGGCCAACAGTTCTCTCATATATGTTTAATTCTCCTTGGGAATTTTATAAGAAACATCTGAGACAAAAGTTATACTTTAATTCAAATCGAATGAGCTCTAAAAGAGCCAAATCTATGTGTTCAGCACATACAGTAACATGGTGAATGTTTGGCTGGGTCACAACCCTTTCGTACCGTAGTTCTGAAATATTTTATTAAGATGAACTATACAGGTGTAAGAAACACGGAGGGGTCCATGATTGCTCCTTTCCTTTTTCCCTCTCGCTCTCTTTTTCTTCCATTTATTCCAGGCATCTTCCTTCCCATCAATGTCAAAGCCAAATTACGCTGGAACAGCGAGGACAGGTCAGACTAATTCAATCTCATCTGTCAGAAGAAATGATGGGTGAAGCGGATCTGAGGAGGAGAAGGCGAGTCACTCCCTTGAAATGAGGGAATCTGTGAAAGCTTTATTTAAACAGGTCCTCCTTACTATCAGGGTGGTGACGGTCTCTCTGACGGGAGAGGACAAACTGATCAATTCATTTCATGTACAGTTTAGTGGGAACATTTCCATCGGCTGCTTTGTAAATGATTACACAAAACATTTTTCACTGCTGTATGAATAATACAAAAGAAAAGCGGGGTGTGTGTATACTAAAAGAGGATTAGTTCCCCCAAAATGAAAATGTTGTCATCGTCTACTTATCCTTATGTTGGAACCCATATTATTTTTCTTTTTATTTCGTGTCCAGTTGAGTTGAAACATTTTTAAGATTGACTCCAGACGTGCGAGCTGCCTAAAAACATGTGACTGCTACACAAGAGGAGGTAAACCTATCAATAATTAATTTTTTATACTTAAAAGGCTCTTTGGACAGTACCTGGGACTGGCTTTTAAAGTTAGTTCACCCGAGAATGAAACATCATCTGTTATTGTTCACTCATCTTTGTGTCATTTCACTTTTCTGGTGTGCAAAATAGCCACACAAATTTTGCACCTCTTGAGAAAAGTAAAATAACAGATTTGTAAACGTGAGTACACAACATTTTCGAACAAAACACATAATTTGCGTTCAACTCTGTGTAATGGATGGATGTGTCAAAGCCACATTCCTTTCGTTCAGACACTCTGGTATTTCATATCTATCAGACCCCTTTAAGATTATCTTTGCCCAACACACCAGACCCCCCCCGTTCGGGGTCCCGGGGCTGGCGAATGTGTTTGCAGGCACCGGGCCTCGCCGGCGTATTTCCCGTCTCTTGGACACGGGATCAGGTGTCACAGTTTTCACAGCACCTTCTGGTTCTGGTTAACACAAAACAAGCTCCATCAGAAGGAGTCCACACAAAACGGAGCAAAAATCAGGCCTGACAGGCAGGAATATTAGGCTGTGACGGCAGCCAATAATTGAGCGATCGGCCCCCCCCCTTCTCTGGTAATGAAGAGAATATGTGCGGGGAATGTGGTTGTACTTTTCTCCGTATCCCTCCCTCTCGCTCGCTCTCGTTCGCCCTCTCCGCACCAGTCGCCTCTTTTCTTCAATACCCGATATATCATTTCAACAGAAACGGAGGGATAGTTTTACCTCACTTCAAAGTTTTGCTCCAGGTGTCATCTCGGTAACCTCAAAGTAATGCGATGCAGAGAGCTTTTTCTGGCCCCTGTGAGAGGGCGAAAAACTTTTTTTAAACTCCTGAAACGTTTGCTTAGATTTATGGGATTGAAAGTACATGGTGCCGTGAGAGAGTGGACCATTACACTTCATTACTGTTTTTTTTATTTTCCTCCCGTACTGAAAAGGACGCTCTCTTTTCATCTTCTGTACCTCTGCTGTCCTCGTGAATGTTCTTATTTTTGTCTCAGGCAGGTCTGGCAAAGTGCTTTATGGTTTAACCCCTTCAGGTGTAAAGTCAGGATTTATTTCAGATAATCGTGTTAATATGTAACTATTAAGCTGAAACGGGTTTAAATTACTTTTCGGTTTGGGGGTCAAAGGTAATTTTGGAGGGGGTTTCTAATATCATTGTTATAGTTGTAAATAGTTTAGTTTTATGTTTATGAAAACAGCTTGTGAGAGTGTGTATCAAGATTTGATGAGCTAAGAAACATTTTTAGCAGTAAGAAGATACGTTTCTTCTAAGCTTGAGTGGCATTAGATTAAAATGGACACGCAATACAAAAAAATCACAACAAAAGAAATTAAGATTTTTTACCTGTAATCAATGTTTTCATTTATTTGTTCTGACTGAGTGTGAATCCACAAAAAGACACAACATGATAGTCAATAAATATCTTTCATTCAATAATATATCGTTGCTGTCCATATTTTATGATTTTAACAATTTTGCCATAAATCGTTATTATGAGTTACCGTTTATGTTTAGCATTAGATTTTGCAAATACCTAACCAATCACACATATAAAAAATTGCTTGTCACCATAAACAACAAGGTATTTATTAATTTAAAAAGCTTAGTGTTTTTTCTATTTCCTGAAAAACAATGAATTTGTACATTCAAGGTTAATTTATTTAATAAATACATACTGTGTTGTCAAAGCACTTTTCAGTACTTTTTATTGGTTTTCATTTCAACCCTGTGACAAACATAATGGGTCACTAATAAAAATGATTTATGTCCAAAAAATAAAAATCCCGAAATATGGAGATACAGGTCTTCAGAAGGACAGCGGTGATTTGTTGATCTTAGATAATGCAAAAAAATGTCATTCGTCTGCTCATGTTAGTTCATCAAATAATGTTATAGATACACAAGTTGATTTTAAACCTGGTTGAAAAAAGCAGCATATGCTGGTTAGGTAGGTTTTAAAGCCTGGAAGCTGGTTTGAGCAGCTCAAGACCATCTTAAACCGGCGCATGACCATCTTAAATCAGAACAGACCACCTTCCAGACTTTAAAGCCTACCTAACCAGCATATGCTGTTTTTTAACAGGGAAATTATGAGTAAATGTTTAAATGAATGTTATTTAAGATGAACAAGATATTTCAGTTCAAGTTTACACATTAAAAATGATTGTAAAATCTTACCAAAGTAGTCATGTTTTAATAATGCAAATGTACTGCAAAGGAAAGGTTTTTTCCCAGTACTTGCTGAACCTGAAAGAGTTAAATATGTGATTGAGGCAAAGCGAGCATGTCTCGCGTATGTCAAAGCATATGTCTCGAGCAGTTACACTCAAGAGCGCGTTTAAGGTGAAAAACTTGCAAAACAACCAGAATAAATCTAACACTCAGCATCTTTCAGCCATATTCATTTGAAACCAAGGGTGTGGGTGCATGAGTAAATTACCATAATTTACCCTTTACCTCACTCTGCATTAGTAGTCGGACTCTCTGTGGCTGTGTGTGTACATGTTTTAAACAGTTAACGGTATGTGAAGGCTGTTTGGGGAGCTGTAGTGATCACAGCTGTATTGGAGTGCTGGTTATAAGCTGAGACAAACAGAAAGGCTTTCAAGACCTTTTGAGGTACGGCTTCGGGTTTCACATAGTTTTTGGGACGGGGTCCAACCTCAAGCAGAATTCTTAATACAATAATTGGTGGAAGACTTGCTCTTATTAATACTTCTCAGAAAGTGGCCTGTTTTGGATTTCTTCCCCTTTTTTCCCTCACCTTCCTTTTTTCCTCAACTGAAATCAGTTTTGTGTGTTGCTGTGGGACAGGCCCTGACCCCGGGCATGCTGCTCTAATGATGAGAGGATGAAAGCACTGAAGTTGGTTCCCATGCTGCCCCTTATAATGGAGACCAGGTGTGTTGAGGAGATCCTCTGCTCCTCTCCTCTTTTTTCCGTGTTTATTCTCCTCTCTTCTAGTTGTGTCTCTGCTCTTTTTGTCTTTATTTTGTTCCTTTCCTCTTTTTCTTCTTGTTTTTGTGTCTTCTCAGTTTGATCTCCTCCATTTTCTGTTCTCATTGCCCTTCTCCTCTTTTCTGATAAAAAGTTATCTCTTTTTGTCGCTTCTTCACTTTTCTCTTCTCTTCTCTTCTCTTCTCTTCTCTTCTCTTCTCTTCTCTTCTCTTCTCTTCTCTTCTCTTCTCTTCTCTTCTCTTCTCTTCTCTTCTCTTCTCTTCTCTTCTCTTCTCTTCTCTTCTCTTCTCTTCTCTTCTCTTCTCTTCTCTTCTCTTCCCTTCCCTTCCCTTCCCTTCCCTTCCCTTCCCTGCCCTGCCCTACCCTTCCCTACCCTACCCTACCCTACCCTACCCTACCCTACCCTACCCTACCCTACCCTACACTTCCCTTCCCTTCCCTTCCCTTCCCTTCCCTTCCCTTCCCTTCCCTACCCTACCCTACCCTACCCTTCCTTACCCTATCCTTCCCTACCCTACCCTTCCCTACCCTACCCTACCCTACCCTACCCTACCCTACCCTTCCCTTCCCTTCCCTACCCTTCCCTTCCCTTCCCTACCCTACCCTACCCTTCCCTTCCCTACCCTACCCTACCCTACCCTACCCTACCCTTCCCTACCCTTCCCTACCCTTCTCTTCTCTTCCCTACCCTACCCTACCCTACCCTACCCTACCCTACCCTACCCTACCCTACCCTACCCTACCCTACCCTACCCTACCCTACCCTACCCTACCCTACCCTACCCTACCCTACCCTTCCCTTCCCTTCCCTTCCCTACCCTACCCTACCCTACCCTACCCTACCCTACTCTACTCTACTTTTCTTTTCTCTTCGCTCTTCGCTCTTCGCTCTTCGCTCTTCGCTCTTCGCTCTTCGCTCTTCGCTCTTCGCTCTTCGCTCTTCCCTCCACTCCTGTCCTCGCCATGCCTCTCCTCTCCTCCTCCTTTTGTCTCTTCTCCTTTTGTCTCCATTTTAGTCTCTTTCTTTGCCACTTCTATTTACTCTTGCCTTTTCTTTTCTCCTAATTTTTTTCTTCTCACTTTTGTCTCTTTTTTATTGTTTATTTGTTATTTAATTGCCGTTAATTGCGTGTTTTGCTGCATTGATGTGCTTTTGTGTTGTCTTCTCTCTAGAACACTTTCATTTGTTGAGTGTTTAGCCCGATGTTTGCTGTTAATCTCGAGTAGCTGGAGTTTTAAAGGAAAGGTCATGAGGATCAGGCCGCAAAAGTGTTTCTAATCAGAGCAGACAGGCTCGCAAAGCTCCCCCGTAATTACAATCTAATTAGCAGGCACCAGATGAAATCCAGCATGCCATTTCACATCAATAATTTAACTCCTTAGAACACGTCTGAAGAGCGGATATTGCAGCTGGCGTTAAAATGCTGAATGTCTCACTCTCTCACCTCACTTCAGGTCATAGAGGATGTCAATCTCGTGCAGTTAAGACACAAGCTCTTAAACTGTCCTTTCCTCAGAGGGAATATGGAATCATTATAAGGCTGGATATTGTTTCATTCAGATTTTTCCCATTATAATCTTGGTCATGTCAAGGCAGAACTGAATTTCTGCTGTTTTGATGGGAGGGGCTAAAAAACATAATGTTGTCAGATGGGAATAAGACGGATGCTAAAGCAATCATATTGGTTGAATATTGAGAGGAAGATTTTCATTTGATTTACTCACTCTGGCTATTGAACACTGTCGCTTCAAACTGTTTATCTTTTGAGGGAAATTACAATTCCGTTTTTGGCATGTCGGCTTTGCTAGCATATTAATCAAATATTGACATGTGTTTACTACAGAATTACGGAACGAGGCGATATCAAAATAACGTTTGAAAACGCAAGCGTGGAACTGCACAGATATTACAAAGGCTGTGTTGTAAAAAGGTTGCTTCCCACACTGTATGTGAGAGCCTGCGGATTGACTGAGCATCGGGATACCCATCCAGATGTGTTTTGTGAAAAGTGCCATATAAATAAAACTGAATTGAAAATGTAACTATGTATGTCCAGTCTCTTTACAATTCCAGGCAGTAAAGAATCACTGTGACATATAATTGCAAGCTTTCTGAAGTTATTTTTGTAAAAAGTTGAGAGAGTTTGAGCAGAAAGAAATCAGATTTCAAAGACAGATTTCTATTACTTTGTGATCCAGGTTGTTTGTTGCAGACATGTGTGCTGTACTGTTACTGTCAATTGCAAAGTGTTGATCACATTTTTGCGTCCATACCTCTCAGACTATGAAGTCACCCGACAAGCCCTGATTGAATAACTATTGACTGGGCAGGTGTATGTATGAGAGAGAGAGAGAGAGAGAGAGAGAGAGAGAGAGATTAAATGACAACACTTAATAATGCAAGAGATTTGACCTTGTTGAATGTGTTTCCTTAGTTTCAAAGAAACTTTCAAATTGTTCCCTGAAAGTGTCTCTTGCAGAATACGATTGAGATTTTCCTATTAAATGTCAATTGAACTGAACATTATTTCACCCTTCTAAAATTCGCAGAAGAAAGGAGGTATATTTGACCTGAGGAAATGCAGATTAAAAACTTTTCTCACAAGTGAAAGAGATGCTGCACCAATCTAATCGCATTGACTGCCTATCTGATAATAATCACGTATTGAGAAAATTTTATCATATTAGAATCTAGCAGGCTGTAAATAAAAGTCTCATGAGTAAAGATGAGAAGGTGTCGTCTCCCGTCTGGACGAAAGGATCAGAATGTGTGAAAATTTGTTTCAGTATACATAGATGTTGTCAAAGGGTTTCCATTGGTGGAGAATTGCATTCACTTTTAATTAGGAACATCATTGCATTTTCGCTCTTCTGTAAATATACAAACGTATTTCACTCATACACATTTTTCTACAAACATGAATTAATCTTGTATTTTTAATGCTGAAAAAACTACAGGTCAAGAAAAAAACCCACAAATGAGATTTCTTTAATGTCTCAATCATTCCGCCTCAGCAATGTCTCTCAAACACCTCTATATTTCCAGGGTTTCCAAGTAGGAGCAGCAACTATTTGAAATTTAATAATTATAATTTTTTAAATCATCATGCGATCCGCTTTCTATAACAGATAGAGATATCCATACATTACACAACGTATAGTTTTCTGACCAATCCTCCCCGCTTGACTACTGTAACAAGGTATGATGTATTGAGCCTTTGCTGTTGCCATGGAGACCACAGTCCCATGTTACTTGTCACTAGAACACAAACACATTGCCTTCATTCCACATGTGGGAGCTCGGTACGAGAAACGCGGTGTGTGTGTTTAAATGCATCATTCTGTCTACACACATATACTACGCGTGGTGTGCAAAAATTGTGTCTGTTTTATTTTTGTGAGATTAATCAGCACGTTCCAATCCCATGTGTATGGGGGCTGGGGAAGGCGAAGGGGGGGATTCTGCCTCCACGCAACCCTTCGGAGATTGAAGGTGGATCTGTAGATTACAAAATGGAGTCAGCATGTCTTAGAATAATTGCTTTTTCCAGAGAGACCACTGTCATCTCTCTCGTTCTTCAGAGTCTGTCTAACAGTGTTGTAGGGGAAGCACAAAAGTAACCTGTGAAATAAGAGAATGAAATATTCATGCTGTATAGCTCACGAGGTATGCAGTTTATTGGACATGGTTTTAAAGAGAGGGTTCTTGAAGTGAATATATTATTGTTTGCCCAAACACCATCATAATTGCTGTTGTCGTGACATATACAGTACATGTATATCTGAATAAATGAATAAAATAACATATACTGTATTTCATATACAGTATATGTGATCTGGTGGGGATCTCATATTATTCAATCGTGGATTTACAGGTTTACAATAGTAAGCAACGGAAAATACTTTAAAATGTGTTTAATGGAAACAAAAGTATGACTTTAATATGACTGGGGTGACTCTTGAGTAAATTATTTTTTACGGGTGAACTATACCTTTATCTATAGAAATTTTGAAAGAATGATATGGTTTTTGCAGTATACGCAATAAGGGTTGATTTTGTTTAATGTATATACTTTAACATTTGTATTTTAACTTGAGAAAAAAAAGAAAAATGTTTTTATATATCAATAATTCTTGAAAAACAGTCACATCACAAACTGCAGTGAAAGTAATCTTTCATCAAAGTTGTTTAATTTTTGGTTGGATGAGCTGGATTCTACCGGTTGTCTCTTTATTGCTAAATATTGCTCTTGTTTAAATGCTGACATGAATAAAACAATAATCAGAACAATATAACTAGAGACTCACAGACAGAAAAACACGATTTAAAAGCCCATGTGAGGTAAGAACTCTGTTCCTTCAGATTAGACACAATGAGAAGAGCAAATAAGACGTAAAACTATCAATTAAACATTGTTTAATATTTAACCGCTGATTTGAAAAAGCCACATTCTCAGACTGAAGGTCTGTGTTCTGTGGGGTGAATTTAGGGAGAAATTAAGTTGAATTATGGGAAGTCAACAGGGTGTTGAAATGGCTGTAAAAACAGGAGTGTTGGGGGAGTAATCACAGTAGGGTAACAACACTTAGAATGTGATGCTGCTAAGGAAACTATTCAGTTTTCTGGCTTATTCTGTCATCACATTTTTTCTATCCACAAAGCAGTTTAAGGGCTTTTCAATTAAAAGTAATGTCTCGAAGATTTTGTCCATGCAGTGAGTCAATGAGGTAAGGGTTATTTGGTTTCCAATATTTTTTTAAATATCTTCTTTTGTGTTCTGCAAAGGAAAGTAAGTTGTACAGGTTTGAGGATGAGTACATGATGAAAGAATTGTCATTTTTAGGTGAACTTTTAGTTCACTAAGTTTGCCAACAAAATGACATTTATAGTTGTGAAGATTATGTATATTCAAATAAATAATTATATGATAATAATGTAATCCATTCCGTCTCTTGTCAACCTGTAAAAACCAGGCAATCACATTTGTCTCTCCGTGTCTTTCTCTCTCTAGCACTGATTCGCCCAAATATTTTCATAATGTTTATTCCTTTCTCTCTTTTAATAAAACAAAATTTCACAGTTTCTTTCTAAAACCAGCACAAATTCAAACAAAGGCTATTTCTATCCCCTACAGCCCCCCCCCCCCCAAACACCAACGTCAGCCTGTGAGCGAGATGGGGCTTTCTCACCTGCAAGTAATAAAGGGCCCATGCAGCACATGGAGAGAAATAAGTGAGGATTAATGTTCAACGTGAGCAGATTATTTTCCGTGAGAATACAGGAAGGAATTTGCCGCGATGACAACAGAACCGGAGAGGCAAACGTCTGGGGGATCTGAACTGCGTTCGTTTCAAGACAACAGAACTGGACAAAAAAAGGTGATTAAAGATTAAAAGACAAACGTAACAAAGCTTCACAAGGTCAATGTTATTGCCATAAGAAGTCTGGGGAGAAAATGTGATTTTGGCATTGTGCGAGGCTTAGCTTATCACACCGAATAAAAACCCTTCTACAATCGCTTTTCCACACTAACGCTACCCTTATTTTGCTTTGTTTGTAAGGCCTTTCGCACCCTCTCTTCTTCAGATCAAAAGCAAAATATTACTATGATACAGTAGCTATCATTTAAACAATGTTTCAAGCCATCCATGAGCTGCTATTCAAATCATTGCATTTTACGTAGTTAAAATGAAATGTCAACTTTCAAAATCATTACTTTAGATCTGTCTATTAAAGCTATACGACATGATATATGTCATTGTGTGAGGTGCCATTCATCTTCTTGGACATTACACGTATGGACATCCGTATCCAGAAATATACATTTAGAATATAAACACCAAGTAAATCTGTTTAAGCTGATGAACAAATGCTACCCAGCATGCTTTATTTATGTTTCGTAATGTCTATCCACTGGCTATGTGCATTGAGAGGAATGAGAAATGATGCCGGGGCAGACAGTTTGTCGACTCAAAGCCTCCTGCATTCCCCTCTGGACTTTCTCTGTTTTCCTGTAAGCCGCTAAACTGAGATCCCATGTACCTGCAATGAAAAGTGACAGGAAATTGACTTAACCATTGGAAATCAATGGAAAGTAAATGCACTTCTTAAGTACAAGTGAACAGCTGAGAGCTACCTTCTGTCTTTTCTCTCCTTTTCCCTCCTTCTCATTCTCAATCTCTCTCGCTCTTTCTCTCCCTACGACCACATTTTCTCTATCTGGAGCTTTCAATCTCAGTCTGTGTGTAAGTGTGGGTCAATACCTGAGCAATGGCTTGAGAATAGCTCCTATGGCTGGTTGGAGCCTGTGATGGTTTGTTTGTTTGTTTGTTTGTAAAAAAATCATTTTTAACAGAAGTGTTTTGGAAGCGCTATAGTACTATAATGTTAACATATTTCACGGAAATCAGCCTAGAAATATCTGTTTAAAATTAAGCTGTAGTAAAGGGTATACACATTTTTATATTATACTTATATTATTGTTTTCAAAATTATATTAATTGAATAATGTCATAAACTTTTAATATTAAATATTACAATAATATTATATAAATGTAGTATTGTTATAATATTATATAATTTAAAGGGATAATTCATCTCCCCAAAAAATGCATTCGTCTTTAATTAATGTCATTCCAAACCTGTGTGACTTTCGTTCTTCTGCAGAACACAAAAGATATTTTGATTTAGTTTATCTTAACAACACTGGACCCCATGGGCATTATATGTGCACACAACCACCGAGACATACAGTATACAGGTTTTAAACAACATGAAGGTAAATAAATAATGAGAGAATATTTATTTCTGGGTGAACTGTCCCTATAAACTATTAACACTTTTAATTCCAAAGTTTTTGTGTCTCCCTCTCTCCCAGGAAGACTTGAACTAAGTTCGGTAATAAATAAAACAAATCTATATTTCTCCAAATGATGTCCCTGTAATCGAGTCAATCCTCCCAAATCCATTTACCATGTTTGGCAAATGAGTCCAGTGGAGCTCTTGATGATGTAATGCCCCATACAGGTTTAAAGACTTTCTCTCTAATCCAGACCAACGCCTACCCTCCAGAAATCAATGAAGGAAGGGCCTGATCAATAGCTTTACATACCAATCTCTGTCACTTTCCCACAAACAGTGTTGGCACACCATCTATCTGCCTATGAGGCACTATCAAATAAGAGCCACAGAATTCAGTGCAAATCGGTACTGTGAATCTTTTTTTGCACCGATGTCCGACTTATTAAAAGTTTGTAGAGACTATGCTATCTTGGTCATACCACCCACCCCACTTTTTGTCTCTATAAGACACAGTGCCGAGTGGCTTTACTTTAACAAGACTCTGCTCGGTTTAAAAGGTTAATGAGGTGTGTTTATCAGAAGAAAAACATGGCTGCGGGTTAGTTGAGGTCTGCAGGTTTGTTTTATTGGTTGTGGCTATGGCTCCTGGATACAAGTTTCTCAGTTTGATCCTCGTTTGTTCATTACACATTAAAAGCCATCTCTGGGGAAATTAAAGTGCAGGTACAAAAGAAATTAAGACCATGCTTGAAAGCAAGGTGTGGATGATAAACGCAAATATGTTTTGACTGTTTATCTTCATTATCTGCAGCACATACGTGCGTGCACGAGCGAGCTGGGATGCAACCAGGCAGGGGTTAAACCCACTGCACCATAAAACCAGAGCTGTTCATAAAGTAAATGAATAAGATGGAGAAATAATATTTCAAGTGTGATTAGTTCATCCGCAGGGCACCTTGTGCGATTGCGGATAGGTGGGAGGGTGGGGTGTATTGTGCGCAAAGAGCAGTAAATTATATCTAGCCTTTGAATGATTCCTGCAGATCCTATTACAACAGTGAGCGTGAGAGATCGAGGGAGAGGAAGAGAGAGGAAGAGAGAGAGGCAGAGAGGGAATGAGTTTCAGCAGAACAAATCCGATGAATTCAGTTTCCAGCTGTGTGAATGAAGGGGGGCGGTGGGGGGGTTTGAATGCTAAATGCAGTGGACTGTGCTTAAGGGAAGAAGGAGGCTATAAAAAATGCATTTGTCTCAATTCATTATGCTGTCATTGTTACACGCAGGTACCAGCTGCTAAAACATAGCGCATGTAGTGTAACTTTGTTTTTTACTTTCCTCGCGATTGGACCAATCTAACATTGGTCAGCCTAACATTATTTTCTTGATGTCTTGTTTTCCTTTCTTGTTTTCCTTTCCAGAAAACTGGAAAACGTACTGGCAGAAAATCACCAGTACATTTTCCTTTATTTTACGGACATATCCGTTAATGTATTCAACTGTAAAATGTAGATAAATCAACTGTAAAATTGAATACAGAGAATTCTGTTTTTTCAATACAGAATATTGAGCCCTATTTTTAAGGATTGGAGTGAATGCATTCCATTTTCTTGTTACGTCTGACCCAGTCGGGCCTCTCAAACAAACAGATTACAGTTCTGTTTTTGTGCTGTTCAGAAATTACACACCTCACCTTTAAAACAAAATTTTCTTGAGAAGCAACATTGTGGGTAATAGGGCTATTTTGAAAGAAAAACTATTGAAATAAGAAATAATTTCTTACCCTGATGGCAAATAGTTTTTTGTTTGAATCATAAACTCAATTAATTCACAAAATGTTCTGTGAAATAACTCTTATAGCTCCTGAAGATCGTTTATCTTGTATATACCAGAAAATAAAATAAAAATGAAGAATGTTTTTGTTTCTGTATCTTCCCGTTCGTTTTTGCAACTTCCTGCTTGCTCCTGGAATATATCAGACGTTATTCTCCTCCATTTGCCACCTGAAGTGATGATAAAGTATCTGACATTGGCTATTGCATTAGTGCACCACTGAAGATTGCCTTTTGGTGAAAAAAAAACACAAGACGGGCAGAATTTAACGCCCTTCTGTTTTCTTGTTTTTGTGCAGTCACCCAAATATTGTGCCTGATCAGAGTTTCCCCCAGTTAAATAAAAGACGCACCCGGAGAAGAAATGATGAATAATTTCCACATTTGTCATTGTGCCAGCGTGATCTCATAAGACTTGTCAATTATAAACAGTTGAAAATGACCTTAGATGTGTTTAAAATTGTATATTTACATCTGTCACTGACTGATTCTAGTCTTTGAATGACACTTTTTAAAAGTAGTTGTCCAGTTTTGTGTTTTTTCTGATGTACTGCTTTTCTCCGACAAATATTTAACATCCATTACTTGCTTAGCATGCTAAATGAAATTTAACGGTTCTGATTTGGGCTTTTTATGGTTGCTATATGTTTTATTTGTGTGGGAAAAACATAAAAGGGTATCTTACCTTCTCTTCTTGTGTTCCACAGAAGAAATTGTACTGGTTAAGAGGAACACAGAGTGACAGACTTTTCATTTTTATCCTTTATGCAATAAGTTGTGTCGCTCCTTCACTCTTAAAAATAAAGGTGCTTAAGAGTTTCTTCACAGCATATAGTTTTATTTAATTAACACTGCATATTGGAATTTATAGTCTGTCTGATATTTGACCTTTGGTTTGACTTATATGTTTTGCTTATAGTCAATGTTTTCTTGTACAGCTGCTTTGTAACAATGAAAACTGTAAAAGTGCTATATAAATAAAGCTTGACTTGACAGCAATGCCATATAAGAATCATTTTAGGTTCCACAAAGAACCATTAAGTCAATGGTTCTTTATAAAAACATCTCTTTCTTACCTTTTTATAATCTGAAGATGATTCAAAATCTTCAGGTGTTAAAGTTTCTTTATGCAACCGTTTAGACAAAAAAGGTTCTTCTATAGCGTCATGAAGCAACTTTATTTTTAAGAGTGTTCAACAGCCTCGATGACACGAGTTAAAACAACATCTAAAAATAAGCTTGTACAGGATATGATCTTTTCAAATGGAGCTTTATATATGGAATTTATAGACACAAATGTTGTTGCCAGCCTTCGGCGCGCTGTGAGCTCAACATTTTGCAGAGGTTGAGAAATGAAAACAGGTGAGACTTTGACAGAGATTCACTTCACATAAGTCAACTCATCTACTTGTGTTACATTACATTACCCGGCGGGGCATGTGCTACACCCCCAACCACAAAAATCACTTGATGGCCACAGTCTCTCACACATTTTCAGCCCCGAAGAGATTCCACCGGGGTCAAAGATCAACCGCACTTTGATACAACATTTGTCTTGACAGAATATTCTAACTGTGGCCCGGAAAGATAAAAGCCAACTAATCATAATATAACCAGAAAGAAAACTAATGTCTTTGTGTTAAAACCTTAGCTTGCTCGGTTCTTGGGAATGTTGTACTTAAGCATCAGAATATTAATAAAGTCTTATTTTCCCTCCAAACACAAGAAGGCCAGCGTAAATGTAATGGTGGTCAGACATGCAATGCAGGGCATTTTTAATAAAGGGAGGGGGGTGATTGGAGATTTGAGAGGGAAAATTGAAACGAGAGATTCCTGCACCCTACTTCCTTCTTTAATTGCAAATTTAAATTTCCCATAATGGATTCTGACATCTCAAGTCACCAAAATCCATCATTCTGAGGGGTATTATTCTTCAATTAACCTGTCACCCCGCAGCGTTTCGCCTCTTTCTGTCCAGGAATGAAGAATTCTAATCACTTTCAAATGTAAAGCAGATTGATAATTCACTTTCCCCACCTCATCCTCGTCATCATCCTGACTACCCATTTTTTTGCCTCCCAATGTCTGTTCATCTGCCTATTGTCTCTTGTCCTGACCGTTCTTGTCCTGAGTGTTCTGTTTTATGTCCTGTACTTTAAAAATGCTAACAGAAAACATAGTGCGCTTTTTCCTAAATGGTTTCATTTTCCACCGCAGGGCTGATAATGGACATTTTTAGAATGTAAACACAAACGTGCCTAGAACAGTTTTTAACCGTGCCGTGTCAAATCAGGTTTACGAATGGCGGCATCGCTGTGAAGAACCTTTTAAGCAACTATAAGTGTACATCATATACAGTGACTAAAGAACATACATTTTTAAACCTTGTAAGTCACTATTAAATATTGTAACAAACCAGACATTTACTATATGACATCTGATGATATAAATGTATTTCTTGTTGTCATCAGCTGTGTACATTTACAGTATGAATATTTAAACATAAAATGAAAATTCTTTCATACCTATCCTAAAATTAGATATCATACACAGTTTCACACAAATTATTTCTACCGTTTTTGTTCTGCTCACATATCTTATTGTAAATGGATTTAACAACTTTTTATGAGCATGTCTATGTAACTTCAATGCCCTCTTTCACTTCTGAATGATAGAAAGTAGATATCTATACCTGTGAAAAGCTTAAGAGGAGTGTGGGATGACAACAGCACAGGTCACATCACAAAATAAACCAATTGACGGTTCTTTGATTTAAAGCACTGCTTTTGAAGTTTTGTAATGCAAAATTCCTTTCAGTGATTTTCAGCAGCTCAATGACTTGGAGACCCTCAGACCTTTTTTTAACGATCTCGATTTCTTCGTCATATATTTTTTTGCTGTAGCTGATGTTTTCATCAAAGCCACTTACAGTGGACTAACTAAAGTGACTGTTCTCCAAGGGAGACCAAGAGTGAAGTGGTTTGTTGAAGAGCACAATAATACTAAAAATGTGATGTATGTTCCTAGGTCAGTTCCTCTTTTGAAGCAACACGCCACCCTTGTGTTGAGAGCCACTGTTCTTATTAAGCAGCTATAGTACCATTCAACACAAATTACTACACTTCTGGAGGAATTGAAGAACATTTTTGTGAACGTTTTTAGAAGCAATCTTTCAATGAAGCAAATTACAGTGTTTTAGAGAATGCTGTATTGAATGGGGGCTGAGAAAATGTGTTTACAAATTGTCTTTTGTGCTCCGACAAAATCTTTCCAAATTTATCAGATTTAGTGGATTTTCTAAGCTCCAAGCAGTGGCATCCACAAAGCTGATAATTAGTGATGACAGACACGTTTCTATACACGATATAATTGTGTTTTCTATCTCTGTCTAAGCTATTCATCACAACCAATCACTTTCACGTCCTTTCATGTATGTGGATTATAGATATTACACAAAGAGAGTGGACGCAGTGAAGGAACGGAAGTTTTACAGCTATTCTGCCACCACAATGACATAGAAAATTGCATTGTCTTGATTGTAAAAGAGAACATTAACTATTGCTTTGCGACTAACCAGATAATAGGACAGATTCAGGCACTAAGCTGAGGAATTTGGTAAATCAATAAAAAAGACTTAAAAGGATGGGTGTAGCCCATTTGGGAAAAATGTACTGTTGCATTTAATCCTTTGTTTCCAGATCCATCCATGGAGCGGGAAAACTGAGCCACGCACGGTCAGAACTGCAAGGCCGAAGGATAGAGTTATGAGAATGACACAGCTCAACAGATGAATGCAGACAGGCAAAGATCAGACACCTGCCTACCGGCACAATGTCAGACTAGCCAGCAGTTGTTGATTTTGCTTTATTTTTCAAGTGATTCAGATTTAATTAAACTGTTGGAAGGAAAAATGGCCCAAGCTGATGGTATAATGAGTTGCTGCGGGACATCTTTTTAATAATCTCGGTTTGTAACAAAGACATTGCCAAGTCGTGGTCCGCTCATGAGTCACGGGGCTTCGGTGGCCCTGCACTTTCATTTGCCAGATAAATCTTGCAGAGCCTAAGGAAGGCTTTTGTTTGCACGTAATCGTCTGATTAAACTGATGACTTCATTTCACCTTCAACTCGAACCAATGAGAAAAGAGAATCGAGAATGTTTGACATCACATTCATTATGTAGCCTACTTTTTTATGTGAATCTCTGAAAAACATTTGCTGTTGTGGTATCGTTGCCGCGACCTTCAAATGTTTACAGATAATTACCGTTTGAACTAATGAAACCTATTGTGTTGTTGGGTACCAATGTTATTATGGGGGTATCTCATAAAAACAGGCTACATTTCACATCAAACTCAAAAGAATACAAAATAAGGAATTATATTTCGCAAGAAAATAAAAATGAAGCCTATTATTAGGGCCATTAGGAAGTTTTGCGGTGTTATTACATGAAATTAGGAACATTTTCTGCATGAATCTCATTACTAGAATAAGTCGGAGCATTTTGTGATGTTTCTGTAAATCCTTTTATTTTCTACTCTAGTTCTCATTAGATTCGGAGGATTCCTGTAGTTCAATATATAACATTGAATCAGCATTGCAAAAGCTCCGTGTTTTATCCCCAGAAAACACACGCTGGTAAAAAACTTGAATGCACTAAGTATTAAACATTATATCATTATTGTAACAGTCACTTTTTATTGTATTTATATAAAATAAGGCTACTATAATCCAACGATATACTATACATACAGTTCTGCACACACAAATAAAAAATAATTAGTAATATTGACCACAGAGCAGTGAAAATCGATGCATATTATTTTAACACCACTAAAAAGCACCTAGATGAAAATGTCGTTTGAGGACTATCATCCCTAGAGTGTAGTGTGCAGGTGCAACGCCGGTTAAAAGTATCTGAGACCTGCACCCCACTACAAAAACAAAAAATGTGTTGTTTAGGTTATATAACATAACATAAACTAATCTAAACAAACAAATATTACGTAATGTAATCCAAACAATGTTTTTTGGCTTTTATCTGGCGTTGCATTTGCACACTAAACGACATTTTCATCTGTTGCCGTGCGCACAATGTTTGCCATGGTTCCCATGGAGACCAGCCGCTTTCTCCTGCAGAGCTCCGCCCACCCTCGCTCATCTCAATTTCCGATTGGTCGTTACATCAACTGTCGGTGGTGTCAAGATGCCGATTGGCCCGTTGCCCTGTTTGTCAATCTGCGAGCGGATGTGTACGGATCTGTGAGGCGGGAGAGAAGTGCAGCGGAGCGGGTATTTAGAAGTGATGAGCGAAGTAACAAAGTAAGAATGAAGAGATTTGAGTCGTTATTTGGACTAATTTGTAAATAAATGTTACACAACGACTTCGACGCGAAGGTCCCGAAGGATAATCCACACGAATAGAGTCAACAAATCACCCGAAACGAGGGTGACGTGAATCACTGCATGTAAGTTAACTGCAGTGCAACAGGTAGATGAAACGATCTGACTAAAATCATTGACACAACGTCAAAAGTATTTACTGAGGTATAAGAAATACGTTGTCGAGTTGGGCTGGTTAAGATATATTTATAATGTAATATCAGCATTTTAAAAAAAAATGTCAATACAAGAATCTTTGTGTGTTTATATAATGTGCAAGGGGCATATTCAATTGGTCTCATTTCGACGACGGCCTAAAGTGTACTTGAGAATGCTACAGTGCATTTCCACAAAAGATGGAAATCTTTCATATTTTAGAAGTAATTGCTTGTTTATTGACTTTTTTGTGGTGTAATTGCAATGATCACTTATAGTAGTTGGATATGTGTCATAGTATGTAGTTGAAGCTCTTATCGGGATTTGTCCATTAGTGTGTAATTCTGCTTTACTGAAGTGCAGATTGTCTGATCGCAGGAGTCTGTTAATGCAGTTGGTGTCATGTTTACAAGAATTCTCATTAACTTATTAAGTAGATAAATGTTATTGATATATTTGATACTTAATTTCATTCTTGATCACCTGGCTTGCCTGATGTCATTCAACTGAAATGACCTGTCCATTTAAAAGATCATGCTGGGAATAAGGGATTGTTGAATGTGAAATAAGGTACTGTAACTGTTTATCTGGTGATTTCCACAAAAAACATATTCATCATTTGATACTGTATATCTGCACTACCGGTCAAAGTTGACTCACTCACTCATTCATATTTTTCACATTTTAGAAAAAAATAGTAAACTAATCATAACTATGTCCAATAACTCAAGGGAACTATGATGATAATGTTTTGACCAAAAAAATGTAACTTAATTTAAAATAAAATAATTTAGCATCTTCAATGTAGTCACATTTTGCCTAAAATTTGCAGAAATGTTTTCATGCCATTTTTTCAAGCAGCTTTTTACACAATATTAACGGAGATCCCATTATGTGCCCTTACTGGCTGCCCTTTTTCTCATTATTTAGCTAAATTAATTAAGTTATTAGTTTATAATGAAATGAGTTATCTTTTTATCTACAAAACTAATTTCAGACATTTAAGCAATCACAATAAACAATAACAAGAAACATTTCATTCAAGTGTTGTAAAACCTTTGACCAGTAGTGAATATATATATATATATATATATATATATATATATATATATATATTATAGGTCACACTTCAGTATAGGGGCAATTATTGGACCAGTGTGTTATTTTTGGGATGATCTATTTAATGATCGACTTATTTAAAGGAACACATGTAAACATGGCTTAGACATCTATAGATTACTAAAATTATTAATAATGCCATTATTTAGCATTAGCAATTGAGAAAATGTTCTGGGGCTTTGCTTAGTTTGGTTTGTTTTAAAATAGTCAATAAAATTGTTGGTAAGTGTTTTGTTCCTCACCAGTAGCCTGAATTAACATGCAGGCTTCGTTCAAACAAAAGAAGCCTACATCACACGTTAGAGAGAGAAGTAGAAGCCAATCATAAAGCGACCTGAGCTACAGAGGCGGGACTCATTTTAGAAAACGAGTTTTAACCATTTGTGATCCACAAACAGCGGTTGTAAAAGATGTTTGACTTCAATGAAATGATTCATGTTGATAATGTTGAAAAAATAAGTAATATGTAAAAAACCAATGGACATCAGTGGTTATATATAAATGTAGATTAATTGTTTGGTTGAAATTTTTGGTAAAGACAAATTAGTGTTCCCTGGATAATCGTCGCCCTTAGTTGACAGTATCGAAAGTGGCAGATAGATCCAGTAGGATGAGTGCAGCTGATTTAGAGGCCGCCCTTGCCAGTCTCAGGGCTTCAATGACTGAGAGTAGTGCAGTCTTGGTGGAATGACCACTCTTGAAACCAGACTGGTTGCTGTCCAAGAGGTTATTCTGTGTGAGAAATGAGAAGAGCTGGTCAGCTACCACACGCTCAAGGGTTTTTGCAATGAAGGGGAGGAGAGATGCTGGTCTGTAGTTTCCTAGCAGTGTAGGATCAAGAGTGGGTTTCTTCAGTAGCAGGGTTATACGGGCCTCCTTAAAACCTGTGGGAAATGTATGTACCAGTGTTGAGAGAATAGATGATAATGTGGGTCAGAGCGGGACAACCGATGGAGAGATGGCCTGAAGCAGGCAGGTAGTCGGGTGAATGGAAGCAATGACCTTGGAAATGTCAGCTTTAGAGAGGAGAGAGAAAGTGGAGAGCCAGCAGTTTTCGGGAGTTTGTTTATTACAATGTGTAGTAAAAATGTTCCCAATGTGTAGCTAAAGTACATATAGAATAATTTAGTTCTGAGGTCAGAGGTAAGAGGTCAAAAGGGGAGAATTGTGAGGAGTGACAGGTTATATATGTGTCAGATCATTTCATAGCCAATATATAACTTGAAATATGTTATAAAACTAAATAATAACAACTGTATTAAAGAACAAATATGATGTTTCTTTGCATTTTATTTTGGATTTGTTCGGCCCGCAGTTCTCGAGTAGGGTACTTTCAATTGTGGATGACATGGTCGTCACATTTCATCACATTTCGTTGCACTGTACTTGTATGTGTGTAATGACAATAAATTGAATCAAATCAAATCAAAGACCATTTTTGACCCAGGAAAAACCCTGCCTATTAACCAATTAGGCTAGATTCGCCCCTCCCTACAAGCGTGCAGTGCATAGATAATAAAAAACAAGTGTTAAAGCGCAAATATTTGGCGGTCCATAGCTGACTATTTTAAAAGACAGAGTAACAAATTAACAGAACAATTCAACAACTGAGGTCATTATGCAAGGTCTTTATGATTATTATATTAAAAAGGGTCAGACCAAATTGTAAATTGGTGCGACCAACTGTGAAAGTGAGTCGCACCAGTGTGACCAGTGGGAAAAATTAGTCTAGAGCCCTGGCAAATCTGTCAAAGTTCAGTCGTTATTTTACAACATGCTGTATTTTGCATTGAGAACCTTTGTGGTGCCGCAGAGGCCCTGTCACTGTTGGTTTCTCCATTGTACATGTAATTTGTTTTCCCTGCAAAATGTCCTAACATGAAACGGATTGCATCATCACAGGGAGAGATCTGTGTTTCATAGATGATTAGAATTGCTACCCTGTAGACTTTGAGCTATATCATAACTCCATTAACTTCCCCCCCCCCCCTAAATCGTCCCTTCTTTTTCATGAAAGAGTTTCCTGGTTTTCTCATTAATTACAGCTGTGGTAGAAGATACAACTTGCTATTGCGATCTAAGGCGGCCGGACTGCAGTAAGTTTTGCAGCACATTGCCTAATTAGAACTGGTTACATGTGGAAAACAAAGGCAGAGTACACTTGGGGATTGCAATATGTTATTAAAACCGTTTATTGTGGGAGCGGCTGGCTTTTAGGACAATGAGGGGGCCTGTTGGAGATCTGAGGGGCTTTAGCTGTCAACCGAGGCTATAGTTCACTTTCTTTACTGCTGCTCAGGGGAATTTTTAGTTTGTGTGCCACAGAGCTTTGTTCTTCTGACCTTCATGTTGAATTTGTCTCTGCACTGATGACCAGCCCTATTAAGGAGACAATGGATAATCCAGACCAGAGGAATGGTATTCCATAATGCATGGAGTTTTAAAGAAGGCTATGTGCTTCAGGCATATTTTATGTACCAGTGCCACCACTGCTAAGGCGAGCGTTTGGGTGTGTTTGGAAAGCAAAGCTTCATGAAATTCCCACTGTGTAAAATACTTGTGATATCTTAGAAGGGACATAATCAACAACTACAGAAAGTCTATATACTGTATATGTAACAATGTAAACAAACATTTTAGAGTCATTGCTTAGCAGTCAAGGCACTGGCACTAATGCTCTGGATACTGACCATATGAAGGGCCAGAAAATCTGGCGATCTGAGTTACTCTTGTGATTACCATAATGCATGGCTGCTAAAAGATATTGTGCCATAAGGAAAGCCTGACAGTTTCATCATCACCTTCAACAGAATTAGGCTCTTTACATCAAAAAGCTTTAGGGCTGCCTTTTCTATTTTACATTTCCATTAAGTGGCCTTTCATTGAATATCTTTACATCACTTTCAGATGGCCTTTTTTTCAAGCACTTACCAGTCAGAGAAGAGCTGAGTATTTGTTACAACGTGAAGGGAGTAATTTCTTTACCTGCACTTACTCTCAGCTCATGTAAATGTATTACTTATTCATTGGGTTCCTCCTCAGCATTTAAAGATGTAGCTGTTTTTCAGACATATTTAGCCACTGATGAAAGTAGGACGTGTCATGTCACAGGTTGAGAGCTGGTGCTAAGGATTGTGGGAGAAGATAATGCATACCTAACTTTGATGAAAGATGATGAAAAAGTGTCTGGGAGATCTTTTTTGAACCACTAGAACTGCATGATTTTGACAAAAACTTTAATAGTTAATTATTTCCTTTGATGTAGTAATTTTAATTCATTTCGATTTGCAATATCTTTGTAACTGTGCTTTTTGATTCTGATAATAGCTTTTGACATTTTAAAAGTAATGTTTTTTCGTTGATCTGCTTAGGATTGTTTGTTAATATTGATTGCATCAGGACTCATTTAACGCGTGAATAATTTGGTTCTATTACATATTTTTCTTAAATGTGTGCTTCTCTGTGATAACCATTGTGGGTGTGTGCATGCTTGTGTGCGCGTGTTTTGTACGTGGGTGTGTTTTAACCTGTGCGTCTGTCTTCTGTGTTTTCACCTTTTTTGTTTGTACTTCTATATCTTTAAATGTTTTGCTTAAAGTCAAAATGTTTCACGTAGAGCTGCTTTGTAACAATGAAAATTGTAAAAAGCGGCATATAAATAAAGTTGAGATGAGTATAATCCAAAATATTGAACCAAAAGTACTGTACTGCATATACTGCATTTCTGGCTACTAGTAAATTTGAGGCAAATATTCCTTTGGCACGTTGTACATAAAGGCATCTGGACTGATGCGCTTCATTTGTGGTCCACTCTGCATGTCACCATGCAGACAGCATAAATGCACTTTCTACGAACTGTACGCCCGCCCTTCCAATACCTCTAGCATCTCTATGCTTGTGTGCAGAGAAACCACTGTGACCCAGCTAGTCACATTAAATGACATTCTACTGTTTACAAGTAGCAGTTTACTTGCCATTAAGCTTGTGTAAACAAGAGTGAGTGCGGATCATTGTAAAAACAGGGTCTGAGTGGCTGGGCTTTTATAGGGCATATTCTCTTGCCCTCGCTGACACCGAGAAGGCTTTATATAGACTTCTCCGATAAATAGTGTTTGTTCTCCCTGATGCATTGTGGGAAGACTGTAGTGGTGTCTCTTATACGTCAATGGACAGGTAAGGCGGGTGATTTAGTAGACGTGTAGAAACCCGCACGGACAAATGAGCGTATAGCCGCAATTTACACAGACAAGTCAGGCTTTGTCTTTGAAACGCACAAGTGGTGTTGTGATGGTCTAAGCAGCCATTCATCTGCTTTGAAAGGATGCTCCCAAAAGTAGGCCTATGGCTTAATACCTCGACAAGCACTTTAAAGACGTGCCTCTTTGTCAGTCTCTGCGAACGGCTTAACATTTGTGTATGTGTGCAATGCACTATGGGAGCGCTGGGGGTATTAGAAGCAGGGAAAGATGAAGAGATGTCTGTCTGTGGTCTGTTTGACGTTGCAGACTGCATGCACCCGGTGATACTCGATCTGATGTTAATGTGCTGCACTGTGAGCATCAGCGCAAGAGAAAGAGAGAGTAGCGGAGGGAAAGATGGGCAGATAATCCCGTCTGCCTGATGAGATTGAAGGCTCGGATTGATTGATCGCCTAATCATAGGAGGAAATGAGGCTGAAAATGAATGAGACTCTGCCCTTGGCTTGCTAGGGAGTCGGGCAACTGGGTTGCAGGGGATGTTAGCTGCAACTCTACATGGCCTTAATGTGCACAGGACCTGATTTCATTTGCGTCTGATATACAGTTATACGATCCCCACTAAATGATCAAATAAAAAAAGTAAGGGGGAGCCAGGGAGAGGGTGTAAATCAAGCTTTATTGCTGGAATATTACTTTTTCATGCCAGCTGAAATTGATGTTCAGAGAAAGGTGAAAGAATGAGAATCCAATATGAATTAGTACCAGTAGAGACGGAAAGAGGAAAACAAAAGCTCTGGATGAGATAGGGTGATGACGAAGATATCAAATACTTGTTAACATTCCTTCTGGATTCTATTTTTTCTCTCCTGATTAGCTTTACGTTATCATCCCAGTACCAAGCAGATTTGTTTTGAGAAATGTGTTTACATCTAGGAGGCAGGATTAGGGGAAACTCCTGTGCCCGTTGTGAGATACCTTGTGAAAGTCTCTCTCTTTCAAATATACCTGAGATTTCACCTGCACCATGCCTGTAACCCACAGCTATTCTTCACCTTACTAACATTCATCTCTCACCTGGTCGGTGGGCTCTGCTTTGCATAAGGGTGGTATCATTCCGGGCTCTCGTGTTGTCTGTAAATGAGACCAGCCTGTCACATCCACTCGGTTTCCAAGACTTGCTGGTGGGGATGCACATTGGATGTGAGTAGCTTCTACTTGGACTGTGCATTTATCTCTATTTCCACCTGAAGCCCAACAGACCGGCAATAATACCTGCGTGTCCGTTCATGGTAAATTGTAATCTTAAACCAAAAGACAGCAGCCCTTTTGTGATTGGAGCGAGAGTGTAACGATGGTAAATTTAGCGCTTAGCTGCCACTTGTAAGTGATGGTGCCATGGCAGATCAGGGGCGGCATGTGACTAATGAGATGATGTGTGTTATCACCAGCAGTCTCGTAAACAGGGAGGTCATTTGGTTTGTCAGCCAGCGTTGTGGATATGTGAATCTTATTTGACAGAGAACAATGACCCAAACCGCCCCTCTTGGCTTGTCCCATTGGATCAGTGGCAGAGGTTGTCAAGTAGCTAAAGATGATTTTCACTTGCTGCTAGCAGAACTTTTGAGTTGGCAGAAGACGCTTCAATTAGGCTGTCCTATACGTTTTTCTAGCGGTTTTTCACTGACTGTTGACGAAAACGTATTTTTTTTATGAATTTTTAAACCTAGTACATAATATTGATGTGAACAGACTTTTTAAGACTTTGATCCCTCAAGGTGCTGACACCAAGGCCCAAAGAAACATTCCAACTCTGGAACCAGCTTTGTCTGTTCAATATCTTAAGACTTTGTAAGATAGGATGTTTCTGTAAAATGACCGCGGTATCATTTAATTGAATATTTTTGTTCCAAACTTTATCTTCAGGTTGGTTAGATGACAGAGAATTCTCAATCCTTGTAGCTGACAACAGTTGAGATGACATGTTTAATTGTCTTGGTTGTTGATTCTCATCTCTGTCTCCTCCTAGAGGAAGATCTTTGGGCTGCAGATCTGGGCAGGGTTCCAATCTGCTTGTGCTCTGGAGTCAGCAGAGGGCGAGACGGAGACGTTGCGAGGGCTCGGCATGCCCGCTGAAGGAGAGGGAACTTTCTGATCAATAGCATTGATCAAAAAGTCAATACGCCAGTTTATATCGCGCTCTATTTACTCCCGCCTGTCTGTTGGTGTGTTAAACTGAGCATGCTCTATGCAGTCGCCCATGGGACCTTCTAAAACCCGCCCTCACACCCATCATTGATTGACATGCAACTAGATGTGAGAAACGTTGACAGTGTGGTGGCCAGATTCAGTTTCCAAATTCCAGCAGCGCATGAAGATCTCACATATCCCAGTAGCTTCACATGCAGTAGTTTCAACAAGCGATCACACGTCCTAGAGGTACTGCTGAGTTTCTGATTAGCTGCTTCAAAGACTCTCCGAATGCAACATTTAATCAATTTTCAAATTGATTTTTTTTTAAGGCCAGAAACAGATGACCTCACTCTCGCTCAACATTTTTCTTACATTTTCCTGACGATTAATAACAAGAATTTCAACAATAGGCTACATCTCGTGTCCAGAAAAATAGCTTTGTTCATTTATTTGTAAGAAGTCAATATGTCATGTGTTGGTTTCGAAAGGTAATTGCGAGAAGTATTTTTAATGATGTAGTCTACATAGTTTCAGGCTGCCAGCTAATTTCACCCTCTTTGTATGTAGTACTTGGGCTTTGCTCATGCAGTATTATGAGAAAGATAATTGAGATATCAAAACATTGTGTTTGGAGAGTCTATTCACTTCAATTTTCCATTAGCATGAGCTCCGTTCTGTAAAGTGAGCTGACAGTAATTGTGAAACAGTGAATTATAACTATGACACTTGACAGTAAAGTTAAATGACTGTTTTTGTGCTGGATTGTTCCAATAAGACCAGAGTTCTCCTGAGAGCGACTCCTTCTCTCTTTCTTTTTATATTAGTCTCTCTCTCTCTCTGTGACATCTCTTTTCTACCTACTCTCTGCATGCAGTGAAGACTCTGCAGTGATTTAATCTTCACATGAATTGCATAAGTTTGACTTTTTACAGACAACGCTAATTATAAAACCAAACAGCCTTTTTAATACAGCGCTGTGCATGTTTGTGCACATTTGGCTCTTTGACGCAGGGCAGATCCGCTTCTTATCCAAAGAAGTTGGCTAATGTCTGGATCACCCTATTTGCCTGTGGGGGGAACATCACACAGCTTTTTGAAGGCCAGAGTTTAATTGGTCTCAGGTTGTGTTAGGCGTTTTGGAGTGCAGTTGTACATAGTAAGTCAACATTGCCCCACAGTGTTTGTGTGCCTGAGAGGCAACTCTTGCAGTCAGACCAAGACATGTTCATGAGATTTAAACGTATGGGTAACAAATCCTTTTGAGAGTGTAATGAGACCAATGGTTATGTGAAGCCAACAGGCGCTACCTAACCCAAGCCAGACCTTTTAAACTGAGCAGCCATCCTGCTTTCTGTTTAATGCATCATTTACTGCCCGTAAACAGTTTGTGTAAAGGTGTTTATAGATGATTCATAAGACCCCTACCCACAAATGTATTTGCCCGAGTTACCCAACTTTTAACCTTGATCGGGGCTCACTAAGTGTTGGATGGTTCAGAGTAGGCTGGGCTAGACTGTGGAGGTGGTTTTGGGGACTAAACACATAAAAGCTTCATGCTCAGCTGGGGCCATCTGCCTTCCAGCTTCTGAATTACTCCACACAGCGTGGCACCGACTGCAAACGAGAGCGCAAGTTCATTATGGTATGCCGCATGTGTTTTTCAGCACCTCTTTTTTTGGATGCCCATCAGATAAAAGTAATGCTGTACTGGGCGGAATAACAGAAGCTGCGGAGGCCCTTCTGTAAAATTGACTTTAATCTTTTTGCCTTTCTATGTCACCTCCAAGCATGTGGAGTCTGATATGATAATAATGTGAACCTGTCCTGGGTATTGGAGTTAAGCTGGCTGGTTAGGCCGCACATTGATTAGTCTATCACTCAGTACTGGCTTCACAGGGTTGAGCGGTGCAATGATGCTCTGAAGGATGGGGGCTCAAACAAACACACACATACATACACATTTTTATGCATTTCAATGTGAACAGGACTATTTATCAGACTGACATTGCTATTTTGTCTAATTTCTGTTTAGCCTGTTTCCCTTCTGATGGCAATGGTTGCAAAATATAGACTGCAAATGTTTTTCGGTTACACATTCTATTACATCATTAAAATAATTGAACTTTTATATATTCAGAATCTTACTGGAATACAACTCAAATCTATAGACCAATCTATCAGATTGTAGTGATATAGTGAATAATAAAATCACAATAAAACTACTTGATTTGCTTGAAAAGCTATTTCACACTGCACCATCGTACTTCAATAAAACACTAAATTCCAATACAATCGTGAGGATAAATTAAATAAGACCATTATGTTTCTAAACATACTTAAAAGATCATTTTCTGTCTGAAGTGTTAACATTTGTTGGCAATGTTTTTCAAGCCTTAGTCTTTCTGTTTGTGGATTTACAGATGATATTGAACCTCTTCAACATAATTTTTATTTGTACAGAATAGAAATGTGATAACTAAAGAGAACATTTTGTAGATGCGGCAAGACTTAATCAGTCTTTTACTGACCTTTGAGGTGATAGATCACCTTAAGAGTTTTCTTTCAGGCTAAGAAAGCCAAATATTTCCATACGGAAGCCAAATATTTTATTTCTCATATATAGGGTGTGGTGACCTGACTGTATGAAGAGAGAAAGAGAAACAGTAGAGAGCAGTAAAGGTTATAACCCAGCTGTCGTATGAACAGTCTGAGGCCTTTAATCCAGGAATAGAGTAATTAAAGTCCACCTTTGCAGGAAAGGCCAATTACGATGAACCATGAGCCCACATCTTATAAGTGTGTTCATTTGCTAAGGATAGTAAGTATTTTTATCAGAACAGCAGGAATCCTCACTGGCAGAGCACATTAAAACTGAGCAGGTTACATGCTTAGAACCTTTGAACTAAATTCATGTTCTGCATTTATGGAAAACAAACCAAAACACATACATAGTTTTGATTTATTTGCTGTACATGTCTGTGCTTGTTACAGTATAATGGTATCAAGCTAAGTTTACAGTCAATTGTGAGTCCGGTATATCTTTAGCTATTAACTATCTACAGTTTTTGCTGTTTTAGAAGACAGCTGCCTGTGTAGTCTGAAGACAGCAAGATAGCAGGTGTGTAACAGAGCTTAGATTTTCTTGCTTAATGACATATGGTTTGCATTGTTGAAATACTTTAGTAACCATCAGCAGAGAAAGTATTGTTGTTTGATTGAGTGTAGTATGCTCAGGGTTAATAATAACAGCACTACGGATAAGACATCGCGTAGGCTATGCAAACAGGCCTGACTTAAGGCTCTAATATGGAATATTTTGGAAGCGAGCCTGATGTTCACTGCCATGCCAGGCCTCTGTCTCTAATTCCTTCTCCAAATATTGGGAGCGTTAAGAGCACCGGGGTTGAGCGGCGTTACGGTGATGAAAGAGCCAGCAAAGCAAAGCGAACAGCTTTAAATACAGCCAGAGTTCTATCAGATTATGTTTACTTAACCTCTGAGCATCTATTAATCTGTTCCCAAACTCTCTGGTTACAGTGAGCGATGGGCACCCCTGCCATCGGTTTCAACCACAACTGGCCCCAGCTGCTCCACAGCTGTGCTCTCTGGGTTTTGGCCCACTACGGGAGCCCTGTCCAACACTCTTGCCTCTTTCACATCGGCCCATCGAATCTGCGCTTACATCTGCAGCCTATTCACCCAAGCAGGCTACAATAAAGGGTTGTGATTCTACCTAGAAGTCACCCCGACAGATGGCATCCAAAGGCTTATTACAGCCATGTATTAAACGGAGAAACAAAAACAAAAATGGAGTAGCAAGATTTCATTCCGAAGGTCACAAAATGTAAATTTTTGGGGCAGAGTGCTCAGATTATAGCACATTTTTTCAATGGCAGCAGATTGAAACCTATATCAATTCGCTGTTGAGTATTTTAAACATTAAGTGAAATATAAAATAAAAGTTCTTGTGATGATTATTATTTTGCCCGTAATTGTGCAGCCATAGTGTGTTGTAGGGCTGGAGCTATCGATATTTAGTAATACATTATTCCATTGTTTAATCGAGTATTCGGATAATAAGTACTTTTTCTTTATTAAAGAACAATATTATATACAAGAGAAAGTAAGACAGGTCTCTTTACATGAATAACTAATTTGTTTCCTTTTTAGAAAATCTTGATTTTTTGTTGCCGAAATTGCTTAGATTAATATCTGTGTAAACTAAATCCATTTATCACTTTCCATTGCCATATTACATTCAAAATGCAATATAATACAAATACATAAATAAGAAACTAGATAAAATAGTAAGAAACATTTCAAAGGTAAACAACTAACTCCATCTAATGCATGATGCATTTAATTTAATTTAATTAGTTTTAATTTCTCAAAGTTCAGTTTTTAATTTTTTAATGTTGAATAGTAATATATTCTTATATTGATCATAGCTTCACTAAGTAAAATGTTCAGAAATATACTCTCAGAGCAACTCTGGAGATGAAGTTTGTGTGTTCATGTCCTCATACAGCGCAGACGCAGACAAATCAATGAGAATCACGCGGAACAGCCAGATGGCATGTTTCAATAACAGGATTGCAGCCGGAAAACAAGTTTCACTTGCAAAATAGAGCAGTTCTGCAAGTCAGAGCAGAAAGGAAAACCTCTGTCCTAGTTTGTTCTGTAGCCTCTTCTGTGTTTACATAACATGTCCAGAGTTTAGTGGGCTGTGCATCAGTAATAGTGGTCTGCGGTAGTTAAATGGATTAAATGAAGCTTCGAGACAAATAATTATATTTTTTTGTATTCGAATTACTTGAGTTGAGGAATCGTTCCAGCCCTAGTGTGCAGTTTCCTGCAAGGCTAATTTGTTTTGGCTTAAAGGTTAGAGAATACAGAAAGTTGAAGTGACATCTGCTGTATGTTTGAATCATGTGTGTGCGTCAGAGAGATTAGGAGCGCTGTGGACCTGCACTATGGAGGGATGAATGCTGTTTGCTGGCAGGCACAGCAGTCTTCCTCATGTGAGCTACAGAAGCAGTCAGCAGGTTGCCAGTGTCAAACACTAAATCCACGGCAGGGACCCGCTCCTCTCTTCTGTCTTTCTTCCCCTTAAAGGGTCTCTTAGTCTCGCTACAGATCCTACAAGCACATGCCCACATGCCAGTCTAAAGAGACCGCAAAACACCTTGAACTGCCTACTTTCTTTGACAGGCTTAAAGAGAACCATTGGTGGTCTCGCTCTACTCAGTGTCAGCCCTCTTTACACACTGAAGTTAATCGATAGCATTCTGGCCAGAGATCTGGTAATATTTGTAGATAGAAAGTTTGGGGGATTTGAGGTTGAAGACAGTTTGACCAAAGCTGTAACATTAAGCAAGATGTTCTAGTGACTAGTGGCTGATATCTCCAAAATGTCAAAATAGACAAGATGAGTTTAGATTAAAAATTTTATATAAATATAAGAATTAGATATCATTTTTGAAACGAGGTATGGAAATCTAATTAAATGTAAATTAAATCCATTTTTTTTATTTAAAAATTAAGATAAAGACTCATTAGTAAATGGTTACAGAGTAAAGTATGTTTAGCGAGAACTTTTTACAAGGACATTCTGAGAGGAGGATGCTGCAAAGCGAGTAAATCTGCTTTTTGTTCATCATCTGACATTATCTGACATCAGTAGGCCTACATCGTTTCTGGTGCTGACAATGTGCTGGAAACGCTTAAGTCATGGGTTTAATTTTGGGAATGCACGTGCTGCTCAAATGTAAAGACCCGTAAGTTGCTTTAAATAAAAACCTCTTTGACACTCAGCCATTAACACATTGAGCTCATGTACATCTGGAATGCAAAAAAAAGCCATAATAAAAGAAGACGCAGCAAAGCAATGTGGTGAGGTGAATGGTCAGGCGAGAGAGGAATAGACCAGCAGACGGTTCTTAATAATGAATGAGACCGACTTTACAGATTTCTCATCATAAAAATGGGCTCTTTAGTTGGTGCTTTACCTGTTCACCAGAATTACATGCAGTGGGCTGCTGGGAGACAGACCGCACTGGGACTCTCCGTCAAGACTCATCGAAGGGTTTCTTGTAACATGAGGAAACTCGAGCAGTGTTATCCAGTAATTGAGGCTTCCTACAAGAGCTGTCAGTAAGGAGGCCGGGAGGCCATTTTCCTTGCTGCTGCAGTGTGCAGGTAATACCCTGTAAATTCATGGCCTTTAAATTGTGGAAAGATTAGTAATGGATTTTAACTCTAAATATTAAATTTGTTTCACTATTCAATTTTTTCCTAGTAAATACTAAAAAGACATAATTGACACTAATTAAAGTTATATTTCGGCCAATAAGCAATCACATGTCTATTTTTTGTCTGGGGAAGTGGTTATTCTATTACAATTTTAATTGGATTTATGTTCAGGCATCTATGAATTATGTTCATGAAAAAATTTTGTTGGGACAATAAAGACAATATTCTATTATATTATCTGAAAAATACTTTCTTTGTTTTAATCAAACATTGCATCTTTTCTAACCAATTTACAGATAAAGTTAAATGTTCATTTGATGTAATATTTATTATATTGCAGTTTTCTAATAATTTCATAATATGTTTTTAATTTTAAAGCAGCTTTGCAAAAATACTTACTGATATGGAGCAAGCTAAAGACATAAATAAAACATATACAACTACAAGTAAAATTTATGTTAAACTTTTATTTCTTAAAATACAGCCAAGTAATAAAAAAAAATCCCCACAAATTTTCATAGACCTTTCAGCTCACCCGAGGGTTTGCCAAACCCAGTTGGTAAACAACACCTCTTGGCTGTTTACAAAAGCAGTCCCAGATTTTTTTCACCAAACCTTAGCCTCTTGTTTGTCTTATATTTTGTTTGTGTTTATTCCATACTGATTTTATCTGCCTGCAGTGCATGACATTATTTGGTTCTCCATCCTTCCTGTCTCTTTCCAGCCTCAGTTGGCTATGAGCTGATAACATCCTTTTGAAAAGGTACTGATGCTGGTTGGTTGAGACGTGCACAGTGCAATGCAATGGCCCTGCTTCTTTATTGCCTGCCGCATACTAATCCCAGAGCTGGGGGTGTAAAATGACACCTGCAGGGTGCAGTGTGTATGAGTGAGTGTGCATGTGTGTGTCTGAGAGAGAGAGAGAGAGAGAGAGAGAGAGGGAGAGAGAGGGAGAGAGAGAGCGCTACACACCCACATGAAAGTACTGCCATTAAAAATGATCAAAGAAATTACCGCACTCAGCTTCACAAGCCTGTTCTCGTGCCTGTTTCGGTGTAGAATACATCTTTGTACTCACACAATCACTCACATACACACACACTCACTGAATCTCATTCCTCTGCATACATCAATTAACATCTGTTAATAGATTCTCAGAGATTCACAGTGTATATATTTCCACATAAATAGCCTAAGGCCTTTAAGCATGCACGTAAGCTGTGAGGGAGAGGAAATGGTGCTTATGCTTTGGTTAAAATTGCTGTTAAGTTTTTTGCTGCCAAATGCTTGTAAATTATGTATGAATCGCTCATTTTTTGTTAGTGTTCTGCAAAACCATTATGAAATATTGATATAATATTAAGATATTAACCTGCGGTGTACTGTTATCATTAATGGTGCTAGCTAAGGCAAGCTTCAATATTGCTAAAACTAATATTGCTCTGGAGTTTAAAGAAGTATTAAACCCTGGCTGTTCTAGGGACAGAAATGATTGGAACTGTGACTTGATGAGAAGTCCACTACAGTATTGGTTTTCTAAAAGAGCTAACTTGTGTTGTTTATTTGTCTGAGAATGAAAGACATTTTAGACTGTCATGACCTTCTCAAAGTACCATACTGTCATAGATCCTGGAGACTGGGCTCTTTTGATTCACTGTAGTAATGAACAACACACAAGCAACTCACCTTTACAAGGTGGTTACAACAAACCTCTAGGATTTCTTTTCATATGTAAAAATCGTATACACAGTATGTACAGGGTTCAACGCTAAGGATTTTTCCACTGGCCCGGTCGGGCAAGTGATTCCGATTTTTACTGGCGCTGCCAAACTTTTCACTGGCCCCACCGCAAAAAATATTAAATAAACAATATTGTTTAATAAAGTTTATTTCTAGTTATTTGTTGTTTTATCTATGTAATCTTAATAAATAAGGTTATTATACCATAAAAACTACTCACAGACATGTTAAATGTTGTTGAAAACAACTAACCAGTAAGTGATAAAATAAGAAATTAAATGAGGGTCTCTCAAGCTGGCCCAGGGCCATCGGGCAGTCCTTGTTGTTGAGGCCTGTGTATGTATGTAAATGTATATAACAATAATATAGATTTTTAGTAAATATTCAGACTTTGTGTGTCGGTTTCCCTTCCATGGCTACATAACAGGATGAAAGATTTTTGGGGTATTTTAAATCAATTTGCATTCTGAAACGTTGCATTTGCAGTGCCATTTTTTCCGAAGCATCTGAACTTTGTGCCATTGTAAACAAAGCATCCATATTTATTTGCCTTCATTCAGAGACGTAATTTCGGCCACCATGGCAGTTACCTACTCATAACAGACCCACAGATGGAGGAGAGTCATTATGATTAAACGCGATTTCATTCCCTACTGAGCCCAGAATAAAGTGCTCTCTCACATTAAATGGCCAGTCTGGAATAGCAAGTGCTTCCTAATATGCAGCAGAATCAACACATGCTGGAAAATAGACATGTGGAATTACACTGCAGCTAGACAGAGAGCAGATCATAGGGAGACGGTCATGGAACAGGATGGCGGGGTACTGGAGGAAACCGGGTTGTTTTCTAATTATTTTAAGAAATGTCATCACTATTCTTTTATTTCTCCCCACGTTGGAGAGAGGGTTATCTCAGGGAGACATTTAGCAAGGGGCGCTCCTTCCCCCCCTGTCCCCCTCCCTCAGCGGTCCGTTTTAATAGCGAGTGGCTGGCTGTGCGATGGGCTTGTTAATTTCGCTGGCTTTTCATGTGTTGGAGGATGATGAGACCTCCTCTATTAGGTAGCGTCGGCTTGTGATGTATGATGTGTGCACGGCAAGGCTTTCTGATGTTTATTCATGATTTTCAAGGCAATGTCTCAGCAAAGCTCTCTGATTTCCTTTTAAGGAACAAACTTTGTGAGATTGAGATTTCAGTTTAAAGGTGCCGAGCACTACGTCCTGCAGCGATTCAGCTCTACTTCTCTTCCCTCCTTTTTTAATCTTCCTCCCTCGTCTGATATTACCTCTGTCAGCTTTCATTTACTTGACCACCCCATGTAAAAAGATCACATGTAGTTATAATTCTGCAAGCTAGTTCTCCTTGCATGTCCTGTCCCCTGTAAAGGACACTAACATTTTTGCATCTACAATTTAGCTTTTTTTCTTCCAGAAGCTATTGCATTTTTATATTTTCATTAAGAACTTTATTAAAATGTTGTCATTATTGCAAGATAAGTGTCATTGATGCACAGCTGTCCACCATTATACTGTACATCATATTAAGATGAAATGTTATGTTGTTTATGTGTGGTTAGAGAATGTTTCCAATTCAAACAGGTTAAGGTTAACTGTCTTTAAAATAAGTGCATGCACATGGACCGCAATGAATATGGAAAATGTTTAATTGGTAGTGGTAGGACAAAGTTAATATAAAGCATTACCTAGAAAGATGTGAGCTCATTCAAATGACTTTTGGTAAATGGTGTTTTTATGACATCAGTGAAATCTGAAATCGGATTAGAACAGTTGTTTCACCACTACAAGAGCAATTCAAACCAAGTTTACATCTTAAATAACAAGTTTTGTGTAGAATAATCAATATAGACACTTTTACAAAACTAAGATCTTTAAGTGCTGTTTTTGCCCCTCAAAGTTCATTACCTTAAACACAATGTTGGCTTGTTGTTACAAACTGACGGATAAATTGGACGATTTTTTCTGGTAATCGATGGCATGTCACAAATGCTGTCAATAGAGCTTAACTTGTCTTGAACCTGGAACATTCCTTTAACTCTGCGCCAGTCGTAGAGCTGTTGAGTAATTCTCAGCCACAGCCAACAAAACCTCACTTGTTTACAGAGCAGCATAGCAGAATCTGCTTTATAGCATCTGTAATGTGAAATACTAGCGCCCATTTGTCTTGTAAATTACAATTTGATGTTAATTAAGCCACATCCATCCATCACAGTGCCACAAACATAAACCAAGATTAGGTGATGGGACTCCACCTACTGTATGAAAAAATTTGGCATATTATTTTGCAATAACCAACCAGCAAGCCTTAACATAGCGAATGCGTCATAATGTGGAAACGAAGGGCAGGAAAGACAATAAAGTGACTTACACAGAAGCGTGACCCGAAAATACATTCAGCTGTTTGTTCTGTTTTTCATAGTGAATGAATGCGACGAGGCTACAGCGCCACCTGCCTCCAGCAGAAGGCTCTAATGAGGTTGCACGCAGAGCCAGAGAGCCTCATTGTCCGGATATACTCACACACACACGGATGACAAATGGCCCCGCGCCACCACGCCGCTCCATACTAATGCCTGTTTTGGTGTGTGCGTTTGGCCGCGTGCCTCTATTTGCATACGCCAGCCAGCAAGGGTCCGAGCACCTCGCTGCGTGCTCCCCTCTATGTTTGGTGTCAGAGCCTCTGGGATATTAATAGGAGCCCTGTTTTATTTTCTGGAGCTGAAAGTGATGCAGTGGAGCGTTAGTAAAGGGAATCCGTCTCCTTGTGCTTAACATATGTAATGCCACACTAATCAGCCTTAGCTCCGCCGCATAGCGGCCCCATATTCACACAGATATGATAAATAATGCAAATGTGGCCAGCCACCGCAAATGCCAGAGTGAGCCAGGGAGCATGGAGAGTGTGCCGGAGACCAAGAGCTGGCGGAACAGAATGAGTGTTGTGCTGTCAAATTGATTTGCATGATAAAGGGCAGCCTAATTGCAACACTTAGCTGTGGCGTCCTGATAATACGCTACAGGATTATTAAAGGACGTGCGCCGGCTCTCCTTTGACTTGACTGATACACCCTGGACTATTTTTTGGTGGGGAGGAGACGGCTTGGAGGAGCTGTTTGCTGCCAAGTCCCTCAGCGTGAAGCCTCGTAGTGGCCATACAGTACAAGGCACACTTGTTTTTGCATTCTCACTTAAACACCCACATTAATTTTGTTTCGAAGTTATTTCTCACCACAGGGGTGGAACTGCACAGTTCCGATTGAAGGGTTAAGAGCAGAAGAAGAAGCCTGTTTGTGGGTGTGCGCTACAGGCGAGCCTGCTTTCTTTTTTCTTTAATAATAATAAATGATGGATGTTTCATATTAGAAAAAGGTGCAGAAAATCCAATTTAGTCTCAAGGTTTGGAGGAAAGTATAAAACAGAGAGTGGAGTTCTGTATCTCTCAGCCACTCTTTTGCTTTAATGCTCACACAGGGGCCGGCGCTCTATGATTTAATGTGGCTTGTGAAAATGGCCGCCATTATGTACACTATTAACAAATCAAGTGCTGCGCTATCCCGGAGTGAATCTCTGGCACTTATGCCGCATGGCCTTATGTCTCTAACTGATGATTTATGGACCCTGCTTGTAATGAGTGTAAGAGCTGAATATTGTGAGATTAGGGTGCTTATTTGTATTTAGGGTGGTTAACGTTTTTGTTTTTTTGCTGGTCCAGAACCAGTTTGGAGCAGTTTAATACCTCATTTTCGGCCAGTATCTGCTCTAAAATGTGAAACCAGTTAAAACCAGGTAGAAGTTGGTTTTAGCTTAAATTTCTCCATATTATTCTCTTATGTCTCCATCTTTGTGTTCCAGCTCTGGCTCCTGCTCTCTCACTCTGCTGGAATCCTGTGCTATAATGAAGCCAGCATGACCAGTAAGCTTCAGCCAGGAGGAAGTCTGGCTTTTCACTCTTGCTACAGATTGGCTAATATCCCCATGCACCGCATTAAAAAAATAAAAGGAAAAAATGGGCATTCCTATTTAATGAACCATTTCCTCCAAGCAGGGACACAAAAGCCAAACCATAAAATAACAGAGCTCGCGGAATAAAAGCAGTGTATGCTGTAAAAGGCACATTTCCTCTTTTTGTTCTCGCTGTGATAGCAGCAACGCTCAGCGCTCGCATTGAAAACACTGTTAATTCTTTTGGCCGAAGCGCAGAAGGAAAAGTTTGCTCAATTCCCTTTAGCGCTCAACAATGTCCATATGTCCATAATCTTGAAACCATTAAAATCATTTTATCATTTCTTTCAGCTCTGCTTTGATTTCTCCTGAAGGAACTTCAAGAGAGACTGGATTTAGGGCTGAATTATCTGCTTATATTACATATCCACTACAAACTCTTGCAGCAAGGTAAGAGACACGGCTAAACCAGGTCCCGCACAGCACAAGTACAATACTCATAAAGAACGGTGCGCTGACACAATCTTCAGCGTCTGGTGACACATAGAGTGAGCGCAGAGGCCTCGGTAGATCTAACACAGGCGGTCAACAAACACTCACGTTCTCAGCTCGCACATAAACAGGTACATCTGCTATGAAAAAATAACCAGCCGCTGGTACACTTCATCATAGCACGCAGATGTTTTTCTAAGTCTTTTCACACGTTAGAAATGGCTTCTGTGTCCAAGGCCGCAGCTGTGTGGATCTAATGTCTTTTTCCCCCTCTCTGCTTTGGTGAACGACTCTCGGTTGTGAACTGTGTCAGCTCTATAAAGATTTTGGTTGGAAAGGGGACAGCTCTGCGGAGTACATGTTAGTTTTATTTACGTTGAGGTTTTATCCGCGATTCGAGGCGGCTTAAGTGGGTCTCCTGCGTATTGTATTTAAGCAGCTACAGATGCTGGCCTGTGTGTCTCGGGGTCCCCATGTTGAAATTGGCTACCACATTTGAAGCCTTCATCTCGCAGAATTCCATGAATTTGCCAGAATGTTGCAAGATGCATTTTCTCTGATCCAATTAAGTCTGTCATTGCCCTTTAAGCTAACATGCGGACGTAGCAGAAACATTTATGCAGCAGTCAGAGGTCATACACCGGGGCCTCCGTGTATTGTCTTGGCCTTTTTTCCGATCTAATTTGGTGGGTTCAAGAGTTGGATGCCGGTTTTCTGACAGGCCTGTACGTTTTGAAGAACACGTAATTTAATGTGGTGACAGGCGGCGCTGGGCTAGTCCCGGCCAGAGTGACAGAGTGATTCAACAGTTCACTCTGGCTTTATTTGATCAGCGAATACCCATCAGCCCTTGGGAACGCACTGGCTGTGTGCATGGGGGCCTGGCACACTTGCAGGTGTCAGGGTAAACAATCACAAGTCAGATGTGATAGAGGAGATGAGATGCTGAGTCCAACATGGTCCGTTTTTAGCAAAGATTAGCATGCTTATTTTTATGTCGTGGCAACAATGGAGGTGTAAAGACACAAGCTCTGTTCTGTAGTATGGTGAGACGCCTTGCTGTCTGCTGACCACACAGTCAGATTTTAACCCTACAACCTTACAAGGGACCGATTGTAAAGTATTTACACATGGTATAACTATGCTTTAACAGCACACGGGATAAACTTAATTCCAATAGAGATTTATAACATGGTACTCTTAATCAGTTTTTATTAATACTCTTTTAGTATTCAATGAAAAGATAGTATTTTGTAAACAACATTTATGTCAACTCGTCTTAGAGCTTGCTGCAGTGCATTCTGGGGTTCCCTTATCCACAGAGGACAGATGCAATGCTGCCTTAAAATCTGTCCAAAACATGGTATCTTTTTTGTGTTGGAAGTGTACTTATGATGCCTCAAAATGATGTCTCAGTAGGTTTTGAACAGAACTACAGTCTCGGTGATGCAGGAAGTCAAAGCCACGTAGAGAAAACCTCAGAATACAGCAGGAGTTTGAGTGTAAAGCTCACACCCTGGACCAGATTATATTCAGATAAGTGGTGTCCCAGTCCTACTCTGTTCGGCAGGTTGAATCCTTTGATTTAGCCCCAGCTCAAAGTGACTGTTGTCTACTGCAAACCAAACCAAGCTCACCAGTCATGCCACGCGTTCCACAGTAGAGAATCTGGGATTTGAGCTCTGTGTTTGGGGAAAAGGAAGATGTCTGCCAGCATGAGAAGTAGAGCCCCAGTGGCGAGGGAGACAGATGGTGCGGACTACAGGCATCCTCCCGCTTTAATGAGAGAATGAACTGTCAGAGGTGTGCGTGTAATGACTCCCCTGCCAGCTGCTCAGTTCAGGCCCGGTGGGACGACATGCAAACCTGCAGATTCGAAGACACACTCTGACACACACACTACACCCACGGATGTACTTGACGTTTCTACACACATACACACGCCTGAGAAGCTTCTGGTTCCTGGTTTTTGAAAGTAGCCGCTCTCGTCTGAGTGATTTTGGCCATAGCTCCGATGGCGTGTTTTCAATCCTAATGCACCTGTGACAGCTCTGCCTAGCCTAAGCTAAAACGGGCAGCCTTAGTTAGTTGGAGCTCCTAACAGCACCTGCTTAGTAGTGTCAATTGGACTAATTCATCAAGACACTTTCCACATACCAAATGAAACGTGTCAAAGAGGCTGAGTATTCAACAGAGCAGGCCAGTAATTCACATATATAGTACAGACCATTAGTTTGGGAGCTTTGGTTTACATCTTATTCTGCATAGATGGGGGCTATCATTAACATTGCTATTTAGACAACACTTTAAGGCATCATATCAATATTACAGCATAAAGAACACTAAAACACAACTATTTGTCATTTGTGATCATATTTTTTCATTGTCGCTTCAAGCAGCGTTTTTCAATCTTGATGATGCCATGGACCCCCAAATTAGATTTACCTTTTGAGAGGTTACCCTTTCTAAAATATATGTCCATCTATAATATTTTATGTGTAAAGAAACATTTAAACTTTGTTAGATCAATAGTAAATTTTATACATTATAAAAACAAAATAGTTTTAACTTTCACTATGAGAAACTCACTAGAAAGAGTCAAATATGAACAATTCTGGAAACCATGCCTGTAGCATAAAAGCAGATAAACACTTATAATATTGACTTTTACAAGGTTTGCTTGATCCTTTTTCCCTGACATTTTCGCCCCCTGGGGGTCCCATGACCCCGGTTTGAAAGTACCTGACCTACAGGAATAGTTCACCTGTAAATACGTTTTCATAATTTATTCACACTCCTTATTTTTCAAACCTGTATATGACTCTTTCTTCTGTCTCACAGATTTTTTGAGGAATTTGGTTTTGTGTCCAAACAATGGAAGCCAATGTGGTCCAATGTTGTTTGGTTACCATCATTACCATCATTTCTATTTTTGCGTAAACTTTTATTTCAACATCATTGCTAGTATCTTCTAGATTTAGCAGTTAAACATTAGCGATTTCAGGATGAACTCAAACATTTTTTATCTAATATTTCCAATACCAGATTATCTGACGTATGTCATCCACATTAATTATAAAGCACTACACTCATACTTGTATTATCTTTTTCAATTTTGGAAAACAACTCAAATAAACTGAGAACCACGAAAACTATGAAAAAGCAATTGCTGAGCAGTAAATCCAGACTGGCAACACAGAACCAATGAAGTATGTCCAGCCTTAGAGTCTTGATATCTCCTGACAATATTGGAATGCTCTATTTTAGTTAAAACACTGTCTTTAAAAGACAGCTGACCATATAGGTAGCAGACATAAAGGCAGTTCAATAGGTTTTGGGACAAATAGCTAGTATCATGACCAATAGCATCTCTTGGTTCTAAAGGCTTATCATCATATTGTGGAGGATGATTGACAGTTGACCTTCACACAAGTTCATGCCGTGGAGACATGCAGGTGACCTCTGCGGCCTCAGCTATGCCGTATTAATACTAATCTGATAGAATTACCAGGAACCAATTTATGTGCAGCCTGGTGCTTGGGCAGCAGTTAAAGAGATAAATGTTACTACACTGCCTGGTGCTGCAAGGGGACTGCAGATTTCAGCGGTAGAATGTGCCATCGGTGCAGCCTCGGCCTGCAAATGTGAAAGGCCAGGAGGTGAAGCAGCAGCATACAGGAGGCACGTACAGTAGGTTAGCTTACAGTGCCACTGCTTGGCCCGACTCAAACCCTTCCACTCAGCTCCCTCATTAGCCATGTCGAGCAGAAGGGGAGAGAGAACGTTGAAAAGGGCAGTGCTTTAAGGTCACTTAAGAAAAATACAGACACAGTTATGTGGGGAGAGGAAAGCATTGATCAAACTGCACGCTTTTTGTGCTTCAGATCATTTTAGGGGAAAAGCCACCCCATGGGAAAGAAAATTCCCATATGAGGTCTGTTTATTGTGCCGGCTTCCCACATTTTTCATCTGATTTGTCCAACCCTGAAGTATCTGACCTCTGCCACCATTATAAATTTTTTAGCACTATGCTTATACTTTATGTCAGCAATTGTGTCTTTTGTCTGTTTTTATTTGTCCTTAGGATGTTTAGAAGAAACATCTGAGACAAAGTTGATGCTTCAAAGAACAAAGGCTGGGAACTCTCCTGAGCTGCGAAAGAGCAACTTCTGAGCAGCAGAGCAAGGTTGGTGACCCATCACACGTGTTCCAACCCTCTAGAGTCAAACGTAAGAGATGACAGTTCGAACATTTGTCATTTAATTTTTCGGTCACTAAATTGTGTCTCGTTGGTCTGTTTTATGTAATCTCAGATTCCTGGGAGAGACATCTAAGACAAAGTTGATAGATTAACAAAATATAAAAGAGAACTCTACCAAGCTATGAAAGATCTACTTCTGAGCAACAAATCGCTGTTGAAAAGCTGGAAGTGTCCATGCTTAGACATTTGATGTGCCCAAACAGCCTCAATTGCCTTTTGTATCTGAATTAAGCTATAGAAATAATCGTCTGGGTTTTATAATATCCACAAAAAAATGTGTTGATAGTAATAAGGTTACTATGACAATCTGTTGGGAAATAATACAACAGTTGCCCTACAGACCTGGTCATTTTTTGTTAACAAATATATAGCTGCTGTCCTTCTGAAACATCTCCATATTTCATGATTTTTCTTTTTCTTACCATAAATTATTATTATTAGTCACCTTTTATGTTTGTCACTGGGTGCTGCAAATATTTATCCAATAAGCAGTATTAAAATGTGTTTGATAACTTCAACAACACAGTATTTAATCATTTTAAAAGTACAGTGTTTTTTCCATTTCCTGAAAAAAGCAAATTTGGACATCGTTTTTTTTTGGAAGGCAACGATATATAAAGTATTTAAACCAGAACATTCCTTTAAAGCACAGGCAATCTCAGATTACATGTACTGCATAATGTTAAACGTTTACGAATTGGGCAGATGCTTTCTCCAAAGAGACTCACATTGCATTGTACTATACATTTCTGTTTTGAATATGTGCAATCCAGTGGGATCGAACCCATGTCCTTTGCATTGCTAGTGCCATGCTCTAACCACTGAGCCACAGGAAAGCTATAAAGGAAACAAACAGGCGATTTCTCGTATTAAAGACAACTTAAAGTGGCGCCCCTGTTCCCGCAGTGCACACTGTAGGAATGGATGTTCTCTGTTCTGTTAAAACATAGTGTCAGCAAACACACTGCCAATACTCTGGGTTATACAGCATTTGAGTCAATTCTGGACTGATGCAACACTTGTGTTGGTGTAGCTCCTATAAAGTTAATCAATTCCAAACCCTTTGACTGCAGCAACATCCAGCAATGGAGATGTAAGTCTAGGATCTCATAGAGATGCATAAAGGCCTCTTGCTGAGAGATCCAAGAGCTCTGTAGATAAGGAGAACATGGCATGACTGTGTCTGAAAAGGTCAAATGCTTCTGGAGGGCAGAGTTAGCCAAAAAGTGAACTGAAAGCAGATTTCTCAGCTTTTGTCAATCATTGGCAAAGCCGATCCAGTTATGGCCCGCCACGGCTCTGTTTGGACTCTAAGTTAAGAGTCTCTGTCTATGCTTTGCACACGCTTTCGATTACTAATGAGCTGGACATTAACAGCAGTTTGTTCAGAGATATATTTCCCGTTCTCCGTTGTTAAACCGCTTTAATGGTTTTTCACTCAGTGCTGGTTTATTGCCTCATTTTTCATACTGTCCAAAGATCCTGCTACAGGCTTTTTGTGTTATTTGATGTAATTCATCAGGATATACTATCTCGAAGTGCAATCGTACATGCCAGTTGTTGAAGCGTACACCATACAGGTTTAGCTGTAAACAGTCAATCTGCCTGCCTGCATTTTAATTTCCTTGTTTTATGTTCTTTAAATCCAAACATTTTCTTAGTAGTCGATCATTACATATTTTGAAAGTGCTCAGATAGGGAGAAAGATAAGACTCTCCTACTGTAACAAGAGCATAGCTGCTCCTCCAAACAATATTGCTTTAGTGCAGGTCTGCATGATAAAAATATGCTTATGCATATTAATGAGGCCACTTTGCATAATGTCGGCTTCACGTGACGTGCTCGGCAGAATACAGACACCCCGTCTCTTGTACTTTACTTAGGCGATGCATAAATAATGCTGTTTTTATCACATTGCTTCATACATGGATCTCCTGTTAAACTTGTCTCAACTTCACACGCCCCTGCGGCCATGCCTCCCCCATTCCGACACACGCACGTTCTTAAAAAACATACGGTTGAGGTGTGTGTGATGCCAAACGAGGTTCTCGTTACCCCCCTCCCTTTTCGTTCTTGCAAGCTTTTGGAAGAACTACAGCGACATCTGCATGTATCATGGCTCAAAAGCGCCAGGCGGATACCCGCTGCGAGCGGGCTCTTTCTGCCAGCCTGCCGCCCCCATGCCCCACAGCTCTCATTACAGCTTTCATAAACATGGCTAATTGCACGTTCTGCATCCTCTGAGCATTTGCATATTTTAAGCACCACCCGGGGGCGTTTGTTAGGATGAGACGTGGGCACGACGGCTATAGGGATTTTGCCGTTAGCGATTACGTAAGTTATTTTAGAGCAGACGAAGCGGGGAGTGTAAATTTATATAAATACTTACTTTTTTAAATGATTTTAAGAACATTAGTATCCTGTAGATTTTGTGCGTTACACAGGACTTTTTTAATTCAGAATTTTATATATATTTTTATAAATAATTGTATTTTTTGTATACGGTTATAAATTATATATATACTATAGTCAGGTTTTTTTTGGCTAAACGGTCCAGTCAAATTTTTTCGCATACATAAGTCATCTCTTCCCTTAATTAATAGTACATGTAAGCGTGTGTGTGTGAATGCACATTTGTGTTGGGAACAAAGCAGCTCTTTTATATTCTTTCTACATGACAGTGTGCCAGACATAATGACAGCGAGCATATTTAACCAGAAATAAAGGATCAATTTCGCCAAATGATTTAATACAGGCAATCAAGGTCTCGGCAAGCATACTGATTATGCGCATAGTCTGTTTGATGGCTGGTTGGCAGAGGGGGCAGATGTGAGTGTGTTGGATTTGTTTCATACAAGCGAAACCTGCGACAGAATGCCCCCAGCAATTCCCACGCTATTCCCTCCAAACCCGTGTTGCCAGTTCCCGCTGCCCGGTTTAGCGGGCACCCGTTTGCCAACTTCTCACATCCAGACATTTGCATAAAACGTATTTAATATTTCACAGTAAATAAACTCAAATAGCCCCATATCTCCTTGATAAACATAATTGAAAACATTGTTTAAACGTGTACTGCTCTGTTAACGATTGCATCAAACACTTTGAGTGTACAGGTATACTTTTCCTTTGCGTGTAAAAGTGGCATATTTGGCCTTGTTTCGTCAAAATTAATCCGTTGATTACGAACGCATGTATCCGCATTCACTCGCCGCGTAAACAGTACTCTCGTTCCTTCGAAGATGCTCAATTAATCCGCATATGACAGGCTGAGTGAGCCCCTCCTTCTTTTTTTTAATTAACGTTGAATTAAAATGAATTGGCAGGATGCCGGAAAGCAGGCACGCAGCTTTGAAGATTCGCATAATGAGTTTGCTCTTTCCTTTTTTTAACACTTTGCGCTCCTCATTTCCCCACTCCCTGTGCTCCGCTGCCAGTTGCCAGTATGCCTTAGCGATTTAATGATATGCAAATGAAATATGCATAAAACCATTCTGCTGTACGATGATTAAGCGCCCAGGACATTAGCAGGTGCCCTGCCATAGGTCTCTTGTTGTCTCCTCTTCATTTTGCTTCGCCCGCAAACGGCGCCTCTATAACAAAGCTCGGCACTAATAACAGCAGAAAACTAACCATTTTAATAATGACGGTAATATCCAATCGTCAGAAATTAAATCCTGTGCAGCATTTTTCTCGCCCATGTTTTGTAATATCCACATCCAGGGAAAGCAGAGGTCCTTGGCATTTGAAGGATTTGGCTGCAGTGAGCAGGGAGAGAGGGAGAGACATGCTGAGTTTTCCTGGGAAGGACTTATGAGAGACTAGCATAGCCAAGCATTGCAGTTGCTTTTCTGTGCTTGTTTGCATGTGGTATTATGTGTATGTTGGCTCACAAAGAAGGAAAATATTCTCCCTTTCTTTTCCTTTTGCCTCTCTCTCTCTCTCTCTCTCTCTCTCTCTCTCTCTCTCCCCCTCTCCCTCCTTGTTTCTGGCAGCAGTTTTTTTCTTCGTTTTTTTTGTAATCCATTTGTATAATGAGGACGAGACGCAATTAACTTCCCCCATGGAATTAAAATAAAAGACAGATCATCCAAACCTCATTAGCTCCAAACGATTATATCCACACGTGTTCCGCGGCGACAATTTAAAAAAATTAAAATAAAACACACAACAAGAATAACGAATTAATTCACTAATTTAATGCGCGACAGATTGTTAATCGATCGCCTTGACCATGCCCAAAAAGATGCCACCATTTGCCCAGCCTATCCTTCCTGATGGCAGCCTTGGTTCTGTCATCTTGGTGGTTATGCCAAGGCTGTGTAGAAAGCACAAAGATCTTATAATCCCTCCCTTTGGATGACTTCTTCAATTATTCATATTCCACAACCGTGCCCCTTTGTCCAACAAAAATCCAGAGGCATGAGAACCGAAAGTTTAAGTTTGGAGTATCCACTCGTCATTAACGCGCTCTGATGAGCCTCCTTCCCCTGCGCTAATTGCCGTATTAATTTTCGCCTTGCATTTTAATCAATGAAAACGAACTTAACGAAATCATCCACTCTCACTGATTGCGGCGCCGGCTACGGTTGGCTGTGTGCCCGATGCCCGCTGTCTCCCGTGGTGCCAGGGCAATGTTCCTCCGAACCCTGCAGGTACCAGCACCAGCTCTCAGAAAGGGCTAGTTCTGCGTTGTGCCCAGTTATGTACCAAAACAAAAACAAAACGAACGGGAGGAGTTTGGTTTCTTGATTGGGTGGCAAGTAGAGGGCATGTAAAATAGGGAGGGGACAGGAGGGGTGCCAAAAAGGTTCCCATAGCCCCCCTGCCCCATTTGGCAGAGTTACAGACGGGTTGGTCTAGAGGTAACCGCCTTCCACAAGAGTCTGATGGTGTGATTCTGTGCCCCCTCCATTAAGTTCCTGCCTAGCTGTTGTGGGTGCCACCCCCCGGTCTCTCGTCTCCCATACTGGATGATGGCGTAAAGAATCTTAGCCATTCATCTCCCTGGTGATTGCTTTGAATTTAGATAAATCGCACACGCCTGCCTCCTTCCTATTCTGACATATCTTTGTTTGCTGTTCAAGTAGAGTTTCATGCTTCTTGTCATTGTATTCTTCTTATTTTTGTTTTGCTTTAGAAATGTTTGAAAGTCCGTTTACTGGAAAAAACGAATGAAACGTCCAATGATCTTCTCCGTTGAGCGAATTAAAACCGGTTAATGCGTCGTTAAGACGAAACGCATAAATTAATCCCCATCTGGTTGGTTGATTATAATTTTATGTTGTGGCTCATTAGTATGCATCCTCATGTTTGCTGTTTCTCTTTTTTCCCCCTTTTCTGTGTTAAGCTTTTGTAAACAGCTGCTGTTCTGCCGTTGGCACCGTCCCCCAGGTCCTCTCGCAATGCCCGTAGTAGACGTTCTTCAATGCAATGGTTGGTAGGCGGTTGACGAGGTGGTGGTTTACGTAGAGAAAAAAATGAAGTAGTTAAGGGGGAGTGCGGTTGGCACAAAAAGATGAAACCTCGTTACACGCCTCCCCTTTTCGCACAACAGCTTGCTGCTTTAGTTTTGTTTTGTCTCCGCAAATTTGTTTTCATTCAAAGCCGCCCAATTGCCTTAATGAATCCGTCGTGCTAATTAGCTGTGCAAACTTTTCTGTGTTTAATTAGTCTACAAAACGCGCCCCCATTGCCTTTTGTTTGTTCTTCATTCCAGATTTCTTTGCCAGCCGAACCGCATCGGGTACGTCGGCTAACGTTCGCCGATCTAGTGGATTCTCCATCTTTACCCGAGAGATGCCACTGCAGCGATCCTGGCATCCTGTTTAATAAAAACACCTCTTCGCGTTGGCATCTCGGGGAACGGGTTGCTGCGAATCATTTTTCCGGAAATATGGCACGCATATCCATCCCATTTTCCGACGTCTGCGCAGTGATTGCGAGCATGAAAGTTGGCATGGCATCTGCTGCCTAGCTGGCAGACTGCCTGCTTGGCACAGGGAATTGCGCTGCAGGAGAGAATAAGCGAGGAAGAGAGAGGGAGGGGCTTCCTTCTGCCCCACCTCCGATGCCAGGCAGCGGACAGCGCCACCATTGCAAGTCTGCATACTTCGTATCTTTTCAGTCCTGTGGGGTAGGTTCTGTCCAACTGCCATTTGTGTCCATTGCTGTACTTTGTGTCATTGATGCTGGGTGGAGATTCACCATAACGATTGTGTTGTCTCTTCCAGTCTGATGCCAGGCAGTCATTATCAACGTCTTCAAATTTGATGTTTTGCATCCTCCGTAATCATGAGCAGCAGATGTTGTTCCCATCCTTTTCGTAAGTTTAGAATCGTGGAGCCCCCAACGGCGATCCTACTTCTGATATTAGTTGGATACGCGTCGCTTAAAAAAAACGTCCGCTCTCCCTTGCCAATATAAGCCAAATGGCGCAAGTCGTCATGTTTGTTTCGTGTCTACCCGTTCGCCCCCCCAGAGTGAACACCATTCCGCCTTGGTGCTACCACTGAGTGGATGGCACCGTGCCAGCTTTTCATTGCCACGATCCGCATTTGCAGCTTGTTTCTCGCGCTCGCCCATCCCCTATCCTCCTCTCGTCTTTTCGCACCCTCCTCTCCATCTCGTTCAGCTCTGCCAGCACAACCCCCAACCGCCCCCCCAACTTTGTTCTATAAGCCTGACATTAATTAACATACGGGTTAATTGATTCTAAAAGCTGATGAATTGTTCGTAACGTCTGTCGGAGGCAAGCTACCTCTGCTACCGGCTGCGTGCCCCCGCAGCCCCATTAGGCTGGCATCGCCCGCACATCTCGCCCTTCCCTCCATGCGGGTGCTCAAAGCCCTGCTGCCCAGCATCTGCGGTGTAGACCTGAGCGAGCGCTGCCACAGCTCTTCTGTACTCTGGGAAAGGAGGCTGCTTATTGGACTATAGCCGATCGCAGTTGACGTTTGCTGTCTAATGCCTCTGCAGAATGTTGCATGACATTTGGTTATAAATAATCAAATCCTTTTGGTAACCACCTCCTTTGTTGTTTTTTCATATTCTTTCACTCCATCTCACAGTGCACTTTTACTCACACCAGGTCTCCTGAAAAGTTATCCTTTAGGATTCGTTTTGGCTATATTTGCTAAATGTGCAAATGCATTTTTATCTGTTCACTAATCTATAGTGCATTTAATGCACAAGAGTTGGTGAAAAAACAACATTGCTATTGATTTTAAATGATAAACTTTATTCCGTGCATAATTATCCTACATTATTTTGTGCGTTAACAATGCTGGAAACCCTTATGCGGTTTAGTACTTAATAAGCAGGGTCTGTCGTATTTTATCAAGTCATTTTCAATACAATAATTATCAGATATTATCACTCCGCTCTTTTTTTTATATTTGGTGCTGTCGAGGCTAAAAACACCAGAGCGTTTTAAACTATTTAATAAAGTGATTTCAGCTTGGCTCGGTCACCCCATTGCAATTAATTAGTCCGGCTGCATCAGTGTACTCGCTCTCATTAAGAGGTGTATATACACATCAGCACTCGTCTTATTTTAGAGCAACGGCAGTTTGTTTTTCCTGTTAATGTGTTGTTATTAGCTTTTAATCTGGTGATGTATCTATGCAAGGTAGTCTTTTTTGTAATTGACTTTTACTATTTTATTTCACCATTCCTTGGCAAGTATGTCCTTGTGTTGTTGTAAAGCAATGTGTGTGTTTGTGAGAGAGAGAGAGAGAGAGAGAGACTGGCATACAAGTCCAGCAATGCTCGATGCGACATTCTTTTCACTTTCTCATCTTTTAGTTTTTTTCATTATTAAATAAAAAGGAGCACAAGGCAACTCGGGCAACAAGAGGAATCCATTATGCAAATAGTCTGCTATTTGCATAATGTCTTATGCCAGGAATATGCAAATGAAGCATATAATTTATGAGTGCCTGCGTCTGTCTGAGTGTTCCTATGAATTGTTTTTTATATTTGTATTTGTTTTTCCTCTATTCTCTTTATTCCTTTCTAAACTGGCACGGGCGACGGGCACGCACCATACCCTTTGAAAACAATTGCAAACTGTGGCCAATGAGTGCGAAAACTTGACAGCAGCTGGTGATGCAGGTGGGGGGGGGTTGGGGTAGCAGAGACAGGGAGACTGGCACAATAAATTGCCTTTTCAAATGGGCGCCAGCAGAAGGCAGTTTTCTAAAACAACAGCAAATTGAATACATTAGCGCAAAACAAAGAGAAATGCAAATGCCAATGTCTTTTAAGCCTCATTAAGGGGGAAGTTACACGCTCCCTGTCGTCCCCCCGCGATTCGGTGCCGCCCTGCCCACTTGGCTGAGCGTGTGCCCCTCTGAAGAGCTGCCAGCTTTGCTTCTTCCCCCACAGGAGTGTGAGGAGTCATTCGTGATGTTAGCTGCGTAGTGCAGATTCAAGAGAGAGGGAGAGGGATGTGGCGATAGGCTTCACGAAGAAATGTAAATGCGTATGTAGGTACGTGAGAGCACATGCTTCTCCAGCACCCAGGAATGCCAATGCTGCCTTGGCCAGAGTCGTGCATCAGGGACCGTCATCGTTGGATATGCCCGGCTGCCTGCGTTCTCGCTGATCCCATCCCGCCAACTCTTTGTGGCTTCTCTTAATCACCGGCCTGTTGTGCATTGTTGATCTCATCATGATGTGACACGCCGCAGAAACGAAGCAGAGGAAGAGTCTTTTACGTCGGTTTTGTAAGAATTAGACTGGCGACGTGTGAAGGAGTTTTTGTTACTTTTGGTTCTTTATTTTTGTGCTGTTGGTCTTCAGGCCTCCTCTGCAAGTATGTCTCACCTGGCGTCTGGTTTTGTTACTCAGGATTCTGCTTGAATGTTGTTTTTGTGGAACTATTTTCCTAACATCGATTTGGATTTGGAATGGTGATGGCATGAAACACTGGTTTCCTGGATTACTCATTGCCCTGGGGATGTTATCTATCACTTCTCAAACATTTCTTCAGCTTCATGGCCAGCTTTAGGCAAAAGTGTACTTAACTGTTTCCAGAGCTCATTTTCTAAGACCACAAATTATGTAGCAACTGCATTGGACACTGTCTGGGCATCTGGATGGGTATGAAAAACCTTGGGAGATCTTGTCCTTGGTATCAAAGTTTTTTTCCCGCTGTGGTGCTGTGTCTCGGCACGTCTCCTGCTTTGAGATTCTGCTCGGAATCTCACTGAGCCATTGTTAATTAAAGCGCAGAGATCATTATACGTATCCGTTTCATTCGGCCGGCATTTCTGCCTTAAGACACAAGTTCGTTTGGCTCGTGAATATTAGCGCAATGTAATTGGTAAATGTATCATTTTTTTGTAATAGCCGTCCCTTCTTTATATCTTACATTGCCGTTAAGCTATCATCTTAATTATGCAAGGCAGACGTTTCATTATTCGCTTGCATAATGATGAGATTGATGGAGAAAATGAAACAGCCGTTTCTTTAAATCATAACCATCAAACCAAACCCAGCAATGTGTTTATTTATTTACATTTCCTTGTCTATATTTTTTTAATTTTCTTTTTATTTATTGTTGTTTTGTTTTATAATGTTGTAAAAACTGTAAATTCCTTTTTTATTATTATTATGTGTGTGTGTGTGTGTGTGTGTGCTTGTGTGCTCTACAAAACATACCAAAAATAGCGTGATCATCTTGTTCACATTTACTAAGCTTTATTTTAACGTGCTTATTTATTTAAAAATTGTCATGTAATGTATTTGTAAGCATGTGTGCAACATTATTGTTTCATTATTTGTTAAACCAAAGAAAAATATGTTTTAATGTAGTCCGGAGAAAAGCATTAAAGCATTAAAATACCTCAACTGGATTCTGTGATTTTTTTTCATGAAGATTAAAACAAAGACATTTTGTAATGACAAAAAATGTCTCACATGAGTCAGCAGTTTGTGAAAGCATAAAGTATACCGTTAGGTTACTTTGTGATGATGTGATGATACCATAAAACCTGAACAGAACTATGTTGGTGGTATATACCCTTGATCAGTTTTTGACAAATATAACATGATCCCTAAAACTTTTTTTTGGCTAAAATGAATAACAACGAAATTCCCCATATTGTTTTATTTCAAAAAAGGCATTTAAAGTGAACATTAGTTTTGTACTATCGAATAAAATGCAGCATTGCATTATAGCATGTAAAATTCTAATCTTTTTTAGAAACTAAAATTGATTGTAATCTGAACACTCAGATTCATAATTTCTGCAAGGCATCACAACAATACTTTAAAATACTTTTATGGTTTTTCATAAAATCATGGTTATTTAAACACTTCAAATCTTTTGAATCTCTAACATTTAACATTCTGGACACCAAAATTATATTGTTGTGTTCTGGCACTATTCGAGCACCGGTGAATCGCATACAACAAATGCGATCTTGTGCATGTGAATAATTTATTGCGCTGTATAATTCTTTTCTAATTACTTTTTACATTGCGGTAAAGCCATGGCTTTAATTATGCAAAGCAGACGGTTCATTATTCACTTGCTAATGAAGCTATATAGTGAAACCCTCTCTCAATCATAGAACAAATCTCTATAGGATAACGTTAGTGTTATATTTGTTTTATTGTATTCTTTGATGCATTAGTTTTATGTCAAGGCAAACTGCAAAACAGCTTCTTGTGTGTTTTATAAATACTTTAATGCAGATATGTGTTCCAGTAATAGAGATACTGTATTCTCTTTCGCATACAAACATTTTCACATTACTTTCTATATATATTCTGCCTTGATTGAAGTGTATTTGTAATTTGTGTTGGTTTCAGTAATTGGTGAGATGACCGTGTCAGCGGCGCTTAATTAATTTTCACTATATATTTTATGCGATTTGATCACCTCTGTCAATCTGCCTCCACAGTTCCGTCTTCAAAGATGTACTTGTAATTATATGATTTATAATATAGCGCTGCAGAATTAAATATGTGAATGAGAGAACACAAACGCTCTTGACACATTTAGTTTTATGTTTATTTTAACAGATACAATGTTTGTTTATCTTGCAAAAATGTACGCCACCTCAATTTCTCCTATTTTCACTGCGTAAAACGTATCAGTACCTCACACAATGTTGGTTTTAAACCACGTGATTGTTCGAATAAGTAGTTTGAACGGATTTTGTTTGTGATAATAATCTCTCTCAGGACCGTGGTCCATCACTCAGTTTTCAAGGACTCTTCTTTAGCAGTCATGTATTCAACCTGGCTTTGTAATTGTGATGTATTCTCAATGTTTTTCTGATGAGATGAGTTTTCATCAAACCGGTCATATTTAAAAAAAAAATTTACTCTAGTCCTCTGTAGTTCCTTTTAACACTTTGGTAGATGCTTGCTTAGAATTCGATTTTCTTTTTGTTCAAATTTTATGTTTTTCTTTATTACAACGCCTTTCCTCAATGTCACAAATCTGTAGGTTAACTAACAGTACTGTATGTGTGCATAGGGAGAGAAAGCATCTCTTAACCTCCCTGACTTACATACTGTGTCCTTTTCTTTTGTTGTTGTCAGTGTATGTTTTTTTATGAAAGCCATTCAGGGCCAGTGCTGGACACTATATTATTACAGTCATACAGGTCCAGGTCGGATCTTTTAAAACACATTCTATTCATTACAGACCGACTGGGCACTTGAGATACGCTCCCACACTGGAATGAAACATAGTACTAGATTACTGTCCAAACCACTCTTGCTCCTTCACATTCAACGTGCACCTTGACCCAGCGCCGTATGTCACTTGGCAAGGGTTTGTTTCACAAGATGCTCTCCCATAAAACTGGCAATCTAGCTTCGGCTGTGTGAAGGTTTTAGCGTGCGGAGTAACAGCTCCTCAGAGCTCAAAGACACAGATTGGCCCGGCCATGAATAATTTTGGCGGCCCTCTGAAAAAATGAAGATTGGTTCTGTGAGGGTTCAACTGCTCTCTGTCATGATAATCACATAGGTGACCCAAAAGACTTCAGGTTAACAATCATATTCATAAGTGGATGGGGGAGCTTGTTTTGTGTTCTGCCGATATGAACCAGCAAATGTTTTTGTGTGTTGCTCATTGGTTGTTGAGACATCACTACTGATCACATGTAATTCAGGTTTTTTGGGGGGTTTTCTGCCAGAAGTATCAATCAAATCCATTCATCTTTATTTTGATCTAATGCCTAAAATTACCCAAATGCTCATTTAACCCATGAAAAACACTACCATTTAGATTTTTTTCATCTAGTTAATACTGATCATTTCTCTTGTTTCTGTCTGCCTGGGACGTCTACCACTAGTCATGTCACTGATGATGGAGCCCAGTCAGGATATCTTAAAGGAACAGCTTGAGAAGTCTGTTTCAGACCAAGGAGCCAAAGCTAAAGTATGTAAACTACAGTGCCATTTAACACGCTTCCATATAGAATCTAAATAAATTATATAAATAGGGAGATAAATGCTAAGGTAACACAACCGAAATGATTCTTCATAAGGGATTGTTCTGAAATGCTTATGGTAGGGAGCAATTGTTTTAACCGTCACGTACATGCATACGTCTTATGTAAAGCCAAGCTAATGTCTTATAAAAATATCATCAAGCTTCCATATCTGAACCAACAAATAGTTTTGCTTCAGAAGACATTTATTAACTTATATCTCATAACTATTCATGCGACACGTAAGAACCATTCGGCATGCCACCATTTTTAAATACATCGGTTTGCTCTTTTTACATTTCATTAACCTAGTAATTTGGATTACTTTAACGATTGATGTGTGTGCTGTTCAGAGCTTCAACATTTTGAGTCCATTAAAAGAAAGTGTATAATATATTTGTTTGTGTTTTATGGAAGAGAGGATGGCATCAGAGTAAATTTTTGAAGAATGTTCTTTATCACTTTTCTTTATACTATTTGAAGAGTTTATTTGTGACAGAGTCGCTGGCGGTGTGAACGCACAGTTGCACAGTAAAACACAATAAAAACGTGAATGCATAATAAAGAACATGAAAAAAAACTCTGTATTTGGAAGAGTCATTGGTTTGGGACCTGTGATTCCTAAAGGTTGCCTAGTAGGTTTTGGAACAGTGCTGATATTTATATATACAGAATACAGTGGTCCTGACATTCCCATGGTTTTTGTGTTTTGATTTTCTGCAACTGCCCGGCTGGACCAGAAACACAGATATCCCTGAGGCGATCTGATGCTTGGTTAGGCAGTTATGCTAACTATTGCATGACTTAAGAGCCTACATAAGGAGAATGGTGAATAATTCACAGTGTTTGGCAGATCTGTAATTATAGTAAGAGCATCTTGTAGAAACCGTCATAATTCATCCACACTGCCCGTGTGTGGTAAACAGAACTGGCATGTGATGAGGAGGGACAGGAGGGACATGATGCTGAGGCCTATCGTGGTCGTGTTCCTTCATTTAGCCTGAAGGGAAATGAGGTCATGCACTTGTATGCTAATGTCGTTGTATCATGAGCGGTAACAGTTACTGTATCGAGGTCAGTTTTTCCAATTGTTGTTGAAGGAATATTCTGTGTTATTTACAATTGAGGATTTTTCATATGGCATGACTTATTTCGCCATCTGCTCTTACGAAAATTCACCATGTTTTTTTATAGTAAAAGTCAGATTGTTTACTCTTCGTATAACCACGGTTTTATTACAAGTATCGTGTCTAAATAATAAATATGTTTTTTGGTTTATTTGTAGTAAAGAGGTATGGTGACATACACTATACTGTAATGTTTATTGGCATTCAAAAAGCAGCATAATAGTAAAAGTACATTTAATCTCAAGCCTATATGGTTATGTGTTATGAAAGGAAAAATGCGCTATAGTTGATGTTAATTTGGTTGAAAGTCTTAATTTGTTTGATAGATGCTCTTTGCTATGGGGCTAGACTCGGTGGCTGCAGACGAAGTCCAGGCATTAGAGCGAGTATCGATTCTGCATATTTAAACAGCTCCAAACTAAGAGAAAGGCTTAAAAAGGCCAAAGCTAATTAGTCACTTGTCAATAATTGACACTAAGATGTATGCAGTGTGACTAAAACCATCGACTCTGGGCTTTGATTGAAAGGTGCTTTATCTGTTACAGATCTGAACGGAGATGTGTTCTTTTCCCTTCATCCTCTCCAAGTGAATTAGAGCACGCGACCTCTGTAGATGAATCATTAACTTAAAGAAGACTGTGTCTGTTTCATCAGTCATTGAATGCTTAGTAATAGACTGTCAAATTGCTGCCTCTGGGTACTAGCGTGATAACCTTGGCCGTGATCCACATGCACACACACTCCTCTGGCTTGGAGTTGGGTGATGCCAGCTGTCAGGCTTGGGAAGAGCGGTTCAGTTTAATGTCTAGCTCAGTTCCTGGAAGTCTGCTGAACAGGAAGTGCATCCCAGTTTATGATTTGATGTAAAGGTGGAAATCTCAGTGTAGTCGGAGGTATATGATGCGTCTGCAAGTCTTCATCACGGTCCGGTGTCCTTCCTGCCTTGAACAGACATGTTTGAATGGGATTCCAGTTTTATTTTTGTATACTGTACATACACTGCGCATTAAAGATGCTTTATTTTATTATGGATTTAGATTATGGAGACATTTTTATTTTTAGGGGAGGCTGATAAGAAAAACATCACTATTTCTTCTACTCACGCTACAATCTCCTAATCTACACTACCATGATTCAGATTTTAAAGTCACTTACTCATTCAATATTTATCCAATGTTTTAAATTTTTTTGAGTTATGATAACTTATTAAAATAGTTTTTAAATGGAAATTAACTATCAAAAGTTTATTGTAGCATCTTTACCTTTACCTAGAATTTGTAGAAATGTCCTCTGGGCAATTTATCAAGTGGCTTCTTTGGGTTCTCGACCTGAGATGCTTTAAAAATAATCTAAAAGGAGTTCCCATCTGTTCTGTGCTCTTTCTGGCTACTTTTTCTCAGTTGAAGTCATTTATTTCCAAAACAATAAATTGCACAATTATATATTTTTTCTAAAACATTTTGAAATTATGGATAGTGCACCCGGAAAAACTGCACTTCTGTGGAACACAAAGGAAGATAGTTTAAGAAATGTAATTTTGTGGACATACAATGAAAGTCAGCGGGGGTAAATGTTTTTTGTTTACCAACATTCTTCAAAATATCTCCTTTTGTGTTCCAAAGTAGAAAGAAGCTCACACGGGTTTGGAATGAAGGGTGTGTAAACGACAAAGGAATTTCCAGTTTGTGGTGAACTATCCCTTTAAATCTTTAGATCATGAAAAACATTTCAGTCAAGTGACCCTAAACATGTGAATACTAGCTTAAATATGAAAATGTCACATTTGAGCTGTGAACATCACTGATACCTTCAATTGTGAAACTTATTACAAAGTTACATTTGTAATGTGGGCTTATAATATGTCATGTTAAGAACCGCTCCACAAGGTTATACTACTGTATATACCTGTCATGACCAACGTGTTTTCTGTGGAGAGAGATGTATTATTGTCAATCAGGACATAATATACGTTCTCTCCAGTCTCGTCATTGGCCCCGCCTCTTTCGTTCCTAGTATTGCTTTCCACCTGTGTCTCATTCCCCACACCTGCCCATTGTTATCTCCTCCGTTAGTCTCCCTATTTAATGCCCTCATGTCTATTGTCTTGTGCTCGTTCGTTTTGGTTGTGTGCTGTGTTCCAAGTTCCCTCGGTCATGTTCCAAGTTCCCTCGGTCATGTTCCAAGTTTTTTCCACCACGTTCACGACAATACCCAAATGAATGTGCAACGAATGGGTTTGGTTTTTCCATGAATTACTTTGTATAGGATGGCATTACGATTTATCCCCAATGACATTCTGAAGAATTGTACGCTTTCAACTTTGGCAACAGTTTGAGGAAGGATGTTTTTCTGTTTCAGCGTGATAAAAAATTTTTGCACAGCGATGTCCATTTAGAAAAGTTTTACAGGTGCTATATTTGACTGGGCTACACAAAGCTCAGACCTGAACCCTATTGTAGTTCTAATTTCTGGGTAGTGTGCTGACAGTATTTCTGTTTTTATTCTCATCAATGTGATGTTGTTTGTCCTTGTTCCAGGTCAAACTCAAGTGCTACACATGGGGTCATCAATGCCCTCTACTCTCTCACTCTCCGTTTCTAAAGTTTACGTTCAGCACCCCAGCATTGTGTGCAGCGTGCTCTGCTGGCTAAAGGTGCTCGCTTAAAGCTATAACTTATCTCGCGTTTGAAGCTAATGGGAAGAACACTGGCCACAGTGAAAAATAAATGTCATTTTTTTCCCTCTCCCGCGCTGCCCTTCTAACCCATCGCGTAATATAGCAGTGTTGAGAGTATGCATTACAGATCCGAGACATTAGAATTTATCTGTACTGCACAACGCTGACTGATGCATTTGAAAATAATGTACTGCAGTCCCAACATTACAGGACCCTGTAACTAATGGACATCTCCCGCCTGAGCTCGCCTCTGTATATCATTCAGCCAGTGCACCTCATCAAGCCCAGAGTCCTTACAGACAGACACAGGACATCCTTTACTCACTCGCTCGCTCGCTCACACACACACACACACACAGATGCTCTGATTTATCATAATGATAGTTGGACTAGACTGTGTTGGCATTGGATTGAAGGTTTTGTAATGCTGTGACTCAGTTAGTGTTTGTTTAAACACAGCCGCGAAATATATATATTCATTTTTTCTGAATTTACTATTTATTGGCATGTGTTTAGGTAAGATCATCATGGTCGCGTTTGTAACCTTAGTTAAAAAAGACGTGTTTTCATGTAAAGAGTATAATTGTTTTTACACTGTTTGTTAGCCTTTTAATGATATTATCTAAATAAGGTGAATCCGCTGGCAACCCAAAGAATTTTGACTATATTTAAAGAGAAAGATTGTTGTATAAAGTTGCTAGCTAATTCACCTTTTTTGCAATAAATCAAAGATTGCACCATCCGGGGAACATTTTAACATTTTTAGAAACTTTGGTTTCAGTGGTGTCGTGCAGACGGTGAAACTGGAGATTTGGCGTATGATGTTGGAATGAGTGCCGCTATCTCCTTTGTTTAATGTCAGATCTTTACTGATTGGCTTTATGGTTCGGGTTATATCGCCACCTGTTGGTTTGGCATGACAACGTTAAAACACGTTATAAAGCGTTTTCATATGGATGCAGGGGAACAAGGAACGAGGAACAAACACTAAGTTTATAAAAATACCTGTTTACGTGTGGATTAGGCCTAATTCGTGAAAACCTGGCTACAATTTATGCTGCAATTATAGAAAAGTTAACCTGCCACGGCAGCAAATTCAGCCGCTTTTGGATCTTGTCGGTCTAACTTTGTCAAGAAGAACTCAACGGAGCAGCCCTTAATTCATCTCTAGGTGTTTTTCCTGCTATAGCTGTTGATTATGTTTGAGTAAATAATGAAACTATACAGGGCTCTAGACTGCGACCAAGAGGCTCACAAATGCGATAAAATTTCACAGGGTTGCATGGGTGCCCCGCCAAAGATTAATTTTAACATTTAATGTGATTTATGAGTGGTAAATGACGCGCTTGTGATAAGTGCAGGAAAGAGCTCACGCACTCCCTCTGTCTCCAAATTAAAGTGTGTATTTCACTTCTTTCTGTGTTGTGCAGACCAAACGGAATAAAAAAAACAGAAGTCGGTTTCTAGAGGGTCTCTGCCTCACACTTTAATCAAAAGTCAGGTCGGAAGAGGTAATCCATGTTTCACGTGGCGCATTTGGAGAATATTTTTAGCTGAATTACAGCTGGGTGTGAATGTGCTCAAGAACATGTTGCCTTTTCTTCCCTGATATGTGTTCTGTGTTTTCCTTCTATCTAACAGCTGTGAAAAACAAACAGCGCGTAAATGCCCACTATTGTCCGATTCACGTCGTTATATCTCATCTGAATCGATTCATTTTGTTGAAACAACTCATATGTCGAACACTGAACTCACAGTCTGAACCCATCAACACACCAGAACACAAGCGTGCTTGGACGACCACTTAACAAGAGTGGTTAGTAGGATTAAGTATTTAATGTTTATTCATGACAATGTGTAGTAAAGTACATATATAATATTTTAGTTATTAATGAGTTATGAGTGATTTACGTTTGAGTTGAGCTAGACAATTTGATTTAATTTTATGTGGTCAAAATAAAGAAAGCCAGTGGCAAAATTCCAAGAGGGTAAAAAGGAGGATTGTGAAGAATGAGAGGTTAAATTTGTGTCAGATCATTTCATAGCCAATATATAACTTGAATATAAAACTCAATAATAACACTTGTATAAAATAACAAATACAAAGTTGATTTTTTATTTATTTGGCTCGCAAGTGTTAAAGTGTTAATATGAAGCGGTCTATAGCCGACTATTCATTACGAGTTCATTATGCAAGGTCATTATGATAACTATAATAAAGGGTGCGGCCAAATTGTAAGTTGGTGAGACCAACTGAGAAAGTTGGAAAAATGAGTCTAGTGCCCTGCTATAGCAACATATATGATCATTTAAATAAGTGGTTCCCAAACACAGGTATAATCAAAGATCTCATTGCTCACCTTTTAAATAGAAAATAGAGAAACAACACACATTCACTCCCTTTACTTTTAATTTTTCTTCTCATGAATGAATAAGTTTAACTTCAATATCAAAATACCTTATTGTAGGGCTGCACAATTATGCCATACTTGTTTATATAATTCCCCTTGATATTGTTAGTGTGATTAATAATCTTGATTAATAAATTATTACAATATAAACGTGGCCGTAAGCTACATGCTTCGCACTATAATTGATCGAATGATCGCTATCCATTAATTTAGCACCACGGCCATGGACAGCACCACCTGGTAACGTGGGATGTAGGAAAGTAACCTCCTAAGGTATAGTTCGGGAAACACACCTAGAAAAGGAATAACTGGAGTTAAGGTGTCCTCGTAGCGTGCTAAGAGACAACGTTATCGGGAAACCTAGCCCATTTGTTATAATATTCTGTCAAATCGTATGTTCAATTTTAAGCAACACAACAGCTATATTCATACATGTATTTGTCAAAAGTTATTATAAAATTATTATTTTGTATGTGATTTATCACATCTTCATGTGTCTTGTCATGCTGTCAGTGTTTCACATTGCTGTTGGATGACTTTATTTCACTCCTGACCACAATACACAAAAAATTGGAATGGTTTCTTAATTCTTTTGTGCTTTTAGTATATTTGAGTGAATAAAAGTGGTAATCCATATTATGCCACAACTGTTCTTTTTTAAACTTAACTTGACATTTTCTTTTTGGGTGAGATGTCATAAATTGTTACACCGTGTCTACACCGGACAGAACGCATTAGAAAGTATTAAATAAAAAAAATTGTCCACACTGGATGCGGTGCGATGTGACAATCCCATTTGAACAAGCCGTGTGGCCCGCCGCTTCCAGTGTAGACATGGTGTTATGCTGCGTACTGCAGTGTGACATTGTATTTTTCATGTCAATTTTTTACCCTAACTATTAAATGCACTTTGCATGATGTCACAGAACCATTCTAGTAAAAAGTGATTACGAAACACTGACCTGTCAGCACACCTGAAATAAAATACACTTTTATTCTTCGTCTATTTCGTCTAATACACATTCATCTATTTTGACCTGAACCCTTGATGGTAAAAAAAACTGTACTGTAAATGTCTATTATTTAGGTCGACTACATTTAATTACTTTTATAAAGTAATTTTATTACTCTTCATTATTATATCAGGTCAATGCTGCAGTAGAAACTTCACAAATTAAAAACATAATCGAATTTACATGAAAATCCTTATTTAAAATATATTTATATAGATGGCAGCAAATCCAAAATAAATATAGTCTCAACCAGGATGTTTGTAACCCTGCAATCTGTCTTCATAATGATGTTGACACATTAACCTCCCTACCATGGTGTGAAATTTACACCACGATTTATTATTTTGATATGTAAAAGCATAATATATGTGAATTGGTTTAATAATTATCAAGGCTTTCTCTCACTTGAGCCCTTTGGACGGAAAAAAAAACCTCATAACGTAGAAATATCTAAAGTAAACCTGACCAAATCCGTCATATATCAGCATTCAGAGCGTAACAAGCCCATGATTAGTCGTCTTTGAAGCACCGCTATATCCTCGCCCTTTTATTCTGCATGCTTTTTCCACCGTCCATATTTATTCAATAATGTTTATCTGAAATAACCTGCTTAAGTCAAATCAACCCAAAGAAGGAGAAGAGGCGAAGACCAAATGAATTCCGTCCACAGAGAGGTCAGAGATGCAGAAGTGCATAACAATGCAGTTTGGTCAGCGGGCAGGAAGAGATGAGATGCTAATAAGATCATAGAAAGACGGGGCGGCCGGGCCCCTGGGAAAGGTATAAAGGTGTTGCCTGTGCATTACAAAAGAAAGTACGGCTGAAAAAATAATGATGCCTGGCTTAAGGTTTATTAATAATCAGGGGAAGGCTTTTTTGTTTTGGATTGTTATAGAACTAGCACAAACTAAATCAGAGCAGACAGATGAGAGAGAGAGAGAGAGAGGGCGAGAGAGAGAGAGAGAGAGAGAGAGAGGGCGAGAGAGAGGGCGAGAGAGAGAGCGAGAGAGAGAGAGAGAGAGAGAAAGGGCGAGAGAGTGAGAGATGAAGCAAAAAGAATAGAGGGGAGCTTTGATATAAGGCTTAGGCTTGTTTGCTTCAACCATTGTAGATTCTCATTATATGTACTCTCCTTGTACTCTTAATGGAATACTCAGAGGGGACAGCGGCCGGGGCTGCTCATGTCTGGCATGTTTTTTTCTCCCTAACAATAGCCTTCTTCTAACAAAGGTGCACAGGAGTGCTACTTCCTAAGAGTACCGAAGCTCGTCCCTAGTGATAAAAGACCCGAAAGCTCTGTCTTTTTGGCCTCTGCCTAATTGGAAATTCATAGAATTGCTAATGACACGAAAGATCTGGATGAAATATGCAGTATTGTCCATCGCCCTGAGAAATGCCCAGGCCGTGCTGGGCCTCATATACTGCAGATACCGTAAGTGGATCGGTTCTCGGTTATGAAAAAGTAATATGGTTATAATGCATCATAGGCTGAGTGAAATTATGAAAGTGAAGATGTGAGAAAACAAATGTGTTCTTGGGCCCTGTGGGTGTTTAAAAGTCAAATCTCAGCAGTAACTCCAGATGCACATCCTTCACTTTGAAGCTCACACTGTTATGGGGTTCATTCATCTTTTATGATCTCACTCACTATACTTCGTAGGTAACATAGGTACGATTTTTTTTCTTGGTCTTAAAACAGCGTACAAAACAAACAATTCTAACTAAGCTCGGACATAGTCTGTAGACTTTCATTTTAAAAAATCTGATCAGGTAGTTCCTGCATCCTGTTTGGTTAAGGTTCTTCTCTGTAATGTCTCATAGGCGAGAGTGCATTGATTTAGTCTCAAAAGTTTTTTCCAGATACTGTAAATATGTTTGGCTCTAGCAAGGAGCGGATGTTGTCTATCCCGAAACAAGATTGCTTCAGATTAATGGCCTTGTGAATCAGACTGAAGGGCTTTAATAATGGGCCCATGTGAAAAACTATACTGGGAATGGTTTAAAGCGGGATACGGTGAAATGCATTCGGACCGCTTATCGGTTAGCGATGCTGCATTAAAAGGTCGACCGGGCCTGATGCAAAATGAAACCGCTGTCCCAATTTTAGCAAATGCCAGCTACCTGATTGTCTCCTGAAGTGCTTATGTGCCTCTCTCTTTCAATAATGGTGGATGATTTATTGGATTATTGCCTTTATTTCTGTTTCTGCATTTTTTTGATTCAGTCCAGCTATCATTTATAATTTCCCAAACTGCATCCATTGCATCGGCTTGATTTAGACTGATCACATAGTCTCGAGTGCCTTTTTCAAGGTAAATAGCTTGTGTTTCAATGTCAATGCATTAACGAAAATTGGGCATGCATATTTTCATTTGCCGACTAGAACAGGTCCAGAACGTAGTCGTTTTCCCCCTCATCCCATATTCCTCTCCCTCTCTGTGGCTTTGATGTGTTCTAGCAGGCCACATCGCCAGCACCCCTCTGCACCCTGAACCACTCTGTGTCAGCACCTTTTGATGTCGCCTATGTGCACATCCAAATAGAATTTTTAACAAGCCGCCATCATCATTTTGATTTCTGGCTGAATGAAAAGTGTGACCTCTGGTATTTGTGCAGAGAATGAGGTGAAAGAGATGCTGCAGGCAGATATGGCTCATTGACATTAAGCCTAATATTGTGTGTGCCGTTTCTGAGAGATGGTTTAATGCTGCAACAGTGAAGTCAGGGGAGATGATAGAATCGCAGATAAGTCCTGTGTCGTTCGTTGTTTATTTGGTGGGGCTAAGCTGACACGTGAGGTTTCTATAGATGATTTAGGCTCGCTAACACAGTAGCGAACCCTCAGGGCCCTCAGTGATGACCTAAACTATAGTATTTTAAGGTTTTTATATATAATTTTATACTAGTTTCCCTCTTTGATATGTTTATTTGACATCCTGGATCGATGCGGACTCTATCCACGTTCCAAGTCTCACGAGAGTAATTCAAGATCACGGAGCAGCCGCAGTTCTGCGATGTCATAAGCTGTGGTAAGTGTGTGTGGGGGGTGCGCGTGTGCAGAGGGCCAAGGCTGAAACTCCTTTCTGCGGGAAAGATGAAGGAAATTTTGTTGTTTGACATCTTGTATGCATATTGGTATTGACTCATTTTACACTATTTTGATTTAGTTTAAGCTCTACATCTGAATGAGACTCTTTAAAAGCTAATGTTTGGGGTTTAAATCCCAGACAGCACACATGATAATGCCTTGCGATGCACCTTAAAGGGATAGTTTACACAAAAATGTATATTCTGTTATTTACTCTCCCTCTTGTCATTTTAAACATGAGTTTATTTCCTCTGCAGAACACAGAAGGAGATTTTTTTGTAGAATGTTGGGAACGAAAAAACTGACTTGCATGGTTTCGTAATTATACAATAGAAGTTAATGGGTACCACCATTGTCCGGTTACTAATATTCTTCAAAATGTCGTCTTTTATTCATACAGGTTTGATATAACAAGAGGGTGAGAAAATGATGACAGAATTTTCATTTATGGGTGAACTATCCCTTTAAGTCGCTTTAGGTAAAATATTGATTTAGAGGCCAACAAAAAATGCTGATCGAAAAACATGTATTTCTTGGCAAAATCACAAAGGATTTTTAGCATAATTTGAGCTTTGTTATTGTCAGATTTTATTGGTAACTTAACATGTGTTTTTCAAATTTATGCTTGGCAAACTTTCCTCCTTCAAGTGGGAGCATGTCTTGAAAGCAGCCGCCTGGAGCTCTACCAAGATGGCAGCCGTGCGTCTTTTCAGTCATATATTACAGTGGTAAATAACAGTGGTATTTACAGTGGTAAATCATTGTAACACAAGGCTTCTTGTTGCTTGAATTATTGTTAAATAATTCAGTTAACTGAAATGAATAGTGTGGATCACCTTTAACTCAAGAAGGGCTGCAGGATTACGCTTACATTTATTGAGTATTAGGCCCTGGACTGTGATTGACTGCACAAGCAACATCTTTTACATTCTGCTGAATTTTGCTTTGATTTAGCCAGACCGATGCTCTCTGCTATCTTGGAGGTGAGATACACGAGCCATAATGTAATTCTGTACAAAAAGGGTATTTGTATTAGACGATTAAAGAGTAAATCCTTTGGTCCGGGCTGGACGAGGTGCCGTATTGTGCTTTTTCCTTTTCCTTTTTTAAAATTCTTTTCAGCTTCACAGACAAAGTTGCAATTAGCATGCTAATGCCGAGATCTAAGCCTCAAAAGCTAAGAGTCAGTAGGAGGCTTTTCTGGTTGCCTGGAGATAACAAAGAAACCTTTTTACCAAAATTACAAGATAAAAACACTAGCGTTTATTCAAAAAAGGCCGGATTTCTTTAAGATATGGACATTTGGCTCTTTTTAATCCCTCGTTCTGAATATGCTATTGAAGTTATGAATGCACATGGCTTGTTGTGCTTAATTAAGCTACAGACAGTTTTCAGTTCTCCTCTTTGTGGATCATTCAGGGTTTTTTGTTGGCATTGGGTGTGTTTTAGAGCCCGACCTGGTTAGTCTTTTCAAAGAGTTGAGGGATCAAAGGAGCTGCTAATGCAGAGGTGCTTGGCACCAGCCTAGACCTGCGGTTCAGAGGTGGGTGCTCTTAGCGTCTGGTCAGAGATAATGAATAGTGCATAATCGCCCTTTTAATGGAACCACAGAGCTCGATTCTCATGAGCTATATGGTCACATGGCCCAGAATCCCTTGGATTCGAAACAAACAAAGAATTGCATGTTGTGGTGCAAATGAGAAAGAAAATCCCCTTTGACCTTTATACTGCACTCCAGTTTTTTATGTGAAAGGTTCCTAGCTAGTATAGTATAACCATTTTGCAAGATGTAAACACTGGTCCAGAGGCAGTGTAGTGTGAAAAAACTGAAACAGGAAGGACCAGCATTGAAAGTGGTCTATAAAGAGGATGACGTCAGTAACTCCAGTGTCCATAGCTCAAAGGCATGGTTTTCCCCTTTATACTCAGCAGAATCCATTTCTGCGACTTCATTGACTACCATAGTAGGAAAAGTTATTGTACAAAATGAGATATTGTGAAGAATTTAGGAAAGCAAACTGTTCCAGGGCAATTCTTCCATATACATTTATATTTTATCTTGTATAAATGTACAAACCAATGCATAAAAAAGAAGCTCGCAGGAAGTTAAGCATACATCTACAATATCAGTTGTTAATATTTTGTTGATCCTCTCTTTTTTTCGACTATACAGCAATCATTCTACGTGGCCTTTGATCGTGTGTAGTGTTTTTTTTCCAAGCATCTTAAAATGTTTCTCAAAGCTGAGAATCAGTTTGCACTTCACCCAATATGCATACAAAACCTTTAATACATCTTTAATAATGTATTTCAATAAAGGGCACATTTAGTATAATAAAGGTCGAAGACATTGATTGTCATAAGGCGGACATCACTTTTGCACACTAGTGTCTACATTTTTTCAGTCTGGCAGTCAGATTTTATGCATGTTGATATGCGTTTTGCATGTTAATAATATCAGAAAAATCTACAAAGACCCCAAAGTCTGAAATTAAAGAGACTTTATTATGAACTTGAACACCAGATTCTTTGAAGTACAAACGATCGGAGATGTAATAAGTCATTTCAACCAAGTCATCGTGATGTCTTGTTATTGATGACATTGTGATTTTTTTTCCAATGAATTCTTCATTAGCTATGAATCACAGTCTGCTTTGAATTTAATACAGTAGTCTAAACTTAATTAAATCTTGATCAGATCACTTGACAGTTTACACAATAGCTTCTTTGTTTATTGCACTCAAATGAGCTCACTCGCTTAGCAGATGTTCAGTAAATGCCTTGGAGAAATTGGTTTCCTAATCCTTCCCGTTCACAGTCTGATGTTTCAGGCAGATTTCAGATGTTCTTCAAAACACATCTATGCATGATATTTACGATTGTCCTCACTGTCCAGTTAAGCTTTATTTAATGATGAATAGTATGACCATAGAAGGAAAAATTGCTTTGGAAATGTATTTGATCTGTTGAACACAAAATAAGACATTTTGAAGAATGTAGGCACTTTTGACTACCATGGTCATTTTTCCTACTAGGGTAGTCAATGGTGGGCAAGAACTATTTGGTTACAAGCATTCTTCCAAATATCTTTCCCCTTCATTCAACAGAACAAAGAAATGTATACAGATTTGGCGGAACTCTAGGGTGAGGAAATGATGACAGAATTGTTTTTTTGAGTGAACTGTCCCTTTAAGTAGTCCTTACCTATACTGTGACTTCACACTTTTCTTGTATGATTGTCTTCTATGTGTTCTGTATTGCGACACACAATTTCAGAGGCCAATTGATCTGTAGAAAATGGATAAATAAAGTCCCTGAGGTTCACTTAGAAGAACCACCATTATACTCTTTTCCTGCCTTGCAATTCCACACGATTGATATGTAACTCGTGTCAGGAGTGTGTCATATCTCTCACACTGATGCATGAGCACTTCAGCTCTCTTGCTTTGATTTTCAAGAGGAATGTCCAAACCCTCTCAAAGAGATCTGCTGTACAGCAAAAGGTTTGGAAACACTGAGATATATAGGTAGCACAAATGCATTCATTCTACATTAACAAAAATTTTAACTACTCTACTTTTCTGCTTGTTTACAATAACAGAGAGGCTTGAGGAAGAGAGTTATGACACGTGCCATGGCCAACACACAAACCCTGATAAGCTTCACCAGAATGACGGTATGACTTGTTTTTGTATTGGACATTGTGTGGGTGATGTTTGACGGAATCTCACACTTCTAATGTGCACATGCTTGTTAGGCCGAGCATGTTCTATCCTGAAGGAGTCAGGACATTGAAAACCTAAATCTCATGGTGGCAGCATGCTTGTTTTGACATCAGTATTTCTCAATATTTAATGCCGTCCAATTCAACACAAGTAATATATTTGGATGTGCTGACTGCCCTTTCCAGGGCATTGATATGACAGCGTTAATGTGTTGAAGGCGGAGGAGCGGGAAGATCTGATCCAGGAGTTACAGAATGCCATCACTGACCTACACCAAGAGATGTCTCTAAAGGATCAACAAGAACTCCAGAAGCTTCAACATCTCCTCCAGCTGGAAACAAGAGTCCAGGAGCTTCAAGAGCAGGTATTTGATGTTTTTCAGATTTCTGTAGATCCATCTGACTGTGTTTGGTAGTACTGTATCCTGTTAAAGTAGGGATAAATATAACACTAGGGGATATGATATATCACAAGAATTCGTCATTTAATTGAGATGACATCTTTTAAATAACAGCGACGGGAAAAATTTAAGAGGCTATTCCAAGTTCTTGAGTTTTGTGGCCAATTCAGTACAGTGTCTGTTGAGTTTCAACAATATCAAACCTCAGGAGTTACAAAGTCATCTATCAGCAACGTGAAAGACGTGTGAAAACTGTGATAAAATTATTATGAGGACACATAATAGTTTTTTGGAACTTTTCCTTATGTACAAATATTACTGTTTTATTGCTTAAAAGTGAACATGAACTTGTTTTCTTTGCAGAAAATACAGATATTTTCTGTTATTTTTACCTGTTTCTCTAGTTTCCTTTTTCTACCAATAAATGCAAATAGAATCAATATTGTTTTAGAAATTTGGGAGAAATATTGTTTGTAGAATGAAACAAAAATGGTCTTAATTTATTGCGTGGCTGTATATTGGTTGACCTGCCAACATGTGACATAAAAATCTCCAGTTCTGTCTAAAAATGTGGATGGAAAAACTGTTAATTATAAAAACCCTAAAACTGCTATTCATTTAAGTATCTAAGGATCTACATCAGGGTTTTTCCGGGGCCAAAATTTGTCTTTGGTGGAGGCTGACGAACACTGCCGTCTACATACAGTTAAACATACCCTACTCTTGAACTGCAAATCCAATACTCACAATAAATCCAGAATAAATGCAAACAAACATTTGTCATTTTATTCCGATGTTATTATTTAGTTTTACAACGTATTCCAAGTTATATTATGGGTATGAAATGATGTGACACCTGTCATTGTCACGTCCGCATTTCTTGCGCTCTTTGCAAAAGCATGTATTTTTTCCACTGGCCTATGACTTGAGAATTAAATTGATATGTAATTATATTAGTATCATAGGGAATTAAAACGTAAACTTATAACCCACTTTAAATAACACTTCTTATTTTTAACACGTACAATTAAATTAAATGAGCAGCAGATAGCTAACAACACCTTGTTATGGTTTCATCTCTCTCTTGTCTGAACTTAATGATTTTATAGGTAATTTACTAAACATTGTCATATAAATATACACTAAATACTGTCATTTATTTAGACTTAATCTTACTAAGCACTTTTGCAAAAGGCCTAAGCACATTTACGTTCTGAGGTGTTTTGAGTAACTGATTTGATGGATTCATATATTGAGTCTCCTGAGTTCTGCATTTGGCATATCAGTTGTTTCAACCATTCAATGAATCTGTTCAAAGGCGTCATTGGGACGTGAATAGGACATTGGCAGACACGCAAAACAATGTTTTTTCCCACATTTCAACACGCTGATGTTGTATTTTAAACTGCACAACAACTAGATCGGTGCATTGTAAGGCGCCCAAGCAGGCTTTTCTACATTGAATCACGTAATTTGTTCATAACTGTAGGGTCCGTTCCCACTTCCTAACTGAACTAAATTTATTCTAGAGATTCTTTTTTACACTATGCTACTTGAAGGACCAGAACAAATAACATTGAGGGCCGGGTTTGGCCCGCGGGCCACCATTTGAATAGCCTGGCCGCAAACCGTAGAATAATATATTGTACCGAATCATGAGCTGAGAAAATGACTGTTACTTGTAATTTTCAAGTAATCCTAAAGATCTAGATTTTTTTAATAAATGTGTTTTATTTTATTCAGTTGAAGCGTGTCTGTTTGACGTCAGTTTGGTTTGTTTGAAAGCTCTTTTAGCTGCACACCAAGCAAACCACACAGAAATCTGTTTGAAAACTTTGACCGGGGACATTTGCATGCAGTTTGCAGTTACTATAAAAACAACCACAGTCCAGAGCCAAATAATATTGTAAAACGTAACCTGGAGAGAAAATTAGATTTGGACAAAGCAGTCAAACCAAGTGTGAAAACAGCCTTATACAAAAGACTCATTTAAACATCTCAGGATGTGGGCAACTGGACATTTAAATGTGTTGCTTTACACATCTTTTCGGCATTTCTTTCACTTATAAATTAGTTTCGAACACAGTTTTGTCTTACAGCGTGGGTTGGCAACTAATCTAGCATCTCATTGAGTTTTTAGGGGGTTCAGTTTGAGTTTAAGACCAGGAACACTGCAAGAATGAAGCCATAGACTAAACCATTCAATCAGCCTAGTATTGGCTTTCAGCCTGAATGATCGGATGAAGGATTGGCACGTCAGAGTTTGATTGACGAAGCATTTCTCAGGCATAACACTTGTTAAAACTGCAGTAGGCTTTCTGTAGCGCTTGCAGTAACTAAACAGATCTGAGACATGAATACTGAGAGGTTTTTCTTTAAATTGCTCCCTGTTTGACCATTGTCTTCCTGTCAGACAAATAACCAAGCATACTGTTGTGATATAGTGCGTTTCTCTCTTGTTCAGACACAGAGCTCAGAGGAGACTATTGCTCAGCTAAGGCAACAGCTCAATGAGAGGACAGAAAGCAACAGCGCCCTACAGAATGTTGTGAGTGCCCTCAAATTATGTTTTTTTGTTTGCAGGTGTGCATGAATGCGAGTATGCGAATGTTATTTAACACTGTTGGGTCCAAATCCTATTACTTCGGGTCCCGGGTCTATTTAAATTTTTATTTATAATACCAGAGTCGATTAAAATTTAGGACCGTTTGTGTTTTGTAACTTATTTTCAACTGGTAAAATTAGGTGAAAAAAAACATGCGTGAGCTCAGTCAGCAGCAGCCGTCACCGTCAGACTTCCAAATAAAAGAGCCAATGATTTCTAAGGCGGGACTTCGCGCACATTGCAAATTAAGTGTCTTGTTATATCTAAAATTGTTGTTACGTCTTGGTTCAGAACACATAGATAATAGCAAAGTAATGCTGCTCGTTCAATTGGCAAGAAAGGAATAACATGTATACCACATTAGCAATGAGGATTGCATCACGGGTCTTTTCGGCTTCGGGTCCACACTTTTGGACACGCGAAGACCTCTAGTCTATAGTTTCCTAGTTCATTAGGGTCTAAATTTGGTTTCTTGATAAGAGGCTTAATGACGGCCAGCTTACATGGGACATGGCCTAGATTAATTGACGAGTTGAAATTGTCTATGAGTATGTGTAAGTATAAAAATCATACAGTTATACAGATTGTGTGGTATAATAATTCTTCAGTAAAAGTTTATTAGAAAATTATACTAAATTTACCATTTGTTAGTTTGTTTTATATTTGAATTGCCATTTTTAAATTTCAGTACAACGTAATTGATAATCTACAGTTGATCTTTGGTGTCATTATAGTAAAGAGCATCACTCCATGAAAGCCTTTGAACCCAAGCTCCTATGTGCTCTCATGTCAACTGGTTGTGCAATCATATATAATACAAGACAATATTGGATCGGTCCATATGGGAGCTATAGCTCTCCGAACGATTCATTACACTACAGAGACCAAAGCAGTTCATCAGTCTTGGTCGCACCCGCACAGATATGAAAAGCTACATCCCCGCTGACTGATGGGATGGGTTGTGAGCGGTTGTGTGGAGATGTTACGATGGCACATTTTCTCCCACCTCCTGAGGAGGCTCATGCAGGAGCTGTTGAGTCTGATCAGAGCCACTTTCCACCGGACAGATCTCCTCCACGTTTCTGGAAGAAAGCCCAGAGAAACTGGGAGTTTGTTAACTTTAATGAATTGTAATATTGTGCAATTGTAATCAGACTCTAATTTTCTATGATTGTCTTACATTTAATTGCCACCTCATCCTATTCAGAAATTATGTGACCGAGAAATGGGAAAGAGGTCAAAGGGTCAGGGAAGGCAGGCGAATAGTGACAAACTTTTCTGTTATTCATTGAATGTTTATCTTTAAAGGATTTTTCTCAGGTGGTTATTGGACTTTGGATGGTTGATAGTTATCGAACTTCCCCCGTTACAACCAACTTGCCATTAATGACAATAAAATGCAGCGTTACTATAATTGAGCTCATTGAAGCAGTTTTCATCGGGGTAGGCTCTCTCTCATCGACCTGCAAAGTTTTTTTCTTTGCTGTGTGCGTTGGGGGTGGGACACATAAGTGATTTTAAATGGTGCGAGTGTGAGTGGGAGACAACCATATGGCTGATGATGGTTGGCTTAGGAAAGGTAAAGTACATTTTCATCTTTTGACAACCAAAGGCAGAGTAGGGCAGGTTTTCACACACAAACAGTCGCACTGAGTACACCAATGCCTAGGAGTCAGAGAGCGATGGCAAGAGTAACAAGTTCAAATGTAAGTTCGCTTTCGGATACTTGAAATATAAGCACAACTCTTTCCCTGTATGGTGAATCACAAGGAATATGTGGAAGAAAGAGGCTCCAGGTTTGTGGCAGGTAATTCTATTCTAATGAATCACCTCACATCGTCACATGCCACCACATGTGACGTTGTCCATACGTTTCCCTTTGAAAACTGAGTTTTCTTTTTAAAACGGTCTTTGACCACACTAGCGTTTTCAACTGTTTTCCAAAAGCTGCTATCCACACTGAAACGTGCTGAAAACAAACACATCGATGCTGCGCAGGAAAACATATGACACTACAGCATGTGTTGGAATTTGTTTACTTTTTGAGACTTTTTAAATAGATGGAATTCTGCTGCGTGTAACAAAAAACTATAACATTTCCAAAGCGAAGGTGAAACTATCCTCGCGCTTCGCTGTCAAACAATACCTGGGAATAATTAAATATGCTGTCTTCTAAAATGCAATCTAAAATATGCACTGGAAAGCAGACAAAACATTAAGAGCACTTCTTATTTTTAGTAGTTTCTTGCAGAAGTAAACCGTTTAATAACAAGTTATTCAGGTCAGTATAGCAGTTGTGTAGTTGGTAGGCCTGGTAGGCCTTTAGAAGCATAAATTATTTTTAGACTTATTTGTTGACCAGTTGTGTTTTTTTGTTCCAGGATAGTAATGATATTATTTACAATAATAATATATGGATATATAAAATGTTTAATTGAATAGGTGTCGCTCACATCGACCCACAGCAACATTTAAATAGTGTAGATTAGTGTACAATGTTTTATACAAATCATTTATTCTATTTAGTTTCCTTTTTTTTTTTTTAAATAGGTAACGCAATCGTTACATTCCCTGGTAATTAATAACTTTCATAATGATGTAACTTTGTTACTAACTCAATAGTATTTGTGAAAAGTAACTAGTAACTATAACAAATTACTTTTTAAAAGTAACATGCCCAACACTGCTATTCTTTCATGTAGTTTGTAAAATGAGATGTAGGCTGTTTAATTAGGTGACGTCTGAGGACGGGGCTCATAAAGCTGGCAGTGAAATCGCATATCTCAAGTCAAATGTCAAGGGTCTTTAGTGTGGCTTCGGATTGTATGGGTGATTGATTTGGCTGTTTAAAAGCCTGACAGCGTTATAATGTCACACGGGTCACATGTTAAAGGAATGGTTGAAGTTCACTCAAAAATGAACATTTTGATCTTTCCCCCAAATCATATTTCATGGGCATATTTACACTCCCAGATGCATCAAGAAGCAATTTTAAATTATTCATTAAGCATTTTCGGTGGTTAATTTGTGCCTTTTACGGACCCCCATTCACTGTATGCTTCCAATGTAAGAGCTCCCAGGATGATCTGCTAAACGTTAATAACAACATTTTTATTTTGGATGAACTACTATGCGATTCAAAAGAAACACTGAGCTGATGTTTAAAGGGTGCACCAGAGGTCAAGCTAAGCTGGGGGTGCGGATTAGCCGCGTGAAACCGACTGCACTTTCTGCCCACCCCAGCATTTCCCGGATGCCCCAGGGATAGTCAGCATCCTTATCCTTGTCTTCCATCTCTCAACTGTGCTCTTCTCCTCTCTTCTATCCATCACTCTTTCCTTCACCGTAGTGGAAACGCATTGAAAAGGAGAGCCAAAGTCACACAACATTAGTTTGCTAGTAGCTGCAGCAACAGAAAGCCATTACTCTTCACTGACAGTATCAAAAAGAACACTGGAGATCGGGTGCGGCCATCCACCCCTCCCTTCTGCCTTCTCAGCTACTCGCAGGAAATTGCCTCATACTTCAGTGCGCAGGAGGTGACACGCCGGTGACAACCACGCATGTGTCCCTTTCTGGGCCTGGGTGGGAAGGGCCTCCTAATTCCGAGACAAGCGCTGCCCAGGGAGCGCGTGGAGGCCAGCGCCCGGGAGGGCTTCATCCAGGCATACCCGAGGCTGATGCAGCAGTCTTAGAAGAGCAGCTCGAAGCGTGCTAATGCTGGGGCATAGGTCAACACTGAAGCAGGAAGTCAAGATTGAACTGAATTGCTCCCGGACTTGACGTGGGACACTCGCACAGCCGCCATTTTGGCAAACAAGACAAAGGTTGCGGTGACATGCTACACTCAGCGGTAAAGAGCTGTTGTGCCTTTCACCCTTGAGGTTTAAGGTGCAGGTTGAGTTAAATTCAAAAATGCTTTATGAAATTTTAACACCTATTTGGTGTTTTCACAGATGCAATAAATGACACCGGCCATAACAGAATTTAAATAAAAAATTGTGCACCATATGCATCGTATGAAGAAGGGTGGAGGGGTGTCTTTCATCTATTTGTTGGTAAAAATCTGTTCATGGCCCCCACTGAATCTCTATTGGACATCCCACTCGACATTAAGCTTCAGTTTTCTGGAGGAGCAGAATGTTTATTGCTATTCCACCGCAGCCTTTGTTGCAATTGTCTGCGTTCCCCGTCCCCTGCCCCTCGCACCCCCTCTTCTTTAATTTGGCGCAGGGTTGGGGGGATTGCGGCGGGGGCCGGCGCTGCGGCCGCGGCTGTGTGATTAGAGGGAGAGTGCTTCTCAGCAGGACCCTCTGTTTTATATTCATCAAAAGCGCTCGCTTTGATTCGCTCCTCCTTGACGTGTGGCGGCACAGGCTGTCGCAGCTCTGCTGAGGAAATCATGAGCTTACAACCCCCCCACACTTCAACCCAACCTCTCCTCTACAAGATCCCCTTTCTTAGACCGCCCCCTCCCACACACACACACACACATACACACCACTACACTGGCTGTGTCGCTCCTCTGCCCAGCCCTCAGGCTCCCCGCCATCTTATTAATTTCTCTATTATTGCTAATATCGCTTCTTTTCCCTCAGATGGGCTGACTTTCTCCAAGGTCACTGTGAAAGATTTGCTGAGCTGAAACTTAAAATACTCCCCTGTTACTCACCAGCCCGTGTGGTTGGATTGAATTTAGATCTTTGCAGTGTTTTTTTAAACGTGATCTTGGAGATCATTTGGCATTCACAAGGGTTTTATTTATTTTGCTGCCTACATATATACATACAGTACACATGCACACACACACCCATATATGAAGAAAATATTAGAAATAAAACAATATATACTGTATATAGTAAATCACAATTATTACAATCCTTAAAACAGAGTATTTTGTTACTGTGTCTGCAAGAGTGTGAAGAAGTGTGTGTGATCTATCTGGTCCGGACAAGTATGGTGGTAATAGTTATGGGAATGTATCGAGGGGGTGTCAAGTGTTTGAAAGTCTAATGGCCGGTGCAAAGAAACGTTCTCTAGGCCAACTGGTGCCGGATGCTGCGGTGTCATCTGTCTGTTGGCAGCAGCGAAAGGAGTCCATGGCTGGAGTCATTGATGATCCTCCGAGCTTTCCTCATACATCGTTGGGTGTATAAAAATCAAGCTGACATGTAGAAATTTGTGACTTGTTATTTTAGCTCTTACATAATAGTAACTGATTACACGGATGATGGTCCGTTTTTTGGGGCTTGTTTTATATCTCGCGTAATGAGCTTCCAGTCTCATCCCATCCGAGAGAGTTTACTTTAGAATCTCATTACTGACAGTCAGCCGTGGAGTCAATACAGCCGAGTCTGTGAAACATCCAGCTAAACTCACACTGATTTCTTTCTCCATCCGACTCATTCGCTGCACCGCTCTGGGGATTTCTCGTCACACACGTTTGTGTTTGAACTGCGCCGGTCCGTGCGAGGCCAGGAAATTAACTTTGTGAATTATTAAAGCAATTTTCAGCTCGCCAAACATTGTGAGGGAGAACACAGAGGCTGTAAGAATGCACTATTGTGCATGTATGTAAGTGTGCACACATACGTGTGTGTTTTTCGGTTCCGTGGGGAGGACAGGTCAGCCGTGGCAGTTTACACAAGTGGACCGACTAACAAGGTCACACCGCCCCCAAGGTTAACGCTGCAGGAGGGAACGGCCTCCAGAGCTACAACATTTGAATAAATGCACACAAGCACACACAGTGACCACCTTTAGTAAGTGCCAGAATTTCATATCAGAATTTGCAAGAGGCAAGGATATTTGCCTAGTTTCTGCAGTCTCATTTCTTATTCTCAGCAGTCTGGGTGTATTATGCTCAATCTCATGTAGTGTACTGTATGCAGGTGAAGGTATTAAGGTCTTTTGTCACATTCATAATGCCACAGCAATGACCAGGTCCTCTACTGGTCATGTTGTGGAACTGCGCAATCGTCCAGCATAGTACCTGGATATGATAGTCATTCAGCAGCATGGTATATTTCAAAGTACTATGGTATGTCCATTTGATTTATTCACGGAACCATGGTATTGGCACAGTTTCTTTTGGTTAGGGTTCCATCCCTGGATTTTACATTTTTTCAATAGGAACTTTGTTGACATCCATTCTAAGATTATTTGTAAACTACAAGCTTGCTTGAGCATGTTAGTCACAGACAGATGTGTTTAGAATGGCCCTGTTTGCGGTAAAATGTTTAACTTCACATATGACATTACCAAACTCTCCGTGTTGCTGCTGTTTTGGTTTTTTGCCCCTTAGGATTGAAAACAATAGGCCAAATCTCTGTGTATTTTTATTATAGTCTGTTCATTTCTCTCTTTTATTATAGTCTGTTCATTTCTCAAGTTCCTTTATCTTATTTTTTCATTCAGCATATCTTTCCTGTGGCTCCGTGGTTAGAGCATGGCTCTGGCAACGCCAAGGTCATGGGTTCAATCCCAGGGGATTGCACACAGTCAGTATCAAATGCAATGTTAGTCGCTTTGGATAAAAGCGTCTGCCAGATGCATAAATGTACATTTTTCTTAGTCTGCGTTGCTGTCTGCCTTTGCAGTTTTTCAGAGCGTTAGCATCCCTGTCAGGCTCCTGGGGATCATAGCAAACATCACAATGCAAATTACACTGACGAGCCTAGCGCTGTTTGTTTCTCTCTGTTTTGACACATGTAATGTTTTTATTTGTTGGGCGTGTGTATGATTAAGAAAAGGGTTTGTGAATCACATCAGCGTCATTTGGTTTGTTTGCGTGATTTGCTGTGTGTCGTCCTCTCATCCTCCTCTCATCTCGCCGTGAGCAGTCAGAGAGTTTGATTTCATTGTTGACAAAGTCGGTTTTTGGCAGCTGTTCTTTTTGTTCTCCCTGCGCTTAAAGCGCCGGAGGTGTTTCAAAAGCAATAAAGAGTCAAACCGTTTGAAAAGATAGAAGTTCTCTCATCAGGCCGGGAAAATAGTGAAAAGCTGGATGAGGGGATTTTCACAGAGGTGCAACATCAGGACCGGTGTTGCATGCATTATCAGCTGGATGTTCAAGCTTAAATGTTATCTCCTGACATCTTCAGATAGCGGGTATTAAAATTCTAAATAAGGGCTGGCAAACGATTCATTGGGATTAATCGCAACCAGAATAACAGGTTGTGTTTACAATATATGTATATGTCTGTGTACTGTGCATATTCATTTTGTATTTATACAAAACACAAAAACATTCATGTACTGTATATGTATTTAGGAAATATTTATTATGTATGTATTTATTTATTTTTATGTATATGCATGTATGTATTTATGTATGCGTATTTGTTTATGAATACAAAATAAATATGCACAGTACACCGACACACTGTATATTATGTAAACAATGTTACGAATTTTACTTTATGTACTTTACGAGTGTAAAAATTAGTATTTTCCATAGAATTGTACCCAACAGGTCAAATTTTTATAATTTTTATAAACGTACTATTGCGAATTGACAGGCTGTAAGGAGACCGTTATGAATAAAATTGTTATATAAGGGCTGGCAAACGATTAATTGGGAGTAATCGCAACCAGAATAACAGTTTGTTTACATATATATATATATATATATATATATCTCTGTGTACTGTGCATATTTTTTTTGTATTTATACAAAACACAAAAACATGCATGTATACAGTATGTATTTAGGAAATATAAATTTGTGTATTTTATTTTTTGGGATTTTCTTATTTATGGAGAACTGTCCCATGATTGAGTGTAAAACAAATGGCTAGTTGGTGAGCAAGTGAAAAAGTTGGTGAAGAGTTTATAATAAGCTGTTTTTATAGGCGAACTAATAAATTAACACATGCTCTTTTTAAAGTAGGGAGGAAGTTTTAGAAGTCTGAAAGTTACAGTATGTTTTCATATAGTATCAAGATCAAAGAAAATTGATTTCTCACAATATGACTTCTAAAAAAATAAAGCACAATACGCTTGATGAAGAACAGACTAGACCACAATACAGCACATTCCAGGACGGACAGTTCATTGCAACACCTCACATGAGCTGAGCTGACCACATTATAAGCATCCAGTCATTGGAGTAAATACAGGCTGGATTCACTTCCTGAAGCGTTGGCCTTACACACCTTTCCCCCCGTTTCTGCTGTCTGCATACTTACCTATAGGGCTTCATTAAAACAATTGCCACACTCTTTTGTCAACAAGATCGTAGTGTGGGTTATTATAATATTCCATCTGATATTTTTGCATCGTTTAGCCAGGAGTGAAGTGAGGTAAGTTAAATGAGGCTTAGATTTGAGTGTGTGAGAGTGTGTAAGAGAGAGCGACAGCATCACGAGTATGTGTGGTCTGACTGATTACGTGATTGTGTTTTGATGAGGTCTCTGTGCCTCGCCCGGCTCTTCTCTCGTTGAGATGCACGGAGCCCTGCATCCTCATCACTTTTCCAATTTGACAGCTGATGGGATCTCATATGAAATGTGGGAGAGTTTGAATGGCCTGCAATATACATAATAACCTCATTTCTGGCCTTCTCCTGCATGCAGTCTGTTCTTCTCTGTTATTCTCTCCCTTTCGGTCTTTACAAGACCTGTATATAAACATAGCTTTGTAGAAAACAGTTGTTGGTAAATGACAAAATGTTCTCGCATTTATAAATCGCTTTGGATAAAAGTGTCTGCTAAATGAACAAATGTCAATGTAAAATGCATTTCTTGCACTTCCTTCATGCAATGCTCTTTTTCTGTGCTCTGATCTTTCAGCCAACTATTGCTGGATTATGGTTGAAGATCTCACTGCCAAACAAAAGATTCATAACCTTCAAACTATCTTCTTTTGTGTTTTGCAGAGGAACAAAGTCATACAGGTTTAAGCATCCCATGTTTCCTCATTTATAGAGAACTGTTTTTGCCAACACTGATCAATCCAGATCTTTCCATTTAAGGCTTCCATATCAAATAGGATACAGCCTTAGAATGTAGCTTCCTGCAGATGAGTGTTACTGTATCTCAATTACAGCTTACATCTGTTGTGTCTATGACTCATGGGGCTGTAGGCACAAGCCATACGTCTGCTGCTCAATTCATTTCTCCAGAGCCCCTCTTATCATAGCCAGAACTATTGCAGCCAGGGGCGAAGTGGGCAATATTCATAAACATCTACATCTATAGATCATCGTCAGCAGTACTCTTTATATTTGTATTTACCACGCTCGGTTATTATGAGATTTGTCCACGGACACTGACTATTTATGGCTTTGCCGCTGTCTTATTGTTCCCCTAATACAAACGCATTGAGCATTTGCCTGCGCGTATATTTGGATAAACTGCTTTTTGCCCCCTCTTCCCCTGAGCAAACAAATCCTGTTATATTATTCATCAAGCAGACACTGTTCCAAATCTCCCTGCAGCAAAATGATGGTGAGGCTGTGGCAGAGGAGAAAGACGTGGGATTGTCACGCGGACATAGTCGCTCTTCCAATTCCCATGTGAATTGATGCTGGGTGACAGTGGAATTCATTTTCTTAGAGCCGACATGTTTGTGTGTGTGCGTGTGTGTGTGTGCGTGCGTGCATCAAAACAAATCTGTTGTAATGAGCTCTGGCAGCAGCCTGCTTTAGTTTTAAAGGCAGACATACATTTTTTTATGTCTTCTCCACCTTTAGTTTGAGAAATGTTTACAGCTTACAGAGGGGACGAAGGGCTTTTTTGACCAGAGGCTCATCCGTTTTCATACACAATTATTAGTACAATAACGTTTTTTAGAGGAAGAAAATGTAAAAATTATTTGTGGGCTGTGAGGGAATTGAATTAATGTCCTTGGCATTGCTAAAGCAACACTAAACTTACACTACAGCACAATATTTACTACACTTTAAAGGGATGATTTATGCATTTCATGCATTCTGACTTCTTTACAATGTTAAACGTGCCGGCTTCTCAAGCTTAACAGGGTCAACTTGTCAAAAACGAGTTGGACGTATTACATAGTATTTCTGTGCTCGACACACTCCCCCAAGGTTTGTATAGGTTTCGGAAAGTTTATTTTCCAACATGAAAAACCTTTACGTAGCAACTTTCCTTAGTCCCTTATCGGACAATTCTCCTGGCTAAGCACGGCCACTGTGAGGCGAAAGAAATAGCCCGCCCTCATATCAACTGACGAGCGATAGGAAGACCCTCTTACCATCTAGATTGGCTGCGTCAAGATTGGCTGCGCTGTGGGCCTGCAGCTTGTTACTTTTGCAATAGTGAGAGAAGTTGAGGTGTGTTTGTTATTCACAACATTTCAGCGGTGGATGTTATATAGACGGTGGATATAACGCTGGATTTGGAGATCGTTTGAAAATGATAGATGGACCCTTCCCAGTGTAAAAGATACCGAAAATGAACCGCAAGCCGTAAGTGAAAGTCATATGTCTGTGATTTGTTGGCGATCGCCGCGTAAGTGCGTTTTGTAAACAACACAAACTTATAGTGAATCAACAGTTATGCAGGGATAATGCCATGATGTATTGTGTGCTCGTGATTTAGTTCCTCCCTCCTGCACACCCCCAGGACGTTGTCTGCTTTCGGAAATTTTCGTATAGATGCTGTATCTCTTTTTTAAATGTGATTAAACTAAATTATCTTCAAAAATACGAAGTATTCAATACTACTCTATAGGTACTCAAGTTTGACAGAAACTGCTCATTCAACGGGGCCTTTAACATCTAAAAAGTAGGTAATGCTTCATTTATTTTAGCTTCTAGTTTGGTCTGTTATAGTCTCTCTCTTAATTGTGGCATTTAATTCAAGTCCATAATAACTTTTCCGGTCAAGCTCACACTTTAGGTCCACTTTCCCAAGGACTCTCTCTAAAAAATGTGTTAATAATCATCAAAGTTAAGCACCTGTCCGTTATTCATCATGGTGTGCCCGGGACCTATAAACGGGGCGGACAGGGATTTGGTCCACATGTCCAGGTGTCGAAAAGGCTGGAGAGCATTCATGCTGTGGGCAGGAGGTGTGACGGGATGTCAGAAAAAAGCCGTGAGGGCTGATGGAAGGTTCCTGAAAGTCGTCAGTCGGACGGAGAGGTCAGTGGGATCGGGGGGTGTGAAAGTAGAATAATGAAGCCGTGCTGTGCTCCGTTAAAGGACCCCGGCGTAAATCATTTTAGTGGCTAAATTGAATTTATTTGCCATTCAAAGGGCCACGTAATCTTTCTCACAAATTATCTATTTTTTTGATGGATGGAAGTTTGTGGCATCAGAGTGTGACGGGAGCTTTCGACAGGGTGTTTTCTCTTCCTCCCACCTATGGTAATAAGTGTTTAAGAATGGTCTGTGTGTGTTATTATGGAGCAATAGTGGCTGCCAGTTTATCCTAAGCCACCACAGCTGCTGTGCGCTGATTTCAGATGTATTCTATGGAGGGTTGCTATTGCACACAATCATCGCATTGGATAAAAAGTTGTTGTGATTTTAAGTATTCAACTCCTTTGCCAAAATCAATAGAGTAAGTCAATAGCCAACCCTACGCTCACCACTGTGCGGTTTTGCCTAGCGTAGCCGTCTCTCTGTGCTTCAGTGTGGCAGTAGAGTTGTAGACGTCTGCCAAACTAATCCTGGAAACCTCAAAAGCCACTCTTTAGTCTCACTTCTGTCCTCTTCCATTCAAGGTCTTTCCGATTCGATTATCCACAGCAGCCCTGCTCCAAGAGGGTGGCTGTCCTGCAGACTTCAGTTTCATCCTAAATCAAACAGATTTACACCAGCAAATCAAAGCCTTCAGGATTACTTGAAAATTATAGAATGTTTACAGTATATTATAGGTGTATATATAAATTGTTATTTACACAGGACACAGAAATAACTTAACCATTCTTTATTCATTTTTATACCCAAATTTGAGACGAAGTTAGAATTTTAAACTCCATACAGAAGTCAGAAAGTGTTACATTCAAACATTCAAATTTATTTTTCTATTATGGATTGCAAGTAAATATCTGGAACTGGGTATCTGAATAAAACATAACAAAGTGCTTTACTATTTTTTCTGCCTTTCTTGTTAAACAATAAATTCCAAAATCCATGTCTAATAACAATAATTATTTTATAAGACACCTGTAAAGAGTTGACACATACTGGTGGATTAACCATTACAGAAACATAAAAAATGATTTTGTCTTAGTCTTAGTTTAGATCAGCTTTGGCACAAACCTTACATTGATGGTGGTGGTCTAATGAAATTGTTAAGCACTGTATATTTGAATTCATGTAAAAAAAATGTGTTTATCTTAAATTGAAAGTGACACTAAATGAAATATTCACAAATTGTGACAGTTATTTAATGAATGACAAATAAAGACAATTAATTTTAATTAGTCCTAAAACAGACAATTAATTTGTTATTCATTGAATAACAAATTAATTGTTCGGTTCATTGAAATCCACTCTTGCCGCTGGATCATCTGTAGAGATGCAGACACAGTTGGATCGTAAGGCTGAAATGACAGGTGGAGTTGTGTAGCGTACACATAGCAGTGATAGGAAAAGCCATGTTTCCGACAAAGCCTAGGGATGTCATGTATACCGAAAATAGCAACGGACCAAGCACTGAGCCCCGAGGCACCCCTGTGTCCAGATGTTGTGACTCATAGACCTCACCTCTCCAGGAAACTCTAAATAACCAACCTGAGAGGTAAGATCTGAACCATTGTAGCACCATTCCAGAGACACCCATAGCCTTGAGGGTCGACAGGAGGATGTGGTGGTAGCTACCATACAATGAAAGTCAATAGCAGCGAATGTTGTTTTGTTACCAGCGTTCCTCAAAATTTTCTGCAGAAGTAAATGCTGAAAAAAACATCTTGGTGAACTATCACTTTTTTGCGATTTGTTGCCCAGCAGTCTGCGTACTTGTGTAGAACATGTTTCAAGCCTAAGGCTCAGATATTTTCATGTTGCTTGACAGACTATGTCCATAAATGTTCAAACTGACCAATCTTCATCCTTAAAATCTTTTAATAAAACAAAGGTGAGTATTATGTTTAAGCAGGTACATTTAACATACTGTAGTTTAATTCTTTCAGGTGTCATTATTTTTGTTATTATTTTTTGTCTTCTTGAGCTTCTGAAAGCTTGAACTGTCTTTTTCCCAGGAAGCAAAACAAAACATTGTATAGACCATTATTTCGTACCACTGGCTTCCGACTCTTGATCCAAGCCAGTGTTTGTGAAGCGGAGATGGGGCTCCATGCTGATGTCAATTGAGCAGCGCTAATTGCAAAGTGTCAAGGATGCAGAAAGTTTCAGGGCTGTGAACGATGCGCCAATGAGAGAAGTATTTTTAGATCGTTCTATCAAGCCACAGACAGATGCAACTCTTTCACTTGTGTATGTGTGGGTGGTGGAGATAAAATGAAAAATTTGGCCCAGTGTCAGGAGTGAGAATAACCGTGCAATGTGATACTCAGCAAACATAGTTAATGGCGAGCGTTCACTGAGCGAGCACAGAGAGTGGGTGGCTGGTTTACCGAGGACAGAATGCAAGACTGATTATATGGTTTTTCTCTCGTTTTTGAAGGTGAATGCCTAAAGAAATGGGCAACGTCTCAAACTTCTGTCAAATTCTGGTGTCAGAGAGCAGAAGAGTTGGATCTAATTGAGGTTGCGGCTTTGCAAATCTTGTTCATGTTCTCTCTCTCTCTCTCTCTCATACTCTTTCCTTCTTATTTTCTTGCTCAATTTCTCTCTCTCTTTCTCTGTTGCTATCTTAGCTATTCACTCGCACAGATACGCCCATGTCGAGATGAGGCAGGGATGAAATAAGCTGCTGTGGGCTGTAAGACAGGTGTCAGCGTGTCCTCTTCGGCAGCCATAAAAGTTAATTAAAGAAGAGGGAGGTTTATTGTGCTGGTGTACAGACACAGGACCGCTGCTTAATAACAGCCTCTCCTGGATTTGCTGTCAAGACAAGCAGCCCGGCTGAATAATACACCTGGGTCTCGACCAGTTATCTGCTGCTATTTCCAAAACACAATCCTGTAATGCAAGAGCTTATTAATTAAGCGTCTTAAATATGTGACAGTTATTGCACTGTGAGCATGAGTGTTTTTTTATGATTACTTCATTCTCGGTCACTTATTGTTTATAGGGACAGCGGCGCAGGAAATGATGGGAGAATGGGATGAAATGAGAAACCCACATGAGTGACTCAATAGCTCCGTGCTGAAAGTCATCGAGCTGTCTGCTGCCTACATAGGCAGGTGTCTTTTAAGCAAGCATACCAATGAAAGAGAAACCTTTTAAGTGGCTAATTTGAAATGTCCAGCGTAGGCTCCTCGCATGACACGCACAGGATGCTTCCTTTTGTTTTTAATTTACGTTTGTTGAATAAGCATAAAAATAGTCAGAACACACAAATTTGGTCTAAAATCATCCGTTTTATTTATTTTTACTGAATACAATATTATATGGTAGGTATAATATTATATTATATGATAAATCAAGGATGTCACAATGTACCGATATTATTTATAGTCGTGATAATAATAGTTATTATGATATTGTGTTAATACTACACATGTGATAATATTCTAAACAATTCAGTCGAACATAGTAGTTGGGAGTTTTGCATCCTTTTAACATTTTCCCTTAAGAGCCACATTGGTTACAATCGCTCTCTCTTACCCCTACACTTGTATTTTGAGTGTGAATCATTGGCCGCAAAAATAGAAAATAAAAACATATTTTGTCGATAGCATTATTAGTTGCGTGTATTAGTCAAAATGTTAAGATATCATGAAAATAAACACTAAATTATTTTAGTCGCGGTAAATATAAATGTTATAAATATATATTTTTATTTGTCAGCCATCCTGGATGCAGTAAAACAGCCGAACAGCTGAGCTTTGCTGTTCACCGTATAACAACAATGAGTGCGTTTCCAGAAGTCTTACTTCGATTATGCGTAATAAGCTGATAACGTGTAAGTCATGTAAACGCGAAAAACTTTTTCTCTCAGTTTTGTTTATTTGCGCATGTCTGACAGCGCAATAGTAAAAGTCCCAAACGGAAGTAATAGTAAAATAACGCATAAAAATCATGCAGTTGATGTGTAGAAACGTCATGAACAAAAATTAAGAACGATTGTTGCATATGCAGGTACTGCTGACATGAGCAGAGATAAAAAAAATACAGCTTCTGACTGTTTTCCTGCATCATTTTTAATTACTAAACAGACTATCCACGATGACGTCACTGCACGCCAGAAACTTCCATTTAAAATCCCGGGTTTTCTGCGTACTATGCATGTAAACGCGTGAAAACAGGTTTCTTTTTAAGCTGGTTTTTGATAGATATCTGTTATTTTGTGCATGTAAACGCACTCAATGTTGGGGACCATTTCCAAACCAACAGGGTGTACTGCAGCTTTGATCTAAAGCTTTAGGTTACTATAAGATTTACTTCTGGGTATTCATACCTGTTACATAACTTTTGGTTCCACAAAAAACCGTTCCATTAAAGGTTCTTAAAATATACCTTTACCATTTCTTTTCCTACCTTTTATAGTCTGTAGATCCTTTTTATAATACAAAGAAACTTTTGTGCAGCAAAATGTGTTTTAAAGGTTCAAATTAATGTTAAAGGCTCTTTCTGGACCCATACAGCCCGACAAAGAGCCTTTCAGAAACCTTTATATTTAAATGTCTATTGTTGTCACTGTTATTTTTGACTGGCTGATGCAGATTTCTTTCTATGCTTTTTCTTGCAGAAATGGATCTGTTTTCACCAAGGTATTTTATTTCATTTCACCTTTTGTTTAGAAGAATTGCTTTTTCATTCAATGACACTCTCGTTCAGCCATGTTTTGTATGGACACGTGGAATAGTGGGCATCATCTTCTGCTTATTGAGAAGATTTAGTTTAATTTAGCCGGGCTCAGCTGCAGAGTGCTGCAGTGGATGTGAGCGAGAGAAACAAAGGGAAGAGAAAGTGAGAGAGAGAGAGAGAGAGAGAGACAGGGGGTAACAGAGCAGCAGTAAAGGATGCATTAAGCAATTAAAGTTAGGGAGCGTGAGAATGAAGTGAAGCAATGATTTCTATTTCAGTAATTGCCTGCTGATCAGAAGGGAGTCAGGCACAGGACAAAATGCAGCGATATACAATGCATCAGCATTTTAGATTGACAGTCTTTAATACACATATACACACTCCTTTTTTTCTCTCTTTTATAGCGCTTTCTTTTTGTGTACCCATACACACCCAGTTCATACAAGACAGCCCACTTTTTTCTGCCCCGCACATAAAAACACCTTTGGGTTTGTCTAATTATGTATGCCTGAATATTTGATGAAGAACACTGTTCTCAGTTTACTGTATTTGGTGTGAATAGATGGGTTCTGTGAACAGCGTTCAGACTGGCTCATCTATGATTTATCTGCTGGCTGTGCGGATGCAAGGCTTGCTTTCCTGCCCTCTTTCAAAGCATTTGTCCCGCCTGTGCGTGCCTGATAAGATAGAGGAAATTCTTCAGTCAGGATGCAACAAGAAGAGAGAGAAAAACAAGGAGAGATTGAGAGAAAGGAGGCTTAGAAATGTAACCTTTTGTTTGTCGGTGGTATGAATAGTGCAGCGGGGCGCGGGTTGTGATTAATGCTAATGTATGCGGTTTGGTGCAGGCGAGGCCTCCTGGACACTGATTACCTACAGAGGGGTGTAGAGGGAGGGTGACCTGGCTGGCCATCTTATTTCAGTTAATACGGTGGACCATGTGCGGTACAAAGCGTTGAAGAGGCAGCGAGATAATCAAAAGCCTGCCTCATAAGGACACAGTCTGTATACAGAGAATCCAAACAAAATAACATGAACTGATGTGTATCTGCATATTCTCATAATAATGATTTGAATATCTCAGCTGTTTCTTTTAGCCAGTCAAGAGATTAAATGGTTTGTTGTGTCTCCGATGTTTCTCCTGAGAAAAGCCCCCCAAAAATCTAATTTACAGATTTGCAAAGTCTGAATTTTAATGTAATTCTTATTTAAGATTTCAACAGGTATAATTCATTTGTTTATTTTACCTCTACAATATACACGAATGCCATATTGTAACTCTTCGTGTACTGTATGTATCTTATGGTATTTTCTCTAAGCAACTTTAGGAGAAGCACACATTTAATACGTAAATGAGAACTCTCCAGACTATGAACGGACAACTTCTGAGCAATAAAAGTTTCGTCTGGGCCAACACATTATGAATAAGATGTTTCTTCAAAAATGATTTACAATAAACTAGACAATATTGTTAAGATATGTGACCCTGGACCCATGTGACCCTGGACTTTAATGACTATTTTCTCCGATTCCAGATTTTCAACCAAATGTTTCTTAATAAACTAACATTTAAAAAAGATTGACCCTTATGACTGGTTTGTTGGTCCAGGTTCACATATATCAGAAGAAAATACTTAATTTGCCTTCCATTTAATTTAATTGGTTCTTTGAGAAACAGTGATGATGTTAAGAGATCTCATTTGTGTTTTTGTTGCCTACAGGTCTAAACTCCGCTAGACACTAGAGCTACTCCGTGTTTCTGAAGCACATGCACCGATGGCCACTTGGTGAACATTTTAGATTGAGAGATCCATCATGTTGATTTGTCTGGGTTGGTCAGTTCACAGGCGTGACAAGCACATGAGATCAGTCCGACAACATGTCATTGTGTTCCTTTGATTAAAACAAACAAACTCCGCTTTATTCAATTATGCTGAAAGACATGAAGTCTATACAGCTTATTATCATTTTATGAAACGATGCTCAGAATTAATAATGCTTAGGCTAATTTAATTTATTACTTGCCTGAGAAATGCCAGACTGCTGTAGCTGGTCTTTATACGGTTTGAGATCTTTGTCAGGCGCTCAACTGATAAACTTTGGGTTCTTTTACAACAGTCGTCCAAATATATACTGTCATTCGGACCATTTAAATATATATATGAATCTCTTTTTCGTTTAAGGAATAGCAATAAACAAATACTAGTCCATTGTTTACAGTTTTGGCGATAGCAGTAATGGTTTAGACTTGTCAACAGAAGTTTCATTGCCAGTGAAAGACTATTCAGGCACTTGTTTTCTTCCATCAGGTCCGAACTGCTGATCTATAGCTCTCATGCTTACACTTTGTTGCAGATCAATCAAACAGTCCACTTGAAAAGTGGAAGGAGAGCCATTTCCAACTCACATCTTCCATACCGCAATGAGTTGTGGCCAATCATTTCCCCAAAACCATGCGCAGATGCATACTTTTAAAGTCCACTCGCAATTGGATGCTATTGGGATGCACTGTTCTAATCTGGCTATATAATGGAGATATAATGGAGATCGGTGATGTGGACTGGACTTCTGAAGTATTGTGCCGATAAGGACAGAATTAATACTGAGGGGGAGTTCGGTGTCCCCATCTGGGACACAACGGTGGAGCTCATAAAAATCATGGTCGTGCTGCAGGGTGAGGGCCTAACCTCTCCCAGCCATTCACCCGTTGATCTAGAAACGTCATGAACAAAAATGAAGAACGATTGTTGCATATGCAGGTTCTGCTGACATGAGCAGAGATAAAAAAAATACAGCTTCTGACTGTTTTCCTGCATCATTTTTAATTACTAAACAGACTATCCACGATGACGTGCACTGTTCTAATCTTGCTATATAATGGAGATATAATGGAGATCGGTGATGTGGACTGGACTTCTGAAGGAGTTCTAGGTTGAAATATTGTGCCGATAAGGACAGAATTAATACTGAGGGGGAGTTCGGTGTCCCCATCTGGGACACAACGGTGGAGCTCATAAAAATCATGGTCGTGCTGCAGGGTGAGGGCCTAACCTCTCCCAGCCATTCACCCGCATAACATTTCCCCTCTAGAGGAGAGCACTCAGAGATTTATTTCGGGTCACATTAATGCATACATTAATGCATTCCCATGAACTTATTGCAAACCAATTGCTGAACGGTGAACAGACTGGAGACCCCTTGCCCACACAACCCCAGAGAAAGGAAAAGAGTGACAGAGATAGATTGTGTTCCTCTTCCCATTTGTGAGATGGAACAGTAAAGTGCCGTCTGGCAGACAAAGAGCTAGTTTGGTGGAGTGTGCCACTGGGGAGCTCGGGCTATGAACTTAATGAAGTTTGACAAAACTCATCAGCGTCTGAGTATCGGGATCTCGGAGACAGAGAAAGCAGATGCATGGAGAAAAGCAAACATTTCTAAAGGAAGGGGCTTACTTAGAGGTCATTACTGTTTTACAGGACGTCCCATGTTGAAACCAACCTGCTCTGTTCACCTGAGCGTTGTATTTTTATTTTGAAAGATTCGATTTGCAATTGTGACTTAGAGCTGCAATTCGGGAAAAAACGTGTTATACCAGCTAATAATAATGATTTATAGTATGAGTTGTTGGTTATGATTTTGCTGTAAATGTCAGTTTGCCACATTTTACTTGATCTTACATACATATAAGCACTCAAGCTTCCAGTTTATCTTTCAAACAGAGATATAGATGCATATAGATGCAAAAGTTACAGATGATAGATACACGCGACTTTTGTAACATCTGATATTTTTTTAATAATATAATATTCTATTCTATAACAATATATTGCCTAAACCAACAGTGGGTCCTATTCACATCTATATGGAATTCCAGTCCTGACAAAAATAAATCCATGAAGATTTTTAAAAAGGCAAAAATAGATTCCTAAAAATATAAAAGATTATGATAATTTAAACATATATTTATCTATTTATTCATTTAAACATTAACTTATTTATGCATTTTTGTATTTATTTTATGCATTAATGTTAATATATATATATATATATTTACAAAGTCTTACATTTTCAAATTAGTTTATTTTCACAGTATTTTGTTTTTACTTTCTGTGTCTATACGGCAAATTGGGGGGCGTGTCTGTCTTCAGAGCAAAGAGTGCTGATGTTATTTATTTATGTGAAAATAAATAAATGTAAAAATATGGACATACATATATATTAATATAAATTCATAAAATAAATGCAAAATGTATAAATAAATAAATGTATTTATATATTTATTTTTGCCTTTTTATATTTCTTAATGGATTTATTTTTGTTTTTATTTATTTTTAATTTAGGCAGGATTTGGATTCCATACTTCTATTGTATGGACACAAAACCAGTGTAAAGCCAATGGGTACCACCGTTGTTCGGTTAACAACAACATCTTCTTTTGTGTTCTGCGGAAGAAAGAAAGTCATACAAGTTTGAAATGACATGAGTGATGAATGACAGAATTCTGTAAATGTGTATTTGTTTACTTTTATTTGTTTTTATTCTGTATTATTGGGACATTATCAATAGTAAATGTATAGGAAAACAAAAGAAGATAGCGGCTGCTTAAGCCACTGCCATATTGATCTATAAATTGTATGGTCAATATAGACGGTTTCAAAGCAACAAGGCCCAAACTTAACTTTTAATTGAGTCCCTGTGGATTATTTCTGAAAACAAGCTAAATAAATAACAAGTAAATTACATTAGCTTGCAAGTTAAAAGTTTGTCTAGCCAGTATTATTTTGGTTTACCAGTAGAAAATCGTTACTGGCTAAACTTAAAAGTGACAAAGTTACGCGACCCATTAAACAAATGGTTATATAATACAATTGTTATACATACAAATATTAAGATAAATAAATTGATAAAATATAAATAGTAATATTATTATAGCGATCAACAAACTTTGGGCCAGGGCACGCGCCTACGTCTGATGAATGTATGAAATATGTACATGTATTTCAAAGCTGGTTAAAAACATTCTCATTAATAAACTGGTTAGCCAGCTAGTTAGAAACCCTTGCGGATGGACCTCAGCATACAAACTTCCCATGCTAGAGACCTGCATCCACAACATGTGCCCTTTTCAGAAGGGAAGGTATTTCTTGAGCACGGCAGTTGATTTGTAAATGTGATGGTGTGGCCATGCAGTACCCAACACAGTTCCCTTGCATTCAGAGATAGAGAAGCACGTTAAATGTGGCAAATGAAACAAAACATATTGCATCCATCTTCAGTGTTTTCCTCTCCCTCACCCTGTGGTTTCGTTTGCCGCAATTGATATGAATGTAGTCTACCTGATTTCTTTTCCTCATAATAATGCTTCATTCTGTAATGCGGTTGTTTTTCTCTCTCTGTTCTCCATCTCCCCCCACGCCCTCCCTTCTCATATCCCTCCATCTCCGGTTGCAGGGGGGAACTTGCCATGCATTTCACGTCCAGCTGAAAGTGTGTTGCTATGGTGGTTGCTAGGGATTTAGTCTGGAGTGACGTGAAAAGTCCGAATATTTAAGGTGTCCTTTTAATGCAGGGCTGTTTGAAGCTGCTCGGAATGAGCAATCACCTCTGAGAGTTACAGTTTCTCTGCCTTGCTCTCATTATCATATCTGGCTCTCTGGAAATATCGCCATTGATTTTTAGAAACACACAGATAGATACACAGAAGACACAAGGCAATGCAAAATAGCACGAGGTTGATGAATATACCCGAATAGCCTTGTAAAATACACAGTCGGAGCGAAACTGCGCCACTAAATGAGCATTTCTTTTCTTAAGCTAGCCCTCTCGGCCAGCAATGACAAAAGCAGGGTTCCTGATGTCTTTTCCACACCTTCCTAATGGAGTGTTTCTCTGGTGTGGATTGTGGGCTTTAAGGATGTTCTTGGCCATGGGTGGCGAGGAAATAATTGATTGTGTTGAAGTGAAGCTGGCCGAGGCCATGCTTGTCATTGTGAGCAGGTTTGTAGACAATCAGTGTTAACTAACTGTTCTCCGGAGACGTTATTGAGGAAGGGGTCAGTATGAGTGTGCCGGGGAGATTGGGTGTTGTCCTCCTCACTCTTTAACTTTTTGTCTTCACAACAAAGCATTTTTTTAAAGACATTCTTCAGTCGTTGTGTAAAGAGTGACGGTTTTCTTTTTTCTTAATGTGTCAGGTTCCACGTTTACTGTTTGTAACCTGTTTCTTGTTCATTTTGTCGCAGTGGTTTCTCCTGGAATTTCAAGGACACAAGCGAGACGATTGTTGACATTCTGTAACATCCACAGTATATAATGAATGTTCATTTGTTCTTGTAAAGATTTTATTCAAAATATTTGAGATCAGATTTAAATATGTAACTTTCCATTACAGACTTTGATGATATGAAAAGTCTCAGAAAAATGTTAGACATTGTCGAGATATCTTTTTGCACTTGGAGATGTGAGGTCCTTAGGAGAACGATCCTAGAAACAGGAGACTTAAGCAAGTCTGCATCAGCTGTCTGTTTACATGTGGAATGTGTAGATTCTGCGCTTCTTAAAGGGATAGTTCACCTTCAAAATGAAAAGTCTGTCATCATTTCGAACTTGTATGCTTCTGTAGAACACAAAAGGAGATATTTTGAAAATGTCGGCAACATGACGGCACAGCCCCGCATTCACTTCTATTGCGACCCATGCAAGTGAATGGGGGGCTGTTAACAACATTCTTCAAAATATATTTTGTGTTCGGTGTTATTGTAAATGATGACAGAATTTTCATTTTGAAGGTGAAGTCTCCTATTGTCAGTCATCGGTCGTCAAACAGATACAGCGCTCCCAAAACTCACATTCAATGTGGGCCTGTGGAATAAACCTACACTTGTATATTGTATTTGTATAAAAGTAGTTGTTTTATGTGTTTAAATTATGTTATTGGATACTTAATTACATCTCTTTGTCTATTACAGGAAATGTATGTCTGTCTGCCTGTATTGAAAGTACACCGTTTAAAATAAGCACATAGCTTCATTACTGTTTTTCTCTTTAGACATCAACTGATCTCAAAGACCCTAAAGGAACAGAGCTGTTGAAGACTGAGGTACAGATGCAATCTTAAACACTGTTTCAAACTGGTTGCTCGTAATAGTCTCAGCATAACTTGTATTAACAATAACTGTGTGTTTGCTTTCACTTTTTTAATGCCACTATAGAATCTTTTAGGAACACCATCTTGAACTTTTTGTTGATTCTGTGATCATGTAAATAGACAAATTTAAACCTATCTTATGTGATGTATATTATCATATGCTTCATATATTACTGTAATGAAGTTTAGCAACCCAAATTGCAAAATAGTGTTCTGACATGTTTTCATGCATCAGACTATGAGCAAATGAGAACTGTGCATAATCCACTTGTAATGTGATGCCTAAATATCTATATATACTGTATATCATTCAGGGATCAAGGTCACTTATTTATATATCTCCACATTTTCCACATTTATAATAAGCATAAAATAACAATCAGCTGAATAGAAACCTTAGTTTTGTAATGAACGATACTATTATATTTGCACAATCATACATTTGTCTACAAAATTTATTTCAGACCTTTAGATCAAGTGCTTTGTAAGATAAAAAAACATTAACTTAAACCTTGACCTTAATCTTTTAAATGGTTGTGAAATATATTTAACTCCAAAGTCGCATCAGTTGCTTGCTTTTAGTGTTACCCCAGTTCTTTTCTATACTGCAAGCTATAGTAGTGATGCACGCACATTTAGCACCGTAATGTATCTACAGTTGTACAGTCTACTTTCAGTGCATATATCAAATCCCATGTCAGCCGGAAGATCAATATTAGGCTAAATGACCCTCTTCAAGGCTACAGGCCCAGCTAGAGGAGGGAGTTGCCCTTCCCAACCCTCGCCCCACCTTCTTATTTCCCTTCCTGAATCTCCAGCCATTACACATACTCAATCAGCCTAGTTAGTGTGCAATAAAACAGCTCCCCATCCCCGATCAATAACTATGGTCTTGTCTGCCTAATTGCTCATTGGTTGACATTGGCACCCGGCTATATGTAAGTGCATGTGGAGTGATCCTGTCTTCTCTCTCTCTCTCCTCCTCTCTCGCTTTCCTCTCAAAACACGTCTCCATTCCTTCCTCTCCGCCATGCGCCTACGTTTGGGATGGGAAAACCCGACTTGCAGTTGTCCTGCCAGTACACGAATATCCAAAGACTTCAGCAAGATCTGCTCCTCTCTCATCAGGCCCGTGACGCCCAGAGCGCTCAGGTAAATAAGCTCCACTAATGACCATTAGGCAGATAGGCTTCGCTCTCGCGCCTGTTATGCAGATCCGCAACAGGAAATTACCTTTTTTCTTCTTTCTCCTCCCACGCCCCTCCCGCGTCCATGGCTACCGTCCCTTTAAGTGGGGAGTGTTTGCATATCGCTCTGATTATGCTCGTGGCATTTTGCATGAATAAACAAATGTTGTTGCATTTCGTGTGTACCGGCTACATGCAGCATCAGCATCTTTCAAAGACGATGTTTATTTGGGCTCGTTTTCAGCGGCACGTCCGATAAGGTCTGAAATACGTTTCGATTACGACAGCCCTATTTGCATTTCATTTAATGTCAAGGGTTTGTGCGTCTCGCCCCTCTCTCAAGATTCAAATGCGATATTGATCAGTGAGGCTCGGGAGCTCAAATCAAAACAATGATACCCGTCCTGAGCGTCACATACGTTTCATGTTTTTACGTATAAAATACAAGCACTCACGGTCACTAATCAAACGTGCGAGCCGTTTTCATCCCTTCCATTTGCCACAAGAAGCGTTTCGGTATTCCTTTCTGCTTTTTAGAGTTGTGGTGTGCTAATGTCATGATTTAAATGAAGTATTGATCAGTTTAGGAGGGGAGAATGGAGAGAGAGAGCAATTGTAAGGAAAAGAAAGAGCAGGGTTATCGGCTCGAATCACACACCGAAAAGCAGAGCAAAAGGATGAGCAGGGTTTTTAGGATTAAAGGGAAGCGATTCTCATCCTTGCCTCTCCTTTTAGCCCGGAATCTGCCAGGAATCTCAGCACTCGCTAAACCAACAGATGCATGGAAAAGACACAACGCTTTGGCGTGTTCGTCACCCGACCACAATCAATGGCGTAAGGCGTGGGGCGACTGCTTGATTTAGGTGACTGGGCGAATAGCTGGATTACTCTCAGGCCTTTAATGAGTGCGGCTGGTTAATTGATCTTCGGCCGGGCCTCCATTTTTGGATATGTAGCTGTCATCGTGCGACGATTTGAAATGCAGAAGAGAACGCTTGACAATGTCAGACTGGACCGTAACCAGGGGTCTCTCTCTTTCTTTCTGATCACCCTCGCTCTCTAGTAGGTGACGGTGCTAATTATACGAATAATTATGTATTTTTTGATGTGAAATCATGGGCCTTGAATAATCACCTGTTGTAGATACTTCACATGTGGATTACTGTCAAATGGCATTGTCACAAAGATCCATCCATCCAAGAGCCGCGTTTTACATGTCGGGTCGAACAATGAGCTGCGATTTCGCATTCAGTTAAGAAGCATTGATTTTTGTTTCTGCATTCGGCGCAGGGCTTTTCTAGCCTGTCTGGAGTGTCAGGGTGGATGTGAAGGGTGCTAGAGCTGCACTGCTCTGCTCTGGGTGGATGTGATAAAGGCCAGATGAAGGCTGGTTCTTCTGGGCTGGAGCTCCAGTCATGGCAGGCTCCGTGAAACAGGCGCAGAAAGAGACTCTTTGTAGTGGATTGATTTTCTCTTCCTCTGCGCCCTGCCCTCTATTGTGGTTGGATAGCTGGACGTCCAGGAGCAGAGGCTGTGGGATCTGCAGAGAGAGCTGCGGGAAAGCCGACAAGAGCTCCAACGGCAACACAGCCGCAACCAGCAGCTACGCGAGGATGCTAGGCAGCAAGATGAGACGCTACAGGCTCAGGTAAAAGCTTCACAACCAGGCCCAGGCTGCACGGGCCCTGTTTCTTTCTCTCTCTCTGTGTCTCACTCTCTCAGTCTGAAAGTCTTTGTTCAGAGCTTTGATCTAAAATTGTCCATGCATTTCCTGGTTTTTATGTATTTTCTTTTGTTCTAAGAAACAGCATTATACAAAAGGAGGGATAATGGCTGTAATTATGACGAATTGGCTCGTATTGTTACAAACAAAAGTTTTCCAAAAGCAAGGCTTGAGTTTTTGAAAGGGCTTTGAAAGGAAACTACGGAATGAAAGCTTCTGTTTTGCTCTGTTATGGTGCAGTTTGCTTTATGTTGTAAACTGCTCGTGAGATGCAGCTGCTAGCTTGAGACCTGGACTGATGTTTGACTTACTGAGGATCACCAAATAGTTTTTATTGCTCAAAGCAGGATATGTTCTCACTCACGTTTCAACTTTTATTCTTTTTAAATCAAACTATCCTTTATATGCAGTTAGAGCATAGATGATATTATGGCTATATCCAGTCTACATTTAGGAAACAGATGTGGACCTGGTTTCCAACTACAAGTAGATAGGGGTACAGTTGGATAATAAATTGGACTGGTCCAGCCACATGGAATCTGTCTACAAAAAAGGTCAAAGTAGGCTGTACTTTTTGAGGTTACGATCTTTTTAATATTTGTCAACCTCTACTGTGCACCTTTTACAAGACTGTTGTGGACAGTGCTCTCTTTTATGATGTGGTGTGTTGGGGGCTGGGAGCACGTAGGCTACATCTGATAGGAAGAGACTGAACAAACTGATTAAAAAGGCAAGCTCCATCATTGGCATCCCACAGGATTGAGTCGAGCAGGTTGCGGAAGAATGTTGAGGAAAATAAATGCTATTTTGTGCAAAAACTTGCACCGATTACTTGCTTTAATTTAGTGGTAGAGTGATCCCACCAATATGTAGGACTTGAACGGCATTGTAAATCATTCTTGCATGCTGCTTTTACGCTATTTAATGCGCAATAATTGTACTTTCTAGTTACTACACTTTTAGTTTTTTGTTATATTTTATTTGCTGGATAGATGTTGTGTGTGTGTGTTAAGAATGAATGGGGTGATGATGTAACAATTTAAATTTCCTGCGAACGATGAATAAACATGAAAATTATTGAAAGTTAATGTGGAATTTGTTTTACAAGAAATTGATAAGAAACGTTCGAGTGTTACTTACTTTTGATTTCATACTAAGATGTCATGACAAATCTTGACAAAGTGTGTCATTGTTTAGTAATGATCTTAAACTCTAGAGGAAACATGTGCACGTTTTCTGCGTTCTGTTTTGAAATGTTACTTCTTTTGCTCTTGGTTATTGTAAATCTCTTTGACTTTGACTCAGAATTCTGTTTTTGTGTGCCAAAGCAGCTCTGTTTGTTCAGGTGATGCTGTTAACTCAGGTGTGCTAGTAGGCTGTGGGTCACGTGTGATGAGCAGCTGGCAGTCTCTGTCTAAAGTGTTTCCCTGCCTTATTTCTGGCACATGCTGCTGGATACCAGGGAAGATGTCTCGGTGTACTGTGTCACTGGGGTGAAAGACCTTGAGAACAATGTTTTAGTCAATCATTAGTTGATTAGCAGGCAGTTCATGTCACAGACATGCTTTACTAAACCATTCCAGAGGACAGTTTTATTGCTCTGATGTCGTTTATAGCTCAGGAGACTTAAAGGGACAGTTCACCCAAAAATAGACAATTCTGTCATATTTACTCACCTTCGTGTTCACGTTTTTTCTATTTCCTGCTCAATTATTGCAGGAAAACATCTGGAACCAAGTTCATACTTATAACTGAGGAATCCATTAAAGGTATAGTTCACCCCAAAATAAAAATTCTCATGAATTTCTCCCTCTCTAGTTATTACAGATCTGTTTATATTTATTTGTTCTGATGAACACAGAGAAAGATGTTTGGAAGAATGCTTGTAACCAAACAGTTCTTGGACCCCATTGACTACCATAGTAGGGAAAATTACTTTCACATCTTTTTTGTTGTGTTGAACAGAAAAGAAGATATTTTGAATAATGTAGGACAACAAACAGTTCTGGGGCACTTTTGACCACCATTGTTGTTTTTCCAACTATGGTAGTCAATGGTGTCCAAGAACTGTTTGGTTACACTAATTCCTCCAAAGAAAGGGACTTTCTCATATTTAGACTTTCTAAATTTCTTTCTCAGATGTAAACAGACTAGAGAGGGAGTAATTCATGAGAGAATTTTTATTTTGGGGTGAACTATACCTGTAATGGATTCCTCAGTTATACGTATGAACTTGCTTCCAGATGTTTTTCCTGTAATAATTGAGCAGGAAATAGAAAATATGAGACAGATTTTTATATTCTATAAGTATGTAATGCGGATAGCATAGCTTAAATAATTTGTTCTCTAGAAACGTTTATATACTTTACATATTTATATTGAGTTGATGTTTGTAGACTTGGCTAATCTGTTTGTGATCCTGTGAAGATCTCTTCTAAAACTCTAGAGGCACGTGAGATAGAAGAAAGTTCTTGGATAAAAAAGACTTGGATGAGATTTCCCAATACACTTTTTATAATCTAGCTGTCTGGGAAGGCAAAAAATATCCAAAAAAAATCTCATTTGTTGTCAAGTATTTTCCATAATTTAATTCAATATCCGATGTGTTATCAGAATGACAACAAAGGTTTTTAGTATATTAGCTGGCAGGCACACAGCTGTAAGCTAATGTTTGCTGCAGTGGGACTCCAAGCCCTCCCTTCCTGGATAAAACCGCTGACCAATCAGAGTCCAGGCCAGTGCTGTCCGTCACCAGTGGCTGTGTCACCTGTCGCTAGGCATCATGGCAGACCTGTTGGGGGAGCTTTAGAGAACAAACAGTCAGAGTCTTTCCTACTCTGTAGCAGCAGTCTGCTGTGATGGGAACACATTTAATTTAATTCAGTTTTTGCCGCTTTATCAATCATTCCTCCCTAATATCAAATGCATTACTTTGTGTGCTTGTACATTCCCATTACAAAAAGACAGAAAACTTTAGAAGAGATATATGCAGTATACTCTATATATACACAGCATATACATTTCTTTATTTGTAATTTAGTTTTTTCTGGCACTTCAGGACGTTACACTGACACCAACTGCCGCGCATGCAGCTTCACAGAAGAGCAAAAGATGCCATCGTATTACTCTTCACATTTTAACATTCAAGTTGCAAAACTTTTGTTCAACTTTAACATGGCTGTTGAGAATCCCTTTGAGTTAAATATGAGAGCTTTTTGTACGTGTGAGGGGAATGAGCAGGTATTGCAGGTGCAGAATGAAACTGTTTAGGAAACCAAAAAGCAGAAGGTTGCGGAGGTATCATTGTTCAGGTGCTGTATTCAGAGAAAATGCCAAATGAGCTCAAAAGTATCCACCCACATAAGTGACCTTGTTGACTCATTGTCCCTATAGGCATTTTCAAAAGTTCTCACGATCCACCTCCGAGATGAATCACAATATTCTAACATTTTATTCCAACGTGTGATTTATACTTCCAGAACCTCAATGTAATGCTCTTTGGTACACTGTAGATGTCATTTTGTTACTTTGTTCCTTCCTTTGCATTAGGTGGTGTACCACAAGTTTAGCTTTAAAGTTAAGGTCACCCATAGTTATTTCTTTTATTCAGTCCATATAGGAAATTACTGTTGGTTAAAGCCAGTCTGTTGACAGTACAGTATATTGAAGGATTGGTGCATTGACCCCGTGTCAAAAGAAGCGTTTTTCATATTATATGCAATTTGAACAGAAGATACATTGTGTGTATTCAGAAATGTTCTAGCTTGCACATGTATGTGCCAATGCGCTTTCTCTCTCATTAACCTGTGTGGCCACAGTTCTGTGCCCTAGCAGATGTCTCTCTCTGGGGGGTTTGGGTTTTATATTTGACTTATACCATGGTTAAGGGGCCGCTGAGAAAAGGTCAGGCTTTAGCGAGCAAGTCTGATTATAGCTGGGAAATAAGTGCGTCATGGGACTGATTGCAGGAAGGTCACCTCCACCAAGGGTCGGAATGAGCGTGTCTGTGTGCATCCTTGGAATGAAGCTTCTTTTGCATTGTTTTGCGTGTTTACTAGAGAACCCCATGGAAACACGTACAAAAATGGATGCATTTTGGTGTCTGCAAAATGCATAGATGTCCAAAAAGACATGTTTCTTTTTTTCCGTTGCCACCTTATTGGTGGACAGTCGCTGTGGAGCATTGTCTTGTTTGGACCACAGCATTATTAAAGCTCAAAGATCCACAGGAACAGGAAATCCATTTGAAAGCGCACAGCATGCTAAAATGATAGCGATACAAATACAAGACTGGTAGTACTATGGCGTTGTAAAAGATTTCAAAATTTCGAATACTTTCTTATGTGCCACCACCATATCGTGCATACCGACAATTACTATACCATCGGCTTGATACTGTGCTGCAATGTACAATACCATTATATGAATAAGGTATCACTATAAAATATGGTATTTATATGGATGTCTTGAAAAATCCAGTGAGGATATCTTTTTACTGACATGATGTTTAATCAGTAATATGTCTTTTATTCACCATCTGCTGTTTGGTCACAGTCTTTGGTCAAAATGGTCTGGGAGTCATTACTCTGGTAAATTCTCTTTATCCAGTTGACCTTCACTTATTTTACTGAGCTGTCTTCTGAAATTACATGGATTTTGAGTTTTGGTTCCGGAGTTCTCACCATTAAGACACCATATCCATGCGTTTAGGCAGATGTTTACAATGAATGAACAAGTGAAAGGATGTATTTCATGATCTGTTTTTACAATGAAGCTGTCTTTTCAGATTCTAAGTAGTATGTTTAGTTCAGTTTTTGGAGTCATGATCCCTGTTTAATGTTGCAAATGATTGCTGTTCCTTTTAGCTAAGTTGTTTATGAGATATTTATTTACATTAATGCACATTTCGTGTTGAAAACGTTAAATGAAAATAAATTAAGTTTTATATGGTTGTGACTAAATCTATAAATCTCTTTTGATATTTTTCTTTATTTTAAGAATACGAAATGACCAATGTCTTGTCAGTTTTGTCTGAATGAAGACGGGTATATCAGATCGTATTTCTGGTTCCATTGAAGTGAGTTCTGTGTAAGGTGAAGGAGCATCAGAAAGTTTTTGATCTCTCTGTCGGAATATCAATGAGAGCCCATACGTGCTACAATATAATATTATTATGTGTGACTGCTGTATCACCTTTTGTTCCTGATCTGGTTCTTTAATGAAATTCCCTTTATTAAGAAGCTTCCGTTCTGCAGTACTGCCCACAAATCCTCACCTAGAGTCAGATCTTTCATTTTCACACGTCGTTCCTGAAAAGAATAGTTCATCTAAAAATGAAAATCTATCATTTATCCACTTTCGGTTTACTTTGTGTTTCTGCGAAGCGAAGAAAGAATCATTTTTTTTCAATAGGTTATAGGCTATATACTGTATGTATAGCCAAAAATGTATAGCCATGAGCTGTCAAGCTTTAAAAAGTAAAAATGTGGCTTGTTCACATTTTTACGTTTATGTTCTAAAGTTGTACAATGGCTTTGTGTTGTGATCAGACGTAAATTTACATTTCTTACATAAAGCTGTTGAAAGGCTTCAGAACCCTTGTTATAGAAAAAGTGTAGTTTGTTGCAGATTGTTTACAATGTATATGAATTCACCTGCAAATTCAAAGAGGAAACTATGATTATCATGATGAGACCATAGTAAATGTATTCCTTATATAGTTTTACTAAAAACAGTTACCATGGTTAAACCATGGTTAATTTGATGGAGTTAATGGAGCTTGACTGGGATAATATGGCGTTATTGTTTTGGCATTTTTTATTTGATGTTTTTATGTAAGGATAAAAGTAAATTTCATTTCATTTGGCACAGTTTTACAGAGCCTTGTATCTAATGTTAGAAATAATCTAGAGCGCTCACGCTTCGCACACTTCCATCTTCTGTGCAACAATAATTCTCACTTTCGAAATGAAGCTGCTATTGTGGCCGTATTATTACTCACCGGTGGCATTGTGTGTGTCAGTCTTGTGTGTTTCAATGACGCATACATCCTCTATCTGCAGCCTGCACTTAATCCCAGCACTGCTGGCTCAGGAACAGATTACTGACAGCAGATGTGATGAGAGCAGAGCGAGGGAGCCCGACACACACACACCTATTCTTCTCATTATGACAGAACACTGCAGCCATTTTCTCACTCCTCTGTTTGTTCTGAGCTACCATCTTTGCTCTGGCTATTCTCTCTCTCTCAAAATATTTCTGCGTTTGATGATCAACATATGTGATGTGAATATAATGATCTTTGCACACATGTCTCCACAGGCGCATGAGCGGGTCCAGCGGCTGGAGGAGGAACTGTCCAGGCTGAAATTCCAGCATAGTTCAGTCAGTCAGCAGGTAACTTTCTTTATGGTCCCGCACTTTTAATTCGGGCCGCGCTGTCAGGCTTACCCCATCCTCTCGATGTCACCCTGACGACAAAAGTGCCACATGATGCAGGCCATAATTGAAGTTTCTTTTTTAAAGGGATCACCCTAAGGCACCTGTATGACATTTCTTTCTCAATTAGAACCAAATATATTCATATTAACAAGATGAGCCACTGCCATTACAATGAATGGGGAGGAATGCAATGCTCGATCCAGTTCCTCAGAGATGATGTTTTTTTGTAGGCCGACCCGGAAGTAAGTGCTACGCTGGTTCCCTCGACCGAAAGCTGATGCATTTTCAAACAGAAGTTCGCAAAAAATAAGCTCTGTGATTAACAAAGGTTTATGATGTTTACACGTTTTTTCTATCTAGATGATCTTTACAAAAAACCAGCACATTTGTTGTTGTCGATGCGGAAATACAATCGGCAGAAGTAAAAAGCTAACATGATGCTATAAACAGACTATACTTAAGTCAACATCACAAAGCATCCGACAACTCTTTCAAACTTTATTTAAAAATGTGTTCCATGGTAAGAAATTACTCTGTGAAGGAATCCGCATCTACTTTTTAATAGATTTGTGCCCATGTTGCAATATTTGTGAGCTTTATATACACGATGACGTCTAACGTCCCCATCGAAGGTAGTCACTTTTAGCGACTTGTTAGCAACCACCCTTTTTTGAGACACAAAGCGGGTTATAACAGGTGTGTTTTATGTCAAAGAATAATGGATGAAAATATTTTTGCCAGAGACCTTATTTCGGGCGATTTACCAAAAAACCTATATACTTTGGATCTCGATGTTTGGATATATCGATGGAACTGGAAGTCCTAAAATGCTAACTCGCTTCTACTATATTCTATATAGGACTATATTCCTCTAAAGCCATGTGCGTTATGTTAAGATATAGAGACGAAAAATGATCTTGTTTACATAAAGTTCTAGCTTTTACATGTTATGCGTTCACTCCTGCTGTATTTGCCATTCTGCTGTAAAGTCCTTTTGTGTTCTGATGTAAGAAAGTCATGCAGGTTTCAAAAGACATGAGGGTTAATGACATGTTTTTCATATTTGAGTGAGCTGAACAAATCAGTCACCACGTTAAAGCCATCAAATCAAAATAGGAGAAACAAAATCACGACGGGTCATTGAATTTTGGAGACAGGTGCAGTTTTACTCAGAGATGGAGATTGGATTCAAATTCGAGTATGATGATAGTCATTTTTGACAGTTTTATGCCCATTTTCTTAGTTCGTTTGCAATTGGTGTGGAAAATGTTTGGACCCTGTCTGTAACCTTCTGTTCTCTCGGGGTTGCTCTGGGACCGGTTGTGCCCTTGTGGAGGGAGGTTAACAGTCACTCTGACTCCAGATGGGAGTAATCAGCTGTGTTCAGTCCACTATCTGTGGGCAGCTGAGGAAGTGGGGGGTCAGCGGGTACTTGCACACCATCCTGCAGCTATTCAAGCCCCCTCGCCCCCCCATCCACTCCTTTCTCCGGCGGAGGAGTGTTGGGAGCGGGAGAGTGCCGAATGATTGCTTAATAAAACATTTGATTGAGAAGCGAGCGGAGTGCCAACCATAAACAGGCTGGATTCTGCCCTTTAATTTTACCATCTCCCGAGAATTGCTTTCGCTGTGCCGCAGAGCGAGCCTTGCACACAAGCGGTTAGTTGTCTACCCCAGAACTGAAGATCTAATGTAGCGCGTGTGCGCGGTCGCTCGGGTGTTTGTCTATTTTGTGTTCCCGGGGACAAAAACTAAGGGCTTTTCATTTTAAATTCTCACTGCTGTAGATGCTGCCTCGACGCAGATAAGAAAAAAACAATCATTTCATACTGCTGAGAAAATTGGCCGTACTGCAGCTAAAATGGCAGCAGCCCTGCGCCTCAACACGGCAGATTCTAATTTGCTTCTTCTGTCAGCTTGAATCGGTGTGCGTGCGTGTTTGTGTGCATGATTGCATCCTTACAGCTGCGGTATATTAATGTGGCATATGATTTACTATGTGTTTTCGCCTTTTATTTAGCTGCAGTCCCATATTGCGATCTCGGTACAACACTGCAGTGTTGCTTTCGGCACACAGTACTCTATTTTGGTGCATTTCTGCATAAAACATGCACCATTGTGTATGTGCATGCGTGTGTGTTGGCCTCAGAAGAAAGGTTAACTCAGGAGCATATATCAGACACCAGAGTGTAGTAATAAAGGGTCGGCTATAGAGCTGCTGCTTTACTTCTGGGAACTGGTGCATTTTTATAACCTCACTGACAGCAAGATAAAGTGCTCGTCCAATTAGAAAAATATTTGGGCGCATACCTTCCTACAAGAGTCCATGCCTTTTTTATCTTCAAACCCATTTATCTTGAATCACGGATATTTTTATTATTTGTATGTGTTTTTCCAGCTTTCTTCTCTGAGCACGAATGCAACACGCATGGTTTCCCCCAACTTTGTGTTACGCTTCTCTGCAGCGTGCAACTAATTTTTTATTAAAAACGGTAATTAACGTACGTTTTTGCAAAGCAATACCTGCACCTCACACCCCGGGTCCACATGCACCCTGATTAATTCCTAACCTCATCCATATTCTTTCTCTCTTTCTAAAGAATGTATTTCATGGTGCTTTTTTTATACAGAGTGCATTAAAATAAAATTCTCACTTGTTGTTGTGAAAGAGGCGCACGTAAAAAATAATTGGATGAGGGGGAGAACAAAGAGCTGCCTCTCCCTTGCGCGGCTGCACGGCCCAGCGAGGCGTTAATGCCGCGCCCGTCGCATTGTTCGGCTGTCTGCAGCCATCTCCCCAACCAGACACTCAGCGCCGCTCAAGTCACTTTTAATGTCTGATAATCAAGGTGAATTTTCAAAAAGCTGCCATTTTCAAATGATGGTGTATATATTATGTGGAGATGGTGATTTTCAGGAGGGGAGGGGCCTTTGGTGGGTGGGAGAGAGGACTGGGGGTCATGCACAGTGAAAGATAGACACCTACTGGTTACAGGTGGAACTGCTGGCTTGTGTGCACTGGCCGTTCGATGGCAGACATGTTATTTTTTTTGTTGCTGAAACCCAAGACAGCTTTCTCGCTACTTCACCTCTGAGTCAGTCCGTCACTAAACAGGCTGTCTTTTAGTTATGAAGGTAAATCTTAAGGAAGCAGACCAGCGTTTAGGTTTGACATCAGCTTTTAAGGCCCCGTGATGTCATGTCAGTTGAACTAACACAAATGCAAGTCAGTTTTGAGATACCAGGAAAAGATGTAGTGATTACAATGCTTAAAAATAAATAAATATACTCTAAATAAATAAATCGCTCCATCAGATCATTTTTTAGCATGGGATTGTGGGGTATTATAGGCAGCGAAGGGATACATCTGTGCTACCTTCTGAATCCGACTAGATGACTAGAAGACATCTTGGCAAAAACAAACATCGAATTCGGGTTTGCCGTACTTACTTTACATTTTCAGCTTTCAAGTTTGATGGTGATTTTGGGCAAACAAGCATGTTTTTTTTCATATTATACGCCGGAGCCAGTAAAGACAGCCAGTCTGTTTCAGACAACATTCAGCTAGGTTAAAAATATGAATCTTACCCAAGATGATGTTCTTTCTAATACACGTCTCTCAGAATACCGCAGTAAAGTCATAAAGCAGTGTGTAGCAAGCAAGATGCTTTGAGCTCCTGAACATTTCTTTCTCACTCATTTTCTTTACTTGGCTTTCTCATTTTTCACCTCGGCATGCACCGCGCCACAATAAATTACAGAGGTGAAAGTATGCAGTATATAGAATGTCATAAGTGTGTATTTATTTTCTTCAGACTGAGTTACTTTCCCGGCATGAAGGAGAAGAGGAGAACGGCCATCTCTTTCGGCATCAGAGTTTTGTGAAATGAGTCTGATCGTGTATCAGATCTCAGGCTGTGAATCATACGATGGAGGCTGTTTTTACAATAGTGTGTTCAATACACGGTGCGGTTTTGATGCTTTTTCGGGTGGCTTATGTATTTGGCATCCAAATTGAAAGGTTTTTGTGGGACCCTCACCACAACGTGAATATAGAAAGTGGTGATGATTGAATCAGCCAAAATACGTGTGAAGATTGGTTGTATGTAGGAAATGAGATTTTTTTTGTCAGATCTCAGGCTGTGAATCGTCTTTACGAGAAGTAGAATAGTTATACATTGTGGTCTATGACACTTTTTGGAGTTGCGTAAGCATCTTGTGTCATGCGACGAAATGAGACTACGTAAATAAGAAAAGTTTTGTCTGAGCTTTGTGAGGGTTTTGATGTGAACCCATTATCCTCTCCCTCGGCCCTCTGTAAGGCCAAACACTAGAATGATAAAGATGGAGAAAGTACTTTCTTCTGCATTTTTTTCACGATCTCAGAAGAAAATGGGCACGTAAAGAGCCTTTGGTCCAACGCGTCTGTTTTTGTCATTGATTATGAGAGTGCTGGGGTTTGTTTTAAGATTCCCCTCTTCAGTGGATTGACTTAATGCATCGGCAGATCTCAGGAATGTGAAGGAGGACACAAGCCCGTGTCTTCGTCTTTCATGAGGAGGCCACTGCGGACGTGTCGCGCTTCCTGAGGAGCCGGCTCTCCTCTGTGTGTTTGAGTGAGGGGGAATGAGGACGAAAGCCTCTTTGAGGTACGCACACAAACATTCACAGAGAAAAGCCTTTTAATGGGTCACAACACCAGTTGTCAAGGGTATACGTGGCTTTAGTACTAGTGAAAGTGACACTGAGCTGTTGATCGACTGTTCTGCTCTGAATAACCAAATTGGGAGCTCGGTCGACGTCTAGAGACTTTGTGAGATAAGATCAATAATTCTGTGTGCCACCTGGAGGCACGAATGCCATGGATACACACACAAAGAATGAGATTTTAATACATAGCTTAGCATTGGACCAAAATGCAGGTTCACTGAACACAGACCTTGTTCAATGTCCTAGTTTCTGAAGGAAAAACTCTGTAAACATCGCACCACCGCACACAGCATTGTACAAAATGTCTAGATAACTGATCTCGGATCTGGACTACCTCAGAGTCATTGAGAGAGAGAGTTGCGTCAACTCCGTTGACTCCAATTGAACAGTTTTTTTCACAGCAATGGCGGTTCATGGAGGCTCTCAATAGGAAGTGACCAGTAACGCATGGAGCTGCGGCTAAACAAACCGATTGTGACGAACTTTTAACCCATTTACTGCATTAAAAATGAAAGAAATAAAGCATTTAAAGAGAAAACAAAACCTCCTGGAACTATCTGAAGGCTCCATGAATCACGTGATGTGAAAATTTAGAAATTCTGTTGGCACTACTCCCTCTCTCAATGGCTCTGGTCTACCTCAGCTGTTTAACAGCGCTCTCTGATTGAGTTGGCCATTCAAATGAAGGAAGCCGAGGATTACTGTCCAATTAAATAAAAGCATCGGTGTTCCAATTGACAGAAGTCAAGCTCAAGGTCAGCTTTTTCTGAAAGAGTGTGTAGCTAAATGTAGACATGTTAGGTGGCCTTTCACGTCACATCTAAAAACACGCGCAAAATGCCGGCTGTGATGCTTTCTCCCTCTTTCCAGAGCGATCGGGAGTTTGCGCCGCCAATTTGAGCGTGCTTGACGTGCGTCAATATTTTAATTACAAACCTGACTAAACGGACGATTTTAATATCCAATAATGCAAACTAAAAAATACTGAACCAATACAAACCATGACCACTGGACCAGACCTTAATAATAGTTTTAGCTATTGTTTTAGCTATTATTATCCAAAACTCCAAGTTTTTGGACCTGGGTTTTTTCTAAAATCCTGTTTACGGCCCGGAATCAAACATTGTCAAATTTTGAAAGAAGCCAAGTTACTTTTGTTCTCTTTTCATGTTCATCGCATCAAATTCAAAATCCTGGCCTACAAGACCACCACTGATATGTACCCGCCAGATCCCTACGCTCTTCAAACGAACGCAGATTCTATAACCCTCTTTAAGAATCGTCTGAAATCGCCAACACCTGACGGATCAGTTCTGACTTCTATCTCTTTTCTACTCTTTCAAAAGTGATTATGTACTGTAACTAAGAATAATGAATCTATGAATTATAGTTCACAGATCCTTCTGTTGCTGTGGGTTGAAAGTTTACAGTTATTTAATTTGACAAATTATTAACATTGCATTAAATTCCAATAAAATGTTGTGCATTGAACATCTTGGTTTGATGTTAATTCATTTGTATGAGATATAACTAACAGTCCACTGAATATTTGGCAAAATATTATAATAATATACATGAGAACAGTTCGATCTATAAAACCACTACTTTTTTCAGATGTAAAATATGGTCTGTATGTTTGAGTCTGGAAAAGTATGGAATTGTGAAATGGATAATGTGTAGGAACCCTGTCTGAATTCGTCTCTTTGGGTAAAAGTCTCTTTGGATAAAAGCGTTATTTATCCTTTTATGATTTTATTGCTCTCTTACACATTAGCATATTTCTGCTTTGAACTCAGAACATGTTTTGTTGAGCTTTCTATTGAATAATGTCAGAAAGAAGCATACAGTGAATGTTTTGAATGGCTGTGTGGTTTACTGTAATGCCAGTGTGGGCAAGGTGCCCACGAGGAGGCAGTGTGTGCCACACACACACACGCACACAGATGTGAGCATGTTCAGTCAGACACGTCTGTGTCATAGTTGTGTGATCCAGCATGAGAATTAATACAGTGTTGTTTTATTTGCGTATATAATTTTTTATTCATGATATTATTTTGGGTACTGTCTTCTCAGAAAACGAAAAATGTGTTCTTTGCACAGCGCGCAGGAATATATATTCCTCTCTGCCCTCCACACCCCCTCTTTCTCATTTTTCGTCTGCGCTCTGCTCTTTGTATTCTTAAAATATTCCACACATCTCGCTGCAGTTCCGCATGACAGGCACCCCTAATATAATCTGTGTGTCTGAATTCTAATTTATACCGTCAGGATAAAATAAATAGTCTGCAGTTAATTATAAGGAGCCTGTGCCTGCCTTTGCCCGGGTGATTTATGAAGTGTGTGCGAGCGTTCTCCAACGCATTTTTCTTAATTTATTTTTAATCTGTCTTTCTATTAATTCTACAGCGAATGTCTTAATGGTGTGAGAGGTGCGTAGTAAAGAGAGCAGGTGGATGGAAAGGAGCTGAGGTGGGGGGGTGTACCTGGGGGAGGGGGGTCTGGACCTAATAAGACCATTATTAGACCCCCTCACCTTCTTATAACCCTCAAAAGCTCTGTCTATCTCTCTTTCTCTCTCTCTCTTTCTCTCTCTCTCTCTCTCTCTCTCTCTCTCTTCTTCTTCTTGCTTTGTTCTCCTCAAGCTTCCGCTCATGTGTTTTTGCTTTGTGAGTTGCATCTTTACAGTGATGCAGTACAATATACCTTGGGGATTTTTATTAGTATTTTGATGTCGCAGGATGTTTATCAAAACATTTTATATTTAACCAATGAAAAGTATCAAAAAGACTCTGTCAACTTAGACAACATGACATCTACTGTATTGGGAGTGCAACTATTACTGACCTTTGGATGTACTCTGAGATTTTTAAGGTTGTTAATGTCTATCTGTTAAATGAATGCTTAAAGGATTCAGCTAAATCCAGACGTGTCCTTTTTGAGTCAAACCGAAAAAATGATCTCCAGAACCCCTTCCTCACATCAGCGGCTGCAATGCAGCTCCTGCAGGAACGGAGGGATAATTTAATTTATCTTCCTTTTTGTCTCTCTAGTCTTCTCATTTTATTCACACACAGATCATTACACACACTAAGACCCCATTTTCATTTCCCTTTGTGTACAGACACATGCACGTAGGCGGGGCTTTAACTAGACTGGCAGGCACAGGCCCGTTACTTCTGAAGACCGATACTGGATTGGAGATCCACGACGCCTTAATGGGTCCTGCCATAATACACATCTACGACCCGAGGACCACAGGCGTTATAAATGTCTCTCTCTCTCTCTCTCTCTCTCTCTCTCTCTCTCTGGAGTTTAAGGGTGCGTATGAGACAGGTGTACCAGAAAAGCTTATGTTGAATTTTGCATGCAAGTGTGCTAGTATCATTTGGTCAACTAGAGTTCACCAGAATATTGTTATTGAACCAACAGATGATGTTTATTCAGGAATGCATGCTACTTGGCATGATACAGACGTTCATGCCCATCTACGCTAATACTTTCATGTTTGTAAGATGAACAGCATGTAGCTGCAGCGGTTCTCTAAGTCCCAGTATGAATCATTGCGAGTGATTTTTACCTCATGATGCTCACGCGCCCGTGATTTGATGCATTAACACCTTAAGTCGAAATGAAGAGCGCTGTGCCTGAGCGTGCGAGATTGGATTAAGAGTTACACTGGCAGTAAAAGGAGACGGCCGCCCAGCATCTGTTCTCCCTCGTTCACGCGGCCCTCAGGCAACGTATGAGAGTTGCGCGCCTGCGTGCCTGCGCCTGCATTAGCCAAACAGATAGCTACCAACTTTAATTGCCTCTGCATCCACTTACTCACCCCTAACGCCCTTCAACCTCATCCACCCATCCAGCTTTCCTCGCCCGCGCAAATGAAAGAGCGAGAGGCGGGAGACGGAGGGAGAGAGGAGGCAAGCATAATTACTTATTTTAGTGGACCGCTGTAGAATGCCTCTCGCCAAATGACTCTAATTCCAAATGGTTAACACGGGCCGAATAGACGCGAGTCCATGTGACAGCAAATTGCTTTCCCATTTGCAGACTTAATGGCTTTTCATACTTTGCACTTCCAATAAGCAGTAAACTCGGAAATTAATATTGCACGCTGTGTTATGATGCAAATGGGAGGGAGATAGCCGAAGTCGTACCTTCATGCAGAAAGCTCTGATTAGATCCGTAATTGCTTCACTCTTGATTTTTTTCCTCCTGTTCTCGCCCTCTGCTTTCTCGTTTGTTTGCGACTTCGTAACGTATTTATTGAGCTATTTTGAGACGTGCCATTTCACTTATGCATCAACATCGACTGCACTTTTGATTTGTGTCACGCTGTGGTTTTTGTTTTCGAATCAATGCTAATCAGCCGTAATTTGCCGGCGGCGCGGAGATTCTCGTCCTGGGGGTTTAATGTCTTTCCCGTCACCTTTACTGTCTCTGTCACACGTCCTAGTCAGAACAGGTTTTTAAAATGAAACAGAATAATAACAGGAGGGTCGCGCGGGCGTTTTAATGTGTCGTATTGAAATCGTGCATAAATGAAAATTTCGCAGTGAATAGACGATTGCGTTCGGCGGTTTGAAGATGTTTGCAAAACACTCAGAGGTGATGTGTTAATGGCGGGGCTGATGAAAGCCGAGGCGTCTCTTCTGCTTGATTTGCACACGCATCTCACGTTTAGCTGCGCTTGGTTAGATGAAGATTGCTGTAGATGAAATTAAATCTTAATTTAATCAAATCAGCGCCGGAATGGAGCGTGAATGTGTAGATTCAGAAGATAATGTAAATAGGAAGAATTTTCTGTCTAGTCATCACAGTGCAGATGATATACACACATTAGTATCATAGCAGAATCAAATCTAGTTATTTTGTATCTATAGCACATAATGTGGCTGTATTCTCCATAGAAATAATGTTGTGTATCGCTATAATGATTATAATCTGGCTCTGCTCTCTCTTCTTAATCACTAGGAAATGTCGTAAGCCGTGTTCCTCACATTATTCTCCTGCTTTTGGTGGAAAGTGCATGTTCTGCCACCCTGGATGTACACAGCCACCTGACCTTTGGATAAGAATAGCAAATGCATTCGACGTGATTGGTTGGCGGTTGTAAGGAGTGATTGAGGTTAAGTGTCCTTTGGTCTGTGGTGTGCGCTGCCAGGCCGCTGTATGTAGTAAAACGGGGGGGGGTTTACCTGACCACTGCCTATGCAATCTGATCCCCTTGCACGGTTTCCATGGCAACGGTCTATTCCTTGTGCTCCTTGTTCCCATTTCACTTGTCACTTCGGTAATTGCCTCAGAATTTCCCTGCCTCTGAGAGTTTCGGGGGGAGAAATGACGATGACAACAGTGATAAGACAATATTTATGAACTGTACATTCGAGGACAGCGAGTGAGGAGGTGCGATGCACCCGCTGAAAAATCCGGCTAAAATCACTTTGGCATTAATGGTGGTTATACATGATGGACCAAGCTGGTGTGGATGATGAATCAGCTATTGCAGGTTGCATATATTTAAAATGTAACACTCCAAAATTTAGTGTGGCATCTAGGTAGTTTATATCTATAATCTGGCGGGTTTGTGGATGATATAGTAGACCATCTTTATCTTTTTTCATGACCTGGTTTTGCAAAAGCATTCTAGTGATTTACTTGTTCATTTGGTCCTTTTGTTTTTTATTTTTTAATTGTTTAATGAGATGTTTTATTTTCTGTTTCAGCAAACCCCTTGTTTTCTCACTATGGCCATTAGCACCAGCTCTCAGAGTCTGAGGTGTATTTTTCCCTCGAAGCTGTTCTGCAGTCAGGAGCAGTACTCTCGGAGGACTGATAGAGCAGACTAATGTTTCTATCCATCATTATGTGCAGAATATCACCTGCGAAAGAATAAGGATCCTTACGCTTTCTGATAACAGAGAGATTTGGCTTGAGCTACTTGTCTTTCTCCTACGCCTTTAGAGAGTGTTCTCGACCAAAACAAATGCGCTCGACTGTGGAATATTTGTGGAAACACAAAAATGTGGTGTAAGTGTAAAGCGTACGACACGCGTTCTCCCCCTTTCTTCCTAAAACAAGACCGCCGCGGCCACATGGAATTTATATTGTGTACTTTTGGAGGGGATGTCAGAGGAATTAATTGATTTGCCCGGATTTGTCAGGGAAGAGCAAGTGCTTGGCTCCAGCACGTGTTTTTAAAGCTAATACCTCAGCGGTTTACCTCCGTGAATCAAATTCTGACGTGTCTTCATGATGTATGGATTTATTATTCAAAGTGTTGTGCGGGGCTGGGAGGCCCGCTCATCCCGGTCCCCGGAGACCACATGTGTTTTCAAAGACCACTTAGAGAACGGCCCGGGGCAGCTGCATGCCAGAGTGCTTCTGGTCACGAGCAACAGTCCAGACCTGAAGAAACACAGACTGTCCTGGCCACAGACATCTGCAAACAGACCTCACAGCTGGACTGTTTGGATGAAATCACTGTCTCGAATGTGCTTCTGTAATTCAAAAGTGACCGATAGACCATACAAATCTGTCCTGCATTCACATAACATTAACTTTTACAGTATCATCTTGCCAAAAGTGACTATAAAAGGCACAAGGTGTTTCAACAGATGCTTGCCAAACGGTGTTACCCAAAAAGGAAAATTCTGTCATTATTTATTCACCTTCATATCGTTCAAAACCTGCATAGGAGTTTTTGTTCTGTGGAACACAAACCAAGATCTTTTGAGAAACGTATCTGGTTTTGTGGACCAACAATGGAAGTCAATGGGGCCCCAATGCTGTTTGGTTAGCAACATTCTTCAAAATATCTTTGGTGTTTTGCAGAAGAAAGAAAGGTTTGGTATGACATGAGGCTGAGTAAATGATTTTTGGTTGAACTATCACTTTAAGGTGTCTTTGAATAAAATGGTTGCCAGGGCGTTGCTTTGTGGTTGCTTATATGTTTTAAGGGGTGTTTAGCACATCGCTTTGGTGTTCTGGGTGGCATTTCTTTGTAAGTCTACTGTAATAATAAACCAAATATTCAGATTTTGGTTTTTATTATAGTAAACGTTTAGTAAGTATAGATTTACGACAAAGCTTATAATTATAATAACCATGTTTTAAGTCTTATTTTTAATCAAAGCACGGTTCAAGGGTGGTCCAAGTGCATAACTTGAGGTTTCGTTCCAGTGTGTCGTCCTTAGAAAAGTAAAAGTTTTTCAATCTCGCCTAGTTTGTGAACTCAAGACTTTTTAACACCTCGCACCAATCAAGGAATCTGGGTCAAAGAATGTCCTTTTCGTCTCATTTCTTTCTCTCTCTCCCTGATAGGGTGTGAGCTATGGTATCATTAAGGTAATGTTCTTCAGAGGGCGTTTAGCTGAACTGTGATGTCCCGCTGCTCTTTCACGAGCTCCAGTCACAATCCAATCTGGAATGACCTTTACTGCAGAATATATCAGCAGTCAATATGCAAACACATTCACACGGCCTGAACCCAATGACGCTTCGCAAAGTCACAAAAGATCTTTTTGTTTTACCGCGACTTCGTTCGTTAAGAAAATTTGTGGTCAGTACTGGACCTTAGTGAGAGCGGTCCAAGCATTACCCAGGTAGTCTATCTATCCAGACATACAGTACATCAGCGTTTTTATTACGCCATTCTCGCACGTTCTTTTGTAGATTTGGGCAGATCGCAGAGCATACCTTTAGTAAAAGACACGGTCTTCATCCATTAAACCAGCCCAAACATGGTCAGGACTGTGAGTTCGCACTCAAATCCTGCTGGGACGGTCAATAGCACAGTTCATATTTTTGTATCCACTTTATTGATTAATGTTTTCATTTGGAGGGAGACGGTACTTTTATTGCTTTGGCTTTTGTGATGTGTTTTTGTTTTGTCTGAGGAGCGAGGAGCGCGCTCGTATATCATGCACTTCTGCACAGTTTGGCTTCGCTGGCCTGTGGTGTTCATCAGTAATTAAACCAGAGTCACAGAGGAGGCCAAGTTCAACCTCTTCATTCAACATTCACCCTCGCCACTGCAAATTCAGCGAGCGGAGGAGGAACCGCCATCCAGCACATAAAGAAAATCTTCGGTGTTGCGTAAATTATATGAATGTATGTGGCGGACGCTTTTATTAAAAGCTTGTTGCATTGCGTTCAATGTATATATTTTCTCAGTATGTGTTCCCTGGGACTTGAACCCACATTTTTTGTGCTGCTAGCGCTATGGGTTAGTTAGGTTTTTAAATATCGTTATTGTAGTTTTAGTTATCATTTATTTTAATATGGCATAACAACTTGTACCGTCTCCCTGTTATCAAGTCGCAAAATGTGTTATGTCCCTTATGTAGTGATGCCAGGCGGTCTTTTTTATTTAGGCAGGCTTTATGAGTGCCCCCATTGACTTCCATCATATGGACACAAAGTATCTGAGACATTTCTCAAAATATCGTCTTTTGTGTTACACTGAAGAAAGAGTCACAAACAGGTTTTTGAGGGTGAATAAATGTTGACCGAACTTTTTTAATTTGGGGTGAACTGTCCCTTTAAGCACTAAATTAACAACACAATATCGATCATCTGAACAAGTGGGTCCCAGCAGGTCCACCTTTTATTTTAGACCCTGAAAGATGTTTGTCCTGAATACTTTGAACAACATCACTGCTCTGTGCATTTAGCACTTGTCGTTCTCCTTGTGTGTGCAGGTAAAGTGCAGACAGCCATTTGAGACAGCTTTGCCACAGTGGCAGTCTCTCTATTCCCCGCTGCCCCCTCTCATGGACCCTGGAAGATCTTTCCCAATAGGTCTTTATTTACAGCACAGAAGTCGGAAGCGGCTGGTCAATCCATTTAGCCTAAGGCCACTGATTTGTTCGTATTTACTGCAACACCCAAAGAAAAGCCGGGGTATTTTTCCCTCTCTCCTTCCTATTGATTGGGCTCTTAGAAAATCTGCTCCGCTGTCTAAACACTATTGATCCTCATCTCTCCTCACCGAGCTCCTGTGCCAGTGTATAAAGGGACTGGATGAATTGAAATTTAATTTCCGACAACTTGTTCCTTTTATTTTTACCCTTTTTTGACGGAGAAGCAAGAGGTGGTTGACTCAAAGCGTCACTCAGTGTGACCGAAGCTCTGTGTGATGTTTGTTGGCATGGTTCGAGGTGACTTTGGCTGCGTGTGGGTCTTATTAAGAGAAATAGGACTCCTGGAGATCTGTCAGTATCGCTAAGATAAACAGACATTACACACTGGTCTCATTTATTCACTCTTAGCCTGGATCCATGTACATTGGATGAACAGGATGTACATTACTTGGCACCCTATAGATCTATAGAACAGTAAAGCCACGTGAATAACTTAGCCACATTCAGGATTAAAAATATGCTTAAACCAGACTTTGTTGGACAAACTGGACTTTGTAAACCAAGTAGGGGTTTATTTGCCCAGCAACCTTAACATTTGGAGCACAGCTTGTGGTTTGATATTATTGAACATTTTGGTAAACCATTATGTTTGTGTATCGGCTACAGGAGCAGCGTTCCGAGTGCCGTAGCCTCCAAAGAGCACGAGAGGAGCTGATGAAGAAGGAAAGAGAGTGGCAGATCGAAAAAACAATTTTACACGAACAACTGAACCACGTCAAAGAGGAGCTCCACAGCGCCACCCTCAGGGTACTGTCGCCTACAGCACATGTGCATCTCTGCCCCTCTCTTCTCATTTACCAGTGAGATATAATGCTGCTCAAAAGGGGAGGCTGTGTTTAATTATCATATATATTCATATAACAAGCGCAAGCCAAGCCCACGCTCCCATTTCAGCTCATAATGTAAATGCATATTTGAATATATTATCATTACCACCATCATGACTCTTATTACGATAAACGCAATTACCAGATTTATGGCGTATTTATGATTTTCTTCCCCTGGAGCCATTTCGTTCAAGAAACCAGTCCCCCAACACCCCCCTCGTACACAGTCTGCTTCCCAGGACCCCCCCACACACACGTCCAAAAAAATAAAGCCGTTGATAAAGACAAACACACAAACGGTCCATGTCAGCGTCGTCCGTGCCTGTACGACACACCATCTGAATTGCATATACGCCCTGCCGCTGTCATAAGCCGCATTAAGACAAATGGTCACGCGGTTTGACATAAATTGGAAAATGACTTTCGGAAACCGCCGCTACAGTGGAAATTAGAGATATTAAAATTATAAATCAATGTCTGGGTAGAAATGAGGGATGGGGGCGGGGTTAAATGTCCTATTATGACTAGGCCCCAATCCGCCTAATCTAAACGCATCAGGCTGACTGTTCATCCACTGTCCGCTTTTAAAGAGACAGAGACAGAGAGCGCGATAAATGGGTCGGAATGTGTGGCACAAGAGGATATTGTGTCTCTTCAGTGCAGTCGAGTCAGCTTATTTAGCAGCACAGTGTGCTAATGGATCATCTCAAAGGTGTGATATGCATTATGCAAAGGCCTCCATTTGACACTTTTAATGAAGTCTTTTCTCCCTGTGCATCTCACCTTCAGTTGACTGTGTGTGTCTGTGTGTGTAGGAAGAGGAACATCGGCTAAAAGTGGTGCAGATTGATGAACTCCAAAGAGAGGTTGACATGACGCTCGCACTGCTTGAGAAAGAGAGAGAGGTCAGATGATTCTTACTGCGCACACTCATATTTAAGTCTTCAGTATAGGGACTTGATTGGTTTACAATTATTTACTTTACAGTTATCCAATTGAAATGTATATCTATAGTGCTTTCTCACAACTGTGCATTGCAAAAAGCTTAACATGAACTACATATCTTAGGGCTGTCACGGTACCGTTAGCATATCTTACGATACTATACCGGCCGAGTATCGCGATACCAAGTAGTATCGCGGTGCTGTAGCGGTGTAACGGTGCTTCGTATTACGCTATTTCGTGATGCAAATATGTTACGATGCCCATCGTAGAGAGATGGGGATATTTAACGATATAATGTTTAATTCTTTTCGTTGAGCAGTCAAGACGCTACCTGCTTTGCGCCAGCGCGTCACGTGTGCTTATCACACTTATTCTCTGGGAGAAGGGAATATCCGTGTCACAATTAGGGTGGCCATACGTCCGGCTTTTGGCCGGACAGTCCGGATTTTTAGCCCCCTGTCCGGCGTCCGGCGCAGCCTCAAGCCGGACACTCATTTGTCCTCCTTTTCGGAGTTGCGCTGAATCGGCCTTAAAAAACGCGCTCTAAAACCTTTATTGGGATGCAGCAGCATAGCGTCTGACGCCGTAAGATCTCCGGTCAAACAAATGATTGGCTGAAAGAGGTGTCAAATAAATATCTGATATATCATTGGTTAAAAACGTAAACAAGCCTCCACGAATTGAGGTGGAGTCCACGTTCTGGCTACGTCACATCATAACGTTAACAACATACCTAAACGTCAGAAATCATTTAATCCGGAATGGACAAAAGACCAAGAAAGCATATAAAAAAGCAGTAGAGATGCTTTCCGTGGATTTTGCACATTATGTCGCTGTGAAGTGGACATTATTAGTAAAGGGAAAGGGCCATTGACCGACATGCCAGCACTGAAAAACATAAAGGTGACCGACGAGCTGCTTCCCTTAGGTCTTATTTTCGAGAGGCAACATTACCTCAGGATGACAAAATCTCCGCTGCAGAGCTTTGTAAAGTCTATCATGCAGTCAAGCATCACCAGGCAGTCATACAGGAGTGTCTTGAATAAATACAAACACTGTGAACAAACACACATAGGTCTACATCAAGATATGTTGTTGATCAAATTGTCTGGCAATGAATAGAGTAGGCTATTTCAGAATCACTGTATAATGATCCCATAGATATGATAGACAAAATTGTATTGTATTTGCGAGTACACCAGATGCAGTTATTCTTGCCTCACTAAATGCCGCAAAGTGTCCTCCTTTTTGGTGTTATGGAAATGGCCACCCTAGTCACAATCCGTGTCTCCACGTGGTTTGCAAAGCGTCTTATTTTCCTTCACAATTGCCGGTAAACCACGGCAAAACTCATTACAAAGGCAAACACAAACGTTTGTATATGCCAATGTCCATTTAGCCGCTAACTTGAGCTGCTGCGTAACGTGAAATGCAATTTAAAGCCAAAAGAAACCAGCGCTGTTCCGATTAGAGATGTGATGAAGTGAGTCGTACTGTACATTAAAAGATTGAATGACATGCTAAAGTATGTGATTCGCATGACTGGAGAAATGTAATACAGTCTTTTGGAAAGATATTTCATTACTGTCTCAAGCAAAGACAATGCAGCTTCAAAGATACGTGAGCCAATGGCGTTTTTCATTGGTTGGATGGACTGAATGAATACGCCCTTCACTGAACGAACGAGTCAATTGAATCAAAATGAGACTGAATGAACGGGTAAATGTCGTTCATGGACTTTGTGTTGTCAGTCATATTCTCTGTGTTGCATATATGCATATCCAGCACTTATCCATCTCAAACTGTATTCATGTCTCTTGATAAAAAATAAACTATAGTTTAAGTCAAAAATTAAAATTCTGTTCATCATTTACTCACCGTCTTGTCAATAAAAAAAAAGAAGATATTTTGAAGAAATATCCCCCTTCACTTCTATTGTACGGACACAAAACCAATGCAAGTGAATGGGTGCCAGTTAACAACATTCTTAAAAATATCTTCTCTTGTGTTCTGAGAAAAACAAACAAGTTTGAAATGACAAGATTGTGAGTATACGATGACCGAATTCTCTTTTTTGGGGGAATGATGACATTAAAACACCATGAACCATTGAAAAAGATCCATAAATGTTGAAAAGCTATATTGCGCGTTGTTCGGGTTAGTTAATGCATTTACTAATGTTTACTACAACTAAGCAATGTTCATTTTGTTATCATTGGTTGTTTGTTTATGGTTCAAAATGTTCCTCTTAAGCTATATAATTTTCATCAATGGATTTGCGCTTCTTTGGCAGACGGTTCGAAAAGCAATTATTGTACATTATTTGTGTCTCAACATCCACAAGTGACCCTCATATTTTCTCTGACAAAAGACAACACATACAAGGTATTGATGTTTTCAGGCCTAAAGAAAATTCTCCGGCAGCTATAGCAGACTATAATAGCATTTACTTTAGTGCACATTGTGAGTTTACTTTTTCTTGCCGCCGTCCTTACGCATTCATCCTTTAGTACCCCCCACCATTCTCCTCATGTCTTTCTTTCTTTTTCTTTCTGCAGGACTGTATAAAGGCAGAAGACCTAGAGCGACAGCGAGAAGAGCAGCAGAGGGACAAGGTCTCTACCGCTTCCGCAAACCTCTACCTATTAGCTTCCAAGCAATGTCTTCCTAACCACTGTTAAGTGGCAGTCATAACCTTGCCGTCATTTAAATGAGAGCTGGAATGGCACGTGTTAGACACTTAACACCGAGACCCTGCGTGCACACCTACACAATAGCCGGTGATGGCTCTGATCAAAACAACGTGGAATATTATGACGGGCCCTAAAATAAAATGTAATATAAATATGTCGCAGAGGCTAAATCTCAACATCAGGAGGCCTGGAAAGCGGCACATAACAGGACACTAAATTAAAAACCTGCTTTGAAGCCTAATAGAGTGAAGCAAGACGTTGATGTTGTGTCTCAAGTCAGTCACTCATTTTCTATTTCCTGTGCAGGAACGCGACAAAAAAATTAAGATCAAGTTAGGATGATGATGTAGGTAGATAGGTAGAGAGTGAGGAGGGGAAGCTCTGAGATTGAGAGGTGAGAGAGAGAGAGAGAGAGAGAGAAGGGTAATGTAACGGCGATCTCTAAGTCGGGTGTTTTACAATGTGGCCTCAGTGCGCGTTGGGGCCTCAGTTAAGCCTCTGCTTCAAAGTGCGGCCAACCGCCACTTACCGCTGCATTTTCCTGGACTCCTCGGACAAGATTACTTTCCAAATAGAGTGCGGACAGCTTGATTAATAGAGGGGTCCGCCGAGGTGCCCGTCGCAGTATATTTTCACACAAACTTGGGCTCGTTTCATTCGCGTGGACTTTAATGTGCTGATCCCTGCACCACTGGAGTCTGTCAGTTCATAAAATACACGAGGGCACTTTGAGGTGATGTCTGTGAAAATTCATTAAAGACTATAGATGTTGTGCTTGAAAGCTGATGGACGAGATTTCAAAATGCCTGTTGGAATGAGACATGCTAGACAGATCTTTGCGTTTTCACGTGTGACATGCAACAGTAATGCAACGTTTATTAAAAGATTTATGTAAATGCGGACCGTGTTTTGTGTGATAAATATTTCGTGTCTGATAGCTGTGATAGACATAAACTGCATAAATCGTCCTGCTTTGAGAGCTTTTTGCCACTTTAATCTATAGGAAGGATAGCAGATATGACAAGAAATGAAGTACAGAAGTGTAAGGAAACACGTCGCAGATCTGAGTATGGAGCTGGTGATTCTTGCTGGAAATACCAGAATATTTTGTCATTCGGATATTCTGGAGCTCAGAATCGAGTGCTGTTTACAATAAACCTAGGGGTCTCGGGTTAGTCGGACCCGGGTCATGTCCTGATCCCTCGTCTATTTCACCCTGATCTCCGGCCCACCCTTTACTGCTCTTTGTAAAGGCAATAAAGCCCAAATATTAATAAATAAATAAAATATAATTTCACTATTGGTTTCCAGTATATCTATATCTATCCTGAGGGATCAAGTCAAACTTAGTAAAATGATGCAACTAAAAACATGAACATCGGACATAAAACGATCTGAACCGTCAATATTCCAATACTTCACGCTACACGTGGGTATTTCTTCTGTAATAAATTATAATATTTACAGTACTATTATCCAGAATTTATAGTGATGGAATGTTACTGGTTAAATATGTGGGGGTCTTGTATCATTTAAAAATAACCTAAAATGTATTTAAAAAAATCCATTCCTGTGCATTTGTGTGTAGGTCCAGCATCAGGAGGAGCTGATTACAGAACTGCAAAAAGAGCTGGAGAAGATCAGATCAGGGCAGAAGGAGACAGAGATGAGAGAATGGAAGCACTGTGTATCAGAGACCCTCAAGAGCACACAGAATCAGCTCCAGCAGGCTCAGGACAGCAGAGATCAGGCCCTTACCAGCCTGAAACTACAGCAGGAGAAGAACCGCAGCCTACAGGAGGATGTGGACGAACTTCATATCACGGTGAGTTCGGACGGCACGGGCAAGCAAACTGTGGATTCAGTCCACATGTGAACGATACGTTTACCTTAAAATTGCCCCTGTAACCTCCACATGACCCCAAATATTAAATTATCACAACTACTGTAATACACACCGACCCCTGCTGCTGCTTTTCTTTATGATTACTGTACATGATTTGATCAGATGGTCTTTCCCGGCTTTATATCAATATTTTAGTTGTATCGTTCTGTTTGGAATAACGGGGGAATGGGACATTAGAAGATTATTATATGTAATCCACAATCATTTCTGTGAACTCAAATAATAACAGACAAAGTGGTTCGAGTCCACATTATCCAATTTGCTGTCTAATGGGGAGGCCGAGGCTTCCTAAAAATTTAACCATTTCCTTAAAACGTCAATTAAGCCTGTATCCTGAATGCTACAGAGACATAAATGATTGAGCGTCATTCCTGTATTGTCCTCACATAAAAACAAGAGGATGTTTATTGTTTTCTCTTTTTTTGGATTGGACATGGTGGTTTTAATTGACGTTTATTCTGTGTCTGTTAGTGTCACGCGGTGCGGTTTTTAATAATAAAGCCACAGGAACTAAACGTAACACATCTGCACGTAGACATAAACAATAGCAGACAAAGGGGCAAACAGAATGAGTATATACAGTATATGATGGGGCTGATAACTGTCCGCTGCGGGGACTGCAGACGAGACACAGGTGCGGGAGTGTTGAGGAGCGTGGGTAATGAAGTGGGAAACACGGGGGGACACAGAGGGAACTGTGACAGTTAGGTTCAGCGTGAGAGCAAACTGGATGGTCTGATCCGGGACTGGGAGTCCGCAGACTATCGCAAACAGCTCTTCAGTGCCCAAGATGCCCAGCAGCAGCTGACCAATGAGCTTCAGGCCTGTAAGAAAGAGCTGAAAGAAAGGGTGAACCAACACTCATTGTGTGTATTTTTTTACAGACTGTATCATAGTATTTTACCATATAGACTTTTATACTTGCAGGGCTGTACAAACTTTGCTAAATTAGTAGCCGGAATAAAATGACTTTATTTTCCACGAGCAAAACTACATAAGAAGTAATAGACTACTTTTTACATTTACATTTATGCATTTGGCAGAAAAGTTCTCTGACAACTTTTTACACTTTTACTTTTATTGAAAGTATTGCTCCTAAATTGAGTCACTTTTTATCGTAATTTAATGTCTGTTGCCCGTCTACCCTATGTTCTCACGAGGTCAAAACAAAATAATGAAACAAATTACATTGAATGACAATACAGTACAATATACTGTACAATATGACAATAAAGATCTTGAATCTTGATACAAACCAGACTGCATGAAATGCGGCTTCATGTTGTGTTTTTTGCAGTGAATTATTGATTTTAAGACGAGAACTTCAAGACGTTTAGTCGATCTGACACTATTCGGTACATGGGAATATTTAGGACTGATAAAAAGTGAAAAAATGCCACAACCTGCTTAAAAATGAAAAATCTATTTAAATTAAAATATATTGATAGATTATTATTAACTAATTTTATAAATATATATACAGTATATTAATAATAAATCAAATATACGTTTTACATTATCGATTACATTTTCACTACTGAAACGGAACAGCCATGTTTACTATAACAGTACCTAAAAACAAATCTTTAGCAAATATTTTTGATATGCAGCTTTGCATTATTTTGATATTTTCCATATATATCGTGCAGCCTTAATAGTATTTTTATATTTAAGTGTTTCTACTCATAAGTGGTTCACAATTACAATAGTAAAATGCCATTTACTGCTTTCATGTTGCTGACTCAATCCTTCGGCGAAGTTTCCCTTGGGTTTAAAGTTGTTTTACTTTAATCTTTTGCACTGTTACACTTAAATATAATGATTATTCTATCTAGAAGTGTTATAATGGTTGCTGAAGTACATTCTGCCTTTTCAAATGTTATTTTTGCTTTTATCAGCTGTGCGCCTGTTTTATTGATTGTTTAGCCAATATTCTTCTGCTCGATTGGAATACACAATTGCAGTACAATGTGTTGTGTAGAAACAGCAGAGAGCAGGTTAAGAGAAGTCACAGAGTTGAAAACTAAACTGTTTCTGCTACAGCATCACTAGTTCACCTGCCACGCTCAGGTACATTCTCCGGCATGATTCACACATTTATAAAAACATCCCCTGACCTCATGATGCCACCTGAACTGCAATAGCCTATACGCCCACCATCCCAAGACCTCCCACATCTCTTTACCTGTATATGTATGTACTATGTGTGTGGGTAGCTGTAGGTCTCCAGGCTGCAGGGTGAGCTCTGAGAAACAGAGATGAATCTTTGTGAACTCTGACATCTTGGAGGAGCAAGAAAATCTCCATGTACCTTATCAACATTTACTCTGTTTTGAGATGTAGCGCAGGTGCTTTACAGTAGTTACCTCAGACTTTATGGCAGTCCAATAAAGGCCTCGGTGGGCCGAAAGCAGGCAGGATCAATGACACGGGCTGTCTTGTCCATCCTCTTTCTCTGTCACAAACAGAAGAATAAAGATGGACCTGACACGCCATGTGGCCGGAGGCAAACCTTTGTATAACCCGTCAATTGAAGCAGGCGCATGTGCTTGTTCATTTATTCTGTGTGTCTTTGGTCACTTTGTTTGGCAGGGTCTCCTTGTACGACAAAGGTGTCACTTCAGTGCTGACTGAATGTTTTGAGTTCCTTGAGAGAATTTTTCTAATTTATATGTATTCATTTATTTTGACGTTTTTTCATAGCCAGCGAGCGGTGAATAATGCATTGGATGCTTGAATGTGTACTGTTTTTTTTTTATCATTAGCATGCAGCCCCAGTTATCTGCCAAACTTAAGAGTGCCTGTGAAATGTTTGTGATGTTATTTATTTATGTTGCTCTCTCAATTATTCATTTGTTTATTTATTCATGGCAGAACTAACTGCAATTGGAAAATTCATTTTTACTGAAGGGCACGTCCAATACCCCCCAAACACCCACCTCCACCACACCTCGATCGGCCCTCCCTACGCACGCATGTAGAGGAGAGAGGGTCAGGTTTGTTTGTGACTGCTCCATGTGGCATTTCCTAAGACTCAAGGGGAGATGTCATTTTAATCTGAGTTGACGGATGAGGAGACGGGAAAAGATAGAGAGAGAGAGAGAGAGAGAGAGAGAGAGAGAGAGAGAGAGAGAGAGAGAGAGAGAGAGAGAGAGTGAGAGAGAGAGACTCCTCTTGAAAAACTTTAATCTGTGGGGAATAATGGAGTGGTTTAGAGAGAGATGTTTAATGAAAGATGGATGAATTACATAGAATGTTTACATCCATGTCTCTTAGTTGAGCCATTATGGACCTGTTTCCAGTTAGGCCTTTATTTACACCCTTCCCTCCTGTTACCCATAATTATAAATTGTATTTTTCTTGAAAGAAACGCATGTGCCCGATTCTTGAATTTAAATCCATCTTGGGCAAGTATCTGAGCCTGTTCAATAGGATTTCCTTTTCCAAACTATCCTCTCGAATAAAACCAGAAAGCCAATATATTCACAAATGAAAATTGTATTAGGTACATATAGACGTGAAACGAACTGTCCTCCTGTTAGCCATCGGCATCAGTCATCAGCAAAAATCGATATCAGTTGACCATTAACGTACATTAGGAAACAGATTCCAGTCCTGAATGTTCATTGGTCAATAAAACAGTCTAGCCATGTAAAATACATGATGTAGTAACAGCTACAGCGAGAAACACCTGTTACCTGCACGTATTTCACCGCGGGTCACCTGAATGAATCATTCGGTCACCATCTCAGACATCTCTTATGTCTGTTGTGGATGTGTAGCAGGCAGGGCAGATGCAGGACGTCATGTCTAACCGACAGGAGATCGTGACCCTTCGAGAGATCCTCAAACAGAGAAGAGGCGATAAAGGAGAACAATCGCAAAACAGCCCAGCTCCAGAGAGAAAGATACGCCCTTTGCGTGGAGGCGAACACAGAATATGTTTTGATCGCACAGAGCTTGATATATTGAATAATATGAGAAGAGTGTTTGTACATCTTACGCTGAGGGCTGTTTGTAAGTTGACGCGTAAGAGCGAACGCTCACACTATTTCCAATCCGCTGCATCGACAAACCACACATAGGCGTGCGATTCCTATTAACTGGCTATAATGAGACCCTCCCTCGCTCACGGCACAGTTGCTTCATTTATTTTAATCTTGTTTATGCACCTTGATTTTTTTCACTATATCGATTTATTTTAATTAGGGAAGATTGATCAAATTGCATTGATTCTGCGTCCTTATTAAAATGAAACAGCCCCCCTCACTCCACCCTCTCCAAACCACTGTTGTTTATAATCCCTGGCCGTGCCGTCTGTTTGGCTTTAGGTGACTGCGTGTATGTGTGTTATGAAAACGGTGTTTATCATACTTTATTGCTGCGTCTGAAGGTCTACTTTATGAGTCAGTAGAGGTTTCATTAGAGGGGCGTGTGTGCGCTATATGTTGGTTTTTCACACAATCTTGCTTTTACGACTCGCATTATTGGTCCTAAGTATAGTGCTGTACGTACTAAACAAAAACTGTTTTAAGAAACTTTTTTTGTGTAATGATACCATTGAAAAGCTGTATCTTTAGCAGCAGGGTGAAATTTACAGATTCGACATCAAACCGCATTTATCATTTACGTATTATTAATGCAACGTGACCTTTCAGAATCAATCGAATATTTGTTTAAAATGTGAAAAGAGAGCCAAGGAGAAAGTTGTTTTTCATGAAAGACGAAGACCATTCTTTTGAATAATGAGCATCAATAAATAACATCACCTTATTGGCTGAAAGTCATCATTTGTGAATCAGATGCTAACAATTGCGAGCACCACACAAAGACAACACAATAAAAAGACATGTTTCTATTTATTGTCGTTCTTTGTATTATTTTGCCGTACCATGTTCTTTTATCTCATCATATTCATTTCACAGAACGGACCTTAACCTCTAGTCAACATTGTCTGACTGATCGGTAGAACTTGAATAGATCTCAAAAGAACTACACACTCAAGCATCCTGTTGTTCTGATTCACCTTCTAATCACTTCATGCTGATCTACAAACATAATATTTTTTTTAAAGATTTATTTTGAGGCGTTTTTTGTCTTTATTTAAACAGCTTATTTTTAGAAAGGACAGGAAGTGATGTGGGCAAGAGAGAGGGGGTGGGATCGGGAAAGGACCTCGAGCCGGGATTCGAACTCGGGTGGCCCGGAGCACAACAGCGCTATATGTCGGAGCGCTAACCACAGGGCCATCGGCTCAGACCTACAAACATTTTAATCGGGAGGCGACGCACAGCTCTTTTAATTTTGATCGATGGCTCGGTTTTTCCTTGACATAACACGTTCCTGTATCGGTCCGACCCCCTCCGTTTTCTCCCCGCGCCCTTCCCTCTTCCCCGTACGAAAATGATATTAGTAACTAAATGAGATTTGAAATTGTGTGTTTGACAAGTGACTTAGTGACAGGGTTTTATAGCGGTGTCGGATCCATGGAAATTTTATGCTAATAACACCGCTGGCCCACCAATCTAGTTAGAAATTAATCAGCGGCGGGGAAAAAAGCGAGAGAGCACCATAAAAAATGTCTTCCCTGTCTCTCTCTCGCTCCGTCTCTCTCTCGCTGACTGGTTCTCATCTGAAATAGCCACAGGCTGGTGTCTCTGTGATGAGTTTAGGACTGAAACAGGGACTTGTAGCTTGTAGCTTAGAATGTAATTCATGCAGTCGCACAACACACCGCCGTCCTTTACTTCCTACCAGTTTATACTAGTTTAACCAGCAGTTGACCTTCGGTTACCAGTTCTTACAAAAACCTTTTTTCTTGGAAAAAGTGTTCGATAGGAGTTGTTGTTTTTACGGAATATATCAAAATTATGTTTTTTACTGTGGTTTATTGGCAAGTCAATATTTTAAACAACAAAATCAACATTGGGCCCCATTGACATCCATTGTATGAACTAGATTACAACAGAGACATTTCTCAAAATACCTTCTTTTGTGTTACACAAAAACACAAACATCTAAAACAAACCTCAATAAGAATTATGCTTAAAAAACAATTTGCCAGTTTTATAAAAACATTAACTATCTTACACAATTGTAGTTCTCACAGATAGTATATATTTTTCACTTTAACTAGTAGAGTTAAACGTTTTTAGCCTGTCATGTGTTTGATTATGAGAGAATGAATATGTTCATAAATCCTGAAAACGATGTTGGATTAATGCACATGCCAAAGTGTCATTTCATATATTCTAAGTGAAAATCAAAAAGAACAAAATACCAATTACAAAAATCCTTTTTTTTTGCAAAATGCATGCACAAGACAGATCGAGACTCACATCTGTTAGTTAATATGGTTGTCAATCTCAAAGAGTGACACAAACGACGTACTTTCTGCTGTTCACTTTCTTTATTCAATTCATGCATCAGATGTTTTCCTCCTCCGTCCCCCGTGTGCACATCCACGCCACTCCTCCCGGCTCAACTGGGTGGAAACAGACGTGTAGATGAATCACTAATGGAGTCATTATCAGGTTCTTCTCTTTTAAAACAACACAATTAGTGCTGTAGTCTTAATGATGCTTGCGAGCGAAGTTTAGTGCACAGAAGAGAAGCTCCATTCTGGGCTTTCATCAAGACCAATAAATCATGCAAGCTAACTCACAAAACCAATATACCGCCTGTGTGCGCGCGCGGTCGCCGGTGTGATTTATTATTTTCACCCTGCGAGACATCTGTTACAGTGCTCCTTTTTTTTGTAATGCATCATCAGCCAGGGGAAAAAATTATATTATCCAATCTGGGATCTGCTCTCTCTGGAGTCTAATAATCTAATGTAGAGCTTCTATCGGTGAGGTACCGCATACATGCTTCAGAGAGAAAACAGGCTTCGCTGATTTCTGTCTGCAAATCTTCAGCATTCATTATAAATGCGGGCATGTGAGTTTAGAAACAAATAGATCCGACTCGTAAAACATCCACAAACCTGTAAACATATGTATGACTGTATGTATAGACGCATGTATAGACTGGTGAATGTTAATTGATGTATTAAATAACTTATTCAGATTCATATTTATAATAAACATTCTTAAAACCATACTAGGTTTTGAAACATTCAGTGTGCATCTCCATGTTTTCCTTTCAACTATGTTTCAGTGCAAAGGCCAAAAGGAGGCGCTCTGTGCGCTGCGTGGTGAAGTACAGCGATGGCGGCAGGAGGCGCAGGAACAGAAGGAAAGTCAGGTGAGGGAGGTTGAAGACCTCAGGAAAGACCTGGAGAGCACACGAGGCCGCCTACAGCTGCACAGCCGTAACCTGGAGGATCTGTGCAGAGAGCTGGAGACAACCCACGTACAGCATAGGGAGACTGATGAAGAAGTGAGACAGCACAGCTAACCTCGGTCTCACCAGATCACAACATGTTCTTTTAAATGTAAATGTGTTTGTGTGTATGTTAGGTGTCCTGCAGGGAAGCAGCCCTCTGCAGTCAGAACACCGAGTTGATTCACCTGAAAGCAGTCTTATTGGAGGCTGAGAAGTTAGCCACTGATGCCGAGGCCAGACTAAAACCTCTTAGCGTCTCCCTCGAGCTTTACAAACACAAGTTCCAGGCCTGCCTTAACAAGATGGCCCAACCAGAGATTGCCCAGCACGGCCAGGAGCAGGACCTGAAAGATGCCCGCCATCAGGTAGGCACTTAACTTTCGATTGGATGATTCCTTCAGAATTTAATCTGTATTGCAACCATTGATGCAGTTTATTTTTAATCTAATCTTTTTGTATGCCATGTTTTTAAAATAGTTGTAATAAAAAATTTCTAATGCTTATCATGAATTTAAAACATGAATTCATTGAGTTTGTATGTAGCATTAGCATGTAGCAATGTCCATTGCCAATTGATTCAATAACTTCAGTGTTGGGAGTTACAGAAACACACGTTTAAGACAAAACTACTGTATATGAACTAATAATAGGATTTTGGGATTTCTTTCTTTTTTACAGAGCAAAAAATATAGACATTTTAATTTACAGCCGCGGAAAAAATGAAGAGATAGATTTTCAATTTATCAGCATGTCTGGATGTATTGTGTACATTCTTCTGATGGAATTTGTACATTCTGAGGCTGAAACTGAACGTATGTGTTGAATTTCAACAAAATCAAACACCAGGAGTGACAAAAAGTAATCCAACAGCAATGTGAAAGGCTGACAGCATAACAAGACAAAAAACTGTCATACAAATTGAGGTTTTCACATAAAAACTTTTCCGTAATACATGTTCAAATATTACCATTGTATTGCTAATAAGTGATCATAAACTTCTTTTCTTACCAGTATTTAAGGTCTGAAACAGTATTTTATTTGATATTTGGGAGAAATATTGTTAGTAGTTCACGAAATGAAATATAAATAGTAAATGTAAAATACAGATTTTTAATTCAAGTTAATTTTTTTACCCCATTGGCAGATATAATAAGAGTAAGCTCACTTTGTCCAAACTGTATAGATTGTAGCAATCGTTGCTAAACTAAGACTAGATCTTAAAATAACTGAGCTCTTTAATCAGTGGTATATTTATATACACTGAGAAATCTATTGTTTTATTAGGGACTGTCAGACCTTTTGATGTTGGTTTCGTGCGTGTCCTCAGGTGTTGGAGAGAGAAGAGCAGATTCTCTGTCTGAGAGCTCAGGTTGAAGCTCTGCAGGGGGACCTCCAGGTACACTCCACCCAGCTGGAGAGCGGAGATGATGCCCTTACGGCTCTGAGCCAGCAGCTGAGAGACACGCTGGGTGAAATGGAGCACAGCCGTAAACATGCCCGGGAGTGTGAGGTGCTCATCAGCACCCTACAGGACACCAATGGGACCCTTCGACGTCAGGTCAGCACCTAACTGACCTACAAATAATTCAGTGTACCTACAGTACAGAGTCGCTATGAATTTGCCAAGTTCTTATTGTTTTTGTGTTCTGAAACAACATTCCTGTGAGACTAAGGTGTCCATAATCCCATCCATATTCCTAAACATGGAGCACATTAACGTTAAAGTCTGTGTTGTGTCGTTCACCTAAAAATTAAAATTCTTCATTTGCGGCCCCTTAATTTGTTCCAAATCTGTATTAATTTTTATCTTATGAACACAGAGAAGGATATTTGGAAGAATGCTTGTAACCATCATTGACCACCATAGTAGGAAAATTGCTTTATACATTTCTTTGTTGTGATATTTTGAAGAATGCAGAAAAGCAGTTCTGAGGCATTTTTTACTACCAATATAATGTTTCCCACTAAGGTCAATGGTGGCCAAGAACTGTTTGGTTACAATCATTCTTCCAAATATCTCTCTCTGCGTTCATCAGAACAACGAAATATAAACAGATCTGGAACAACTCGAGTGTGAGGAAATGATGACAGAATATTTTTTGGGCGAAGTGCACTGTCCCTTTAAATAGCGTGTAGATGGAGTTACAGAAAAATGAACTTTTTGTTCAGAGGGCATTTCTAGCCAAATGAAACCCAATTACCACGATTGCAGGTGAAAAGCGGCTTGTTAGTTCAAGCCTGAGGTGTGAACACAACACGGAAGCGAATCCCTGAATAGCCCGACAAGTGCAAAAGCAAATCTGAGTCTAAGAGACATTCAAGCGTTCTTTAACTAGATCATATTGATCCAGGTCAAAACCCTCACACTTCCTACAACGTGAGAAGAGAACATTTGCAGGTGTTTCATGTCCAGTGGAAGGCTATAGACAGCTGTGACAGTCTCCCTTTAGGAATTCTGGGAATTGCAGTCGTTATCGATTCATAGTTGTTGGGTTACAGACGGGTAACCAGTGTTTAAGTGTACCTGAAGTTGTTTTGATTTGTGTGTACGCCGGCGCTCAGCGAACAGGTGGGGCAGGCATTAAGTGGAAAAGCTTGCTGGGTCTGTTGAAATAATGGGCATTGCTCTCAGTGGTAGCGGGACAGATCGTCTCTACAGCTCAGTGGTGCAGTCATCTCTGTCTGAAACAGAAAACGCTAGGTGTGGTCTTCCAGCTTTGATGCCCTGCCCTCCCTCTTCTCCTTGCAGCTGGCTCGACCAGCCTGGCTTCACCGCTTCTCTCAGCGCTCCATTAATGATCTTAAAACAGCAGGCTCACATTCACTGTATTGATCCGACTGCTTGCAGTCAAGACCTCGGAACACACGCGCGTCCTTCAGACGCTCACCCGCGTCTTTGCCCAAACCCTTGTATGTGTGTGTATGTGCTCCCTCAAAAGGGCCTTAAACCTGCTGGGCTGTCTGCACCTCCTCTGTCTCTTCTACGTTATAACACACAACTTTCAACAAAATGAGAGAGAGCTTTCTATCTTATTGTGATATATAATTTGGCTGCGTTATAACCTAACCACCCAAAATGTAAAAAGACGTATGGAGTGACATGAAACACTGACATCATCGCTGTGTGAGCTATCCTTAGCACTGTGTTTAGCTTCCTGTAGCTCAGTGGTTAGAGCATGGCGCTAGCAACACCAAGGTCATGGGTTCGATCCAACGCATTGCACATACGCAGATACAATGTATAGCAGGGGTTCTCAAAGGTCCGAATCTGAATTCTTATCAACGTCAAAGATCCGGTACAAATGTTATTACAAAACTTTTAATAAACATTTAGAACAACTTTAAATACATTTAATACACAAATCAACTCTGTGTGAAGAGTTTATTTGGAACAACAGATAACTCATTTTTATACAACGAAATGCAAAAAAACTCTCTCATTTACCTATTTTCTGTTTATGTAACTTTTAGTGAATCGTGCTGCACAAATGTCCATCTGGGCAACAAACTGCAAATCTTTACAGAGAAACTACATCCATTTTCATATGCCCAGGCAGTCTGAAACAGTGACAGAGTTTTGGAATCGCCGTTTTGTTCGGTCGGTTGAATGTGCTTCTTTTTTCTGCCGGTCGCTGCACAGATAGACGAGCTGGGCAAGCAAAGCTAAACCACATGCTCGCAGGGCTGTGCCGGCCACATTTTATCTACACGCTTTACCTGAAGAAGTACATTTAAAGACTAATTACAGTTAAAAGTAAATTTTTTACGTATAATCTTTCTTTGCTTTGTCCCTTGAAATACCACTGTGTATAAAATGTGCTTTATAAACTTGCTTCGTTGTGCAGCAGCTCATCTTTTTTTCTGAAATCATTCGCCGAACAACAGCAGACAGCATGGCATAATGAAATATTATCTTCATTAAGTCTGAGCACCTTTGGGAGCGTTTTTAATCAGTCCTGACTAAGCGCAGATTCCCTTTAGTTCAGACAGCACTGTATTAGACTGATTTATCTTTCTCAGAAGGAGGAAGTTAACAGACATTAGGGCCTCTTATCGCCGTCTGAAGAGAGCTAGTTAGAGCTCGGATAGAGACCGATCTGTGTACAGGTTCGCATGCTGTTGTGCTGTCCAAACTAATGTTGCATTGACCTCCACGTCATTGAAAAACACAAGATGTTATTGACTGTGTATTCTAGTGCAATATCGAAAAGTATGATTTTTAGTGATTCATTTTAGTCAATTTTAATCTGACCAGATTAAATATAAGAAACTCTGTGAGTTACTTTATATGTGTTGTTTGTATTCTAGGTTGAAGAGCAGGAAGAGACTCTGGTAAAGATTCAGGCTGATTTTTCCATCTATCGGGCCACTCACGTTCACTCCGGATCAGATTATGAATGCCAGCTTTACCGCATTCAAGAACTAGAAAACGTGAGTATACATGAGTATTGGGTCGACCTTATTTTGCCAAGAAGAGATGTTACACATTTCTGTAGATAAATTATCATCAACCCAACCCTGACCAACATGTGTTCCTAAATCAGAGGAAAATAAATTAATAAAATAAAATAAAAAAGTCCCAAACACCGCTTGGAAGCCCTAACTTTAGGGATTGAGACTAATGTACAACTGCCCTTCCAAATCAAATAAAAGATGAATAATTCAAAAGTCTATTGAAAATAGTCAAACCAAGACTTTGTGCCTTTCTCTGATTTTTTACGTTTAAGAAATATCAGCATATCCACATTTTCCAAGTTTGCATTAAACCCCTGCTGTTCAAAACATGTATTGCGATTCAAATAACATCTCAACCGGCCTGAATCTGGCTTTTATTGGTTAGGCACGGACAACGGTCCGTCGACCAACAATATATAACACATAAAAGTAACGATCGCAATATTTGGGTAGTCATGGCCCACACCGCATGCAACACTCAAATCTACATGGATCCATCACCGTAATCTCTGGCTGTAACAAAAATGGGCTTTAAATGGACCCACCTGATCTCCGTGTCGTACATTACTGTATGCGCTGACATCGTAGAGACTATTTATCAGTCATGAGCAGAGTCTTTGATTGAATGCAGAGAGGTTTCGCTCGGGTTCATGGGCACCTATGTGACTAATTGTTTGTTATGTCAGCGCGCCAGCCGGCCATCCAGCTTTAATGGAGTGTAGTGGAGCGATCCATCAGGCTGTCGAGGAGCTCGCGCGTCAACCGGTGACAGCATTTCGACGTGCTCTACGCAAACGGCAACGTGATTTAGTGCCCTCCTCGCGCCGCTTCCCACCCGCTCCCTCTTCTCAGATTGATCACCCTCCCGCCTCGCTGACAGTGCCCGCCATCTTCTGGCAACCTTTTAGCGGCGTTTTATAGATGGTTCGAGCACCTCGTTTGGCTATTTATACATCTGTAAGTGATCGTGAAATATAGATTTGTCTTGACAGATGTTGGCGTTTGAGCGAAGAGAACCAGTGGCATCTCGATATTTTTACAGCAGTAAACGAATGGTCCCAACCGCGTCCGTCTTTGCTGATTGTTTTTCATCACATTGTTGCGATGTACATCCTGCAGGAGACACGTTTGCAATCACACACGACACGTGGCAGACACAGCACGTACATCCGGTTTACATGTTGCACTGTTGTGACAAACACGTTGCTTCACCTGTCAGACCGAGATGATCGAGTAATTAACAGACGCCACTCTCACTGAGATTCCCAAAAACCAAATTGAATGGTTAGTGTGTAAAACCACGGGTTGCCAGATTGAAGGCGGCACCTGTCAGGAGAAAACTGGTTGCGAAATTTCCTTGGCAGGAATGCGCGTGCACTGTACGGATGCCAAATGAAGGCCAGACGGGAGAGCGCAATGGAGGCGAGTGGAAGCAGCAGGTGTAGAGATGCGCCTTAGGGATGAAGACAGCCGGAGAAACAGAGGGAATTCTTAGCCGCCTTAGGTCGGCCCCTCTAGAGCCCCGGGCATCAACACTACTCCCCCAAGGCACAGCCACAGAAGTTTGACAGCTGTGTGACGACTTTGCATGTTAGTGAAGGTGTGTGCGTGTTTGTCCTCAGGCGCTGTTCCAATCACTGGAGCGCTACGGCGAGGGTGCCCGGGAGCTGCGGGCTTGCAAACTGGAGCTGGGGCGCCACAGAGCCAGCAGTTTGGCAGGTGAGTGAACTCTGAACTCACTCTTTCTCTCTCGCCGTTAATTCTCACGCTAACTCCTATCTGCTGTGCGTTGTATGTGTGTTGCAGAGTTGCAGAGACTCCAGGCCAATACGGCAGAAGTGGAATCGCTAGAGAAGAAGGTAGCCAATCTGGAAGAAGAACTGCAGGCTGCTCAAAGACATTGCGCACAGAAAGACCAGGTAAATATGTACGCACACTCCTTGTAAGAGGTGCAGGTAAACACAAGCGCAGGTTCGAATCGTGTTGCCTTTGTTTTCATCACCTTGTGGGCATGTGGTAGCTCCTCACAGTCGGTCACCCTCTCTCTCTCAGGCTATCCAGAAGAGAGACGCCCTGCTGAGACAGTCCGAGGCTGATCTCCTGCAGGCGCGAGAGAAGAGACGAGGCGGGGTGGCGGAGGCAGAGAGGGAGGTCGTCTCTGCTCGAGGCCTGGAAGCTGATCTGAAGAGAGCCAAAAAAGAGAAAAGGCAGAGAGAGAAAGAATGTGCGTTCCACAAAACACAACTGCTTAAGTTGAGAGAGGAGCTGAAAGATGCTCAGACCAACTATAGAGACACTGGTAATGTAACAGACATCACACCTGTACATCGAATATGAATTATTCTGATGAAAATAAGAAACATTTTAGAGAGTCTTGACAAAGAAGTCCTGGTTTTAAGAACCAGGTTCACAAGGTTTTGCTATAGAATAGCATGACTATACTGGTCCACAGGTCAGTCAATGATTTTGTAATTAAAACATTGCTATGGTGTGACAGACTATGTGAGTGGGTCAGTTAGAGTATAGTATGCATGTGTACCTTAGTACCAATTACTGAGTATTCAGTCTGGAGTTTAACAAGCCATTAATTCAGAGCCTCGGGCCATCAGGCACACACACATCTTCACGCAGGCCACTGTGGGACTGATGCTCATTAGAAACAAACCCCCATCCCACTGAACGGGGCAGATGGGGTCGTCATGTAACCTGGGGATGGATTAGCATATGTTGAATACTACGACAAGCTTTCCTACTGTATGGGATATATCGGTATAAATCAGTCTCATGGAATTTGATTAGTGTCAGGAAGGCAGAGTTGGCAAAATTCATAATGTAAGAATTGTGTCCTTTTTAATTCATAAGTGTCAGTGTGAATTTAACAAACCACTGGAATTTGATTTGCGATATACAGGAAGTGGAAGTTACTGACTGAATTAATATTTTTCATAATCATTTTCTATGGTCTTATTTATAAAAATGAGCGTAGATTTCATCGATAGAGTGTGCATGTGCATAAAAGAAAGATTTTGTATGGCAGAACCTGCGCATTATCCGCTTTATAAATCCCAGTCAGTGGAAGACTGTATGTACGTGTATCTCCTCCCCATATAACCATATATGCATCTTAAAATGTCTAGACTGCAAAAAAAGATTTTCTTAGTTAGTCTTTGTTCTTGTTTTCTAGTAAAAATGTCTAAAAAATTTTGAATCAAGAAGCATTTTCTTGATAAACTAACTGGCCTAAGAAAATAAGTCTTGTTTTTAGTAACAAAAAATATGAAATTTCAGTTAATTTGTGCTTAAAACAAGCAAAACAATCTGCCAATGGGGTAAGAAAAATAATCTTGAATTAAGGTTTAGCTTTTTCTTAGTCACTGAGAAAACAAAACTTCCTGGAACTATCTGAAGGCTCTGAGAATTACGTGACGCCAACTGTGGATTCACTTTGAATAATGTCATTTGTATAGAATTTAGCATATTTCATTCACGTGACGGTACGAGGCGTGGAAGATATGAGAAAAATATCAAAGTGCGTTCTCGCTAGAAATGTTTTTATATACATTATATACATTTGATATGCATTTTAGAACACAATATCTGCTATTTAGTTTGAGAGGAATTATAATGCACTTCGCACTCTTCGCTGTTGTTTAAACATAAAAATGCGCAATATGCCAGAGTTTAAAAGAAAAAAATATATATTTTGTTCAACTTTTATATGTAACTTGGGTTGTTGATTGATTATTCTGCCTGTATTATTGCTTCACTCACACCAGTATAGAGGGCGTACGGTAGGCTCCGCATGATAGCGAGAAAGCACTGATAAAGTTTTTTGATTGAATTTTGATTCAAGAGTTGAGTTGGATTTTACAAGAAGGTGTTTTTTAAACAATTATCACGCAAAACGAGCGCAAAAATCACTGCTGATTTAATCTTCATGATAGTGTGGATATAACGTATGATATCGAGTGACCTTTAAGATGAATGCAACATTTTTGACACCCTTGAAGTAAATCTGCATAGATAGCGACGAATGATGTCTGTCTTTTTTAGCCCAGGAACTGGCACGGCTTCAGGAGAGGTCACAGCTGTTGGAGAGATGTCAGCGTGTGGCTCAAGAGCAGCTCTCTGAACGTGTGGCAGAGGTGGTACGAGGAGAGAAAGCTCAGCGGGGACTCCAGGCAGAACTCAAGAGACTAACAGACAAGCTGGAGAGTGATGAGAAGCAGCTTCAGGATTCACGGTACTATTAAAACCAGGAACTCAGTAAGCCTGATGCGTCAGATTTGTGCATTTCCCATGATTCTCTGAATGAAAGCCACGATAAAGAAAATAACAGATGACTTGCATACACAATGCACATCATTTGCTGTAGTAAATTCAATTCAGTTTGAGTTATATAGGGATTTTCACAATGTGCATTGTTCCAAAGCAGCTTTACGGGAGAAAATAAGAAAAACAGGAAAAAGTCAAACACAGCACAGTGCGTGGTGTTTATCAGAACAAGAAAGATCATTCTAGCAAATAATATCTAATAAATGCATTCTCCCGGTGAGCAAGCAAACACAGCCCTGTGGCGAGGAACCCAAACTCCAATGATAAATAAATGGAGGTAAAAAACTATCAAAACATATTGTGAATTTAGCATTAATGTGACAAGTAGTCCATCTTTGCTCTTGGGTGGTGAGGGAATTGCCTGAGCTGGGACGGTCAGTCCGCAGGCTCTCGCAGGAAGATGGCACAGGATTTTCAGATGCAGCTGGTGTAATCTCTAGTAAGGGATGGCCATATGACGTTCATCTGGGCCTGCCGAATCTCTCTCTTCCTCGGACATCTCGTGGCGGTGAGGAAGGCAGAAAGATAATAATAAGCGTAGCTGCTTTTCATTCATATTTTGATTTTTTTAGCATATTATGCATTAAGTGAATGCTTGGCTGAAAAGATGTGTCTTTTATCTAGATTTAAATTGGGAGAGTGTGTCTGACCCTCGAATCGAGTTTAGTTCCCACCCTTTGGTGGATTTAGTTATTCTAGGTGTTATCAAAAGGTTTAAGGTTTTATAAGTAATTAAAAGAAAGTTAATACGGTACTTGGGTAGCCAGTGAAGGGTTGATAACATTGGGGTTATGTGATGGTGTTTTCTGGACCTGGTCAGAACTTTGGCAGCTGCATTCTGAACTAACTGTAGTTTGTTTATTTGATGATGCAGGACAACCACTAAGTAGTGTATTACAAGTACATAGTCAAGTCTTGAGGTGACAAATGCATGAACAAGCTTCTCTGCGTAAGCAACACAGAATATCTCGTAATTTGGCAACATTTCTGAGGTGGAAAAAGGCTGTTTTGTGACATTTGAGATGTGATTTCCAAATGACAGGTTTAATATAACGCCAAGGTTTTCAATTGAATTTGTTGTACTGCGATATAAATAAGTAAATGTCCCCATATTTGTAAGTAGAAAAACATTGATTTCTTACCGTCTGCCCTCTGTCGTTCTGGCACGACTGGAGCGTGCACACACATGCAAAAGCTTAAATTCTCACGACAGTTCAGAGAGAGTTTTCTGCCTTCACGACCGCCGCTCTGCACTCCTATGAGAAGTTGTGACGCTCGATACAGAGAGCGCCTTGGGTCTGGATCGGCGTGTGAAATCAGATGTTTAAATGGCTGAAAGAGGACCAGAGAGAGCATCTGATCTAGCACCTCACCAAAGGTCTCTTGTTTAGTCAGGCATCCGCAGGTTCTCAACGCAACTTACCATCTGCCAATACGCATTACTGTGGATTTAGTAATTAAGTGGTAAGTTGAGGACTAAATTGGGTGTTTGTGGGCCATGTAGCCACCCCGAGGTCGTCGCAGCCATGCAGATAGGGGATTCTAATTGCTAGGGATATTGATCATTCCCGCTGGGGGATTTCGCCAGAGATCGATTTGCTGTTACCGCCGCCGCCTCGCCAGAGAACGTGGTAAGAGAACCGCGTTAGGCTTTCACAGATCTCCCCACGCCCTTCACAACCTGAAAAAGTGACACGGCACCTAGTCAACCGCCCAGGCGTACTGTTCGTGACTCTTGGCTTCTCTTTCCTTGTCGTGGTCTTTCATCAAGGCTTGGGACTCTGTTCCAGGTGATTTGAGATGGTGGGTTTGATTTGTAGTAGTTGAGCTGGATTCGTCACTCATGGTCAGGCGGTCCATGAACTCAACTTCGTTTTCTTTCGTCCCGATCCATAATATGCGTAGGTTGCATTCATTAAATATTCACGATTTCCTTCTGTAAGTAGATTTAACCTTTCTCTCATGCTTGGGGATTTGGCCATGATGTCATGCACTAGTGAGATATTTAGAAAGATATATGATGGTGTGCAGTCTCACAGTGCCTATACTGTAACTGAGGAGCTCATATAAAGTAGAGCCAATTCTGCATTCTACACAATACCATAAATGAATTAATCGATTACATTTCATACAGTTATATTCTGAAAAGATAGCATTTGCTACAGTTCAAAACCAAAGCGTTTCGCGCTCCTGTGCAGGCGTCTGGTGGAGCATTTGCAGTCAGAGGTTTGCAGCAGCAGACAGGAAGTGCTCAGCGCTCAGCAGGAAGTCACAAGACTCCAGCGGGAGAAACGGCAGATCCAGGAAGAGCTGACCATCAGCAGAGAGAACTTTTCAGCACTGCAAACTAAGGTTAGAGACATTTCAGGATCACCCTGGATCCGATTCAAGGCTTTAAACGGCTGTATTATTGAACAAAAGCTCTCCACAAATCCCTCCTTAAGGTCACGGTCCGCTGTATTGATCTGTATCGATTAGTGCATCTTAGAAACTGTGTGAGAGTTTCTCTTGGTGTGCGTGGTTTAGTAGAAGCCTGATGTCACAGGAGCTGGTCAAGCAATGAAAGCAGCTGGACTGAGATCAGAGAGAGACCAGACTAGACATAGAGAGATCAGCTCAAATCAGAGCTAAAACCAGCAGACATACAGGAATACTTTTGTAGGTGCACCTAGCTCACTTTGTGCATTATGAGATTAGATATGAAATGTTATTTGTATATTACGGAGCTGGGTTCAAATCTGAAAATAATAAATGTTGTTTTTAATAAATCAAGCTGAATTTCATCTGAACTTGACAGTCAGGCATTTTTCTGCAAAAATAGCAGATTTGACATTTTCATTTTACAATGACTCATGGAAATGTCACATGGTTTGAATGACAGGGGGGTGTGCTGATGAAGAAAGAATTTTCAGTTTAGTTTAAATGCGTTTTCGTATCTTTTTTTACCAAAACAAATTGCTATTTAATTAATATACAGTATTTAATAATGAAGTGTTTATTTGCAAAAACAGATAACTCTGTTTTTATACATTTCCCAAATTCTATCTTTATTATGTTATCATGTTTTTCTTGTGTTAGTTGGCTTTTGAGTTATTATTTCTTAATCAAAACAACCCTACTGCAGTTTTATGATCTGGAATGCACCATTGCACAACGAGATATCTGTTTTTACAAATAAAATATATTGAATATATTGGAAATAATTAAATAAATAAATAATTATTTTGAATGGGTATGGATTTGGTTTTTATTCTTTCACAGATCTTGTTTTTGTAACCCGGTTGGCTGTTCTGGGTCTTCGTTTTTCCCTTTTTTTCAAATAAAGATTTTTAATTTCCACTCTCTACGTTTAGATCTTTAATCCCTGACAGTAACATGTAAGCAGCTCATCTTGATCTATCCGTTAATCTCCATAATCAATTTGTTTCCCTTGATTTTTTTACTTCAAAGATTAATTTAAAAGTTTCCATTTAGTTTGAACGAAACGTGTGCAGATATGAATGCAATAATATCTTATTTCCTCTGTGCAGATTTGAGCTATTTACCGTTTACCTATCTGGTTAGAAAAGTACACTTCTATCTTTAGACACTGTCAAAGATTTTACGCGAAACCTCCCCGCTCAACACTTTTAAATTAATCTCCGTAATGCCCGTTTAATATCTGTCATGCAAGAGTATCTCTGTCATTTAGCCAGCCATCTGAGTGAATATGCCATTTGTGAGACAGCGGTTTATCTGTGATCCTTTGAGCTGTTGTATTGCTGATAGAGACTGGGGGATTGCCAACTGTCCGTCTTGTCTTCTCTTTGAATGTGTGTAGCTGAGTGAGCAGGAGATGCTTTTGAACACACTTCAGGAACGCATATCTGAGCTGCACAGCGCCACCCACAGACTACAGGAGGAAGAGATGAACAGTCAGATCCAGCTGCAGCTGTGTAGAAAACAACTGGAGACCAAAGATACCCAAGCTCAAAAACATAACCAAGAGGTATCATTTAATTCATTACACTTATATAGCGCTTTTCTGGGCAGACAAAGCGCTTTACATTGAAGGGGGGGATCTCCTCAACCACCACCAATGTGCAACATCCACCTGGATGATGCGACGGCAGCCATATTGCACCAGAATGCCCACCAGCTAATTGGTGGAGAGGAGACAGAGTTACAAAGCCAATCGGTACATATGGGGACGATTAGGAGGCCATGATGTATATACTCGAATAGGTGAATGACCACAGAGAGTAAGAACTCGGTTTAACGTCTCATCCGAAGGACGGATAAAACCAGGGATTTAAGAAAAGTACATAGTCATCAAGCCCACCGTGCATGAAGGTGGTAGATAGTTTGCTTTCTAGCGGGTACCAGTTGGTCACAGCTACAAAAACGTCTTTAGGAACTCTAAGCAATTGTTATCAAAACGTGTTCATGGCTTTTTTCTTCTGTGGAACACAAAAGATGATATTTTGAGAAATGTCTCTGGTGTTGTGTCCAAACAATGCAAGTCAATGGGGGCCAATGTTGATTGGTTACCAACGTGCTTCAAAATATCTTCCTTTGTGTTCTGCAGAAGAAAGAAAGTCATACAGGTTTTCGATGGTGAGTTAATGGTGATAGAATTGACATTGTCAGTGAACTATTCCTTTAATGATGATGCATTTGTTTCTTGCTCTGGGCTCAGATGAGCGCTCTTCAGGCCACAGTTTCTCAGCTAATGCTGGAACTGGAGCAGGAGAGAGAGAGGGGACGGCAGGGGGTACGAGAGGCAGCCAAGGCCGAGCAGAGAGCAAGAGATCTCAAGCTGGAGCTCAGTACAACACAGGCATCTCATGAAGAATGTATGGAGTTGGTAAGGTCTCTTTCACGAACAAACACAATGATTCTGCCACAAAAGTTCCTTTTAAAGAAGCACCCTCACTAAAGTGCAACCTCAAGTGATTTGGAAGCAATTATATAGCAATCAATTAAAAATCACGCAATGCATTCTGGGATTGCCTTATTCACAAAGGATATTGAAGATAAATACAGCCGAAGATCAAATTAAGAGAACCTTCAAATATTCATTTAATCAGCTTTTCCAGATGTATTGTGGTCATTCCAGTCCATTGTCTGTTGAAATTCAACAAAATCAAACCTCAGTGACATCATAAGTACAAATATTACTGTTGTATTGCCAAAAAGTGAATATAACTTTTGCAGTATTTGAGGTCTGAAAAAATACAGAGCATCTTTTATATATATATATATATAAACGATAGATTATATTCCATGAAGATATTTTGTTTTTGTATCGATGGAACGCTTATGTATTCAGCTTTCAGATCTCAAATGCGAAAAAATGACCCTTAAGACTGGCTTTGTGGGGTCACATATTTATTACATATTTACAGGTTGTCCTGTCTTCTACAAAAGGCCTTGCTTCCAAAAGTTCACCTGTAGTGCCTTAAAATGCTGCCTACGGAGACGGAACATTTATTGAGTCACAGTTTCATCTCTCCGTTCTGTGTCCCAGCTGGCTGAGTGCAGTCGTGAGGCGGCGGCCCAGAGGAGCGAGCAGATTCGTCTCCAGCAGTGTCTGCTCCATCTGACAGAGGAAAGAGCAGCTCAAGAAGAGAGAGTCAGGCAGCTGAGTGCAGATCTACAGAAAGTTCACAGTGACGGAAGATGCTCTCAAGAGGAGGTATGACTAACACTATTGAGGCGATCTGTCTTGCTACTCAATTGAATCTAGATGTAGATCAAGACCAACGAACCATCGTGAACATGTCCTACTTGGGTAAATCATGGTAGAGAATGTTTCTTCTTCTGGAAAACACTAAAGAAGAAGTTTTGAAACCCATTGCTAACCGAACAGCATTGGCCTCCAATGACTTCACAACCATTTCTCAAAATATCTTCTTAAAAAATATCTTCTTAAATAGTTTCACAGAATAAAGTCATATAGGTTTGGAATGAAATAGTGAATAAATGATATATAAATATATATAATATCATTTATATTTTCGGGTGAATTATCCCGAAGAGGAAGTAAGAAAACTTTGGCAAAGCCTCTGACCGTCCTCCAGCACTCAGAGCTCTAAACTCCAGAGCTGTAGTGGAGAATGAAAGATGTAAGTAACTCCAGCACCAGGTTTTTATTTAGTTATTTATTTATTTAAACTGCTCTTTCGCTCTCATTTTTAAATGCTGTCAGTGCAGGGTGAGTCTGGCCCCCTTAATTGGTTTTGGATAACCAGTTTGTGTCAATTTGTGGTCAGCGAACTTCACCGGTTAACAATAAAACTAAAATATAAAGTGCCAGTGCTGGCCAGGCCCTAATGTCCACAAACACACACACACACATTCTGGACGGCAGAAATAATGATTATACGTGTGTGTGTTGTGCATCTCTTGTCTTTTTTCAGCTCTGGCTTTTAAAAATAATTGCTGTTGGTGCTGCTGCGCTATCAGAGGAAGGCCAGTAATGATTCTTGCCAGTCGTGTGGAACGCAGCGTGCAGGAGAGAGGGGGCAGACAGCCACAAGTACAAAGGGGGCTATCATTTCTGCGCGTGTGTTTGTTTGTCTGCCTCGCACATAATAATGGTTGCATAAGGTTGTGTATTCATGTGGAGTGTGTGTTTGTGTTTGGAGAATTGCTGTGATTACAGTGAGCGTGTGCACATATACTCCAGCTTCCATCTATAAATCTAGGTGTGAATTGAAGAAACTGATGAGTCGAGAATCTCATTTTAGTGTGTGTATGTGTGTGTGTGTGTGTGTCAGCGTGCGTGTGTGTGTGTGTTATCACAGAGGGATTAGAGTAGCTATAAAGCTGCGCAGGTGTGTGAGACTACCTCAAAACCTGCTTACACACACACACACACACACACACACATAGCATTTTAATTGTCTTTTCTTGCTTGGCTTTTATTGCCTCTCCTCTGCTGTGTGCGTGTGTGTGTGTGTGTGTGTGTGTGCGTGTGTGTGTGTGTGCGTGTGTGTGTGTGTGTGTGTGTGTGTGTGTGTGTGTGTGTGTGTCTGCATGCGTGCATGTGTGTGCTGGTTAAAGGTCATTGGGCTCCACCATCTTGCGCACTGACAGCATTGTTAGTCATTAAACTAGCTTAATTTAAGATGAATTCTCATATCCTCTAAATTTACAAACCTGTGCCAAATGTGCATGTGGTGGTAAGGATTTATCTCATCAGAAGAAAATGTAAAAGTAATTAGTTCAGGAATGTAGATTTAAACTAGACAGCGAGTCAGAATTTGTGAGATTATGTTGATCCAGGTTGGTTCTCATTGGTCAGGTGGCATTTTGGCACCTTTACTTGTCACGTCACCATTGTTTTAAAGTACATTTGTCAATGTTATTCATTTTCGGAAAATCACATCATAATTGTTATAATTTGATTTTGCAGCGTATGTAGTTAAAAATTGGAAACTTATCAAAAGACAATAGACGATAATGTTTGTATTCCATTTAAAAGAGTCCATTTTAAAACAATGTCCTGAAACAATGTTCAGAATGAATCACATCTAGAATACAAGTTTATGTTTAGATAATATATGTCTGTGCATTTGTATTTACAAACTAATATGTGTATATTTGTGACCCTGGACAGTACAACCAGTCGCAAATTGTGATTTTTACATCATGTGAAAGCTGAATAAATAAGCTTTCTTGTATGGTTTATTGGGTTAGGACATTATTTGCTACTTTAAGGCGGGGTGTCCGGTTTCCGAATTACGCTTGTTTAGACAAAGTCGGGCCGAGAATCTAAACAACCAATATTTCCCAAATATATACATGGATGTGTTTATAAATATGCTTAGTGCACAAAAATATATTGTGTAAATACAAACTTTTAATCTAGATGCGATTAATTGCGATTTATCCTGAACAATTATTTGACCTGAAACAATGGTTTCCAATAAAATACCATAATGAACCATTAGCTTTTTCTATTAAAACCATAATTCAATTATTTTCTATTGGACCAGTGTTTTGAGCATTAGTCCAATAGGATTTAATGATGTTCCCAGATCTCCCAGATAACATCCCACCAACAGAATCCATCACATACCAGTAGGCACCAATATAGTTTTCATAAAACCAATACAATTCCCATTATAACCGTTAAATCCATTACATTTTCTATTGTGAACCAAAAGTTGATAAGTGTCCTTTCTGAATAGCAGCAGCTTCAAAAGAAAAATACTTTCTTCTCTCCACAATGAGCAAAATTGCTCATTCTCCACAGAAGCTATTACAAGAAGCCCCTTCTCAAACTTGAGCCTGAACTCAACCCTCAGACCATTAAGACAAAAAACATAACAATAGTTTTGGAGTAACTGAGTGTTTACACTGTTTGCAAAATTTAACACACAAACGGCTCACATCCTTCAAGCTATATAAGTGTATTCTCTTAGATGTTTTTTCGTTCCTCCTTGGAAGATTGTTTTAAACGTTTTAAAAAATTTAATTTTGAGTTTTATGACCAGAAAAAGGATTAAAATGAATATTGTATTCAGACAAATTATTGTTTTATACATGTTATTTATCTTGGTTTGACATATTTTTGTGTGGCAAACCAAACAAAAAGACATTAAGAAAATGTATTTCTTCAGTGTTCTTCTTTCATAAGTAACAGCCTCTCTGTCCTTCCCGTCAGGCGCGGGCGTGTGAGCTGCACACCCAGCTGGCACGCTCGCAGCAGTGGGCACAGCAGCAGATGACAGCCCTGCAGTCCAAAGAGAAGGAGGTGATGATGCCGAAGATAGAGATGGCCTCACTCAGAGAGAACTACCATGCCAGAGTCTCTCGGCATCGACATTATTCCTCTGCATGTGTGTTAACATGCGTCTTTGTTGTGTTCAGGTTGAGGAACTGTACTCCCAGATGGATGCTGTAGATCAGAAGTACATTGCCGCTGTGTGCGAGGTGGACGTGTTACGGAAGTGTTTAGGAGACGCGCGGTGTGACAGCTCTCGTCTTCACAGGGAAAGTGAGCTGGTTGTGACCAACGTTAACCGGTGGCTAAAGGATCAAAAGTAAGACGACAACAAAGTTTGCTTATGTAATGAAATCAAATGACTAAAAAGTACTTGAGTATGATATAACCGTGTTAAACCATTGCTAGAGCAAGAGTTCACGCCAATATGGAAATATGTTAAAGCTCAACACGAAACATACAAGAACCAATGAGATTGGAAGGTATCACTGTGACATCATGTTTTAATTTAGGGTTTGAAAGTGCTTGTTTACATTCCATTTTCACCAAATAAGCTCAAAATATGAACTGATTTCTCTCACAAACAGGTATTTATTAATAAACGTATTATTCATGTTTTTTGTCATGTTAAATAAGGTGGCAATAATTTAATCATAGTAATAAAGTAATCAAATAATTGACTAATCTAGTCATTAAATCTTTGCATCTGTTTTCATGTAAAAATATCAAAAAATCATTTTTAGTAATCCTGTATAATACTTTCAGAATTCTATATATTATATGTAAATATGTTCAAATGAATGTATTATTATTATTAATATACTTTTTTTTTGTTTTAATTGGGCAAAATTCAGGGTTTATTTGGGAGACTGACCGGCTGACTAGACTAATTCCAATTATATTTTCATTTCAAACGTCCTATCACACGGAGCAGTTTATCAAACCACTATGCAAGTTTCAGAAGTGTAGAAAGTGTCTGAGGTGAAACAGAAGCTCTGTTATAATGATCGTATCATTATCATTCAGCATCATGGCTCATTGTGACAGCAGCTTGCAGCTTCCTCACTGCTGCCCATTATCTCTACCCCTGCTCCTCTCCAGGCACACTAATGAGAAACTGGCACTCCAGATCAAAGACCAGAGCAGGACCATCATCCACCTGACAGCTGAGAGAGAGTAAGCCCTGCTCCCCCTGTCCAAACCTTTTTCCTCTCAGCTTGATGTGTGTACAAACATGGGTTTGGGGTAACGGGAACAGGAAGTGCGCGTACTGTAATATGAAGTGAATGTGCACGTGTGAGAAATGGCATCAGGCTGTAACGTTTGTCCTTGCCTGTGTGCAGTCACCTTCGGGAGAACGTGAAAGGTCTGCAGGGAGAGATCAGGAGACTAAGAGGCGAGCTGGATAATGAGAGAACGGAGGCAGAAAGACTAAAGGTAACACAGCACAGACTATATATATACTGTAGTAAACATACTCCGGCACACAGATTTGTAACTGAACTCCATCACAGTGTTTAAACATCCGTGGGGTGGTGTCATGATAGTAAATGTGATGGGGCTGGTACACAGGTTGATTCTCGAGTCTCTTTTTTAAGTCACCTTAAGCTTTTTCTGTGAATGTCCGACGGAGACAAGTGTTAAATATATGATAAACAATAATAAATATAAAAATGATGTTTATTTATTAGCAATTAGGTGTCTTTCTTCAATAAAGTGATTTCAATAGAGTGCTCTAGTAATCGTTGAATGAAGTATTATAGTTTTGTTTGTTATTGTTATTTCTGTTGATAGTTTTTTTGTTGTTTTTTTGGTTTTGTATTCATGTTTTGAATAAGCTTATATTTCTAATTTCTTTTGTATTTTTAGTAAAAGAAAATATATATATTTAATTAAATTTTTAGTGCCTTTGTCGTTTTATAATTTAGTGTTTTTATATAGTTTCATATTGCTATAGACGTTTCATTGGACACACGAGCCTGGCCCGAAGTTAACTTCCAACCTGTTTTTGGTTATAATAAAACAATTTATACATTAATATTAATTTATACTTATATTGTATCGGATATTAGTTGTATTAAATTAAATAAAAGCTACTCGACAGTTATTGATTCTTTGTGGAGGTCTACTGGAGGTTAAGTTTGAGCCACATAACATTCAGTTGTTGTCGCTGAAACATCTTAAGTTTTAAACTTAAGTTTTTTGATGCAACATTTCTAATTTAGTTTTAATTTGGTGAATAATATTCAGGCTGGTATTTTCTTTGATTTCTTTTTTCGGCCTGTTCCGTTCTTTTGTTTAAAACACTAGACTCCGGCTACAGTTGTTATTTATCACGTTGATTCATATTTGCATTCACGTCTGTAGCTAAGAGGCTTCGCTGTGCATGTAAACACATCTTATATGTAGGCCTTGTCTCGAAGCACCGTCCAGCCGGGTCTTTCTTCTCCTCTCATGCTTCCTTCTGAATGCCGGTCAGTTCTTATTACACGTCTCCCTGTCTCTACCTTTTCATTATTTTTCTCTTTTCCTCCTGTTCTCTGTTATCCTATACTGTCATGCATAGCATCAGGCAGACGGTCTATGTTGTGATTAGATTGGTATTTCTATCAGATGCAGAGAAAAGGTGTGCTATAACCAGAGCCCAGGTCTGTGTCACCATTAGCCATCTCATTCTGGAGTGTCTGTTCCCTCGCTGTGGAGATGATCCAGCTCTGTAGGTAAAGGCTTATCTTCTGTAATAGGGTCTGATCTGATTCACACTTGTGAAATTGGAAAGGAAAAGTTTAGAGATGATTGGAGAACTTTCGCTACGGTGAAGGCCCAAGGGTTGGACCTGCCGGTCTGAACCCAATCATTCAGGCGGTGTTGACCGTATTGATGAGCCTGTCGAGCCGGGTTGAATCCATTTTCCTCCCTGTTTGTTCTCAAGGTCCAGAACCTGTTCCACATGGCACCTTATTTCATTATTGATGAATGAAAAGAACAGGAGAGAAGGTGACCTGCTCAAGGACGGACTCTGAGGTGTGCTACTTCTTAAGTTATAGATGGAAAAAGGTTGAAGAGACACCAAAGTATTTCATTGTACTGGACACTACTGGATAGCAAGGGGACCATGATACTTAAGTGATACTGCGAGGAAACGGTAACACTTTAGTATGGGGACCAATTCTCACTTTTAACTAGTTGCTTATAACATGCCTATTATTAGCATATTGGCTGTTTATAAAGCACATACTGTATTCTGTATGATCATATTCTACATCCCTAATCCTACCCAATACTAAACCTAACAACTACCTTACTAACTAATAAAAAGCAAAAAATCTGGAGTTTGAGGCAAAATTCATTCTTAATGGTTTGTTTTAATAGCGAGAATTGTACCTTAAAATAAAGTTTAAAGAATTAAACCCCAAAATGATAATTCAGTCATCACTTACCCTCAATTTACTCGGCTTTTTGTTCACAATTATTTTATTTGATACAAAATATTTTGATATTAAAATGTTTTTAAAGCAGAGCCAGTGTGATGTATTTTATGTTCATATATTTATCAAATCAATAAAGTTTTGTGAAAATGATTCAAAAGGCTGCCACTTGGAACTTCAAAAAACTCATGTGGTTAAAGACTTAATTTTAATGATAAAAAGGTGAAATTTTGTAAGAAGGTTACACGACATCCAAATCCCAGTGGTCTTAATAACAGGAAAGGATAGATTTTTGGAATCCATCTTATACCTTCCAGTTTGTTTTTAATAGCATTGTATTTTTATAGCACTTTGCATTGCATCAAGAAATCTGTTTTTCACACATACAACTTAAACATAATATGATAAAATACATATTTTCATTATATTGAAAGGCCAGGATATCACTTCACCGTTTGTGTTACACACAAGGCAGAAATTTGGAACAACATGAAGGAAAATAGAATGATAAACTTACATTTTTTGTGAACTATCCCTTTAAATGTGTGTCTGCACACATTTATGACTAGATGTGAAACCAGTAGAGGACAAACAGCTTGTTTCTTCAGGCATACCTTCAGAACTCTCAGATAGAGTAAAGACAAATAAACAGATAGTTGTGTAAATGCTCTTTCGGGTTATTTATGATGTACAGGCTTCATTCTGCATGCATGGAGTACCCAGCTTTCATGTCATTACTGAATCTCTTAGGTCACAAATCTCCCGAGATCTCACATACAGCCCAATACAGAGCAACTTGTGTAAGGATGGGCAGATAAGTAACGCTAGATCCAGCCATTAGTGATTTGTTGTGATAAATAACTTAGAATAGCATCAGTCGCTCCATCAAAAATGGATGGCCGAGTTTATACCACAGTGTAGGAGGCTAAGCATGGTCATGTTTTATTGGCTGGCCTTGATCAAGATCTTTCAGAAGTTTATCGCGGCGCTACAGACGATTTTTAAGCGTAAACGTATACGTAAAATGTACATTTACAAGACACGTTTTCCTTTCTAAACCTCACGATTCATTAGCGATTTTGGCTTTCCGCTTCACCAGCGACGTCCTCTGACTGATAGAATGCCTGGCGTGTTTATTTGGATATCAGGGAATGAAATATTCATATTGTACGCTTTCCCAAGCAGAAGTTATCTGGGTGCAGCGTAAATGGTACTCGGGATCAGATTTTCACAGGAGATTGCAGTTATTAAAGAGAAAAAGAGGTGGGGGATTGGAGAAAGCTGCCATCTTCCGGGAAGGCAATCTATTTCTTTTCACGCCGCTGCATAGCCTCTTAATGCACTGGAGCAAAAGTGCTTTGGTCCGCAACCTTTCACGCCTTCCTCTCCCTTTTATATGATTGAATACTTAATAACTTTGACTTTGCTTTGAAAGCCTGCGCCACGGGGCCTGTTCACCCTCCTCGCGTGGCGACGACGCCGCACCGGAGTGTTTGTCTGTTGCTAACTGCCCTTATTATCAGCTGTCTGTCAGCCTCTTGCCCACAGACTTCACCCTCGGTGACGCGCGCGTCTCAGACACGTCGCTCCGTCCCTTTCATCTTCATCAGCTCGACTTTTAATGAAGCGCTAAATCTAACACCGTAAGTGCTGCGCTCGTGGGCTCTCTGGAACCCCTCGTCCAGCCGTAACTGTCTGTCTTCTCTCCGTCCCCTGACACGCCGAGAGCTCATTAGCACACGGAACGCTCGCGGCCCTAGCCGAATGTGACCCTGCCTAATTGTGCAGCAGGTTGAATTGCCCGCCCGGCGCGATCCGGTGATTGCTTATTTGTTCTCCGCAGGGCTTCTCTCGCACATTAAAATGATTGACTCATTTCATTCGAGGCACATTTTGCAGAGCTTTATTTGATAAGCTCGTTCCCGGGGTAGCAACATCCATCTTATTCTGGTGCTCGAAAGTTATAACGTTCACCGCCTAGGATTATTATTCACACGGCTGATTGTTTCTCCTGCTAATTATCTGCTTTTGAATACATTTGCATGCGCGAGGCCGCTTATGCGTCCGGAATTATTAGACATGCCGACGAGCCCATTGTACATGCTGAGCTGTCCGACACCGTTCGGGGAATATGAGGATATGTGGTTTTCTTTTTAAATAAAGGGTGAAATTTACATGCAGCCGCGGGGACGAGATAATAAGCTGGATTTGTTTAGCGCGCGCTAAAACCCTGATGAACTGCTCGGAAGAGAGAGCTCATTATAACTGCTGAACTTGCCATGGATATCAGTGACCCTTGAACTCTCTTCCTCGTGCAAGAGTGATCAGATCCTCATTGTGCTCTGAGCTGAAGAGTTAGACTGAAAGAAACACACGCTGCTCTTAGAGAATCCAACTTGGGAACTGATTTCATGCATGAAACAAATGATGTCATCGGTTGGTGTAAGATGTCCAAGTTTACGTCTGGAGTATTTTAACTTACACATGGGCCGACAAGTGATGGACAGAATCTGTTCTGTGGTTTAGCTATTAGTCTGGGACAGTTGAATTCGCCAATGATCTTGTTTATGGTCTGGTGGCTGTGAATAAAAATGGCATATTGCTTGTTTCCCACAGTGAACAGAACCGGAGGATGAAGAACGCTTTTTCTTGACATCCCGCTGCTCGGATGAGTGTGTACCGCCGCCCGGACACACCTGTACTTCACAGAGTGCCTTGAAAATGCCTCCTGCACTACAAACAGGTGTTTCAAGTGTGGATGACTTGCGGGGTCACAATCGAATGATAGAATTATATATGTCTGAATAATTTGTGGTTTGATTGTAGAAACCCAAACCATGTCTACACCACAGATGTCGCATTTCCTAATACTAAGCTCCTGTTGATGCAAGATCAGCAGATTCTGTTGCCATCTTTAAGAATCAGCTAAAACACATCTCTTCCGTCAACACCTGACACACTAATACAGACTTTTCAATTCTTTCATTTCTTTTCTTAGTTTTGTATGCTTCGGTAGGCTAACTGAGGCCAGTTTTATTGCACTTATGGATTGTTGTCCTTGTGTTGTACTTATTGCTTCTGGGTCATTCTACAGAAACGTCCACTTTTGGTATGGCAAGATGTCTTAAAATTGATTTATTTTTCTAACATTTAAACTTAGACCACACTATTAGGTTACCCTTTGACTTTATGAGTATACATAAATCACAGCTTAATTTTTTTTAAAAAATTTGTGTGCATTTACTTAAAGACAGCATACAGTTTTTTTGTCACTGGTGTTACCTTACTTTTTTAGCAATATTAAAGGTGTTTATGAAATATTATTTTTTTTTAAATTCAGTACATGCAGTCAGAGGTACAGAAAATTAATGATAATCTAACTAATAAGGAGATCCTGTTTCATTTATTTTAATCAGGTTTGTTAAAAGTGTGACTGAATGATGTTAGTTCAATTGCGCAACCATCTATTTGCTATAACAATGAAAATATTTGAACACCAGTTATAAACAAGCAATTACAATCCTTTAATTTCATTGAATTCTGCTACACTTAAGAATTAGGCTTTAAAGCAAAATATTTTCTTGAAAAAAAAGTTCTCACTCATTTAACCCTCTCTTGCTCTCTCTGTATGTGTATGTCTCTCTCTTTTTCTGTGTGTGTGTGAATGTGAAGAAAAGGTAATAGGGAAGGAGTTAGTGAAAAGGTTATGTGAGATGATATTGATGTGACTAGAGAGAAGTTTTGTACCTTGAAACGCTGGGTGATCTATCTGGTGATGATGGGGGTGTCAATGCTTCTACTCTGACTCTTTGCCTGCATCTTTGCTGACGGACCCTCCATGCCTTTCGCTCATATCTCTTCTCCCTTTCACTCAAATCATTTATTCTCTTTCTTTTTTGTGTGTCAATGTCATGGAGATAGCTCTGTTTCCTTTTCTGCAAATACTCTGCTCTGCGTTCAGGATCAGCATCCCTTCGCTTTCTGTATAGTCGCTGTTTCTCAGCTGCACTCCGTTTAGCCATACCCTCAATTTAGAAATACCTGACCAAAGGAGGATTAACAATGACAAAGAAAAGTTAGAATCGCACTGTGATTTAGTGCGTTTTTATGCTAAATGAATAGCTTTGAACAAAGTTTATCTATAAAAGGGAGTCACTGGTGTTACTGATCTTCACTGGTGTTACCCATAAGGAAGGTGACACCAGTGACAGTAACACCAGTGACAATTTTTATGAAAATGTCTGCTGCAAGGTATCAAACCACATGTTGTCAATCATTGTATACTCACTAAATTAAGTAGTTTAATCCATTTGTATTCTAGTTTTTTACAATTCCCAAACAATAAAGGAGGTCATACCAGTGACTTTGACTAAAAGCTTCATATGAAATCATTAGATAAATGAGAAGATTTCTGATAATTGAAAAGAGCCAGTGGACTTACCATGGGCTTCTCTTCATAGATCTCCAGGAAATTGGAAGAAGGAAGTCAAGCGATGTCATCAGTGTGATTTTTATTTAAAGATAGGAGCTTTTTTGTTAAACGGTAACACCAATGACACAACTCCAGGGGACCACTACTTTCATTATATATTTTATAATATTAATTTAGCATTTCGTTTTTTAATGTAATTTACATAATATATTTGATAGTTATGGACACATTATTGTATTTTAAATGGAAGAAAACTATTCTAATTAATGAATACAAATCAAATATTGCCAAATTGATGGCTCAAGAAGGTGTAATTGTTCAAATAACATTGTTTCATTTTAAAATATAAAAACATTGTAACCCTAAAGTGTTTTTCAAGTGTAATATTTCTGTAAAGGCTAGGGACAGAAAAATGGACATTTCCGTAGAATGACCCTTCTATTGTTTACCTCATTTGTAAGTCGCTTTGGATAAAAGCGTTTGCTTAATGACTACATGTAAATGTTTTGAAATCGTCTGTAGGTTAGCCACGCCCACTTGTTTACATACCATGGGATGCAAGAATAAATGAAATATTTTAAAGAGATATTATAAAATAGATCATGTTTTAAAGAAATATATTTTAAACATTGTCTTATTTGTTAGCGTATCATTATTCTATAATATTTTATGAGCCATGTCCTGTTATAGATGTATTGTTAATGTTTGAAAAATAAATGTGAAATGATTCATAAATGTCTGAATGATGTATTATTTTAATAGATTTTACATTAAACAGAATGAACAGATTTGGATATCAGTTAATGGGTCAACATTCGATTAAATTAAGTGTTATTCTTCATTCAATGTCATCATGTGTTCCCTCTGAACATAAATCAAACGTTTCATCAATCCAAGAAACAAATCTGAACTTTTCATTTCAAACAAACTTGACATTTCTCCTCTTGTTTGTGTTTCTACTTGAGTTGCAGAGAATGCAGTAAGGCATTACGAGATCTGGTTTTCTAGTGTTGTCATTCATCGCGCGTTCATGTGGGACCCCAACCGTCTTAAGTGATAAGCAGCAGAAGAGGCTTAATTCTCTCCATTCGGGATGAGCAGGACACCTCTTTCTGCTCGGGCAAAATCAATAGGCAACATTCTATCTAGCTCAACAGTCAATGAGAGACACTCAAGGTGTCTGTAGAAACTAAAGGATGCCAATAACTGTCATCAATACCCTACGTTTGGGTTTTAACAGACTTCCCACACACTGACTCTACAGCCAGAATCACATGCAGAACAAGTGTGTGATTATACAGGACCAATTGTGAACGCTATAGCATAGATAATACTTGGGTCATGTGCATTTGTGCAGCACAGTTGATGTTAACACAACTGATTTTCTTGCTCATCTGTGTTTAAAATGTAATGAAACTTTATACGTGTAACAAATCAGCAGCGGTTATTTCAATGAGATAAACTCTCTGTAGATCATTACAGCGAAGTTGCCAAGTATGACATGTTAGTATACATCCACTGTGATACTATAATGTGTTATATTATACGGAAATGCGATATTGCAAATGGACTATCGCTGTGATTCAGTTATGATTTTTGTTTATTAAAGTGATGAGACAAAGGAGGACATACAACAAAATAACTGAACAATGCAGATGAGCAGGGCCATACGTCACTAATACCATTTCTTTTCAACTGCTTACACACATTTTCAAAACTTTGACAAAATGCCTCCACATCTTGCAAAATGAAGCACATCATTCAAAATATCACAAACACATTTCAAAAGCAAACATGTATCTATTGTTGCAAACACCTTCACCTGTTATATTTTTGTCAATGGACATTCATGAGACATTCTTCAAAATATCTTCTTTTGCGTTCTGCAGAAGAAAGTCATACAGGTTTGAAATGACATGAGGGTGAATGAAGTGAAGTGATCTCTTTAACGTGAATATGAAGTTAATTCAGATTTGTCCTTTTGGATTTGAGGCATTTGGTGGCAGTACGCCCTGTTAGTCCCCATTGAAAGATGCAATGAAGAATCACCCTTTATTGCTTTTCTCTTTGTTGGCACTGACAAATACATGACACGATCGCCGCTTCTGCGTTCACCCCAAATCTCAGAGCGCATCAGATGTCATCTGTTCTAAAGCCAACTGTAAAATGTTCAGATCCGTCAGAGCCAAGGCATATTGGGACGCTGCGGAGCGCATCAGCGAGGTGAGACTTTACTAAGCCACTGGCTCCCGGTCACAGTGACACCAGGGCCATTATAATTCCCATCCTCATTGCCAAGGCCTTCAGCAGTAATCTCTTGTAAAGATGACTGCTTCCACTGCCATTCAGAAAGATGATTTTAAAATGTCAGCCAATATCAGAGATTTGCCTCATTAAAGTGACTGAGGGGGTTCATTCCAAAGACCCCGATGAGGGGGAAGACACACCCAAAACAACCGTATACTGTACTGAAGCCCATGTGCACATTCATTTTAACATTTACCATACACAAGAAAACACAACATTATCCTCATAATACTAGCACTCCCGCAGGATCTGCCTCGAGATATCTTGCATTTTACAAAATCATAATGTTCTAGACTGCCTTTGACATCTCATCCCGTACGCAATGCAACTTCATGTTTGTTATTCGTTGTGTTGTATTTTTGGGGCTATATATATATATATATAGTTTCACCATCCATATATATATATATATAAACATATATTTTGTTATATATTAAATATTTAGGGATAGTTCCCCCAAAGATTTTAATTCTGTCATCATTTACTTAGCCTCTTGTTGTTTCAAGCCTGTATGACTTTCTTTCTTTAAAAACACAAAATAAAACAAATTTAAGAATGTTGTTAACTGGCCCCCATTCACTTGCAATCGTTTTGAGTTCGAATAGTAATACAAACTGAACGTGTGCCAATCTTATCCAGTTAACATGTTTATCGAAATATTTTCTTTTGTGTTCTGCCGAAGAAAGTCATAAAGGTTGACAAGAGGGTGAGTAAATTATGACAGAAATGTTTTCACTTTAAAAACTGTTTACTCGCCCTCATGTCAAACCTGTATGACTTTCTTTTTACATTTACATTTAGTCATTTAGCAGATGCTTTTATCCAAAGCGACTTACAAAGAGTTCGGGGAGCAATAAGCGATATGTCATAAAAGAGCAATAGTGCCAATAGGTGCAAATACAAAGTTACTAGTTTCAACAAAAGCTAAACCACTACCTGTTGAGACAAGAGGGTTAGTGTACGTTTTTTTCCTTCATTTGTCTGTCAAGTATTCACAGAAGAGATGTGTTTTAAGTAGTTTTTTGAAGGTTGTGAGAGATGTGGTTGACCGGACCACGTTAGGAAGAATGTTCCACTGTTTTGAAGAATGTTTTTATCTGCTGAACACAAAAGAAGATATTTTGAAGAATGTTGGTAACCAAAGAAGATTGGACTACATTGAATTCCACTGTATGGACATTTCTCAAAATATCTTCTTTGTGTGCTCCACAAAAGAAAGTCATACAGGTTTGGAATGACACGAAGGTGAATAAATGATGAAAAACTGTCCCTTAAAACGTAATGCTCACCTTGTGGAGTGCAGAAAATGTTCTCGTAACTCATTGTCTGGTACAATAAAGAGCTTGACCGACTGACTTCAACATCATGTAGGATGTGACCTTTATGTACCCTTGTGGCCTCATGTTTATGATAATGCCTTGCGAAATGAAGAAAACAAACACAGTGTGTGACAAAATTATGTTTGGCTTCTAGCAGATCATCAATCATTATAATCAAAAAGTATTAGCTCACCTGTCTGTTTGATGGACAGCTGGTTAAATGTCCCCTGGCTGTATTGAATAATTCAATTGTGGGATGTTTGCGTCTTTGCGATCATGTGATCAGGACTAATGGTGATATGTTTACACGTCTTTGAGATGGAGTCAAACAATGCTTGGAACGCTTCAACCAACGAAGTTGACACTGCTTTTCAAGTTCAAATATAATGCATCCAACTACTGTCACATTTCAGGTCAACACTTTACGTCCATGTTGAGTCACAGGTTTTGGAGGTGGGATCGGATTTAAAGGAACAGTTCACCTAATAATGAAAATTCTGTCTTCATTTACACAACCTCAAGTCCAAATATGTATATGTACATGTATAACAGTGGTTATACAGATGCTGTATAACAACCTCTACATTTGCGTGTTGCCGCAGTTTCTACAACCAGAAACTGACAGTATTGCGGATCACTGGATATTAAGTCACTGATATGCGACAAATAGGGACAGGCCATTATTTTATACAGGAATTTCTCTGGATTTGCACATTCTTGGGAACATTGAGGATAATGTAAGTACACAACTGCATGACATATATCACACTGTGCAAGTGATTTTTGGATATTTCACAAAAATATTCTTCCATATTGTGGCTTTGACAAAGAGAAACACATTCTAACCAAACAGTTCTTGACCACCGGTGACTACCACAGTAGGAAAAATAGCTTTATATATTTCTTTGTTCTGTTGAACAAAAAAGAAGATATTTAGAAGAATGTAGGCAAGCAAATAGTTCTGGGGCACTTTTAACTTCCATTGTCATTGTTCCTACGGTAGTCAATGGTGTCCAAGGACTCTTTGGTTACAATAATTCTTCCAAATATCTTTCTCTGTGTCCATCAGAACAAAGACATTTATACAGATTTGGTACAACTTGAGGGTGAGGAAATGATGACGGAATTTAAATTTTATGGTGGACTGTCCCTTTAAGATAGAGTCCAAGTCTAACAACATTTTCCAGTTGTAACATTGCTTTATATCACAACACTGTCTACGTTGAGCATCAAGTCAATTTTAAAATTCCGTATTGCAAATAACTGTTCACCCTGGAGTTGCTCCAAATCTGTATAAATCTGATGAACACAAAGTTATTTGGAAGAATGCTTGTAACCAAACAGTTCATGGCCACCATTGACTACCAAAGTTGGTTCAACAAAAAGTTTGGAGGCACCATAAGACTATAATTTAAATTTTTTCTACTATGGTAGTCAATGATGTCCCAGAAATGTTCAACCAAAGAAAGAAATATTTACAAGATTTGAAATAACTAGAGTCATTCATGAACAGAATTTTCTTTTTTGGGGACGTGAACTATCCCTTTAAACAATAAATTGATTATAACGTCCAACATTGGTTGGCCATTTAGGTACCACATGCTAAACTCTCCAGAAGCAAAGAGAGCAAACTTGATCTTAGAGATACCAAAAGACGTCTACAAAACCCTTACCATTAGTTGTTTGGTGCATGACCTTCCAGTAATGATGTGGATTCTGTGAACAGAAGTTAATGTCAGTGCTGTTACTAATGGAGCCACAGGTGTAATTTGTCAGAGCCACTTTTAGTGATGTCCGTTTTATGCACGGTATTCTATTGCATAATAATTTTGGTGTCATTTTATTGATCTTACATACTAAACTGAGCGGATTCAGAGTAGATGGATCATAAGGATGATTTGTTCTGCATCAAAGTAACATCTGAGTTTTTTTATCGACACAACGATGGTCATGATTTTCTCTAGAAATTTTTGACAATAGTGTTTACAGCCATAGTAAAATGTTTTATTATAAATAAAACCCAAGCAAGCATCCTGAATAATCTGCTGTTTCGGTATCAGCAAACATTAAATGGAAGTTTTGTAAATTCTTCAAAACGGTATGCTTACAAAACATGTTTCCAGGTTAAAGAATTTAATTTTTTTTGTTATTCATTGGTCACAGTGAGAAATGTTAGATGTATAGCTTTGTATGCCAAAAACATTAATATAGATGTTTATTATTGAACAAAAACAAATCTACAATGAACACAAATCAGACACGCTGAACATTTTTACATTTAAAAAATATGAACTTTCCCATTTTCACCCCTCTCCAAAAACTTTATCTAAGACAATAAAAGCCATACAAACACAATATACAGCTATACTGTACACACTGAAAATAAGGCCAGATGAAAGCTTTTCACACATCAAAGCTACAAACAGGATTTACAGAAATGACCCTCAGTAAGAAGCAGTTGATTCGTTTTTTTCTCACTTCACAGCAGTCTAAGCATGTCATCTCTTTCTGTACACGGTAGATATGCTCAATGACTTGCAGCCCAATTGCATCAAAGGAGATGCAGGATATTACTCCTGGTCAGTGTTGATTTCAACCGAATGATGAAATATTCTAGCAATGTTTTTGTCAGAATAACAAAGACGTGGTACATCTGCGGGGAATTAACCTATCAAAGTACAGGAAGTTCATATTCATGGACGCTCTCTGTGTTCTCTAAAAGAATGATACAACGGCTACATTTCACAAGTCAAAACATGACGGAACGTAAATTATAATTCCACAATAAAGTGAATATTACAGCAGTCCATGAACAAATGCTACTGTTCCTGATCACAAACACACTTAAAAAAGCCTAGATGTTTTATTCTAACAAAAATAATGCAGGATTTAAAAAAGTCAGTGAATTCTTTGTGTATTTTGAAAAATGTGTTTGCGCTTGACTTAAAATCAATGCAAGACCAATCAATTCAAGTGCAGTACTGATATACACTATCCAAAAAAGAACAAGCAACACTTCCATCTGATGATTTTCTCCTTATACAATTGCTCCTACTGCTGGCCAACACAGTCAACTGCATGTGACCCGCGCAGTGACGAACACATTAAAATAAAATAATCTACAAGTCACATCATGATGAACATGATGACATTTTTACATGATTCAAGAAATCATTAGCAAGCATTACAAGCCAAATCGTGAAGGTGTTCGTTTTGGTGTCATGGGTGCGTCCTCTCTCCGTCCTGGGGTGCAGATCTTTATTGATCTGTTTGGAAAGAAAAGAGATTGTTATTTCAGAAGACATGTCAAAAGTTCTGTCTTAACAAATATCAGCATGAAGTACAAACCATTTTGCCACACCTGCCAGTGGTGAGATAATGAAAGACATTTAGCATATGCATTATGGCCTATAAATAGTTACGATTTTGTAATTTAGCATATGCTTTTATTTTAAATAGATGTTAAATATGAGGAACATCACAATTGTTCTTAAATCAAAACCAAACAATACTTATAAAATAATGCGCAGTTTAAATAGCTTTTATATAAAATATCTATATTTTTACTCTTATGACATCTGAATTATTTCGTTATTGTTTTTTTCGTTCATAATAGTGACAAATAAATATCTCTGTCATAATAAGACCTGCACAAAGGGATTTTGCATTATATTGTCATATCTAATATTCTATGTTCTACACATTTTGGCAAATGTAGTTTGATTGATATAATTTAGAATGTACAATACAAAAACATGACACTTGAAAATGTTTAAAAACGGAGTTCTGTTTCTGCAAATGAACTCTTTTATTCTTAAATATGGGGTAAGATGCCATTTCATGCATTCTGACTTCTTTACACAGTTAAACGTGCTTGCTTAACATGGTCAACTTGTTAAAAAACGAGTTTGACGTATGACGTAGTATTTTTGTACTCGATACACTACTCCAGCACTCCAACTTGTTTTGGAAAGTTCTTTTAAGTCTGGAAAGAGCACATCCACACGTCAACCAGCCAGCGTGAGAAAGAGCACGCCCATCAACATCGCTTCACTGGGTTGACGGAAGTTGAGCTGTGTTTGTTTGCCCACTGCATTTCTGTGATGAATGCTACATAAACGGTGTATATAACGCTGGATTTGGAGATCGTTTTAAACCGTTAAGATGGTGCGGTCCCAGTGCTGAAAAATACTGGAAATGAACCTCACACGGTAAGTAAAACCAAGTCATACGTCTGTGTTTTGTTGGCAATCGGGGTGTACGTGCATAAAGTAAAAAACACGAAGGGATTAATGCGATGATGTGTTGTGTGCTCGTGCTGAAGTTGCGTCGCCCCTGTCTGCCTCCAGCAGCTCATGTTTATCCGGAAATTTGGAAGATACGACGCGTGCAATACTACCGTTTAGGTACTAAAGATTAATATGAGATTTGCAGATATTGCGTGTGTTACCTCCTCTTTAAATACTCTCTTATTAAGTAGCTTTGGATAAAAGTGTCTGCTAAATGCATAAATGTAAATGTACATATTCTTTATACAACCTGGACAAACTCCTGATGCATCAATTGTCCGCTCAAGTAACCAATCCCAGGTGTAGAACAATTCTTCCACATATATCCAATTATTAACAAAGAAGAGACTACACACCAGCTGATTCACAACATTTCTCTGTTCAAACAGCAAAACATCTGGATTAACCAATGGCATGAGTTTGGGGGCGAGTCGTGGAAGATGGGCCATAAAATTTAAACCGATACACCAGAGGTTCTATATGATGTAACTGTAATGTTCCATGCAGTGACAGAAATCAAAGATTTGCTGTAAAGCCACATGAGAAGAATGAACAGCGGTAAGGAGGTTCGAGTGGAGAAAAGGAGAGTTTGTTTCTGGTGGACCTGCGGCACACAGATGTGATGCGGTTGACAAGGGCGATCTATCATGTTTAATTACAGCGCTGCACTGCGCTCTTCTCCTCACATCCATCAGGCCATGACCCTCCAGCACAAACTCAATGAACGTGTCCCTCAGTATGTCCTTTATCTGCTGTTCAATGTACATCTAACACAAGTGTGTTTTTGAAGAATTACAAAAAGAAATTGTATATTAAACACATGACAACTAGTCACATATAACACAAAAAACAAATCTTAATATAAAATGATTTATTTCTGTTCAACTGAAGAAAGTAAGTCATAGACCTGAGATGGAAGGATGTTGAGTAAATGATGAAAGAATCGACATATTGAGCTAAATTATCCCTTTAACTTTAGCGAAACAATAAAAACGAGTTCTTCTCTATGGAGCACACAGCACGGTCCTCTGTGTCCTGTGCCGGCTGCACAATTCAGGTCAGGTCAGATGAGCTCTGATCTCATCAAAAGATCAGACAGCATCATTCTGCCGGCTTATTTAAAACCATAAGGCGGCATCAGAACCCGAGAGAGATCCGGCACCTTAATTATCCACATCCACTATCATGCAAAATAATGTAATCCCCACATTTAAAGTGATTATTGTCAGGACGTCCATCATGCAGACAGTCTGCCGAAGGCTTCCATGCAGATATAACAGTTCTGATTAATTAATAAAGTGTTATTTTACTGCTTTTGTGGAGCTGACAGGTGTGTGTAAAATTAATTTCTGGGATTTGTGTGAAAATTAGCGTCTGCCTCTCTGTGCCAGCACAATTTAAATTGCTACAGTAATGGGGATCAGCCCGGGGTCAATATTATTTCTTTTTCTCTCCTGTGGAAATGAGAGGTGAGAAAAGCTCATCGCGCAGAAGACAAGACGACGGCAGGTGAGGAATAAGATGAGAAAGACGGAGGCAGGGTACGGAGGGGCGGGGGATAATAGCGTGCACAAAAATTGGGACATTAGTATTTCAGCATGTCCGCTTCCTATCAAATAGGACGATTTAGATTTTGTACGAGAGCTGTTTCGGAAAAGTGAGAAAAAGGACTTTATGGTACCTGGTGCTGCCGAAGTTGCTCTTCCTCTCCTGCTCCTCTTTGCGAGCTCTGATCTGCTTTTGCGCCAGGGACATCTCCTCCTCCATGTTGGTGATCTCCTCCTTGGCTCTGCGTCGGTTCTCCTGAAAGACGGACCGAAACGTGAGCAAGAACAAAAAAAGAGAATCGTATGTGGATGGGCATCAGTATTCGAATACTCATGAAAACGATGATCGTTTGGGTCTATAAGTACAATTTTTAAATATAATAATTGTAGATATTTCATTCTGATTGGTTATGCTGGCATTTCGAGTGGTACCCAGAGATTTGATTGGTTGCGTTGTGAGTTTGCAGTCCGTTGCACAGAAGGGCATATTGAAAGCACACAGCGATGCCGGGCTTCACTTTGATAAACTTGACGAAAATACAGTCAAGTGCAAAATGTGCATCGCCTACATGCATACAAAACATATAAGTCTACTACAAGTTTGATTTGTTATCATCTTACACACTGTCTACAGCGCCACACCAGTATATTTGGACGCAAATTTCAAGTGAGACCACTAGGCTACTGTAAGACATACAAGTCAGACGAGCATAAGAAACTTTACCGTCAGACACCGACGGACAAAAAGGCGACAGGTCAGAAATGATGCTTCAACTCACACTGATATTTCTTTAAAATGTTTACTGTATTTTCAAAAACACAGATAGTGAATTCTTAATAATCTAACCGTGTCTATTTAATTATTCACTCAACATACATATTCGTATCAGTGTTGTAATGAAAATCGTTTCATTGTCACCATGCGGGACACGCCCCGTCCACAATTAAACCAGTACTCGTTTTTCAAACCTGTCCCGTACTTGAAATGAAAAAAAAAATCGATCCCTAGAATTGTATGAGATGTTTGGTGTAATAATTCAATAGCGTGTCATTGACCTGTCTGGTCTTCCCTGCTTGTTTGACGCTGTAAAACATGGGCCCGAGTTCAGCCAGCCACTCGCCGTCCACTGCTGTCACACACTGCATGTATTCCTGAAACACAAACACACACAAGCCAAAACCATCAACATTCACTGTAATGTTTATAAGAAATGATATGTCATTTTGATGCTTACATTGGCATGCTATGTAAATATGTTAATATTAAGTTTCTTTAAGATACGGCTGTAAACATACTACATAGGTATAAGCAATGGCTCCCATCAATACCTTGCTAATGATTCAGTGAATCAGGTCAAAACATGATGCGTCTGCTAAATGACTAAATTGAGTTGATATAACTTTAAACTGTGCATCACTATTTCAAGTAACACTGACAAATGTAAACATTTTGAATCTATTTGGCCACAACGGCATGAAAATATTTTAGCTTTTCTGCCCAGGCCTACAATTCAATCGTTTCTTATTGTTATTTACAAGTGGCATTGTTAGCGTTTTGTTTATTTTATGCCAAGTGTGTCAAAGCAAGTGAACTAACCGTCTCTCATACTAATTCAAGTCCATTTACGTTCAAGAATTTAATATACGAAGTAGGGCGAGTACCTTAGTGGTCATGACCAGCTCATGGTAGATGATGTAATCTGGGGTGTAACCCATCCCGAAGAGAGCACTTGTGGGGTGTAGATGGCACGGCATACCGGTTCTCACGTTCACATACTCCCCTATTCCCTAAACAGATGCAAACATGGGTTAGAAAACCTCTTTACACACTGCCTTGTGTGTTTTACACATACATAAATGGAAAATTGACTTGAAAGTTCATCTGTTTACTTTACCTTTAATTTAGCAGCTTGGTGGAAGTACGCAGCACAGATGCATTTCCTGATCACATCCCAGTCTGAGCCGGAGGAGATCAGATTCATTTTCTGCTGCACCATGATGTCTTTGAGCTGAGCTCGGACCTCACGCACCTTTGATGCATTCATACAGACAGTTAACATAACCTCTCATAAAAAACAACACACACTTACTTGAAGAATCACTAAATTAGGATTAAGCAGGTGTTTTTCTATACACGTGCATGATAGAAAACTCACAGCAGATGTGTATGTGCTGTTGGTAATTACAAACACGAAAGTCTTAAAAGTACGGATGAAAAAGGCAAAATTTCCTTTTTAAGAGAGGCAACAACTTGTGGTCCAAAAGTTGAACATTATAAATGAAATGAATATGTAAATGATCAAAAGTGAAGATGGGAACCTGCACGGGTCAGACTAGCGTACCTTACGCATTGCTTTGGTGTGAATGAAGTGATCATTACACCAGATGCTGGAGTAATTGTTGTTCTTCCACTGCAGGTAAACATTAAGGTAGGTCAAGTGATCGCTCTCAGGCACAGAGAACTTCTCTCTCACCTGGTCACTTTCCTCCTCGCGACCCTAGACAAGTCACAGAAGATTTAATACAGCAGCCATAAACATGCACAGCTATACAAGATATATGCAGAAATTCACCACATGCTTTAAAATGTTTTATTTAAATATACATGTAGAATGATACAAGCAAAGTATAATTCAAGTTCAAAGTTAACAAATTTAACATTTAGTTACCTTTGGTCTGTAGAATATGGATGGTACAGACAACATGGACACGATGATGAGGATGTCAGCACTGCAGGCCATGTCACATGACACAATGAGCATCTTAGACAGTGCCGGATCCAGAGGAAACTCCACCATGAGCCGTCCGGTGGGTGTCAGGGCACCTGAGATGAGAGAAGACAGCAATCTCAAATACAAGTCGAATGATGCATGAAGCACCTCATTCCAAAAATGCTGATGGTGGGAAAATGATTCTGCTTAAAGATTCAGATCTAGCATTTACACAGCTCAGAATTCACCGATTATTTGTCAGACTAAGAAGATTAGAGAGAGGGGGAGAGAGAGTGGGGAAAGAAGCAGAGCAGGTAGACCTTTATCAGAAATAATCTGCTGTTAACATGAACGAGAGCTTGACGAAAAAGTGCTCCACACAGTCTAATCCTAAAAACCCAGAGAGAATAAGAACAAAATCCTTTTCTGGTCCCGCCGTGGAGTATCTTACTTTAGTTGCAACTTCAGGTAAGAACTAAGTTAAGACCTTTAATACTTTACTGCAGGAATTCATTATCATTTAAATCTACACTAATCCAAGTTACCTTTAAAATAGTTTCGTGTTTCACATCATTATACAGCCGCGGAGAAAAAGAAACCGTTTCAAAATCTGCTTTTCTGATTTTAAATGAACCATTTATAGGTAAAGGTAAAAATGTCGTTTTTTTGTTTGATTCTGTGAACTTCTAACACATTTCATATAAAAATATTGATTCTATTGCATTTATTTGCAATAAAATGCAAATTTTAATGGATTATAAAAATAAAAAATGGATTAACAGAAAAGATGCTCTCTCTTTTTTCAGACCTCAAATACTGCAAAGAAAACAAGTTCATGTTCACTTTTCAAGTAATACAACAGTAATATTTGTACATTTAGGAAATCTCAAAAATATTTATTATGACAACCTTGATTTTTAATACATTTTTCATGTGTCTTGTCATGCTGTCAGTCTTTCACATTGATGTTGGATGACTTTGTGTCACTCCTGACTTTTGATTTTGTACACTGGACTGGAATGACCACAATACATCAAGAAACGCTGATTTAATAAAAGTGTGGAATGGCCTCTAGTGGTTTTAACTAAAAGTTTATATATCTGAACCACTCAAATTCAGGCTAGTCAAAGTAAACCCGCGGACAGATTTCAGGTTCTCAGAGCTTGCCACAATGACATTTACACAATAAAAAAAGGAAATCTTTAACAGTCAGGACGTTCACTGCAGATGGACAGTCTCACCTGTATTATCAAGCGCCCCCAGGATCCACAGCTGGTACATGGAGTTCAGCATGTTGTCTTCAGGTGGAGGGTCCATGAAGTGGAAGAGCAGAAGGTCTTGCACTCCTAGAGACTTCAGCAGCAGCACGACGTTGGCCAAGTTAGTTCTCTGGATTTCTGGAATAGTGGTGGTGAGCATCTCGTTCTTGTAAGCGCTCTGCGTGTATAACCTAAATGTAAAATCATAAGTATCACAGAAATACCTGAAGGTGGCAGCATTGTGCAGCATTATTCACAGCTCTTATGATCTTAACGTTCCCTTACCTGTAACACTGTCCTGGCCCTGTCCTTCCAGCTCTTCCTGACCGCTGGTTTGCATTGGCCTGACTGATGGGGTACACCTGCAGGGCATCCATGCCGATGCGTGGATTGAACACCTACACACAGGAAATACTTCGATTAGCATGAGAAGTCTTTTGTACGTTCCTTACACGGTATAGCAGCTTATCTATGGTACACAATGTGGTTTTACCTTCATTTTGCAGTAACCCGAATCTACCACAAACATGATGCCGTCCACCGTCAAAGATGTCTCGGCAATGTTTGTAGCAACTATGCATTTCCTCACTCCATCTGGAGCCTGTAAGTACAGACAAAAATGAACCCTGCGCATCTTTAAATATACGACTTTAGGAGATGTTTTAATGTCCACAAGCATTTACCTTCTGGAAGATCTTGGCCTGCAGGTCTGAGGGCAGCTGGGAGTAAATAGGCAGCACAGCGAGAGTCGGAGCATTGTCGAGATCCTCCAATCGCTCCACAATCTGATCTGACGTCACCTACAGGACCACGGATATCACACTTATTTTATAATGCCTCCGAACATCACATTACAATAAAATGACATGAAATAAGGAAAAAGAAAAAGAGGAATGTGATGAGGAAATGTTGCAGCTCAGATTTAAAACGGGGTTGTCAGTACTAGAGGTCAACGCGTATCAATATTGCTCTACTTTTCCATTAAAAAAACGGTATTCTTCGATTGATGAAATCCAATTTATTAACACTGGGGGGAAACCCTCCTCACCTCAATGTCCTCCTGACCAGGCATGAAGATGAGTATATCGCCCGACATCCCGCTGAGATGAATCTGCAGGGCTTGCTTCACGGCTGCCTCCACATAGTCCTCCTGAGGAGTCTGAAGAACACCAACACACATCTTCAGCACACGTCTCAGAAAGCACATTAAACCTGAACTAAAGACGCGTTTAACACCTCACCTTACTGAACAAGATATCCACTGGGAACGTCCTGCCGGGAATGTGGAAAATAGGAACGTTTCCGAAGAAGGACGCAAATTTGTCTGAGTCCATGGTGGCCGACGTGACAATGAGCTTCAAGTCGGAGCGTCTAGACACCACCTAAATAAAGTAAAAAGAATTGAAGCAAAAAGGTCAAATATGAGTGATTGGTAAAAAAGGCAAACACTACTCCTAAACTCGGTATAGACTGATTTCTCTCTGCTGCCATGTTGAATTTGAAAGCGAGGCAGATGTAGGAAGAACACCGGAAAGAAAGATAGACAGCAACCAACCTGGAGTTATTTAAACAATATAATAGGATGCATGTTATAAGAGATGTTTAACTTGACATCTAAAGCCGTACCATCACACATTAGTGAATGTTTAAACTGCATTTGCAATCTAACGTTGATTTTTTATTTCATGTCACAGAAAGTCTATCTGTCCTTCCGGTTTTCTTCGTTTTTGATTTCAACATGGCAGAGGAGTGAAATCCGTCTACTGACTAGTGAACAAAAATGAACTCATTTTATTGGTAACACTTGACGGGAACATCAGAGCTCACCTCTCGGAGTAAACCAAACAGCACGTCTGTGTTGAGGGAACGCTCGTGGGCCTCGTCCATGATAACAGCGCTGTAGTGATCCAGGTCTGATTCCCGCAGAGATTCCCTCAGTAGAATACCATCCGTCATGTATTTTATTACAGTCTTCTCTGATGTACAGTCTTCAAATCGGATAGCATAACCAACCTGGTATACAAATTAAACAGTAAGCGAAGTGCTTCTTAAACCCCCGACACCATGGTCAAATCGACTTGAGACTTTTATTTAAAAAGCAAGATTTACAGAAAAAAGTACATTTTAAATATTAATATAAAATTAGCAAATATAAAATACTAATATTATATGAAACTATTAATGTTATTAGTTCAGCTTTTTATACACTACTAATGTATAAAAAACGAATTATTTGATAAAGAACAGAAAAGTAATAAAACACAAAAAAGTTTCAACTGAATTGAACATTATTAATTACACAATAAATCACATAAAAAACAACTATTCCTAATCATTTTCAGGCCAGTGAAGACCATCAGGGCAGAACAACATGCTTGTCTACCACATTTAGTCTTTTTTATTTTTTTACCAAAACCCACTAGGGGGCAGAATCTCTTAAAAATACGGTAGAGCTTTCCAACCTTCACAGGGACAATACCCCCATACTTTTACTTTGGTAAAAAAACATGAGCAGAATATGGATAAAAAGGGTTTGTCAATTTGCAAAGAATACTCTGGAGCAGGTAAAATGATGTAAACATTTCTTTTTCACAAACATATTTTAAATCCACACGACTGTTTACATATGACATCAAAATGTGTCACAAAAGCTACGTAATCAGTTTACAAGTAGAGTTTAAAATGCATAACTTGTTTAACTGAATATTTAAACATTTAAACAAACTTTAACGCACCCTGTGTAATACCACGACTGCCCACCAGGTGCCGGTGTTTGTCGGTCTGTGGCTAATATGACCGTTTATATTCGATTTATTTCATATTATTAATTTATATTCATATTTTATTGTATACATATTGTATTGAATAAATAATTTGTTGAATTGTATTGAATATTAATTTTATTAAATAACAGATTTGTTGAATGGGTTGTGTAACTTTGTCGCATTTAAGTTTAGCCAAGGAACAGTTCTTCTAATTGTAACTTAAAATAATACTGGCAAGACATACTTTTAACTTCCAAGCTACTATGCAGTACTTGCTATTTATTTGCTTGTCTTCAGAAATACTCTACATGGACTCTTTGCAGACATGTTTACGTCAAAAAATTGTGCATGCACAGTAACGTTTGTTTATGTTGTTGCATTGAAACCTATAGTATATAAACCTATACAGGATTAAAGGGACAGTTCACCCAAAAATAGAACAGTTCTCGGCCACCATTGACTACCATAGTAGGAAAAATGACAATGGTAGTCAAAAGTGCCCCAGAACGCTTTGCTTTCCTTGATTATTCAAAATATATTCTTTTGTGTTCAACAGAACCAAGAAATGTATGAAGCAATTTTTCTACTATGATAGTCAATGGTGGCCAAGCACTGTTTGGTTACAAGCATTCTTCCAAATATCTTCCTCTGTATTCATCAGAACAAATAAATCGATACAGATTTGGAACAAATTGTGGTTGTGTAAATGAAGAAGGAGTTTTCATTTTTGGGTGAACCGTTCCTTCAAGTCCAGTGTATAAATAAAATGTGTACACTGTTTAACTACATGAGATGTCGGCCCACCCACCTCCTCTCCCAGGTTGCTGTTTATTTCCTCGCTGACTCTTTTGGCCACGCTCATGGCTGCCACTCTACGTGGCTGTGTGCAGCCCACCATACCGTAACTGGTGTAACCATCCTCGTGAAGATACTGCGTCAGTTGAGTGGTCTTTCCGCTGCCCGTCTCACCCACCACGACCACAATATTGTTATCTCTGCCATAGAAAGATCATCGAAAACAAAGCATCAGCACCAAGCAACTAGTGACTCGACTCAAAGAGTGAAAGCACTTCAAACAAGTACAGGTTTGTGTTCAGAACCTGATGATGTTGAGCAGCTGCTGGCGAACGGCGAAGATGGGCAGATACTGTCTCTGCTCTAACAGAGTTTTCTTTTTAGCGAACTCACTGCTGGCTTCATTCTTCTCCTTCATGTGATCGGCAAACTTCTGCTCAGCTCTGCATGTTATTAAAACAAAAGGTGAGCAAACCAAACCCAAAGTCTGATAACACTATATAATAAGGTTCAGTTAGTAATAAATTTGCTACGAGAAAATTAGTTACTTGTAATCCACAGCTCCATCTTCTCCTACAGGTTTGCCCTCTGCATTGTCCTCTGTTTTCTGGATGCCCATGATGTCACCCAGTTTAGTGCCGGCCAACTCCCAATGTTTATGTTGAGCCTGTCAAACACGACAATTATATGTTCATCTATACTGGGAGCGGATTCTCATTACAAGTGTTTTTGAAAATGTGTATGTACCTTTTTCCTCTCTTTCTGCTCTCTGTGACGGCGGACAAGCTGGCTGCCCTTCCGGGAGATGATGGCCATGTCTGACGTTGCGTCTTTCACCGGAATTACTGGTTCAGGCTACAGAACCAACAGCGAAATCATTAAGGGCAAGACGCGCGAGTTTGGCAAAGACAGGAGATTTATGCTTAAAAACAGCATTTAATTGAATTGTTTTGTATTTGAATGGCTCTTATCAGTTGATGGCGAAACAAAATGAAATGTAAAAAATATGTATTTAAATAATTTTTCAGAAATACAAAATGATATAACGCAAAGGAAAATGTGCAAAAATCCCGTCAGTAATATAACAACTGTGGCAAAGACTGAAAAATCGCATAAGGTGCAAGCACGATGGTCTTTACCTGCTTAGTGAACACGATCCTCCCATCCAGGAAGGGCGGCACAAGGTTATGGACGAGAAGATGGACTTTGGCAGCATTGTCCTCCTCAAAGTCCTCGTCCACCTCCAAACGCTGCACTACTCCACTGGTGAGCATGCGGTTGGTCTCCCAGCGTTCATTATCCTGGAGAAAGATACAAGTACATAAGTACTTCAACATTCACAAAAGCAATGCCAATTTTGGCATCCACCCTTCAAATTCTGTAGAAGTGCAGCTGTACCTCATTAATCTGCCGTTTCTGTGCCGAGATGCGTTTCTGGGTCTGCTTCTGTAGGATCTGCTCCCTCTTCTTCACATACTCTTCTGAGCTGGACGTCAGAGGGTTGTGGAACTCGTCGTAACCCTCATCCATCATGTACCAGTCTCGATCCGCTTGCTATTTGGACATGACACAATTACACAGTGTGTACTCCCCAAAGCACTGCTTTATGTGGGAATAGATATCTGAAGGTTAACACTATATAATGGCCCGGATGGCCTTCATGGTGATGTCAGCCAAGCAAAACAGTTTAGTCTTAAAATGTTTTAATAGGAAAATTACTTTTTGGAACTAACCAATAAATGTATAGAAAACAGTTAATAGAATACCTTTTTATTTAAGATCAACTTAAAAGATGATATGTTTTTGAGCACTCACTTTTTGATCTTCCTCCCACTGTTCCTTTTCTTCCTCATTATCAAATGAGATGCCATTGTCTCCGTCCTCTCTTTTATCTCCTATAAAATAAAAGTCAATTTAAATGCAACTCTATAACCACTGCACATAAATCATAAGATTTTCTATAAAATCTATATAATATATATGCTTAAAATAAAGCATTTAGACAAAATGTCTACAAACAAGTGCCCTTTAAAAATCCCAAATCAAAAAATCAACCATCATTCACAAAACATCCCACATGTTACAACTTACCTTTCCCTCGAGACAGGCGAGGGGTGGAGCCTAGATGTTTCCTGTCATTGGCCCACTCGTTGTACTTGTATGAGGGAGTTGGTAAAGGGGTATCTGCTGGATATTGACCTCTAACTGACCTAAACAACAAAAACAACAATGTTTGGACCATGGACCAGCAGCGGCCATCATAAGGAACACAATAAATCAACAAGACGTTAGATTCAGATGTGATTCATACTTGTCCCTCCTCTCGCTGTCACGGCCAGAGCGATGGCTGCGCTCAGAACGGTCGTACTCTTTGTTGGATGGGGAGGGAGATGGGCTCTCCCAGTGGGAGTGGCGTGAGCTGTTATATCCACTATCATCTTCATCCCAGCTGGAGCGTGATGGAGTGGGCAAGTCTGTGTGTGTGAAAACATGTTAAATGCTACAGATGATCTGAGTGTTCATAGACTATTCTTGAGCAAATCTGGAAGCGTGTCTGACCTTTGGGTCTGTTACGAGGTGATTCGGGCTCATCTCGCCGCCCACCGCGGCTGAGGCGCTCTGACCCGAATTCTCTCTGGGATCGCTCAGAGCGACTGCTGCTGGCCCCTCGACTGCGACTGCTTTCACGCTCATCTGGGCAAACCACATAAAAGAAGAATATCAGAGAATGGAATTCAGGGAAACACCGATAGGATTTCACAGGTGAGCCCCTCACTTACCGCTGTCTTTTCTCTTATCTCGGTCATTGTGGCGATCTTGATCTCTGTCTCGATGCCGGTCTCTGTCTCTGCTCTTGTCCTCTTTGGAAGATGCATAGACCCCATGTTCACGCCTGTCTTTCTCCCTCTGCTGAGTTTTCTGTCGGAACTCCTCACTAACCCCTCCTGGGTTTGAGGGTGTTTCCGAACCAGTTACACGGTACTTCCTGCAAAGACACATTACAAAGAGCAAGCTTGTATTGGTGTTCATATGATGAACTTAAAACAAGTGAATGAAACAGAACTAAGGATGAAAAAGTATACACTTGAAGTGTGTCATTTCAAAATATTGGAAAGTGTATTATATAAATAGTCAAATATGACAACGTCAGGTTATTAATAACAGTTAATAATATATTTTAACGACTTTATATTTATTAAGACAATAAAACAAATTAAAAACTCCCTTCTTTAAGACCAACCACCACTTATTTTATATTATATTTTGACTGAATTTCAATTAGGTTAACGATTGGTCAAACCTGTAAATAACACATCTGTACACTCATTTAAACAATTATATGTTGTTTTTTCACTTTATGTATATAGTGCATAAGTGCTTTTATTTAATTCTCGTTTTTTCTATCAGAACCTGTTTGCACCATGTGTAAACTTTCTTCTGCACTTAGTTCCTGTCGCCAAGTCCCATTAAGCTCCTTTCTAATTCTGATTAACGTTTTCTTGGGAAAAGTCATTGTTATTTAATAAAAAAATAAAAGGACTCACCTTTCTTTCTTCCCTTTACTGCTGTCACTTTCCTCCTGATTCTCGTCATCGGACCCAGAATCACTTTTCCCCTCCTCCCAGTCCTTGTATGATGACACTTTAGATTTTTTGGGCTGATCATCCTGCCTGTCCTTCCCCTCTCGCTCCTTGCGTTTCTGGGCAGCCAGTAGATCCAGACCCAGGAGTGAGGTGCGAGGAGCTGGGGCTCTGAACACGTGTGGTTCTGATGAAGCACTCTTCTTCTTCTCAATGAGACCCCCGACCTGGACGCTGGGGTCACTGCCTTCAAGTCGATGCAGGGACGCATCATCTTCCATCTCAGCAACGTATTCCGCTGTAACTATTCTGCTATAGAACAGAAAACACAAAATAATGTAAAAATCTATATATACGTAAAAACTGTTTATTAGTTCCTAGTGTAAAGGGTTGTAAGATGGCCATCATTTAGCGATAAACGAGCACTGTCGTATGACATAATATCACTTATATTCAACACCCACATTTAAGAGACGAACGCAGTTTTGAGAAAAGTAACCGTAGTTTCTTTGGTAAAACATTTTGAAATTCGTATATATAATGAAGAACACAAAACAGTACTAGAGACAAGCGATGATTTAACGTTACTCGTTTAAAAGTGTTTTACCTTTATAGCGCTATCCTCGGTATTCAGAAACCTAAATACATAGAACTATCTTACAAAGTAAGACAGTTACGTGGTCTATATTTAAAGGACAATAATACTCTGGAAACAGCTGAGCGGCAACCGTCAACAATGTGTACAGGAAGGCGCCATTGCAATCCCAGCATGCGCAGCTCCGTGACGCCATGTACGCATGCGCAAAAGGTTCAACACATCAGGAAATATTTTTTTTCTCTAGTCTGTAAACGGAACAAATATCTAATCTCCGTCTCAGACATTCTTATAAATAATTGCTATCGAAAACAGTAAATTCAACGTTTAATATTATTTAACAGTCACAATGAGAATGTTGGACTTCTCGGTCTAATTCAAATATATGCAGTAAACATACATAACGTGCTTGAAAGTTGTCACATCGGTTTGGATGAGTAAACAATATCTAAATATTTTTCCTAAATACTTAATAAATCAATACTTATTTATTTTCAACAAATCATACACACTGGTGATAATACATGTAATAATTAATTTAATCTTACTATGCCAAACTAATCTGTGCATTGGACAGCCATAAAATTCAAGTTTTATGCATGTTAATTTAGTTAAAGTAAAACACAATCTACAGATACCACATGATCCACAATAGTATATGTTTTGTAAACATTTATTGAAATTCATTCAGTACATCTGTACTATTTCCCCTTAAGTACCACAAACATTTCTAAGCAGACAAGAGTTTTTAATTTAAATATATTACATTGATTAAAACGAAAAAAGGCCTTGAACTAAGATTTTACTGCTGTTGTACAATAGGAACAGTTGACAACGGAGAAAAACACAATTATGTTTTAAGAAGGGCGTAAGTTTCCTTACTCCGTTAAACTATAATGACACTGAAAAATGGTCCAATTTTTATCTTACCATCCTAAATATTCACACAAACATGAAAGTCTGAACATCAGTAGTTAGACAAAGATAAACATGAGTATCAATCTACATGATTTCTGTGGAAAATAATTCTCAAAAACAAGAAAATAAGGATAAGAATTCTGAACAAAACATGACGATTTGTAGAGGGCGAATTAAAAAATATAACTTTAGATGGATACACTGAGAAAATGTGCACTATAAAATTGTAGACAAATGATTTTAAAGTATCGAAATGTATACAAATATATAATGTATAAGAATGACTTACTTATTGCAAACCATTAAACCACCCGATTTAAAGCAACATTGCATTTCTGTCACAAACAATAGGATCCTGAATAACAGAGGGACAGAATGTAAGCTGTATGAACTTAAATGAACATGCACCCACGTGTTGTCTTTACCTATACTTAAATTGAACATGAAAGGCAGAACTTGCATATAATAGTTCTCAGTGAACTGCCCTTAAAGCTTAAGCTAGAAAGAAATGCCAGTATCTGCAAAACTAAAACCGATTAATTTAGAGAAGCATAGACAAGTGCAGTGAATATACAAATTTTCAATTTAGGAACAGCATACATTTCTGTAACTCTTTGCTACAATTCTACCATTTCAGCAAGTGTATTGTCTGAAGTTGAACGACATTATTCTCATGTTGAGCACATATTAAAATTTAGTTTTTTTAAAGCATGCTTTAAAACAGCTAGGATATGTACCTTCCAGCACAGTTTAGCCCTGACTCTACTTAAACACACTTCTTTGTCTTCTGGTACCCTAAGATGTACAAGTATCACAGAAACTTAACTGAGGAAGGTAGACCTCCAAGCACAGTGTTCACCCCATGAAGGAAACAGGATAAATTTGAATCATTCGGTCAAAGTCTTTGGGTTATGAACCAAAGGCATATCACTGTCTAACATCAATTAGCAGCCTAGTGGACACTGTGAACTCATGATTTGTCAACATATCAACTAAATAAGATCAGCAAGAGCTGGTGCACCCGACATTCTCAAAATATAAAGACACAAAGATATAATCTGACATTAGAAAGGGACTAATATCAGCGATGGCATGACTATCATCAAACATAATGATCATGTTTACTCCTGCTGGTAAAACGGAACTACTACACATAATAAAAACAAGTAGAAAAAGTGAAATGAGCTAATAATGGGCTATTAACCATGTCCAAACCCTCGGTTGGGTAGAAGCTAAAGAAGAAAGGAAGGTCAGGTGTTAACAGTGGAGTGAGTTCAAAGGCTCGCTGAGTCCAACAAGTCAAGGCCTCCAGACAAAGAAATAAAATGTGGTGTTGCAAGACTTCAGGATGATTTGTTCTCCATCGTGTAGTATCGATACATGATACCCATAAGTATAACAGCTATGGCAGGAATGAACAAAGTGGTCCAAGACCTAAAAACAAATCAAAAGATTTAGGCACCAGATGTGGATACTGTAGTTTACATCCTGGAAGAGAATCTGTCTACTCACCTTGACTCTTTTGAAGTTGTAACGTAAACTTCCTAAAGTAGAAAAATGATATAGAAACATTACCCAAGAGCAACAATTTTCAACAGAGAGCCAAATTGGTTTTATTTTTACCTTTTTTGATTCTTTCTTTCGATCATCCTGAAACAGAAAGAGGGCAAACCAGCATTAACGCTTAATATTCTATAATATGTACTTGCTATGTTCTAGTAGCAACAGAAAGCCTAATTTTATAAACTGTTAGATGAGTACGTAAAAATTCTACCATATGGAGCTCCCCAACGTAATATTGCTGGAGCATCTCTCTGGCATCTGTGGAATGGCCCACATCCTCAAAACTTTCAGTTGCATCTGAACCTGCTTGCTCCAGAAGAACTTCTTCACCTCCGGGATGCTGTAAAGGAATAACAACATATGACCTGTGTTCAAACAGCAATCCCTGGATACCCGCTCTCTTTAATGATACATTTAACTACACATCCCATAAATCCAAGAAGGGGAGGCTGCAAACCTGGAGCAGGCAGTTTTACACCCCTGTTTTTACCTATTTGTCCAGTAGTGGTGGTACAATATGAACCACCAGAACAGACCTAAAACACAACTTCATCGTCCATGGCAAGTTTTGGTAAATAATCGTTTTTGTAATCATGCAATCGTCCAACATGTATTAATTTTGAACGATTCATTGATATCGATATAAAATCACTTCAACATCATAACAGATATATATGTGTAATTTATACTCAAAGACAAATAAAAATGAATGCGTATTGACCACTTATTGGCCAGGTCAACGGTCTGTCTGGATCACCCTTAGCTAACCACGTGTTTGCTTACTCGATATCTCTTACTCATTATCATAATTTTTTTCTCTTTAATGTAATTTTGTCATCTGTCTCTGTGTGAGATGGCCTTTTCTGGAAAGATATTCTTCTGACACCGTTTACTTACATACAAGTCCACTGCACGGCTTTTAATGCATGTAAACCATCTCAATGTAGCATCACAAGTACTTTTAAAGAAAAAATATTTGAAGTCGTTAGTCATAGTACAACTTCCTACAAAACGGAGGAATCCATCATCTGTGGCCTTGCTGCTTTGGAAAATCTCACCACGCTAGAGGCTGAGGAGAAAAGTTTCATTTGTACATAACTAGGCTACAATAGATTATATATTATTGTTTAACATTGCATCTGATCCAACTGTGCGCATTATTAATTTTTCAATTCACGAAAACTCTAAATTGCACTTTCAATTGTAAATCAACAGTATCCTGTAAACTATGCATTAAGACCGTTAGTAGATATCTACAAGTATTTTTAGTTAGTGAAAATTAGTCATTTCAGCCATGGCATTTGTAGTAAGAATGGATTTGCCAAAAGCCGTCAATACAACAAAAACAACTAAAAAACATGGTTACTACGCTTTTACCATAGTTCATTTTTACTGGTCCAGAAGCACTGCTAGTTTCAGTTTAGTTTATTTATTAACTTTTAATCTTATACATTTATTCTTGTTGAACAGTTTGATTCGGTTACAAATCTCTTATTTTGTCGTTCAATTCCCCCTACTGGACAAATACGGAACAACAGGGGCGTGAAACTGCCTCCTCCAAGTCTGCAGCCTTCCCATATACGTAAAATAATTCCCGGCATATCTGTTGCACAACGTTATTCCTGCAGTTCTCAGTATGTAACGTAACACAATGGTACCATAAAACCTTTTATTCTGTTGAAGTAGCAAAACAACATCCGTACGTACAAAATGTTTACGTTTTCCTTCAAAAAATAATCAACTACCGATATGCTCGATTTCACGCGCGACTTGTGTGCAGTTATTTAATACAAAACCTGTAATGTCACATAAGGATATTGTATTATATAATCCATATAATGCTGACGTTGAAACGTGATTTGAAGTAAAATGCCATTCAAAATTTACAGCAGATATGAAACTGAGCTGAAAGAGGTTACTGAAATGTAGACATGATAGGCTAGCAAGGTAACGTTAGCTATCTGGCTAACACGGATCAAACACGTAATTCTTATGCTAATTTTTACTGCAAAAATGGCTTTAATTGTTAACTGGATATCCACTTAAAATGCCGAAGAGTTAAATCAAGCAGAGTTGTATATATGTAACGCAACAATGGATCTCGTATGCTAACGTTGTGGCCACAGAAACTTTTATGTTGTCAGTAGTCTTTGAAGTAGTTTGCCAAGTAGCTTTCAACATAAAAGCCAAATCAGACAATGTACGTGAAACAAAAGTACAAATATGCAGGATTGGGTAACTACGGTACGGTTAAACGGTGTGACTGTTAATACGGGTTTGGTCGAACTTAAACGAGGTGCTCGAAGCTTCTTACCTCCTCCATGAAAGTTGTGATATCGTAAACTTTTTCGTGGATAATGAGCCATGCGTCTCCGCTCATATTATGAGCTTGAATCTCTTGTCGCGTGTAATATTGCACATTGCTCCCATCCGGTGTGCTGTCATTCACTACCTTCGTGTCAGTTTCTTCGCTCATCTTTGCTTGGTTTTAGTCACTTTGCCCGTAGAAATTCAGTCAAAAGCGTCAACCGGACAGGTCTAACCACAACGTGTTCTTTAAAAGCCGATAAATGTGTGAATTCTACAGGCGACCCGACTAAATCAATGATTGTTCCCCCAGTTCACCATCAGTCGCGAGAAATGACCCAATCCGCATCAACCAAATTAGCCAATCAGCATCCGGTTCACTCCGATGCCAGCCAATCAGAATAGAGAGCTGAGCATCGTGAGTTGCTTGCGTGACAGCGCTACACGTCACAACCGCGTTACACGTCTTCGTTATGTTACGTGTGTTACTGTGGCTCGAAGGAATGTACGTTGCATAACCCCGAGCGCGTTTCCTTCTGAAACGTACTAAAAACATGCTTTTAAATGGTGATTTATGCAAATTAATGATCATTTAGTAAAACAGGAAAGTGTGCATTTCAGGGATTCCTTATTGGAAAAGCCACCCACACCAGTCTGGTATTGGCTGAATGTTATGGATTGTTGAAAGAATGTGGTGGTTATTGCTTGTGGTTGTAGTTTTTTCAGGTTGCTTTCATAGAAGCCCCAACTGAAGAAATGTATTACTACCCATGCCAATATTCTTCAACTTTAAATGTTCGTGTAGAGCAACTTTGGTTAATTTTTATATCTAATCATCAATAGGTGATCCGTGCCGTGCCATGCCATGTGTGCTTTAATAAGTCTCAGCATTGAATAAGCAGTTTTAAAAAGTTAGCACAAACTACTTGTTTCACATGGGACCTTGGGATTCATACAAAATTGCAGTAAAACCTCAAGTTTCACACGTGACCACGTGTTTCTGGACATGTGAAATGAACAGGCTTGTTTGAGATGCACCTTGCCTAGACTTTAAAGAAGACGAGAGTATGTGTCTGTATGGGAGGAGTGAAAACAGCGCAGGCAAGACAGACACTTCCCAAATCGCGCTGTGGATTCGACTGGAAACGTTTAGAAATGTTCTAAACTCTCAAACATGTCAAGTCTGTCAGAAAGAATTTAGATATTGTCTTTGACAAACAAATGCTGTAACTTATTAGAACCTCACTTAAAAATTGTATGTGATATTTATCCTTCTGGGGAATTCCTATATTGTGTAAATTCTGTAACTAATTTCCAGAAAACACAGAGCATATTTTATTTCCTTCATTCCTGGACAAAGTGCAATAATTGCGGTTATATTAGTAAAATGTGTTAGAATTTACCATGTCCATAAAAAAATCAATATGGAAAATGTGAAAAAGGGAGGGCAAAGGTTTTTGTTATTATAAACGTACTTTTGTTAGCTAATAATTGTATTCCCAAATTTTAAAATCACCCAATTTTCAGTAAGAGTTATTTGGGACAACATTCTAAAACGCTGTCATAAGCAAATAATAAAAAGCTGGACTTATCCGATAATATAAATTATGTTTCTTGATTTGTTTTGATTTGAATAAAATTGATGTATTTAAAATTGTGCGTTTTTAAATTATTTTTTGTCTTTGTTGTTTGGTTTGGATTATCTTGTGATCTTTTTCTTGTTTTAGCCCCTCTTATAATGTACTTTTTTATGTAAACTGTATACCATCTTGTTTTGTAACGTTTTTGTTCAACTTTAAAATATCGCCTTTTATCGGAGATGAAATCGATGCAATTGATTTGCCACTGCTTTCACGTGAAGGTGGTTATGAGGACAATATTTATCACATAGGTTTGGTTTTTCCGCATGTAAATCACAAAAAAATACAAAGTACCTGACTTAATGGACTTATTAATGGTAACACTTAAGAAAAAAAGAGCTGATATTCTCGCCCAATGAGCATTTAAGATGTGGCGTCAGCAACTAGTTTCCTATCGTGCTTTTCATCAATGCAATGCGGACGTAAGTCTTCTTCCCTTGTTTTAAGACCCTGACACTTCTCAGATGAAACCACACAAAGATGAGGCATAATGGCTAAACAAGTCCATTTAGATATGTATGTGTGCATGTATATTTTTAATGGATTGATTTATTAATTCACACAAACATACAATAGAATAAAGTGAAAATTACAACAAGGAAGAATTCTAATGAAGAGAAATATAAAATAAACGCATGTCCTTATTCTTAACTTCACTAGGCGTGTTTTGTTTTTGTTTAGTTTGCATGTAAATATAAATAAATAGATGGGTAATCTAATTCTTAGAATAAAGAGAAAATGTATCAGTTGACATTCTCAGCCAATGAGCATGAAGCTGTGTCGTCAGTCGGTCGTTTCCCATCATGCTTTTGAACAGCGCAGTCGGAGGAGAGCAACTGCGCTCGACTGCTCAATCCGACACAGCCGCCTCGCCGTCGCGAGAGTTTTTTGGTACACGTCAGCATGACATCAGAGCAAGGCGGACGTAACTCGGACACTTTTCTAACCGGATGTAATAGATTCCTGAAATTGTATGAACAATTACTTTGTAATGGTTTTGATACTCAGGATTAGTATAATTATATTATTATATTATATTATTAATATAAATTCCTCATATAAAGCTGTAGGCCTACGATATTTATTTTGTAATTACCCTGTAACCTTTATCTTTTATGTTACCCTTTTTGATACTCTTCTGAGTGTTCTGTATATTTGCATATTTTTCTTCAATAAAAAATGATCGGTTCTGCGCAGATTTTGCTCATCTCAAACAAGCCTCTTGTGTTTGCGCAATGTCTGCGCTGATTGGTTGGATTCGAAGACTTATGGGTTCGATTGATACTTAAACAACTGAATGCATTTAAATGTTTCCTCTTTTAAAATTAGGTTGAAAACATTCATGTAAAAGTAGTTGAAACAATGATTTTCAAAGTCTAAAAATGTGTGTTGATTAGCTAAATGAGCTATAGCCTAATAAAGTATGTGGGTGGGGGTGACGCACAGTGCACTGATGCTGATGGCGTGACGCGGCGCACCTGTATTCAATGACACATCGTTCACCCCATAAAAGCAGTTTGTAAAAGTTTATAAAAGTACAGCTGACATGGAGTAACACAGAAACAGAGGCTTTTGAGAAAACCTTGCAGCCGAATCCTTACCACGGACCAGAAGGGAGCGTCGTGGATATTAGGCCTACTCTTATTACCCAGGTTGACCCGTGGTTTGGCTCTAGATTGATTTCACGGTTTTTCTTTTTTATTTGAGTTTTAAAACTTATTTCCTTAACGTAGGGCATTCGAGCAGCAGTATGGCTTTCCTCCAGTGTGGATTCTCTGGATGTGCTTCAGTTCGGACCTCCGCTGCACACGAGGACATCTTGTTGTCTGAGAAGGAACGTGATGGTTTCTCTACAGTGTGAATTCTTGTGTGTTTTAATCATTTACAGGGATTGCACTTCGCAATTTGAGCACTTGTTGGGTCTGTCTTCAGTATGGTGTGTTCTCGCCGTATGTATGTACAGTTTGTTTATATAGGGCACGTCACGGACACCAGCACCGCAAAGATAACACTCGTTTGAAATTGTCACTGAACACTTGTCACTTCTCCACAATATACTCTGTTTAATGTAACTCTTTGTGGTCGTGTCTTTCTTGAATTTTGCTCAACGCTAACTGGATACTAACAAAGTTGTCATTACAGCAGCACTTAAGATGTTTAACCTGCAATGTTCCTTGTTTAAACTCCTTACGTGCTTTCTGAGGCCTTTTGAACTTTACATACAAAAACGGAATTAATTTGATGCACTTTTACTTTGGTCACTTTCTAGTTAAATTAATGTCAGTTATGCAATGAAACTTGAGTTTAAGGTAAAATCTTATCCTGAAATGGCATTGAAGTGTCTTAGATGATTCAAGTATCCGTGCCTCTGAAACTTCTGCGATGTATCAAGTTGCCACAAGGTGCCAGTAAAGGCACTAAGATGCCATGTGTAGAACTGGAGCAGTCTGTTGCCATTACCTTTTCCTTTATTGCTATGCAGTGCTGCTGACATTACATTATGGAACATAACTTTGCCATCAATCTCAGACTAACATCAAATATCCAAATTCTAGTTTGTATCACTCAATCGCAATTACAACTGGAAGATGTTTGGTTTCCTTTGGATCTTTACATTTTCTAATGATGCAGGGAGTTACTTGAGCGTTTACTGAACTGTGCATTTAATGCGTGATTCCTGACTATACTAAACATTAATTTAAAAAAGCCATGTAACTCTTTTGTCAGACACTATCTGGCAGTATAACATATTCACATTCTATAATGCATGTAGACAAACAAGTCCAAGAGTGCAGCCGCACTGATAAAAGTGAGACCCGAGGCCCGTTTCAATAAGGAGGTTAAACCAACAAGTTGTTTAAATGTGAACTGAGTTTATTCACACCAAGATGCGAATTGTCTCTCAACCTTCACAGAAAAATGTATTAAGGGTTGATGAGACATATTTTCATTTATCTAATTCACTGTAAAGAAAAATGCATGTGGAAATGACAAAATTCCACTCGGGTCCTAAATTGCTCTCCTGAAATCAAAGTACATCCGAATTGATGCAGACTCTTCACATGCAGGATCCTCTATAAAAGCACAAATGACAGTCACTGAAACGGTCTCTGTGTGCCATGAAAGACTGTATTAATGAATGAGTTTACACCCCTTGTCCTTTACTCTGGGTTTACCAAAGAAAACCTGCTCCTGACCAGGTTAGGTTCACAGAGTATGTTACTATGGTTACTGACTCTTGAGTTTAAGTTGCCTTTCTTTTAGAAACAGGCTTGAGTTACCTAACAGGGTTTGACATACCTCGCATTATTAAATTGGAAAACCCAGAGTTTCCCTCATTTCAGGGTTAATATATAGTTTTCACTAAACCTCCTTTCTGAAACGGTCTCTTCCCCTGGTCTGCAATGGTGTTTTGAAACTTTATTTCCGTCCAAACATTTGCTGAAGGAAATGAGTGATTTGGTTTCAGATTGTGCTACTAAACAGTTGGGAGTGTTTACACAGGAAATTGGATGGTGATTTTCGCTTTTGTTCTCCCAGTGCCATATGGAGGGATGCATTGTGACCGTTCTAAAAGAGCGAATGAATCATTTCAATGCCTCTGAATTTTATCAAGAGACTCAAGCATAAAAATCCATTCTGTTACGATGCAGCCAGGGATAGTGCCGTTTGTTATTGTAGCATCTCATATTAAACAAAGAAAAACAGACCCACGTCACGTCCAGTGTGGTAAGATGCGAACCTTCCATCCCTTCTTTTCTATGACCATTTAACCATAAAGACTACAACAGCAGAGTTGGCAAAGATAATAGCTTCACGGGATATATAGAATGCCTCACAAACTAGGAAATCTCATGGTGAAATGTGGCATGACTCTTAAGGACAATCGATATGTCACCACAGCAACGGATCATCCTCTACACAGCCTTTAGATTAGACGGGTCAGCAGGGAACATTATATGAACACGGGCCTAGCGAAAACATCCAAGGTCAAAGCTCAGTGCAGAGGCGTGACAGCATTGATAATTAAATCCACCCACTGCCTTTAATATATCAGGGCTCAAAAAATATTTTGCAGAAGCGAACAGGCTCTACTGTATGTGTAGTGTGCGGATATATGCAGGCTATCTGTGTTTTTTTTGGCAAAATACCAAGCATCTCAAGACACAGCTTCCCATTTTCTTTAAATTATAAAATAATTGAAGACATGAAGGAAAATTAGTACCAACAAGATATGCATATACTGTACATACATTTTTATTCATTTGGCAGATGCTTTTACATGCACACATACGTATACACACATAAATGCAAACAAACTTAGGTACCGGTCTCCTTTGGGTTTCCTTCTGACTACAAATCTTACAATTTGAGATAAAACAGTATGCCAGAAAACCCAGTGATAGGTTGGTGCAGTGTTATGGAAGAGTTGTATAGAATTTGACTCGCACAATGCACAAAAGACTGAAACATGAATAAAAACCTTGTGAAGTTTACCGCAAGTTATTGAAGATCCTACAAAAGGTAAAACGTCCTTTAAAGAAATGCCGTTCCCAGAACTTCAAACCTTTTCAGGTGAAAAGATCGAAACAGTGGCGTATTTCGAGTAGCGCACACATTTTACAGTGGGGTCAAAAGTTTGAAACCACAATTTTATTGTAAGATCTATTTTAAGACCACTTCGCAAGATATAAACACTGGTCCGGAAGCACTTCGGATTTCATTTCATTTTAATTTAGCTTATAAATCTTACATACACAAGATATTTGTTTGTCATTTTAATAGTTGATAATGTTGTGTTGGTCGTATTTTGTTCAAACAGGAAGTTCTTCTTGACCAGCAATTTGGAGTCTATATGTTACTAATCGTATTATGAGTGCTTCATTGATGCACATTATTCCAATAATCTCACTTTGCAAGAGCAATGACTTTAATAATGTACACACACAAAATCACCAAGAATCTCTTTTATTGGTAATTTTGATTAGGACATGACAGCTTGTTGAGTATCTCCATTTGACGTCTGGATTCCCTGCCAATGGCATCAGGGCTTCCACATGATCTCTATATTGCATCACCATGACAACAAACAGCTACAAAGTATCCACTAGCAAGCAGCCGAATCACACTGAGAGGGGTTTTAAAACAGGTCCAACAATGTGTTTGAGATGCACACAGCCCACATGGTGTTGCTGCATAGCTTCCTATTCTTGTGTAGTGTCATTATAGATTTGCTATAAAGCAGAAGACTGTACAATTGCTTGTATAGATTATCATGACAATTACAGACAGTATCAGTATATTTCTTAGTTTTTGAGGGTCTTTTAGCTGGGTTGAATAGATCCTTCTAGTTTCAAAACAAATTCTGCATGTGATGCTGTTAGTTCTTGCAAGAATGCTAAAAATATACAGTGTTAAGCACACAACTCTTCCGTGCAACTTAACCGAGCAGAACACTACGGTTTAGAATGATTTCTATCGACCCATGCAGATTTCTCGCTCAAACCATCCAAAGCTCACCCCCTATACTACATTGATCAGCATTAGGTCTGATTCTAACCTTCGAGGGCGATGGAAGCTGATTCGATATGACCACCATAATAGGATTAAGTGTGAATTTGTCGCTCCATTTTTCTCAATTACAGAAACCAAGAAAAGAGCGGAATTGATCTCATCTACTCCTGCAGGTCTTTAATGGCCCTACAGCAGCTCTCCAGAAGTTGCTGAGACAGTACGGAAGATATTCCCACAGTTCCAATAAAGAAAGATCGCTGTATATGTTGCAGCATTTAAGTGGACTCTCAACCTCGCAATTTCGAGGAACTATGAAAACTTTTGGATTAGATGGAGCCTATATTGATAAAAACGTTTTAAGTAGATCGTGCTATTTTGGAACACTTCATACCCTTTGGCCACTCATGACAGAGTTTTTGTATAATGACCACTACTGTACCATCAATGTTTTACCGTGCATTTAACAGACACTTATCCAAAGTGACAAAGCATTTAAGCCATATATTTCATGAGTTCCCTGGGAATTGAACCCTCAATCGTGTCATTATTAGCCCCATGCAGGTCTTAGTGTCTCATTCAGTTTAACACAATAAGAAGAGCAACGTGGAGATTTGAGCAGTCTCTAGAAGTGATGTAGATAGCAATAGCTCATTCTGAGGTAATAAAGGTCTTTATACATTTGTTTTATGTATATTATATTGTATTTCTCTCAATAGATCCTGCTAAATATCACAAACAGCACCTATACACCAGTGAACACTGGCGCTCTCAATTTAAACAAAGTGAGATGTGTAATTCTCATATAAACACACTACACACTGGACAAACGCAGGCTACATCTTATCAAAAATCTCCATACATGCATCAAACTGCTATGAAGTCAACAACATTCAAAGACTGCAGCATATACAGTTTCTTTATTATCGATCATGTTGTGAACCGTGGCACCCTTACACATCATTTACATAAGTGTCAGTGATAATACTGAATGCACAGCTATAAATATCGCCTTGAGGAAACATATGTGAGCTGGAGCACAACATGGTCGGATGTTGTGGAGACCCACTTTGTTAAAGAGCACCTCACTGTTCAGAAAGTGTCAAGCTACACATCTGACTGCTCATGTGTGGGTTTTCTCAAAGTAACAGAAGCAATACATTTTCTTTCTCTACCAGGCTGCCATCTCAGAAACATCTTAATGCAGAACAAGGCACAACCATTCTGCTACGGACATATTAAAGACAAAACAAGTAAAGATCCAGAAGGAACTGATATTACACCAAAATGTCAAGTTTGTAATTGCTGTACCAAAAATCTTATGTTGAGTTCAGAGAGCTGAAGCCTTACAGAGCCAAAATAATAAGAATAAGATGACTTTACACATGTATTTTGTGCTAGTTTACGAAAATGCTGTAGGCATCAAGTCAAAGTCTACAATGCACCCCGAAACAATGAGTGATGCTGTCGATTGTAAATGGGCTTTGACGCTTTATTTTTACAACAAGTTGAAGTCTTAACATATTACATAAACATTTATAATCAGTATAAAAATTGTATTATTTACATACAGATAACTTCAAATGACATTTTCCAGCTGTATAATACGTCCATTAACAGCCTACATATGAATGCTAATGTACACCTCCACCACAAAGGAACGTAATTCTTTTCCCTTCACAAAATTAATATTCTTTAACAAGTGGCTAAAACGAACTTAAAATGAACATTTACAGTATGTTTAACACAGTCAAAAATAAGTGCTTTTTACATAATTCACCCTCTGAACACGAATGCAGACCACAAATACATTTTTGAGGTAATCTTTTTACATACATGAACTTGGTTTTGCTGGTCCTACGATGCTCCTGAGTGGATAGAGAACGCATGAAATGTAGCAAAAAAGAGACCTACTTACAAGGACATATAAAATGTATATTTCAAAGGAAAATATCATGATATGAAAATGTTAAAGCCAAAAGGCATGGCGGATCTGACCTTTACACTACCTGGCTAATTACTCTCCTTTATGCATAAACTGAATGCCTTAGATTTAAAGGTTAGCCTTCCTCAGTCGCTTGATATTGGATTTGTTGGATAAGAAAATGTGCAACATGTTTCTCTTGCGTTAAACTTTGATCGGCAAATCAACAACGCAACCCCTTTCTGTAAGGGAACATGACATTTATGTGACGCTAATAAATTAGAGAGATAGTGCCATCAAAAAGTAAAAAGGCACAAAAAGCCATGAAACTAAAAAAAGAACAAAGATATGGAGAAAAAAAGCATTTATGATAACCCATGATTTAAAAAAGAACCTTATCCTCTGTCCAGAACTTGACACGTCCACTGCATTTGACACCTCAGCTCGAGTTCTTAAAACGTCAGGTCATTAAGTATAGAGGTTTCTCAAGCAGGTTCTGGCTCACGGATGTTGGTCTGAGTTGTCATGAGCGTGAGAAGAGTGCAGTTGGACGACACGCTAGAAAAACGCTCATGAAGAGAGTAGTTACTGTTCCATCTAGGAGCCAGAGACGACTCTGCAGAGTTGACGCAACCAGAATCTGTGTCAGCGCCTGGACAAAGTCCTAGACAAAGTCTCTGAAGGAGCACATTAAATTTATTTCTAAAGCTATGGTTGATCCAGAAGTAGAAGATACAATTGAGGAAGCCATTGGAGGTCGGTAGCCACACAGCGATAAACTCAATCCACTCTGGGACGGCACTGCCTGAAATGGCTAGAAATAAGTTTGACTGTTAGATTCATAATACATTTAAATGCATATTCAGGAAAAGAAAATATCCACTTTTAAGGAGTTAAAATAAGAATTTAGATTTTGAGTAACACCTCCATATTTCCAATTGTGTTTTAAAGTTTATCAAAGTAAAATGGCCTCAGATGGACATAGTCCGATGTGGAAAAGGTCCAATGTGTAATTAATTGGAGGATCCATTTAAGAAAATGCAATACAACAGTGGTTCTCAAACTGTGGAACGCATACCACTAGCGGTACTTGGAAGAGACCCCTGGGGGTACGCGACACAACAGGAAATTAAAAACTGCGAAGAAATGTTCAAGTTTGGTTAAAGCCATGGTCAGACTTGACTGAGCATGCGAACGCTTTGATCTTCTATTGGTCTCAAGCACTCACGTGATGCGAATTCGCAGGACAGAGTTCACCAAACTTTAACTTTGTTACGCAGCGAAATACGAAATATCGTTGGACGGGCTTGCGTTTCATGTCTGTTACATTCGCATGCGCATGAACGGAAGTCAATGTAGGGAAAAGGATTCTGCAAGTCACCACAAAGTTAATAAATCCCCAATAAAAGTCATTTACAGAGCCCTCTTGTTTACTACAGAAGAATGGGTTTTGTGTGCACTATTACCGCTGACCAACTTGAAAATCAAAAAAAACGTTCTTTAGTTTGAAAACAGCTGGTAAACAAAAAAAGTGTTTGTATTATAAATAATTCATTAGAATTGAGGACGAGGTGTAAAGATTAATAGTTCTACTATTCATTTAATGTTTATTCATGTGATTTTTCTATGCCTGTCATTAAGTGGTACTTGGAACAACAAATTTTATTAAAGGTGGTACTTGATCTGAAAAGTTGGATAACCACTGCAATATAATATACATAACTGTGCTTTCACAGGTGTATAAATACCTTACATAGTATTATATTTTTCTTACCTTAAAATTAGCTTTTTATACCTACATACCCCTTGCATAGAATTCGTCAAGTTGTTGCTACACACCGGTTTCTATAAAGTCCCTCCTTCCGAAACGCTCTGATCGATCTAGCTGAGCCTGTCTATCGTGATTGGTTTCCTGCTTAGAGCGTATATCTGCTTGTGCAATCTTTGTTAGAGATCCTACTAAATCTCTGATAACCCAACACTACTCCAGCCACTCTTCCTCTTCTCTAAGGAAGGCCTCGCCACTTTTTTGGTGTATTCCTTTGGGCAGAGGTTATTCAAAAACTCAGAATAGTGACATCATGTACCCGGGAAGTAAAGGGCTGAAGTCCGAGTCCAGCCGTTCTCTGTAGTCCTTGAAAAGCAAATTCTGTTAAGACAATATCTCGCCTGGCATTTATCTTTGAGCTTTATCATTTTACTAAGTAAAGTTTGAAAAATAGCATCACAGGGAACGACTCCAATGTAATGGTCCTAAAATATTCCTGGGTGGATAGAGAAGGCATGAAATCTAACAAAACAATTACATTTATTTGACAATCAGCGAATTGCATTAACAGAACAGTATCTAATTGAAATAGCCCATTTAGAAAATGCTAAAATGTAAGAATTCTGATTTGAACACTTCCATTCTTTTAAAGCGTTAATAAAACGGTCCATTAATGTTCCTGGGTGGATAGAGAATGCCCAAAAGGTATCAGAAATACCTTAGTTGGACATTGTGAGCTTCATAACAGCGTTCAGAAAAGTGATGTTTACAAAGCAGCATCTAACTTGAATAATCTATTCTGAAAGTAAATGCCGGCATTGACGTTTACACTTTTGCACTTGACAGACTTGCATAGCATTATACATTTGTTTCTGAGTAGGCTATGTGCAATTCCCCGGGACCAAACTTGACGCTATGAGCGCCATGCTCTTGCTCCGTGGTCTCTAACGTGGTGCCCGTGGGCACCTGGCAGCCCGCATGAACTCTGCAAGGTGCCCGCTAAACACAAGGCTCACCAATAACGCTCAAGACAGTTGACAAATCTGTGACTATACCGATCAGCAAAGTGCTACATGGTCATGAAAGTTTATTATAAGCAAGTGTTATAAGCTTTAATATATTCAAGTGCAAAAATATCTGAAAGAAAACTGAATTTGGTTCTGCGAGTGTAAAAATAAAGCTTCACATGTTTAAAGTTTGAAAGTATGTTATCAACAAGTAGCCCTCTAGAGGATTATAGATATTTTGGTAAAAGGTTGGAGACCCCCGCTCTAACTACTGAAGATGTCATTAAAAACTGATTTTAATTTAACACTTTCATACTTCCATATGCATTTCTATTTTCTTAATTATTGTTCTGCTCAAAGATTTCATAATTTTCACATTAATGGCTTTTTCTCAAAGTGTGGGGCGGGCCCGACTGGTGGGGAATAGATATATGACAAATGGGTGGACATTGTCATCTCCATTAATTACTTTATTATTGACCATACACTTAAAAACAAAACAACGACATTTAAATTATTGTATAATAAGGCTATAGCCTTACTTAAAACAACATCAGATTGCAAATAAATCGCAAGAACGATTTTTATGTCAGAGGTTTGTGACATGGAATGAAATGAAAACTGAAGATTCGGCACCAGCAGAGAAAACCAAGACAGACAGTGGACCTAAAGTTTATTACCCTTTTGTTTTTGGCTATTGGGGACAGGTGGGGCTCGGACCCCTACCCTACCTCCACAGTGGAGAATGGCAGAAAAAGTTTAAGAGACACTGGCTTATACAGTGCATTACAATGTATGCGTGTTGTCAGTAGGCTATAGGTTCTCGGAGAATCGAACCCATGAACTCTTCCCATAAACACATGAACTTGGTGATCTACTAGGCAGCTAAGCTAAGGGACATTTTTAAAGTGTGAAACCGGTTTGTGAAATAGTCAATTAAAAATGCATTGTCAGAATTTAAATGTTCTGTTCATAAATCACGTGGACAACAAGAAACAATGACATTAATGGTCTCACCATTGTAAAGCATGATGACCATGCATGGGGTCCAGCAGGTGAAGTAAACAGTCATGACTGGCACGAGCACACGTAAGGCAACTTTAGGTCTGTATCCTCCTCCCCAGCTGTGCTTCCTCAGCCTTAACCTCTGTCTCTTCGCGGCTATCCAGAGTCTGAGGTTACAGAAGGTCATGATGGCCGAGCACGGGAAGAAGATGAAGCAAGTCAAAGTGAGAGAGTACGAGACGTTGCTGGAGTACATGGGATTGCACACGAGCGATGCTCTGGAGAAGGAAACTTCGATGATGCCAGCGGGAACGGAGATGGGCACGAGGAGCACGGGTGGGAATATCCACGCGAACGAGATCAAAAGCAGCGCTCTTTTCCGCGTGAGCAGGGTGGAGTATTGCAGAGGGTAAAATACGGCGATGTATCGCTCCAGACTAATGGTCGCAAGCGTGTACATGCAGGTGGAATAGATGGTCGCGTTAAAAAACGCCACGACGTGACAGAAAGGGTCCGGGCCCTTGTTGTAGTCCTTCATGAAACTCACGCACAGATTCAGAGGCATGATAAGCAGGCCGAACGCGGAATCGGCTCCGGTTAACGATAAAAGGAAATACCGGGAGTTTCTCGACCATCCCGATACAGCCGAAGTTATGACCATCACCACTGCGATGTTACTCAAAGTTATCATCACCCCCAAAACTGATATAATTGCGATTTTAACGGGCCGGTTAGCCTCTAGTGTCCTCTGTAGGTCCGTCTCCGTTTCATTGATGCTTTGGATGGAGATGTTACCGTCCGCCATGGTAGGATATTAGTAATTACCCATGACGTTATTTTACAAACCTTTTGATTTTTTTTGTTAACTGTAGGCAAACAGAATCTACACAGCAAACGCGAGAGGAAAGATGCACCTGTAACAAATCAAGTTCAATGTCACGTGATCGCTCAATTGCCAGGCCTTAATCATGACGTCACGACAGGTGTGCCGCTCCTAGTCCAGTCCCCGTGAACAGGAAGTTGCGATCGTTTTTACTTCAGTGAAATTGAAATTTGAATGAGAAAAAAATGGGCACGGCTGTCGTCTTTCTCTGCGATTTGATCGGATGAATAACAACTAAAAATGTTGAAATGGAACTGGCAGCAGACTGACAGCTAAAGGGGAGGAGTTAAGGAATGCTCCGCCCGAGCCGTCTAACATACGTCATCTAAGATGAATAGTCGCTACAGGAAGGAAGTGCATTTTTAGCAGATTTTAACTAAAGATTATGAACCCGGATAATTTTTTTTGCCAAAGGAATTGTTGAGGCCGCATGATTGCCTAATGTGTTCATGTAGTGATTACGTTCTATGCTAGCGTGTCACAAGATCAGTCACAAACATGATTCCTGCGCTCTAACGTGTTGTGTCTTATTAACTTATTTTTATTTTAAAAGCACTTTTACAATTTGCATTGCATCGAAGCAGCAAGACAAGAAAACCAACACTAAGAGAAGGAAAAGTTGAAGCTAAAAAACAACAACAATATAAAAAAACAGATGAACCTTAAAAGTAATATGAAAATTGTCATGCACGGCAAAACATTTCTTCTCGCTCTTTGTATTTCGTCCACTTTACCACTTTACTGTAGAGAAATCCTTAAGTCTATTCAAAGTCCTCCTCACTACTCCTAACAATTTGGGACCTTAAGACCTCTTTTAAGGGTTAAGATGCTTTATGAGTTACTTTTTCCTTTACTAGGATGTTTTCTATAATTTTAAGGGGAAACGCCCACATTTCTATAGGAGCAACTCTATGCGCTAAGAATTTACTGCTATTTAGAAGTTGGGTCAATTGTTCTTTGTTTATATTGTAGAGTAAACTCATAAAAACTTTTGAAAAACAAAAATGTCAGTGACTAAAAATTTCTAAATTACTTAAAACTACGTATTACGTGAAGTTGTGAGCGCGCTTTGCAGAACAGAGCAAGGCGAGCATTTGTGTTTGTAAAGCATATACTTTTAATTTTATTTTGAAAAATGAACTCTTGTATCGCTGGATAAGACCCTTATTCATCATCTGGTAATCGTTTAAAGCCATGAGGGTCTTAACCTTGCTGATAAGTCAAATTTGTGATTAAGAATAGCTCCTCTTTTTCCTAAATAAATCTTTTAAACCATCCGTCACATTGAGGTATCACTATAAATACATCTATGGGCAATAACCCAAATAACACAATCCAAGACATTTCTTTGAGATGTTTGTCTTTATATTATCATGTGGTAACACATTCAGGGCAATTTCATTTCATTTAGTGTTGTACATCACATGCAACCTTTCAATGAATGTTAACTAAATAAAGGCATAAGTGCAGCTGTGTCTGTGTCTGTGTGCACATGCAAAATGTGCATATCTGTGTATCACAGCTGTGCTGATGAGATAGAGACCAGTGGCTATTGATTGTATTCGATTTTATATAACTCTCACCAGTGACACACAACAGATGCTTCCGTGAGATATCAGCCTGGTTCGTGCAAGGATGGGGTGAGTGAAAGGTAGAAGGAAGCAGAACACACACACACTCACACTTGCATACACATATGTCGGTCAACAGGACTCACGTTTAAAACCATGTTGATAAGTGACCCATAATCATAGAAAACCACTCTTATTTTAAAATGGTTTTATCCATTTATTAATTTAACTTATTTACGAATATTTAAACTAAATTAACATGAAAATGAATGTAAAGGAAAACGTTTTTAAGAACCAACCATAATTGCAAAAACACTTATTTTTAAATAAAACTTTATAAATACTCTCTTCTTTATTTGTTAATATAAGCTCTATTATGACCTTAAAAATGAAACATACGTCACAAAGAATAAAAAAGAATCATGCTGGTGGGTTGAAATATTATGCTGCTTTTTCCGTTTTTCTGAATATATTATTTATAGTGTTTAGGTAAAATGCTTATTTTTGTTTTATAACTACAAACAATATTTGTCCCAAATCTTTAATAAAAATATTATTTCTATTTGCATTTAATTGCAGAAAATGAAAACACGAGAAACATGACAGAATAACATGAAACAAGCTCTGTATTTTTTCAAATACTGTTCATATTCACTGTAATGTTTGCATAAAAGTAAAAAAAACTGGTAAGCTTGATTTTTATCACATTTCATGTGTCTTGTCATGCTGTCGGTCTTTCTCGGTGCTGTTGGTGGATTTGACGCCACTCTTGTTGTTTGATTTTATTGAAATTGACGCTGGACAACAATGGCCATAATTCATCAAGGAATTAACATTTGAAATGGTCTCTTAATTTTTTCCGGGGCTGTATATGCAATCCTTCTGCATGTTTGGATGTTTGAACATATATTCGGCTGTTGTTTATGTCTGCGGTTGAGAGAAATCCCTAAAATAGTATGTTTTATCTCTGGGGAATAGCTCTGATGGCAGCTGCTCCCCTACTTCATGCTTGCGGCAGATAGACACCTGTGACCTTCTGGATATTGTTAAATCACATTTCTCACAAGTTATTTTTCAGGAGGCGCTTATTCTCAATTACTACTACAGTATATGATAAATAGCCATGATTTTCTTTTATTGCACAATCACCTATACAGTACATCTATATCTCTGTATAACAGGCTCCTGGTTCGAGGTGGGGTGGCTGCCTTCCGAGAGGGAGCAGAGGAGTCACTGCCATACGCCGTGGGCCGGAGCCTGATGCCGTCCGTTTTATGAGTTTAAAAGTTGTTTTATGTTCGCCGGTTCCCACCTCCTTCATTCCTTTTATTGAACCTTCCTACAGTGATTATATGAAAAAACTCAATGTACTTTAAAATATACCTATGCTATCACTGTTAACCCCTAAACCACTGAGGTGCCATTGAATTGAATAATAAGAATTGAACCAATGAGTAAACTGCAAGAAAGGGACTGAATTTACAGGAGATGTAAGTGAAGTAACACAAAATAACATCATGTTATCTGTTACAATGGCATTCAGCTAGCATAATTTTTTTTAAAATTGCAAATATACCCTACACATCATACGTTTTCTTAACCTCCTGACCATTCTTCCTTCGAGTCAAGCATCATAAATACAAAATGGCATTTTTCAGTTAGCAAAAAAAAAAACATTTAAGTGTTGTGCAACCACTGCTTTTCTACAAAGTCTACAGAGACAGCAAAAGCTATTGACTTTTACCAACTGTGCTCTCATTCTTGTTTGTTAGCTCGGAAACATTGATTCAAACCCATCATCACTCTTAGGAAATGCTTTCATAAACCCATTCTATACACTGTGTCTGCGGCTGTCTGCGGCTAGGCAAACTTCCAATGTTTTAACCTTTTCTGAAACAAAAGGAAAACGTCCATTGGCATAGACGGGTGCTGCATGGCTTTTTGCCAATCAGAACTAAACAATTCTAAAAAAGGAATTCAGAAAAAGGAAAGAATCAAAAATAAACCATGCGCGTGACATTATTGGACTATTAAGCAGCCCTTAAGCAAGCCTGCGGGTCCAGACATTAAACTCATTATGATTCATTAAATGATGATTCATCGTGAACAACACAAAGCCGGAAAAAGCAGCCCACATCTTAAATGGATCAACCTTTTTTTTCATATGAAAATAAAAAAGTTTGTAAGTTCTGCAAAGTGCGTCAACAGCTTGATATTGAATGCATCATGCAAACATAAGCTATAGGTTTATAATATTTTTTTCAAAAGTATGAGATGGTTGTGGCAATGATTTCCAATGCTTTCAATTTCAAAGTCCCTTTGATTATTCGCTCAAAAGAAAAGCATCACAAAATCTCATCAGCTACAGATTGGGAGATGTGAAACAGCAAACATGGCTATCACCACCATCAGATATTCACAGTTTCAGAGCTCCGTCGGGCATGGCAGTGCTTCGGCATCTGGTTAACATAAAAAGGAGGCAAAGTGAAATGACATAATAGATTTAGGATGATCAAGAACGCTTTCACCCTGACTTGATGATCATCATCACAGAGATAACAGATTATGTCCCCTCCCTCTTTGATTTATTCAGGATAGCTTCACCCCAGCGGGTAAATTAAATCGTGTTACAGCATTAAGCGACTGGCAGAGCCACGGTGGAAGGTGCAGATTGATTCACAAACTTTCCTTTGAGACTATTATAGAATATGGCAATCCCTTATTGGCTCTGCTACCTAGTTGACGACAATGAGTAATTATGGTCTAGCCTAGAAACTGAACGAGACAGATAGGACAGGAAATGGAACTAACATGGGTAACAATGGCGTGCTCTGAGAGCATGTATCCACAACTGCTCTCAGATCAATCCCCCCTGAGATACCCTGTGAGGCCGCTTCTCTGAGGATTGCCAGGGCATTTTCCTCATCGGGGCTCAGTACAGGCACAGAGCTGGGTCCCTCACCTGTTCTTTCCCAGTCTCTCCGGACTGCAGACCCTCTTGCTTTGACAGCGCTCGCAAAATCGTGCCATTTTTTACGAACAACGTCCCTCTATCTAGGTGCACGAACCAGAAGCTGCCATTTTCATGGCTATGCTTACTCAGATTTCTTTTTTGTGTTTTTAGAAAAACCAATCTATGTACCACCTCATCCAGCAGTATGGCCATTTCGGCGGAAGTAAAGCTGGGGGTCCTCTTCTAGCGGTCTTTTTTCCCGGCATAATGGTTGTTGGTATGTCTTGCATGTTTGCACTTTTATTGGGTAAGTCATCAAATCACACAAATCAGTGATTTACGCCAATAATGTAATATGGCTGGTGGGTAATCAAAAAAGATTGTGGAGAACATTAACACACTATGGGAAATTATGAGATTATAATTGACCCTTTCAAAAGCAAGCGAAGCCAACAGCATATTAATGTAGCTGGTTGACGCAGAAAACTTATGACCGCGAGGGTGTGGGATCGCACACTTGCAAAATTATAAATACATACATACACACATATTTATTTATTTATTTATACTATTTACAGATAAATGCTATTTCTACTTCTAAAGCACTTCTTTATAATGAACATCGTTTTCTCAAGACTTTACCCTATACGCAGTGAAGGTTAGAGTGAACAATCGATTCTCGAGGCATCAATATCAACCTATTCAGCACTAACGTCGCACGTAAGAAGGTTTACCTTTAGCAACATTCTAAGGTAAAGTTCGGGGAACACACGTAGAAAATGTATAAGGGGAGTTAAGGTGTTCCTTTAGAGTCTTCGTAGCGCGCTAAGAGACAACGTTATTGGGACGGCAGCCGTGTTCGGTCATAGCAAGACAAGGTTTATTTCATTTAGTTTGGAATATTCTGTATAATGGCAATATAATGGCAATCTTTCTATATTATCTGGCTTTATCTACAATATGCTTTATCATGTGAGTTTATTATATTATATTATATTATCCTATTTACATGCCATTAATCCAACTATTCCAAAACAACATACACAAAAAATAATGATGGTAAATTTATTTTAATAATTATAAAAAACAGTCCATATTACATGTACTTCACTCCATATTTACTGAAGCCATAGCTTGGAAAAAAGAAAAACACAAAATATAGTAATTATGTTTGATCACAAAGTATAGTGGTATAATTTCAGAATTAAGTAGCTTAAATCTTAACATTCATGTGCTTATTACCAGTCTGCTTACAATGGCGGCCATGTTTGCAATGGCTCCGAGCAGCTATTTACATCACAGCAAGAATGCAGCTTTTTATTTTAGCAAGTTGCAAGTCTAGGGCAAATTGCTGGCAAAATAGAGAATTTAATAGCATATTTTCGATCAATAATTAAACCTGACAAATAAACTATACTAAGCTCATTGTCCAGAAATCTTTCTAAAATGTCAACATTTCAAGAGAGACTGCCGGTGTTACATCCATTTTAGGATTGCTGTGAGTTGGTCTTAGTGACTTAGAAGTCCTCTTCACTACCCCTAACGTCACACAAGTTTAGGAGCTAGTTTTAGCGCTAAAATGCTTTGTGAAATTCTCTTAGCACACAAATGGAGGAGTCCTAAAATAAAGACTGACACGCCTTTTCTTTTTAAGAGTTTCTCCTAAATCGGCAAGTTAGGAGCTACCTTTAGCCTTTTGTGAAATTATATATTATATATTGTGTTGTGAATACGGGCCCAGAGAAACTATGTATGATCTGGGGAAAAAATCTCAAATAAAATATTACCAAATCACCAGCATCCAGGTCACTCAATGAAGCGATTTTGCCATGCTAGGGGACAAAAAATTGGGTCTCACTGTCACACCAGAAAATCATAGCCCATTGCCTGTTCTCTATTTAAAGAATGAATTGTGAAGCAGTCAGGCGGTTTATCTAATGTTCCAAACTGTGCTGCAACATAAAAGGAAACTTCTGTATAATGGGCCACATCCTCTAATCTCTGGATACAAAAGAGCTTCAGGGATCTTTAATGAGACTCGGTTAGCTGCTTCTAACTATGAAAAATCCCCATGACTCCTCTAACTCACTTTAACACAAACTGTAAAAACTGTAGAAACCCCGTAGATCTAATCTCTGGCCAAGTTTTCGACAAGTCCATTTTTATTTTCAGTTCATACTGGTCGACTTCAACATCCTAAGAGCACAAAAGTAATAGCTTCATATCTCATCTTGTTTTTCTCTTTACTAGTCATGGATATTTACATGAACAGGAAATTCAGGCTTCCTACTTCCACGCCTGTTTAAAATCATTTTGTCACTGATCAGATAATAACAAAGCTCATTTGCATCTCATTAATGGATTTAGCATGGGAATAACTAACATATTTGTTGTTCTTGCCAATATCTTCTGTTGAGAATAACACTAATTAAAAATTAACGGGCGTCTCAGCGGCACACAACAATATTGTGAAAGTGCCAGCGAAGCATATGGAATTGTACACTCCGCAGCACTTGAGAAACAAAGAACATTGGCAAAGTGACTGGCCAAGACTTGCATGGTATCTCGTTTTGTGGTTTGTATTGTAGCAGTTAAAGGAACTAGTCTTTAACTGAACATTTTCTTAAGTTTCTTAGAAGCACCCATAACAAATTCTATTACATTTTTCTACTAAATAAACTGAATTGAAATTAAATCAAAATTTAACAAATGTGGGGGTTGTTGGACCATAATGTTAGGCGACGTTAAGGTCTTAACCAAGGTTGCCTATACTGCAATGTAAGTCAAGTCAAAAGAGCTTGTCTCTGGCAGTGTTGGGTGTAACTAGTTACTAAGTATTTAGTTACTGTAATTTAATTACTTTTCCCTTGAAAGAGTAAAGTAAGGGATTACTCTTATTTTTCTGTAACTTTATTACAGTTTCTTCTGATGTACTGGAACTTAATACTGTGTAATATATTTAATAGTGGAAATGACATAAAAAATACATGTCTAACTATAACAACCCATTTGTATACTTTGGTCAGTTAATAAGAATAATTTATGTAACCTAGTCATTTATTATTTATTTGGATGAATTAAATAAGCTGTTTCAATCCTTGAATCAAATCAAGTTTGATATAGGATATAGAAAGTAATACGTTATTAAATACTTTTTGGAAAGAGTCATTTGTAAAGTAATCTACTTACACAATAATGTAATTATTAACCAGTAATTAATTACTTTTTCAGATTAAATTAAACTAACACTGGTCTCTAGGCACGACCAAGTGAATATTTTGCATGTTTGATCATTTATTGGACAAAAATGATAAGTACGAAACGCTTCACTATTTGATTGATCCTTTATATCCTTTATATCTGTGAAGCACAACTAAAACCCTGAGCTGCATAGTTAATCTGATGCTTACTTTAGCTCAACTGTGCTAATCACACCAAGGTTGTGGGTTCGATTTGCAGGAAAGACACATACCGATGAAATGTGAATGCACTCTTTGCATAAAAGCATCTGACTGCCAAAATTCCTGAATGTAAATGTATTCTATAGCATTGTGTGAAGCTGATTCTAAGTAAGTCTCTGTGTCGTTTAGCAAGAGCATCACCAGAAAGAGAGTTTTTATAACAATTATATTTGACAATTTAATGTTGCAGCGTTAAAGAATGAAAGACCTTTTCATATGTGCTACACAGTGATTAGAACATTCAGACTCCTGCTTCTGAAAGCAAAAGACCAAACTATCAATAAGATAGTAGTTGTGCATAAAGTTTGTTTGTTCAATAAAATACTTTCGCTTCTTGTCGTCTCGTTTCACAAAATACTGCAAATAGTCTTTAAACCTCATTACATCTGTGACTCGAATGAAATGAATGTTGGATTAATGTACAGAATTATAGTTACCCAGAGAGACAAATAAAAGGACACGAGTGGGCGCACAAGTACGGTAACATCATGACAAAATAACATGTTGGAGAGTTAGACCTTGATATTATAGCACATTCATCCCCTGGGCTTTGTTAATGCATTTGAAAGGGTTAATGATATGGAGAGAACTGTGTTTGTCTTCTTATCGACGAGCAAGAACTCATCCATCATTACAGAGCTTGATGGCCTTTGGCCTGCGTATGGAACATGCAGGTTTAATTTTAGCATCCGGAGAAAAGAAGCACGTTCATGAACCCAGAACATGAGCTTTGTTGTGTTTCTGTAGAATTGCCTGCTCAGGTTGTGATAAACACAAATTGCACATATAATGTAGTAAGGTTTTATGCAACTTTGTAATTTTCTTTGTAACCATTATTTATGTGTTTTCCTTTGAGGACAGGGTGTGCTGTAATCAAGTTATTCAGAGTTTTTTTAAGGGAATGTACACTTATAAAGCCTGATCACTTAGATAAAAAAACAAAAAATAGTGAACAAACAGGTCCATTTATTTAGTTATATAATAAACAATATGATGGAAATGTATGTGCATAAGAAGCGTGTGCGAAAATACTTGTTTTTGGGTTAACGGATTGTGAGTTTGTTTAGTTTCGTCTTCTAATCACCTTCTGCATAATAACTTAAACAATATCCCAGCAAACACAGAACGTTCCCCGAATGTTTGTTTTTGGTTCACTTTTGGTTATCTTTTTGGGAACAAAAAATAACGTTCCCAGAACGTTGCAGGCTGTCTTTTTTAAATAACCAGAAAATAATGTTAACTGATGGTTATTTTTATTTTTTGCTACCAGAAAATAAACAGAAAGTAATGTTCCCTGGTGGTTATTTATTGGTTATTTTTTGCAACCAGAAAATAACCAGAAAAAAACGTTCCCCAATGGTTCTTTTTTTATTATTGTTCTGCTACCAGAAAATAACGTTACCTGATGGTTCTTTCTTGGTTATTATTTTGCCGAAATAGCAACCACATACACCTTCAGTGTGGCATCCCGCATCAAGATAATCCTGCAGAAACGACAGGATGACCGATACGTCACAGCTAGCTGCAGTTTTGTTTCTCACCTTACACTATGAAAAGAAAACCTGCCATTTCCAAACTGTACAGACGTCTGGTCGACAGGGCTCTCACATTAAAAATCATTGGGGAACGTTCAGGAGATGCTCCTTGCCCTGACCTGCCAAATATGCAGGCTCCATACCTCCGGTCTGGGGTGCCCTACCGAGCCGTTCACCTGCGACAAGAGATCCCGCCATAAGAGGATCAGCCACAGGGGAGCCGTCAGCATTCCTACCAACTCTGGAAACTACGGCTAGTAGGGACAATTCGGCGCATCCAACAGCACAGTCTCTCTCTCCTCCCTGATCTCACTGAGCATGCGGCACAACTCCTTGTCCAGGCCATGGTAATCTCAAGGTTGGACTACTGCAATGCTCTCCTTGCTGGTCTTCCTGCAAAGGCTATCAAACCACTCCTGCTGGTTCAAAACGCAGCAGCAGATTCAAGTCACTGATGCTTGCCTACAGGACAATCACTGGATCTGCGCCGGCATCCTTTCACACACTCCTACACCCCATCAAGAACCCTGCGTTCAGAAAAACGGGCGGCATCTTGTGTTGCCTTCCCATAAGGGCAGTAAATCGCTTTCCCGCTCATTCTCCTTTGCAACGCGTAGCCTCCGCGTAGGATGCCGGCGGCCCTCTTAAATTATGATCATGGGGGACAGAGGTCAAAATGCGTTCTGATCTTGTGCAGCACTATCTCACTGAGTTTTTGGTTATGGGAACCAGAAACTAAAATTCTATTTCCGCAATGAAAACTTAGAAAATAACGTTCCGCCTCCTGACTTTTATCCTTCTTTTTTTACTCTAAATCCAAAGACCTTATGTAATAAATAAGAAATCGCTCTTTCTACAGTGTTTCTAATGCCCTCATTATCTCTTCCCCTGCGTCAATATGTGAAGACGTGCTATTGCAGCCGACAACATATTTTTGTACTGTGGTGGTCACCATCATGTTTGGACAGAGATATTCATTGCAAATCTATAATACAACGCTAGTGGCCGCTGTTTATCAAACACTGCGCCTTTAAAAGATGCCGAAGCAGTTTGGGAGTTTTGTGATACAAAAAATGATCTTTAATGTAAGATACATCTTATTGGCCTTATTTTTAGCAAGATCCGCTTTAATAAAATCATACACACTTTTAAGTAAACTAAGTAATCACCTAAATGTTTCCTTTTGTAAATTTAAAAACTTCAGGCAGCAATCTGGATGAATTTATTCAAATGTGCAATGTGGAACATGCTATTTCATGCATTCTGACCTCTTTACACTGTTGAACGTGCTGGCTTCTCATGTTTAACACGTTCAACTTGTTAAAAAAAGAGTTTGATGTATGACGTAGTATTTCTGTGCTTGATACACTCCCCAGCAATCCAACTTTTTTAGGAAAGTTTTTATAAATCTGGATTCCTGTTTCGTTACATGGATCCGATTCCTTGGCTGCGCTGTGTTTTGTTGGCAATCGGCGTGTACGTGCATAATGTAAAAAACATGAAGGGATGGGATCAAGTCTTGTGTGCTCGTGCTGTAGTTCCGTCCCACTGTCTGCCTCCAGCAGCTCGTGTTTTTCCCGAAATAATCCCACAGCTGTATCTCTCTTTTATATATTTGATCAAACGAAATACTCTTCAAAGATACGATGTATGCAATACTACTGTATAGGTACTCAAGATTAATATGAGATTGGCAGAAACTTGATATAAGCTTTACTATTTGCTTTTGCTAGTCAGTGGTGAAGCTCAAGGATTCTCCTTTTTCAAGTATGTGATCTGGCTGCATGCTTTCATTTTAATATCTGGTACTCAGTTACAGACACATATTTATAACTAACAATTACCTAAATATAAACTGATTGTATAGACTGTTTCATTGGACGCGCGCGCCTGACCCCAGTTAACTTCAGGTTCGTATTTGTCTAGTGTCTTAATAATATATTTATTGACCTTTATAACTCTGGCATGTTATTATTTTAATAGGTCGTGTGCACATGACGTCACGGCTCTGCGCAAAGGGATTGTATAAACCATTTCATTGGACATGCGTACCTGACCCCCAGTTAACTTCAGGTTCAAATTTGAATAGAGTCTAATAATATGACTTCTTATATTTTCTTTTATTTATGTTAATGTATATTATTATTTTATTGTGTAAAATTTTTATTAAATGAACAATTTGTTGAATGGGTCCTGCTGTTTGGTCGCATTCAAACAAACTGTTTGGTACACTGACATCTAGCGGTTGAGCTTGGTATCAGAGTTTAAATTCAAAATATTGGAGAGACAATTTTAGCCAAGTAACGGTTCTTCTCTGTTTCTTTAGATTTTTATCAGAAATAATCTACTGGCACTCTATTGTTTGTGAATGTGTACCAGAAGTTAAATAGGGGTCACAAAGTGTGCATGCCAAGTTATGTTTGTTTATGTATTTATGTAGATGAAACCTTGTGACGATAGTCTACACGAATAGATCCTACGGAATCTAAAAGTCACAGTGAGCAGTGGAAAGCCTCTTACTAATCACTTTCTGCAGAAAGAGCTTTACCCACAATCAGTGCTCTATCACGTATGCCTCCAGCTATTCATTCCTACATCGAAATGAGTCCAAGTGTGCTGTCTGATTGGCACAGATTAGAGACAGAAAACACAAGGCTTCACGAGGAGAGTCTTGAGAACGACTAATCTCTGCTAGCATCCGAGTATCCATTCATTCCGTCTTCTTCATCTTCCGCGGCACCTCCTGTTCTCACTATGGCGCTCTTGCTGGAAGCCATTGGCAGTTCTTGTGTTTTAATCCAGGAAGATTTTCGTTTCTGCTGAATCTGTGACACAGCTGCCACTGTGGTTTTCATGCACACATTCACAAACATGAAAGGAGATATGTTTGTTGAGAATGTAGATCTTTGGATTAGTGTTGTGCCCACACCGTACTTTACTCAATCTGTGAAATACAATTACATGATTTTTCAGAAGTCACATGAGGAAAGAAAGGTGGATGATTAGTAAATTCACACAAATGAAAAAGAGTTTTATGAAAATGTCTGGCTTCGGGCAGTTTTTGGGCAAAATCTAGTGTTCTGCCTTTATATGTAGCATTTTTGAGCAACAGTTTACCTTAAAATGGAAATTCTGTCATTTACTCACCCTTGAGTTCTTTCAAATCTGTATACATTTATTCGTTTTGATAAACAAAGAGAGATATTTGGTAGAAGGCTTACAACCAAACAGTTCTTGGCCACCATTGACGGAAAAATTCTTTGTTCTGTTGAACACAAAAGAGGAAATGATCATTTTACATAAACACATACCTATAAATAGTCAATAAAAAAATCTGCAAAATGATATTTGAAATGGTCTCTTAATTTTTTCTCCGGCTATATATGCATATAAAAAGTACACTATTCACATATCTTGCATTCGCATAACTAGTAGTTTGGGTGAAAAAAGTATTTCCCCAAAATGATTTGACAGATATCTCAGATAAACTTGGTCCTCTTGGTTGTAGGTACAAAAACAATTTTTTTTGTTGATCAAATCAAATATTGTGATATTACCTACGAACTAATTGTGTATTGTATCAAACTGTGAGTGCTTTGTTACACCCCTAACTTTTTTATATCATGCATATTCATGCAGGGGGACGTAGCACAGAATCTCGGGCCCTGTGCAAAGGCAATGTGTGGGGACCCTACACGCTGTATAGCAAATATACTGTATAAAAGTAAATTGTTGCATTTATTTATAATGCAGCACTGAATATGATTTCTGTATGAATTGTGATACTAAAATATGATTAGATCATCTCAGTATCCCCTTAAACATGTATTGACGGTTTCATTATATTGTATTTGAATTGTGTCTCATTAATAGAGACACTGTGCAGTGTAGTCCAAAACATTACACATTTGACTATTGAATAGTAAAATAAATAGTGTATTTTATGTTACCCACAGTAATGTGTGTAGTGTAAGAATAGGCTAGTACTGCATAAATGTCAAGAAAAAATGGCTCCCCTAACTTTGGCATGCTATTGTTTTAGTAGGTCGTGTGCACATGACGTCACGGCACTGCACAAAGTGCTCATGGAGGGAAGGAAGTGATTTTCTCCATAGGAATTCAACAAACTCAAAATACCTGTGTTTTGCGTCGTTTTTGACTTTTCAAATTGATCAAACCATGAAAGGTGTTTTTATTGTGTAGCAAACGTTGATGTTCATAAGGGGGGAAAAGCGAGCATTGACTGAACAACGGATAAAAGTGTCTTGTTAACCTGATGAGCCAAGCCGGATGACTTAATAAGGTTTAACATACTTAAACAATGACCAGGTAAGCTCAAATTTAATGCCCGAGAACCTTGTCATGGCGGTGCAAAGATCGAGTCCTGATAAAACGGATAAAGTGATCAATCTCGGCCATATGAGTCCATTATATTGAAACAGCTCAACGTACCGAAACCACAACAACTTAAAAAAACAAATTTCGATTAAACCTTAAGTGTTAAAAACACTAGCTACTGTTAAAAGAACAAGCACTTATTCAAGGAATAAGAATAGTCTCTCATTATAAAGAAACCACATAACGTGGCTCAAGGCTGCGAACTTACTGAGAACATAAAACTGTTATCATGTTTATGTTTGATATCAGTGATAAACAAATGTAGTTCTTTTGGCTTTCCGTGGTTGTTGTTTTGGTACGTTAAGCTGTTTCCTTATAATTGACTTCCAAGGGGAAGAAACGCTTAACGCAAGACTTTTCACTTTCTCCATTCAATAAGGGCTCGTTCTTTTACCGGAAGCTATAATTAATCACAAGTAAGGTTTGACAAACATTTTGGCTTAACTGGTCGTTGTTCAGGTTGTTAAACGTAGGTAGTTTTAGTTTGTGATAGTGAATTCCTATGGAGGACCCTCCAGCGTCGCCTCATAAAACCTATTGAATGTTTATATATTATTAGGGATTAATTGAACATGTCAGAAGAACTGCCTCAACGTCGTGCATATCCAACGTTGACCTCAATTCACAGATAAAAACAAAAAGCGTGATATGTTTGTTCCTTAATGCGCTCCGTAGTTCGGTGTACACTGTTTTCAAGTGATTGTTTTAAAGTGAGCAGCCTTTTTGAGTTTTCTGCCTAATATAACTCTCAATCTACTGCCTAATATTTGTGAAGGCAAAGAACACGAATTTGGTGTTAATTTAGACCACCGAGATGGATTTTCAATATACTTCCAAAATACTGCCACTGCACATATACATTTCCAACAAATACTAAAATGCAAACTACCCAAATACTACTTTATCGGATCAAGCGCTAGCTGTAAAGTAATTTAACATGTGCTTCATCTACCTATCGTGCAGGTCGCTGTTGCATGCGTGCTGTGCATCTGACATCTGCCGAAGCTTCTCAAAATAAGCGGAGAACAGAGAAGTTGCACAGACGCGCAGTATAGGCGCTCATGGTAAAATAATAATAATCATCATTTTAGGAACTTCAAGGCCACTCACATGCCAAGGCCCTATGTACTCAGTCACCCCCACTTGCTACGCCCCTGTATGCACAACTAGTGTAGGCGAAAAAAGTATTTCCCCAAAACGGTGTGACAGAAATCTCCCATGCTAAATTTACTCCTTGCAAATGAGTCACACCTGAAATATTTGGCTTGAAACCACACATTTTGTCATTGTCAGGCCCCTGATGCAGCTCAAAACTCACATGACCTATTTTCCAATTTAACACAAAATATATTCCTTTCAGAAGTGCAGAAGTTTGACAACTCTCTGGATTAAATAAAAATGTGTGTCCCGTGTTTATCAGACTGTCTGGTTTAGCGTTTGACAGCTGAGAATAAAATGTCAGAGTGCAATGTAACCCAGGTGGAGTCACGTCATTCAGGGGACAGTCAGCAACACCTCTGCTGACATGTTTAGCACATCTGAGGGCCTGCATGCCTCAGACTTCAGCTCGCAAACACACACACTCGCATACCCAGAGGGGTCGTCACGCAGCGTATCTCACTCGCACACGCACACTTGGCACTGTCGGAGCTGGCACCCCTGTCATCCTCCCCTTAACCCTTGCAGGCTGTCGGCTTGCAGATGAAACTGTCTGCTACATTGCGTGAGGTCGAAGAACAGCATGTTTCCTTGTTCCTTTCTCCACTTCACAGCAGCTCTGACATTTCCTTGTGGATCATGAAGACAGGGGAGGAATTTTTCAATGCAGTCCATCAGATTATAAAGGAAAACATTGCATTCGATCAATTGTATTGTTTTTGCCATTTATTCTCCCTCTTGTCATTTCAAACCCATATTACTTCACTTCACTTTCTTCTGCAGAACACAAAAGATATTTTGAAGAATGTTTGTAACCATTGCGGTACCCACGGACTTCTACTGTATGGACACAAAACCCGTGCAAGTGAAGGGGTACCACCATTGTTCGCCGGTTGCCAACATTTTGACTCACCTGTCTTTGCTCATTCTCCTGACATTTTCCTTCCTCTCAGGACCGCAGGAGATCCAGTCTGGTGTGAGCCTGGAACAGGGTAGCGCTTACCTCGACCTCTTCTCCTTCCTCCTAATTACAGCCATCTGTGACCAGTACTCTTGCATGACCACACCGCTCTTCTGATACTATCATCTGCCTCACTGCCTAATTTTCTAAAGACACACAATAGAGCCAGAGTGTTTGACCTGCCCAATTATCCACAGCGTCGAGCCTGCTCTTTGTGCTTTAAAATGCAAATAGCCTCTAACTTCTGGAGATGTGACATTTCTTAAAAAATATCCCACCATCTCTTGCGTTTTAGTCATGCACGGTCTATTTCACATCCACCTCCCCGGGGGCATATATCATTTTAAAGCTCTGACTCAACATGAACTGAACCATTTTTCAAGTTTATTCAAATTTTAGATTATTTTAAATGCACATTCATTTAACAGCTACCCATGCATGTATTAGAAACGTAAAAAATTGCAAAAATTAAAGATGCACTCTATCTTAAAGCGAATCCTCACCCAGACCTGCCTGAAATGCCTCGTGTAACCACACCCCCATGAATGTACGTCATTTCGTGGTATGACTTTACTAAGACCGCCCAAATGTATACGCAAGTAGGGTGGGTGTAAATCTCATTGTTTCGTCACCGTCGCAGCCATGTCGTGGAGACGCTGTGTGTTTCGTTGCAAAAAGAAAGCCTCTTTGTTTGCTCTTCCAGAAGATGAGACACCTAAAAACATACATTTTATTTTATTTTATTCACAATACTGTTCCAGAACAGTACAATCCGAATTTAGTGGTGTAACACTGGTTGATCAAGAAAGGCCAAAGCTCGCGCTTTATTTATTATGTTACCATTCCCTGTAAGGCGAGCGAACATTTTAGATTAAATTACCTTCTCTAAATACCAGCGTGTCGCATTTTGGGGGGCTTCTGTGTATCGGGGTCTAGTAAAGGGGACCTGGTCTGAACTCACCAGCTTCACAAACAAACTCTGAAGTTACGTATGAAGTATTACGTTTCAAACAGTACATAAAAAGGTTCATTACATGCAAGGACTGTGACTGTTTTGAACACCTGACACATCATTGCACCCTTAATATTATAGCTCAGGCAGCACATAATGGTATTATAAGCACCAGAGTCAATAAATAAGACAGCCTTAGCTACGGTAATGGCCCATGGCAAGTTTATTGAATGTTACTCCAGTTGAGCTAATGAGAATGGCAAGGGTATACAGACGTTTGACTGTGCATATGTGTATGAAGGCTCACTGAAATAAGACTGTCATTCACACGTCCACGGTAATGGATTACCTGATTGCTGTTTTTATTTTTTATTGCGTAAACAAATTACCCTAAAACACATAAATCATCCGCACAGAGATTTCCTGTGTTCTGTCATGGGCTTCCTGATCAGTGATAAACATCCAAGCAGGAGATGAAACTGGAAAATCTAATGAACGGCTCCATTGAGCTTGAGCACAAACAGAATGAATCAACAATTACAACCTCATTAGTTATTTGAATAAAACGTTGACACAATAACAGAGTTGTTTTGTTTTTTACAATAAGACAGCAATGTTATAATATTTTAGAGATTAAAATTTATCTTATTACCATCACTGGTCTATTATTAAAGGAGTGGTTCACCTTTAAATTGAAAATTCTGTCATCATTTACTCCAACTTTTGTCATTTCAAACCTGTATGAAGATTTTTTGAAGCATGTTGTTAACAGCCTCACAATCACTCGCATTGGTTGCAATAGAAGTGAACGAGGGGCTGTGCTGTTCTGTTACCAACATTTTTGAAAATATCTTCTTTTTTGCGCTCTGAAGAAGAAAGAAAGTCGTACAGGTTTGAAATCACAAGAGGGCGTGTAAATGAAGACAGAATGTTAACTACTTTAATGTTACGTCCTACATTCAAAATGTATACTTCATTCTTGTCTAGTATTAAAGATCCCTTAAAATGCACTCCTTTTCAATGCCTTGAGATGTGGAACATGTCGAATGGCTCCTCCATCTTTTAAAACAGACAGTTGCATTTAGTTTGCCTCATTGACTGAGATCTGATGAGAGGCTGAAGTGCAGAATGATGTCAAACAAAATAGTTTTATCGGAAGTGACTGTAGGTTTGAATGCTTATATCGTCTAAATGCAATTTTTTTGTCAACGTTTCGGAGCACACGTGTTAGGATTATAGAAAATCTTAAAGCTACAGTATTCACAAAAAAGCACAAGAAATAGAATCTACAATCCCAAAAGTGACATTCAAAAAGTGGCTCTGAACAACATATGTTAAATATTTTGGTAAAAATATGCTTTTGGTCTAATATTAAATAGTTTTGACATCATGTTATTGGTTAGCCTTTTAACTACAGAGTTGAAGCAATATAATCCACTTGACGTTTTCCCCTCAAATTATAATCCGCTGTTTTAAATTGTAGCCATTCAACTCTGGTATCAATGGGTTTCTATCAAGTCTGAATTTCCCTTTTCCTGGTTAAGAATATTCAGCACTTTTCCAACATTATAAAATCCATTTATGGGCTGAAATCTTGTCTGTGTACTATACACCTTTACACAATGTATTTTTCTAAGAATTTAAAGTGCTGATGGCTTGCATTTTTTGAAATGTTATCTTGTCCATTGTTAGCAGCCTCTCTCAGGAGGAAGGCCTTTAATAATAGTCATATATCTGTTACAGGTTTATGCTAAAAAGACACCTTGTTTCTATTCTTGTTCTTAAAAAGTTTTGACCCATATTTAACTTTTTGCTTGCTGACTGAGCATTGGGATAAAAGAAGAACAATTTTTGAGGGCATCAGCAAAAACATGAAGTTTTTAGATGCATTTTGAAACTCAAAAATCCTGTTGGGATTTTCTGAATTGAGAGCAACAGAAACGAAGCATTTAAAGGCGTTGTATCTTCTACAAGCAGAATGTTCTTCATCTCTGTATACAAACCGATCTGTTTACCTACATAATCTCTATAAATAGTCCCCAAATATGCCACTTTAGGAGTTTATATACACTGTTAGATGTCGCTGTAGATTAGCAGCACATTACTGTAAAAATCCACAGTACAATACTGCATTTGTATATTACAGTAAAATACTGCAGCTCATAATGCATTCTGGGTAATTTTCATTGAGCGGGAAACTTTTACAGTAAATTTTGGTCTCGCTGTAACCTCGCTGTAGCCTTGCTTTAATGTGTAGCGAAAGTGCGCCACAATGTCATCACGTCAAATCACACAGAGCCCATCTACTGGCTGCAGCTGGAGGCGGATACTCGATTTCTGGCAGTTCGGTAAGTTTTCAGTTTGGTTTATTTTATGTGTTAAATGCAAAACAATTATTTTGTTTTAGTATTTTGCACAATAGTTTGTCACAATGTTGTTTTAAACGTGGAAAGAGAGAGATATCGCCAACAAACGTTGCAGTCTACCTCAGAAATTAAACTAGAAATCAACCCAATGCTTAAACCCGATTTACACATCTCAATTAATGAATATAGGATTATTTCAACCATTTATGAGGGTTTTGGTGAGTTTATTTTCTGTTGAATAGTTGAAGTTCGTTTACAATAGCAAGCTAGGTAAACCCAATTGTATTTGGCAATAGATAAACTCCCGTGTTCAAATAAAATATTATCTTTTATCAATTTAACTAAGACTCCTCCAAAATAAATCTCATACGCAATAACAAAGTCACTGTGAAGTAGCCCACACAGCTACCAAACTTCTTCACACAAAGTGAAACGTCATATTTAACTGCGATGAGTGCGATCCATACAGATTACTGCTGTTTTCATTGCTAACATATTTATAAATGTGTTTGCGCGCTTATTTCTGTATTTACGTTATATAAGCAAAAGCAGATATGTTGTTCTTTGTGTTTTACATTCAGTTGTCCAAAAAGTTTTTTATGACAATATATATGTAGCTTCCAACACCTCAAATCAATGCTCGTACTTTGTTAAGGAGCGCTGCTGACTCCGCCTTTACGTAATGACGCTGTACGGAAAGAGGAGCGCGATCAGCTTTAAATGCATTTCCAAAAACACATCGACTTTTGCTACACCAATGGTATAGAAAATGCAATCCCAAATATTTGAACTCTTAATGTTAATGTATACAGGGGAAAACATTTAAATGATCATTTTGCTACATTTTTGATTGACTATCTTAAGCGTATATAATAAACATGGTTTCTAAATTTCAGCAAGTAACATATCATTATATATTTTTTCTTACAGCTCTAACGTCACAGTTTGGTCCACTTTTGCACCCTGGGCTTATGAGTCTCTGTAAGTATTCACCATGTATATGTAATACAACTTTTATTCAAATCTGTTTCTGGTTTTACTTCTGACTTTTTAGTAACACTTAAAATAAGGTTCTATTTGTGAACATAGGATGTTAATACATTTTAACATTTGGCAATACATTTTTAAATCAATCAATTGATCGCTGTTCACATTAGTTAATTCATAATGAATTCTCAAATATTATTTATGTTGAAAAATGTATTGTTCATTGTTAGTTCATATTATCTAAACAATTAATAAATGTTATGGAATAAAACCTTATAGTAAAGTGTTACTGAATTTTCTTTCACCATTTACTTCACAATTTGTAATTATTTCTATGGCTAACAGATGTTGTTATTTTTGACTTTTTGTGTTACAGTCTCACCATTGATATTTTGGCAGGATTTGGTCCTTTTTAAACCAAGCAAGTCATCCCAGGATGTCCAGTTACAACTGCAAGTCATGTAGTTTCTCGACAAAAATACCCACACCCACACAACACTCTCACACAGCCACACACAACCCTCTCACACAGCCACACACAACACTCTCACACAGCCACACACAACACTCTCACACATCCGCACACAACACTCTCACACAGCCACACACAACCCTCTCACACAGCCACACACAACACTCTTACACACCCACACACAATACTCTCACACAGGACACTCAGTTTGAATGGAACATTTTAACTACAGACCAGTGTTTTCTTTGCCAATGTTAGATGACACCTGTCACTTTGTTGCTATTGTTTGTTTTGATGTGTAATGTATGACTATTTTTGCTCACTTAAATGTTGTAATATATATGGTAGTCAACATTTGAAGTGGGTCAAAAAAGTTACAAGAATAGGTATTGTTCTCGCCTTTTTGATCCACTTTAAATGTTGACTACTGTACATAGTCATTATTCAGTTGTTGTTAATGTAATACATCATTCTTCAATACTGTTTTAAATGTTTTAATACTTTTTGTTTCAATGAAATGATTCAATAAAAATATATTTGATGCTAACATTGCTTGGATTGCCTTTCTGATTCATAATGTCAAGTATAGCAGTTTTATAATATTAATAACTACAGATTTATATCCAAACTAGCTAAAATATATAATAATATTTGTAATTATTGCCAATAAGAATTAAATAGTAATAATTTGTCAATATAGGTATTACAGTAAATTGCTATAAAAATATAGTAAAAATACAGTAAAGTGCTGTGTTTTATTTATACAGCAATATTTTTTTGTGCTGTAAAATCTATTGCAGTACAGCACTGTAAATCAAAATACAGTAACTTACTGGCAACCGTGCTGCCAGTAACGTACTGTAAAAATACAAGCAAATCGTTAACAGTGTACCAGCCTCATTATATTACAGATATTACTGGGATTACAATACTATTGTCATGAAATGCATGACGCAGAACCCAGATGCAGACAGCTCTTTAACAAAGCTCATTTATTAAAACAGAATGAAAACAAGACTGAACAGAAAAATCCCTCGAGGGGGGAAGCAAGACAACAACATAACAGGATAAAATATAAAACCAAACCTTTAACTTACAGTAAAGAACTTACAGTACTAACAAGACATAGTGGGGGAATAACAAAACAATCCAAACTAAGACCCACAGACCTTAAATAGGAAAGAAACTAAGGGATAAATTAAATATTGGATAATGAATAAGGAAACGGAGGGGCTGGGCTAAGACGGAGGACGGGAGAGCACATGGCTTCCAAAACAAAACACACGAAATGGTCATGATCGCGTCGGCCAGAACAAGATAAACAACTTCTAGGAAGGCGGGATCATGACAACAATGTCAACATGACAGTCTAAAATTTAGTTGGCATTTTTGGTTAAACCAAGATAATTGTTTAATTGTCCTTGACATGTTATGACCGTAAAGACCCATCCCTTACAAAAAAAATAATATGATAATATTGACACACAAGCCTATAAAGAGTGAATAACATGATAAGAAACACTAGATTAGTTTCAAACCGGTTACTTCAAAACCATAAACCTTAAAAATACAGCCATTTACACTTTACACTGAATGACATTTTAACACACACATTCGCATTAGCGAGCATGTACGCACACACACATACAATAAATTATTATTATCAATTAAAGCATGTCTTCCTCAATGTCTGTCTAGCTTATCTAAAGTGGACCACTCGACCGGATAACATGCAAGCAAACTCACAAAGGAATGGCTCGAAAGAAAGAAATGGGAACGATCATATCCAATGATTTTAATCTAGTTAAAATAATCTGATGGGCTGTACATGTAAAGAACACATCACACACAAAAATCAACATGAAAGATTCGGCAAAGTTTTTGCCCGGTCGACAAAACAGAATAATAAATCATAATATAATACTGTCCACAAGGGACTTTTTTTTGATTTTCTCTACTTATTTAGAGCCTGTCAATCATCTAAATGTCACAGAGCCTGTTAGTAATAAACAGAAAATGGTATTTCAAACATTTTCATCTGTATATTCAATAGTCTTTTCTTTAGCATTGTTCTTTTATTAACACTTGAGTGGAGAAAAACAGTTTTAGACTGACAGCACTTCCTTTCTACAGTCGGATAAATTATAATGAAATATTGCTTGAGATGTTTTGGTGTGCAATTCATTCACGTATTTGATTCACCCGAGTGAAGTTGATGCTAATTGATTTGTGTTAAGACAAATCAATATCAAGGTTTTGCATGCTGTTTTCATTACATGGACAAGTGACATTTTTATTTTGTGAAATGTGAATGCAGTCTCGAAATAAACACAAGTAACTAGCAGTGAAGGGACCACATCAAAGGACCAAGTGTTGTATTAGTAATTATTTCGGTAACAATTTCAAACAAGGTGCTATTTGTCAACAGTAAATACATTAGTCTAACAATAGCTAATGGTGAACAATTTAGTTTTTCAGCATTTATTTATCCTTGTTAATGTTAGTACATCTCAATACGGTTATTCGTGTTAGTTCATGGTGCATTAAATAATGTTAACAGACCCAGCTTGACGATTTTAATTGTGTATTAGTAAATGCTGAAATTAAAGCCACAATATGTAACTTTGGACCGCTAGATGGTGCACTTTCAAAACAACAACAAAGGCGAAGCGGACGAGGTAATGAATTAATTTTATTTTGTGTCATCGCAATGATTTAGCAAGAAACGTGGAATGTAATGCTAAGTATGCTGTATACGGTGGTCATGCAGATGCTGTATATAACAACTCTTACGTGTTGCATAGTTTCTCCAACCGGAAATTGAGGGTATTGCGGAGCATACTGAGTCACTGATATGCGAATAATACAAGGGAGACAAGGGACAGGCCATTATTTGAAAAAGGAATTTCTATGGATTTGCACATTCTTGGGAACATTTGGGATAAGCACACAACTGCATGACATATATCACACTGTGCAAGTGATTTTGGATATTTCACAACAACATTATTCCATATTGTGGCCTAAACGTGAACGAACATGAATAATTGTTGTATTAGTATTGTTCATTGTTAGTTTATTTTTAGCGAATGCTTTAACGTAATTTAATGTTCACAAATACCGTAGCACCTATCGTAATGTGTTACCATAATTTCATACAGTATGTATTTTATTAAAACTCTTCCTGATATGAAACCTCTTCACACACATTTATATTAAAAGTTTTAACAAAAGGGAAGACCTACCATAAGCCATTTTACTCTAAACAAGACAAACTGGGGACTGCTTGTTATTGTATAAACTTTTCAAAGGTCACTGCAGAAACTTTCCTTTTCTCTGAAATGTGAATGAAATGTTAAATATTAGTTTTTCAGATTAGAATGTAGCTACTGATCTTTTGGACTTGTTAAAAGAACAGTGTGAGCAGGTAAAAGGACATATTTAAGAAGAGACTGTGCTCGCCGCATCAATATTAGTATACAATGTGCTCTCTCTCTCTCTCTCTCTCTCTCTCTCTCTCTCTCTCTCTCTCTCTCTCTCTCTCTCTCTCTCTCTTCTCCTCTCTCTCTCTCTCTCTCCTCTCTCTCTCTCTCTCTCTCTCTCTCTCTCTCTCTCTCTCTCTCTCTCATCTCTCTCTCTCTCTCTCTCTCTCTCTCTCTCTTCTCTCTCTCTCTCTCTCTCTCTCTCACCCAGTGCTTGGATAACTCAATACCGCTGGTCTGCTCATGTTTCATGTGATGAGGTGATGCAGCGGGTCGTCTGGAAAGGGCTCCATTCTCTGATATAATGAACAAAGATTAGGTAATGTTGAATTACACATCTATAATTGCTTCTACAAATTACAGTACGTTTCATCTATTATCTGTAATCCTGAGCCAAAGCCCCCGAATTACATATTGTGGTGTAAGCAGAGGACAGAACTCAGCAAAACCAACATGCCCCACATGTTATTTGGGTTTTGTGTTGAGATTTGTCCTTACTACACGCTTTCTGTCCACATGGTTCATAAGATTTTGCACTCTAGAGTTCATGAATCAGACAGATTAAGCTAGAATCACTAAAGCATGTACAATGGAAATATAAATATCTGTCCGTCTGTTTAGCTGAAGACTGCAGGAAACTTTTTTTCTCTTAAAGGTGACCGCACACTGTAGGGTTTTTGTCAAGATTTGGCCGCGTCTCAGTCAAAGGTCCTGGCAATGTCAGAAATTTTGAGCTACTATTCTGCAGTGTTGCGTCTCCTCGGACGAGCGTCTTATCAGGAAACAATAGGAGCAAAGAACGCGATGACGCAATTACAGCGGAGAAAAAACACAGAGAGAAAATGTCGAAATGAGCGAAGTGGACTGTACAAAAAGAAGAAAACCTTATTGAATTATTAAGAGAGAAAGACTGTTTGTTCGACGTGTCATCACCACTGTATCATGACAGAGGGAAAACTTTTTTTGCACGTGTTATGAGCTGATGACGAACTTCTACTGCAGGTTTATTGGCGTTTGATAAACAATGAATTTGTGTATTACTGCCACCAACTGATATGCCGGACCATTTTCTTGCATGTGTCGTACAATCTGTCATAAATTACAGGTGTGATCGCAGAGTGTGACATGACTTTAACTGCGATCATGTTCGTATAGTGTGACAAGCAACAACCTTACCTATATAAAATCGCACAGTGTGCGGCCTCCTTAACTCGCTCATATTTAACCCTTTTTGTGAATATTAATGGCTTCTTTGGAAAATGGAAACTAAGTAATGTATATTTGGTTGTGAGTGTTTACTGACAGTTTGAGGACAGTTTGAAAAGTTACGCTCTTTTTAAAACTTGCCATTGGTTAACTTTTGCAAAACCCACAGACAGATATGAAGGACGACCAACTGTAAGGATGTATGAGGGAAAAAAAGCTAAAATATTGAAATGAAAGACTTCTACCTGACAGCGACGATACACTGTATGTCACAAATCTGGGGGATGTAATAGTAAGCCAGATATGGAAAAGTCTTCATGCTTCAGGGTTGAGAAGCCACACAAGCAGCTTTTCTCTGAGGATGATACCAGATGCTACATTACATGATCCCTCAACAGAGACCGGTGTTTTTCAAAAACTGCTCATAGTATTCCTTTTTTTAACCAAGATTATGACTCCATTTATGAACCATTTAGCTTCTGGGCTGTCTTTTTACATCTTTTGCGAACCCATTTTTCAGAAGATGGACTAAGGAAGTTTTACATCTTTTGCGAACCCATTTTTCAGAAGATGGACTAAGGAAGAAAACACTTTCTGAAGTACTTGTCGGGCAAGACCTTGCGTTTCATTTACTCTGGCTCACTTTAGTAAGGTTAAAGTTATTCTTCACAGCTCTGGTAAATCCAACCAACGCGTCAAACAGATACATTTTTCAGGTCAATGGACATTTTTCAGCTGAATGCAGCGATCTCCAGTTACCATAAAACAACATGTTGCAGTTTTAGCTTGCACATTAAATGCATGAGGTCAGTGTGTTCAGAAAGCATTCAGAGACAAAGATTAGATTAGAAAATGAAGTCCAGGAAGTGACTCATATATCCTGGCAAGATGTGTGGAAAGCAACCTGAGAGTAAGACCAGAGGCAACATCAACACTGAGAATCACCTTCAATTTTTCCTCGCAGGAGGTTGCAAATAAACTGAGATGCAGAGAACCGTTTTTTCCAAAGTGAGGGTTAAATATCAATAGGCTTCTATTGCACTTCTATTGCACTAATGCTGGAGATGAAATAACTTATCCATGCAGAAGGATTATATAGCGGTTTTAGAAGGGGAACAGGTCACCTTGTTCAGAAACTAAAGCAAGTCTCTTAAATTTACGTTATGGAAGTCTAGTGTACTTAAATAAAGTGTACTTAATGCCCTCATCACCCGAGTTTACAAGGAATGGCATTTGGGTATTTTTTGTTCTACATAAACCTAACTTGCTTTAACTTAGCTGAAAGGGATAGTTCACCCAAAAATGAAAACTCCTTCCTCAATTATAACACACTGAACCCCACTGACGTACTGTATGGACATAAAACTATTGATACATCTGTTGTGTTCCATGCATTTTTTAGACAACATGAGTGTAAATAAATAATAACATTTTTTGGGGGGTCCATCATTCCTTCAACCAGCTTAAATCAACCAGCATCACCAGAAAACCATGCTATTTAAAGGAGCAACGTGGACATATTTGCGGCATTTAGTGGTGAGGTTGCCAATTGCAACCAACAGCTTACTCCACCCCTCCCCGCTCCCTTTCGAAGCACTACGGAGGCTGACACATGAACAAACATGTCGCTTCTTTGCCGAAGGACATATTTACGAAATGTGTTCTCTAGAGCAGATGTCTGTTTAGGGCTGCTATGGTGAATTCCAAGGGGACATGCGGTGTATGTAGATAGAAATAGCTCAATCTAAGGAAATAAAAACATAACATTGCATTGTGCAAGGTCTTTACACACCTCTGGACACATAGTTAAGCATATTATATTCCATTTCTTTCAATAGATCTTCCAACATATTACACACCGGACCTTTAACCAGCTTTACCACCTAAGCTAAACCTGTTCACCCCAAAGCTATAACGTGTGCCACCCAGCTGGACCAGCACCAAGCCGACGTAAACCAGCTGAAACCAGCATAGGTGGGTCTTTGGCAGGTTGCTCAAGGGAAAGTAAAAGACCAGACAGAGGAGGCGTTCAATAACCTGTCAAATCAGAGCACGCAGATGGGGCATAAAATAACGGAGCCAAGGAAACATCAAAACAGCTTTTAGTAAAAAGTAAAGAACACAATACAAGCACGTAAACTTGCTTCCATTCACCTCAGAAGACTCTTTTGCAGGGATTCTTGTTTAATCCACCCCACAGAGGAGTGTGATTAACTATTAAGAGATGGCAAACGCAGGAAGTCACAGTCTAAATACAGTACTGATGAGATATACCAAAACACATACACAGCAAATCCCTCTGTGTTAACAAGTTTAAAAAAAACATTAATGTTCCTCCAGACGTATGGACATCTCTGTGTGCAGATAGGCGCCGCTGTCTTTCTGAAACCTCATATCTCCATATTGCACGATTTTTTAAGTCATTATTAGTAGTCTTAATTTATGTTTGTCACTGGGTTTTTCAAATATCTAACCATAAAAAGTATTAAAAGTGGTTGTCAGCTTTGACATCTGCTCTTCATCAGGTTACACTGGCTCCCTGTTGCTGCCCGCATAAAGTTCAAAGCTATGCTCCTGGCCTACAAGACAACCACCGGGTCTGCACCATCGTATCTCCACTCGCGAATGCAGACCTATGTTCCTGCCAGATCACTGCGGTCTGCAAAGGAACAACGACTAGTGGTACCATCCCAAAAAGGAAAAAAGTCACTCTCCCGTACCTTCTCTGGATCTGTTCCACATTGGTGGAATGATCAACCTGCTGCTACAAGATCAGCAGACTCGGTTGCCATCTTTAAAAAACGCCTGAAAACGCATCTCTTCCGTCAACACGTCGCTGATTGATTTTTCCTTATTCTCTTCCCTTTATTTCTTCTTATTCAAAAAATAAAAAATACATACTGTGCTAGGCTTTAATGGACTAACCCATGTTGTTTTAATTGCTTCCAATGTTTCCTCATCTGTAAGTTGCTTTGGATAAAAGCATCTGCTAAATGACAACGTAAATGTAAATGCTAACATAAAAAAATTGCATTTAGATGCAACCATCAGTTCGTGGCATCAAGCTGTGAGGCTACGAAATGCAACCAACGGCTCACTCCACCGCTCACTCCTCCCTTTCGGGATGAATCGAAGCTAAGATGTTGTCACGTTGCCGAAGGACTTAACGTAGCTACTGTAGAAACAACATGGCGAATTCCATGTAAGGGGACCCGCGGTGTATATAGATAGAAATAGCTCATTCTAAGCTAATAGATATGAGGTAATGTAAGGTTATGTAAGGTCTTTATACACCTCTGAAGTTATTAGTTATATCAACCTTGATATCACACATGTCACCTTTAAGCAATTATAGCAATTATATAAGTTGAAAGTAATGCATCCCCCTCTTCTAACCGTCGGGTGGATCGGGCTACTTTGAAAAACAGAGTCCTGTTTTGATAGCGCCACATTATTTATACATAATAATAATACATACAAATTACAGTTGACTCAACACATTAAGCTTGGATCTACAGTACATCTTTATCTCTCTCCTCAAATGCCAGCACCAAAAGAGGAATGCTTTATTGGTCTACCTGTATATGAATCTTCTCCCAGCAGTCTGATCGATGGCATTGATTTAGATGTGAGTCAGACAAGTGCGTCTTCCCCTGTAAGGATGAGTGAACCACTGACGACAGGACTACAGACACAGATCAGTTCTGACATAAGCACCGTTTTTGCCAAACAGGACATGCTCCTGGATGTACATTACTTTAGGCTTGGGACAACATTTGAATTGCTGGTTTTTAGGGTTAGGATAAGTATTATTTTACTATGATTTAACAGAAAAGTTTAGTAGCATTAAGTATCAAAGTCCGTTTATGACAATCGTGCCACTCGGCGACCATGTTTGCAACGCCTATGGGCAGTTATTAACGTCATTTAAAGTTAACAGTCATATCTCTTTGAATGGTGGCAGGCAGATTTTTCTAAAATCGCTGGCAAAAATCACAATTAAATTGCGTATTTCCGATCAATGATGGACTGTACCATTAGTTTGGTTTGCTAAGATTCAATTGCGTTAAAAAGTCACATTTCTCATGAGCTACAGCACAGGCTGGCAAGCCCCTCACATAAGCCCCGCTTCAGAGAATCGTCAGTCTCTATCGATTGACAATTGGATCGTTCTATTGGAAGGTTAGGCCTTCTTGGCTAGAGCGGCCGTATTGAGCATTGCGTTCCTCTCCATTCATTTTAATGGCAGTGGCGCATCTTGTTACTATATACTGGATTATCTTTGGTAGTATGCTATTTTAAATATATACATTGTCCTGGAACAACATTTCTAATAACCGATCGGATTTAAGGGTTAATTATACAGTGTTTGTCCGAGTTTGTTTTCACCCAGATACATCGATTTGTTTTCTTTATTTTAATGCATTTTAAAATCGTGTTAAAAAGTATGTTATGAAATTTCTCGTATTGTTAATTGCAATTTGTAGAAGTGAAAATATGTTGTAAATATGACAAAAAAAATCTTGTCTAAACAAGACATATTACATTAAGTGGAAATAAAATCAGATTGTCTGTTGAAAGAACTTTCACCTTAAAGTGACTTTCAAATGAAGGTTTGCTTTGAAAATACACGTGCTTACAATGTTCACTTTTTCTTGATTTTAGAATTTAAGGATCAGGGTTATGAATAAGGTTGATATTTCCAGAAGACTCTGACTCAGGAGGAACACTCTCTGCTTAACGATAGCACAATCGCCGCAGTCCCACACCGAGCGGTCAGCTGTAGGCGTCATTCCATGACAGGTAAATGTGTTAGGGTCAGTCTGGAGGTCAGGGTACTTGACAAGCAGTCGTGTTTCCAGAAAAGAAAGGTGGCTGACAATAACTGCTGATGAATTTCACTTTGCATTTTACTTTGGGAAGTTTCTCAAAGACAGTGGAGACAAAATATTAAGGTTGAATCATCTCATACTATTCACATCAAAATGAAGACAGTACTGGTTTCATTCACATGTAAGCTGAACTCTCTCATATTACTACTGTTTTTGCTTGAAATATTGTCTGTGCAAAACCATCAATCTTAAGCAAAATATATAAGCAAAACGTTTCTTTGTTTTCAACCCTTATCAGGTGTTGTCAGTGCACGTTATGAGTAAAAGTTATCGCTTTTATTTGCAACGCTCCTTCAGGTTTACCCGTAGAAAGAATGAAGCCAGAAGGGCTGAGCTTGTTTACATGCTGCATATTATTATCTTATCCTGCTCACCTTCTGCAGAGTATTTATGACACTAGCAGTATCACCTCCCACCCAGAATGCTCATGATATTTCAGAACAGGCTTTGGGGACATCACAGAACCCAAGTGACGGATTCACAAGAAGCTCTTCAATTCAAAAGATTAGTAAAGCTGGTTGTGGAGTACAAAGAGAAAAATCTCTGTGCAGATTTAGAAATGACTCTGTGTTTTTGTGTCCATGCAATGGAGGTCAATGGGGGTCAGTGATGTTTGGTTACCAATGATCTTTAAAATATCATATTCTGAAGAATGAAAAGATTTGAGGATTATTAGGGTTAACTAGATCAAGAAACATTTCATGTGCTTGATTCAAACGTCCCCAATGTTTCAGTGTTCATGATGGGAGTGTTCAATTTAGCACCACAATGCAGGAAGTATTTGATTCATGTCCCCTTTGAATGGACACAGAACATTATTCTTGAGAACAAGATGTATCCATATTAGTGTACAACATAGTTGTATGGATAATGATGAAAATACCAAATACAAATACGAGTATTTTTATAAAGCCACGTCTCTGGCCTGAAAATCCTTGGATAATGAACCTGTTTGTCCTTATTCATACTTTTATTCCCCACATGGTTATGAGGTGGTGTAGTCGACTATTTAATGAAAATTTGCTTAAAAAACTATGTCCTAACGGTCAGTTGCCACATCGCTACTAGCATTCTTCCAAATATCTTTCTTTGGGCTCAATCAAACGTATGCAGCTTTTGAACAACTTGAGGGAGAGAAAATCATGGCAGAATTTTCATTTTTGGATGAACTATCCCTTTAATAGTTATTTTGGCCTCTGGCTGAAAACTTTGTACTTGAAACCCCCTCACAAACACTCTTTCCAAAATAACAGTCTTGGCAAACTAGTCTTTGACTAGCTGACAGGAGTTCGCACGAAATGGGCAATTAAACATGTTTTGACTGAATCTTGACAGACACGTGTTTGTGCGGAGAGATGGTTTTCAGTAGCGCAAAGCTCTTTTATTAAAGCAACAGTGCAGTCAAATGAAAATTCTCTAGCCAAGACCTTTATGCTTAATTTTTTCATGTGAAATAAAATAGCTTTTACTGTATTTATCTGATCACTATGAACTGCCATGACAAGAGCTGTGTTACATTTCTTAATTTAAACATTTGTAACGTCAATAGATAAAATGTTTCCATAATATTGCCTGGACCCACATGTGAAACGGCAGACATCATGAAAGCCCAAAATCTTTTTAACCAATAGCCAAACAGTAGACATTTTCTCAGACAACTGCTAAAAGTAATTCAGACTTCAGATCCCAGCAGATAATGCAGTCATTTAAAGAAGCGTTAGCATTAAGGCACGTCGATATTCTCTCAAGGGTGAACTTGACTTTAAAAGCTTCTTCAAAGTGAGAGCCGGGGGCTTCATCAGGGGAGCTGTGCTCCACGATTGACTGAAGTATTTGTTTCTGTCATTTAAAGTTGACTTTAACCACAAGTGCCATTTGTTCTGTTATTTCAACCTTGTCTATTGTTACGATGAGGTCTTTTCAGTACGAGACCGCGGCACTATCAGGGAGCCCTTAGAGGATCTGAAGAAGGTGTGGTCAGTCAATGAAGGTCATGAGAAGATGCTCTGACATTAGATCCAGCGTTAAAGGTGAACTATTTAAAGAGATCACTTTTTCGCATAATATAGATCTCTGATTCTGACTACTTTATTAGTCAAATATGTCTTACTAAATGTGTCTGTTTTAAAAATGTATATCAAGACTCTGATTGATTTTCTTCACTGGTTGCACAATAGGCTCATCATTTACAAAATGGCATAGTGGTTAGCAACATGATTGTTAGCTTGGTGAGGACGCAGGAAGATGTTAGTCTGTATAATTGCACATTAGCATTTATTGGAGAGGAAAATGAAATATTAAACAGCTGCACTGGAATACAAATCAACGAACAATTCAGCCCCAGGGATCTCTGTGTGCAAAGCAGAACAGGCCTGAGTGAAATTAACCACATTAATCTCATATACTGCCCACAAACTCAACTAGAATGACCTTAAAAGGCCAACTTAGATGTTGCATTTTAAATGCTGGTCGTCAGCATGAGAATCTTCTGGGTTTGTGTTCATACTCGTTCACCCAAAATTAAAAACTGTCATTTAGGTTTCACCATCTTGTCATTTTAAACCTGCGTGGCTTTTTTATCTGCACAACACAAAAGATATTTTAAAGAGTGTTGGTAATGGTACAACGACGGTACACATTGAGTGCGTTTACTAGCACAAAATAAACATATATCTATAAAAACTAGTGTTAACATGCATATAAATAAACCGGTTACGCAGAAAAGCGCGTTTATTTCTCGCGTGCAGTGACGTCACCATCGATAGTCTGTTTGGTATTTAAAAATGCTGCGGGAAATCGGCCAGAAGATGTATTTTTATATTTCTTCTCATGTCCGCAGAACCTGCATATGCAACAATAATTTTTCATTAATCCGTTTCTACATGATCAACTGCATGATGGGGAAAGACTTGCATTGGTTGTGTGTCCTTTACAATAGAAGTTAATGGCTACCGCTGTTGTTCGGTTACCGACATTCTTTAAAATATCATCTTTTGTTTTTTGGAGATGACAGAAAGTCATACAGGTTTGAAACGACAAGAGGGTGAGTAAATGTTTTTGGGTTAACTATCTATTTAAACAACCAGCATCAAAAAGGAACAATGGTTGTCCAACATGACTTTGATGGTTCACCAGACAGAACAGAATCAAACCAGCCTTGACCAGTCGACTTTGAAGGACTTTAATGAAACTGACCTTTAAGCGAGGCATAGCCTTGAGTACCTGCTAATATCCGATTTCAAAACAGACTCTACATTGATTTTCCAGACACTCCAGCTGGCCAGGGAAACAGCTTTTTTTAGGACACCGTGGAGTCAGTAGCTTGAAATGCCATGGTTCTGATGTGCAGCCTTTGCTTTGAACATTCAATTACATCAGAAATGCAAAGTAAAGAGGGCAAACATCAAATACACGCACCTCCATTGAAATTCGGATTCTGTTTTTTTGTTTGTGTGTGTGTTATCTAGACAGTAAGGGTCACCCGGCAAAATATATGCTCCCTGTGAAAACCAGTAGCGCAATGGCAAATCATTTCTCCTTTAAAAACCTAAAAGATAAAGCATATTTGATACTGGTGATGAGACGAAAATGAGGCAATGATGAAAATTCTTTCATCATTAACTCAACCTCATATCATTCCAAACCCATATGATGAGGCTGTTTTGAAGGATGTCGGTAACCAAACAACATTGAGTTACTGGACACAAAACCACCAAGATATTTCTCAAAATATCATCTTTTGTGTTCAACAGTCAAAAGAGTCAAATACAGGTTTGAACGACATGAAGGTAAGTAAATGATGACTTTTTATTTTTGGGTATATAAATGACAACGTATTGCTACTAAGTGCAAATCCTAAGCAACTCCGTCATAGTTACAACCAAAGATCTGAATTATGCCTCATATCAAAAGGGTGCGCTATTACTTTTCGAAGCAGACAACAATTTCATATAACAGTAAGCAACCGCATCGTAACCGCACCCAGTACAAACGGCAACCAGCTTAAAACTATAAAGAACACTTTAACAATAACAACAGTATCTGAAAGGCAATGCAACAAACCCATCAATACAGGATCTCCCTGCCAAAGTGACTGGCCAGTGTTTGCTATCACTAATCTGATGCACAACTAATGGGCAGCTCTCACCAGTGCCTGGGTCAAGCCTTGACTCTGGTACTCATTTTTAGTGCCAGTTAATGTTTAAAAAGTTAAACAGGTTGAACAGAGTGCTGACAATCTGCTTCCCTAATGTGGGATGGATTCTTTACTCAGGAGGCTATTCACAGCCTATTTGAGACAGTCAGTTTTCCATTAAAAGAAGACATTCTTGATTAAATCAGTAAACGGCTCACGTTGGATGTTTTACCAGGATGATGTGTTCAGAGAGCTTGAACGCTACATTACAGAAAGATGCACAGGATGTTCGTGAGCGTAAAATACAACTTTTATTCTAGCAGAAATACTTCATATATTTTCCGCATGCATCTTTACGCATCTATATTATAGAATCTCACTTTGTACTGTACTATTTTTAAGAAAACTGCACTGCAAGTGCTGAATCAAATAATGTTCTCGCAGTAGACTATTAAAACCTTCACATAAATGTTATACACAGAACAAATACAGTTCATATAGTCCCACATTCTCAGACGCGCATTATAGTTGTCATGCGTGTTAGAAAATCCTGATCTTGAGTCAAGGCTGCTCAAATCTCTTAACAATGAACTGCTCCAGCTCATCGCTGAACACTTCCTTAAGGACTCATATTAAGCATCCAGCACTATCTCCATGGTAACTACAATCATTCATGCACTGAAAAGGAAATGTAGCAACACATTAAATATACACATAATAAACATCTGTAAGATCATGTGCTCTTCGTTTAGTTATAAATAAAACAAAAGCGTTTGAATCTTCTATCCGCTCGTGGTAAACATTTCTGTGTAATGGACGTCGCCATATTGAAGATTGCCTTATACGTCGATGTTGCCATGTGTCCTTGGAACAGGATTTCGAAAAAAATATGTTTTTATCTTATCAAATAACGTAAGGGTGAGTAGATTATGAACATTTCAAATTGTTTGGTCAAATTAAAATTTAGGCACATAAAATAGTTTGTTGCTATAATGCACTATAATGACATTTTCTGTGCCACTCCAGAGCTGCCCATGTGAAAATGAACCATGTTTTTTGTGCATTCATTAAAAACCACGGTTTTCTACCAGGTTCAAATGTGGTTTCTGTAAACCATGATTATTTTGTGCTAAGCATGTTTTTTAATTGAAGTTAACCATGAATATTTTTCGTAAGAGCATGACCCCTGCCCAGCTAGCCGCTGGATAGTGACAACCCATACACTTTGGGTATAAAGTTTTTGTGCGTGATTTTGGTCTATATCTATAAAGTGTGACTGATTGAAAGTGTCCCACGTTAAACCAGACATACACCCCTGGTGTTATGTATTTCTTTGGTCCAGCAGATTAAGGCTTGAAAGAGGATATATCATGGTGTGAAGGCTGCAGAATGAAATTGGAAAATTATTCCATTTGCTTGAAACATGCATTATGACAATATTCATTTGACTGTGAAATGAGAAAGCATAAAATAGGTAAAAACTACAAATTGAACATAACTTAGTTTAAAAAAAAAAGCCGAAGTTGGAAAAGAGGCAACACATTCACAAACGTGACCTTTTTAAGGCAAGGGCGAGGATTTCACCTTGGACCTTTAGCTGAGAAAAGAAATCCCGTAGAAAAAACGTATTATATTTATTACAAATGACAGGACCGTTAAAATTGCCCTTGTGACTTTACAGGCTGCTACTTGCAGATAAATCACAATCATTTATACAAATAACTCCTTAATGCTATCATACTTTTGTTGATTTTTACAAATTTTAAATAAATATTCACAATACTGAATAAGTGTCTGTATCCAAATATTGGATGCAAATGACATACACTACCATTAAGTTGAATTCTTAAAAGATTTATTAGTGTTGATGCAGAATTACGAGTCTAGACTACAGGAAACGGGCTGGTCCAACGGCAGATTCGCTTCCAACAAAACATTGAAGAAAATCAGACAGGTAAATTAACAGGAGTGCATGCAGCTTCCCAATGGGATTCAAGTAAAAAACACAATGCTTTAACATAAGTGAGACAAAACAAGGTTAAATGCTGAAAGGATTCCTCCTGTGTCTTGCAATACGGTGCCTTAATGTGTAATAATAAAATGGTGATTTTTCTTCTGGACAAATTAAGCCGTCTATCTTCTCTTCGATATAATGTCTCTGCAGCAGATGTCTTCCACAAAGTCTTTAAGCAGATTTTATGTAACCTAATGACTCGGATGTCTGAATATCGAAAGATTCTGTTCCACCAGAATAAACGGCAATGACCTCAGTCTGTGAAATACTACGGAGTTGATGACTCACGATCTCCAAACACGCTCTTCTGCTCGTCTGCATGACACACTTTCTCCAAACAAGAGAGAACAATTTCAGTACTCACCTCAGGATACACCAAACATTCAATGTAGTGAATTTGCAATCGAATAAAAATAGGCAAGCAGGAAAACCACAAATTAACAAAACATGCAATGTGCAAGAGCACTGCGCTTTGCAAAAAAACCCAAATAGATAAGATGTACAGTTGCAGGAGAGAAATCAACAGCATGTAAGAATCAAAACCTGGCAACCCTCATTTACGTACAGTCATTAAATGATAAGCATTCATGCAATACTGGCATGTATACACTGCAAAATACTGTAGGGGGAGAGGGTGAGCAAGAGTTCAGGGCCATTCATGCGCTTGGATATATATATATACTAAGCACATTAATGGACACGTCACTATGCATGTGACTCGTTTCACTTTAAAGCTGTGCCATAATCTGAAAAGCAAGATAATTCTATAGTCGAAACTATACATGGCATTATATATAGTCTATGTTAATGGTTAATGCTAAACCATTAATTTAGCCTAATGGTACAGGATTCATTGCAAAAAATTGCAATGTTTCAATTCTTTAAACTAGTTTTTTTTTCCTTGAGCCAAAATATAGTATGTATCATAAGCATATTACGCTGTAAGAAAAGTTGGGTTGTTTCAACCCAGCATTGGGTCAAAAATTTACAAATCAGACAGTTGGGCTATAAATGAAACTTGCTTGATTGTTTTAACCCATTGTTGGGTCAAATGTAACCATATTCTGGGTTAATTTAACCCAACGTTTGGGTTTGTCCATTTTTGATTCATCAATGGGTTTAAATAACCCAACATATTTTACAGTGTACTGTACATTGTCACAGTTTTTATGTTTCAAGCGACTTCTTGAAAAAAATACAATAGATAAGCAATGCTTGATAACCTAGAGTTTGTTTCTTTCATTTTATGAGTTATTTTTGGTTATTCCACCAAGAACAATGCGCACATGGTTATTGGAACGTTATATCTTTGGAAGATATAGAAAAAATGGAAAGTTTGTCTTTGCTGTTTATCCAATATATTGCATTTGTAAAGTGTGAATATAGGCATACATGGTTTGTGCATGTACACATTTGTATTCAGTATTTGTGATCATGCACACAGAATTGCATAATCACCTGTATATGACACTGCTATATTGTACTCAGTCACTGTGTTGTCTGATGCAATATGTATATATTCTACATATATCAAAAGGTATTAATAATGAGTTTCTTCATGCCATTTGCACTTTAATGTCATGTGTTACTAAACAGATGTAAATAAAAATCTCTGATTCTAATATAATATAAACTGCTGCTTTGACTACTGTACGTTTTTCATAACACATTTAAAGTCGAAGTGTGTTCCCCAAAATAAAGCTACCCAATCAGACTCTGTTTAAGCATTCGATAGATGTGAGGTAAGAGAAGAGCTTTGTCGAGATACTAAATCAAGCTTGACTATTCATATCGCTTATTTATATAATTCCCCACCACGAATCTATATATTAAGATGGTGATTTTAGCAGTGACATGCATATCCGTCCAGCATAGCTAAAGCCAAACCCAGTTACACACCCTTTACACATGCTATTATCTATAACAGAATTTTCATACATTGTATTTTTTTAACATTTCAGTTCCAGTCCTCCAGGAGTCCAGAAAAGAAAACAGGACAATGGCAGAGCAAAATCCCAAAGTGCTCTGAAGAACACTGTGTATCCGTAAAGAGCCAGTGGGATCAGAGGGCCTGTGGTCCTAATGAGAATTTCATGTATTGTCTGCCTCACACGGGCAGATGTACAAGGCCACCAGGTTTGCATGCTGGGTGAGCTGTCATTGTCAAGGGCACCGAGATTTCAGAAAAATACTAGTCTGTATTAACACCAGTATGATGAAAATGTAATCAGGACTACGGTGAACTGTACCGATGTACTGTGGTGGTCGAGTAGCCCTGTCCCAGCTTTCCCATTTGCAGTACTGTAAAAGTACACAGGGCAAGGTAGTTGAAGTGTTATTCGGGTGTGTTGGCGATGGAGTTGGGGGCGGAATGCAGCACTGGGTTCATGGGCGGTATTGCCTTGTGACTAAAGTACTCCACTACCTGTTTAGGCACCTCCGCTAGGACGCACTTCGCCAGAGCTGCCGGTGAAGCCTGCAAAAAGAGATATAGACAAAAAAGAGAAACGTAAACAATGGTGTTTAAAAGCAAATAATCTAAATCCATGGCAAATTGCGTTTTGAAGGAATGAGGAAAGTACAATTTGTGATTTAAATTGTTTGGATGAGAGCCATGCAGCGTGCTGTTGAGTATTTAATGAGGAAGAGAATAACATTTTGGAGGCATATACACATTTTCAATCCTCGCTTCTCTACAATTAATGTTTTTTCTGACTGTGCACATCAGTGGTGGAACAAAACGTGCATGTGCCTGCTGGCCTGTTTCACTGAAGCACCATGTCATTTACGGTATCCAGGAGTGCTTGAAAAATATTAACAAAGTTTAAAGCCAAAAACAGTCTTAAAGGGTCTAACAATTTGTGAAGAAAAGATAATAATAATAGTTTATTTATCACCCTGGTATTAAGAATAAAGTTAGAAAAAAATGAAAATGAGAAAATAAGAAGATAAATACAACACAACAGAGTCTCGAGTCATCTTGTTGAAAGTATACAAACAGTTTGCGAGTTTAGTGGCGCCTTGAGCAATTTACTTGCAGTCATAATATTTGTGTATTTAAATTACGAGACCATTTTAAAATTATTTTGAGTTTTTTCTAAATGTACTATTAATGCGTATGTGTTCAGGTAAAATTATTTTTTTTGTTTCATTCTGTAAACTCCTAACAGTCTCCCAAATATCACATACAAATATTGCATTTATGTGCAGAAAATGAAAACTGGAGAAATAGGTAAAAATAATAAAGATACTCTGTATTTTTTCAGACCTTGTACTGCAAAGGAAAGTTAATATTCACTTTTAAGGATTTATACGGATTAAGGAAAAATTCTAAACATTTTGTAGCTTGATTTCTACCACAGTTTTCATGTGTCGTGCGTTGCTGTCAGTCTTTCATATTGCTGGATGAAATTGCTTTGTTGAAATTCAACAGACAATGGCATGACCACAATACATCCAGAAATGCTTATTAAATAAAAATTTGGAACGATCTCTTCTTTTTTTACGCAGCTGTGTATTTAAATGTCAAGACAACCAAATTATCAGTAAACTTTACAGAAAGGTTCTGTTTATTAACATTAGTTAATACATTAGATATGAACTTAAAATATATTTTTAACTTTATACAATAATCTGGGTTAATGTTCATATCTGGCTTGTTTGTTGTTTCTATCGCTTCATCGTTTCCTCACTCTTGTAAGTCAATTTGGATAAAAGCATCTGCACAATGTAAATGTTGATTTGAAAATTGTTTTATTATCTGAATTTACTAACTAAATTGCCAAATGTATATCAATAAATACACTAAATGACAATTTTATAATCAGTGATGAAAGATTCAAACTGACCGTTTTAAAGTCTCTGAAGGGCACAAACTGCACAATGTCTCTCAAGACAGGTTCTCCTTTGGGTGAACGCAGGACTCCATCATCCCCATCAAGAATCTGCATGTCTGTAAAGTCTGCATTTCCCACGCCCACTATGATGATAGACATGGGTTGGTAGGACGCCCGTACGATGGCCTCCCGTGTGTCGGCCATATCTGTTACCACCCCGTCTGTGAGGATCAGCAGGATGTGATAACACTGGCAGAGAAGAGATTTGTTATTTAGAAATGGTGCTTTATTATACACCATACAATATGACAAGCATGTCAGTAGCATAAATAGTAGAGAAAAGTGCTATGCCAAGGTCATGGGTTTAGAAAACAACGAATGGATGAAGAATTTTCAGAACTCAGTAAAAAGATAAATCTACCAAATGAATGAAATGTAAATGTCTTAAATTTCCTACCTACTTTGAAATTAATGTACTAAATATAAGACACCAATGTAGTTCGGACATTGGGTTAAAAGTAGCAATATTTTCCCATGGGTCTGATAAACATGCAAAGTCTACTGTTTGGATGAATGTCCTGGTTTGTGAGCATTGATCTGTCCAAGCTCATTTACTGAAAACTGATCTTTTGGGGAAGGGGTGATCTAAGATTAAATAATAAATGAAGATCATGACAAGGTCATGGTGTTTGGTCAAAGCAAGGAAACAGAGCAACATGTAGATAATTGGCTTAAGAAAAAGCTTAAGGGCAAATGTTTCACCTGAGACCACAAAATCACATGTAATGTCTCTTAATGGGATTCGGAATTGATTGCAGCAGCTTTAATTCCCAAAATAACTCTCAAGATAATCAGCAGTAAAATTAAATATTTCAACCAAAAATAAAAATTCTTTCATCATTTACACTCATACTACACCAGATCGGCTTTCTTTTCTCAGTTGAAACTGAAAGAAGTTGCTCAACCTTTAAATACCACAGCAGTCAAACCAAACATTATGTAGATGTCTTTGTTTATTTTATTTCTTGGATCCCTCTACTAACCTCTACAGTTACAGACCTGTCTCTCTCCTCCCATTTATTGCGAAAACACTTGAAAGGGCAGTGTCTTCCTTACTATCCCAGAAAAAACTACTGGATGACAAGCAGTCCTGCTTCAAAACAAAAAACTCCACTGAGACTGCATTGCTATCAGTCACAAAAGCACTGCAGCTAGCCAAGGCGGAGTGTAAATCCTCGGTCCTGATTCTGCTAGACCTATCTGCACCGTCGACATGGTCAATCACCAGATACTACTGTCAACCCTGTCATCTTTAGGAATCTCAGGCACTTTTCTACACTGGTTCAAATCCTCGCTCTCCGGCAGATCCTTCAAGGTGTCATGGAGGGCCTCGCTGTGCCCTGCCCACCACATGATCACTGGGGTCCCTCAGGGATCGGTGCTTGGACCGCTCCTTTTTTCCATCTACACAACATCCTTGGGACCCATCATACGGGCACACGGCTTCTTCGATCACTGTTATGCTGACGACACTCAGATTTACATCTCATATCGCCCAGACGATACCACTGTAGCAGCTCGCATTACAGCACTACAGGCACAACTGCTTGTCCAGGTACTGGTGATCTCAAGTTGGGCCACTGCGATGCTCTCCTTGCTGGTCTTCCTGCAAAGGCTATCAAACCACTCCAGATGGTTCAAAATGCAGCAACAAGCCTCGTCTTCCAACAGCCCAAAAGGGCTTATGTGACACCGCTTTTCTCCCATCCACTGGCAACCGGTTGAAGCCTGTATCAGATTCAAGTCACTAATGTTTGCCTAAAGGACTATCACTGGATCTGTGCCGGCATACTTTCAAACTAATAATTTGTGGTATATTGTCGATTGCAAATCAATACTCTGTAATTGTTGAGATACTTACACATATTATTACCACCCATAAATATAAAAGTAAACATTCCAGCAATGATTCAGAAAAAAAAGATAGCCTTTTTTTATTATAATCAAGCATATAGCCAGACACATAGTGTTGTTAACAGAACGTCCTAAAAAGTAAGAACCTACCAGTGCAAGTTTGTAAGTGTACTATTATCCTATTTGTTTACCTCCGTAAATGAAGTTAGTTTAAAAAATAAAGAGAAAACATACAATAAACAACATTGGGTGCAATGAATAAACAAACATTGTCTGCAATTTAATCTAAATTAATTTCCCCCTGAGTGCTGTGCCTTAATCACAAACTTTGAAGATACTCACAGAAGCGTCTTTTATGGGTTCTTTTCCAGCAGCCTGTTTTGCTATTCTGTTGATGATGGGAGAAACGTTAGTAGGACCATACAGCTGGATCTTGGGGAGGCAGTTTTGATAAGCTTCCACGACCCCCTGGATCTCTGATCAGAGAAAAGGGGACACACCTATCAGTTCAGCTCTGGAAGCTTGCTTCTATCTCTTTCTGAAAGCAGTGCTGGAGGATTTGCAGTGAAAGTGGTGGATTTTAGGATCAACCTTGTGGGGAGGCTTGCAGAAATTGCACGATTGAAGCAAGCCTGAGATTTTCCACAGCTCTTATATGTTCACTCTGAGTCTTAACTGTTTCCAATGACTTATGAGCTGGACGTAAGTAACTTATAAATACGGGTAAATATAATACGGGTTATATTAAAGGTCCCTAAAAAACGCCTTGATGGATATTTGCGCTGGATTCACACAGAGCGTCAGCGTCAACGCTTCTCATTTACTTCGAATGGGTGAAGTCATGCGTCGAACTGAATTGTGGGTCCATCAGCTTCGCTTCACTGGTGTTGCTTACAGCAAGAAGTTGAACATTTCTCAACTTTTCAAGCACCGACGCAGGCGTCAGCCAAACAGATCACCTTGTGCAAATAATCTAGTGCAGCCACTAGCCAATTGCATTCATGCATGATCGGAGAACAATTTAACTTGCTGTTGTCACTATGACGATTGCGTCGGTCGCGCTTCCGTCACGCCCTCCGTCAAGCGTTAACGCTGATGCCCCGTGTGATCGGAGCATTACTTAGACACAAACCAAAGTGCATTACATAAACTGTGTATAAAACAAAGACATCATTTAAAACCAACCGGTATAATATGCGTGGTATTGTGGAATAACTCAGATATTAAAATATATTGATAAAATCAATGAAACGACTGATTCAAGACTGCAAAATCACGGAATGATTGGAAAACCAGCTTCAGTTAGATTTTTCAGAAAGGCACGGTTCCCATAATGTAGGTTCCCTTATTTACCAATATGTAAGTTCTCACTGCTCTTACCTTCACATTCATCATCCTCTGGGTTAAAATTGATGGCAAAATCATGTGACACCTGTGGGGAGAAAAGACATTTAGAGTTTAGACATTTCAGCGTGTTTAACATACCCTAATAGTGTTCTAGTTTAAGAAAAACATATTTCAAAGTGTCAAACCCTGCTGATAATAAATCATGCAGTGTGTGTCAGGCATATTTGCCAACTTTCGGGCATTATTATGATCCAGAATAATATCTTTCCTACAGTTTCCACAGTGGAGGCAACAACCACTGTGTCTCCCTCCAAAATGTTATTGCAATTGATTTTCTCTGGTTTTTATTCCTAATTTTATTGTTATATTTCCTCGAAAAATAAAAGAGCGTAGCTACTGCAGAGCCTAAGCAAACACACCCACAAAATGAAATCCTGAAGTTTGCTGTAAACACAGGCTGCAGCCTGTTATTTTAAATAACTGAGAAAATGTTTCTCTGCAAAGGTTTGTATATGATGAAAGAGGCTGTGTTTTGAGTTTGAAGGGGACAGTTGGTTGAGTTTTGATAATCAGAGCATGTCCACATTTAACAATTGTATAGAAATTGTATGTTTTTCTTCCACAAAATGACAGCATATCGTCGCTTTCCTTCTGAATCCTTGGATGGCCAAATTCACAGTTATTCAGTAAATAGAAAAAACACTACTTTTTAAATGATGAGAAAGAGTTGACAAGCACTTTTAAATACTTTTTAATGGTTAGATATTTGTAAAACCTTGTGACAACTATAGGGTGACTAAAAATAATGATATATGGGAAAAAGTTAAAATCACAAAATATGGAGATATAAGGTTTCAGAAGAACAGAAGCTATATCCATGAAAGTATAGATTCTAAGGTCTGCAGTCGAACACGTTTTAAGGGCACAGGTGCACTGGACAAAAAAACTAAACAATACATGAACATTCAAAAATAGTCTCTTACCTCATAATTTGGAGGAATTCTTGCCCCAAAGCCCAAAGCAGAGAAGCGTTTGTCACTGCGATCAAACAAACACATTTATTTTAGAAAAGCTAACAAACTATCTGAAAAATACTGTTTCAACATACATTTTCATGATAATTTAGTCACCCCCGTTGTCATCCAAGATGATTATTTATTTTTTCTTTAGTCAAAAAGAAAATAAGGTTTTTGACGAAAACATTCCAGGATTATTCTCCATATAGTGGACTTCAATGGACTCCAAACAGTTTAAGGTCAAAATTACAGTTACAGTGCAGCTTCAAAGGGCTTTAAACGATAGCAGGCTATGAAGAAGGGTCTTATCTAGCGAAACGATCGGTCATTGCGTTATAAACACTGCTTGCCTTGCTCTGTTCTGCAAAGAGCGTTCACAACGTCACATTATACGTTACTAAATTGAAAAGGTCACGCTTGACGTATACGGAAGTTCCCGAGTCAGTGTATACAAGTTGAACGTGCAAATACTATGTCAAACGCTGTTTACAAAAAAGGGAGCTAAAAGGTAAAACAATGATGTCGGATGATTTTTAACTTGTTGGAGAAGATGAGATGAATTTCCTCGCCCTGCCCTACAAACGTCAAGTGACCTTTTCAACATTATTTTGTGAAGTCATGAACAGAGCAAGGCGAGCATTTGTGTTTATAAAGCATATACATTTAAAAAAAATGAAAATTACCGTCTGGTATAATTTAAAGCTCTTTGAAGCTGCACTGAAACTGTAATTTTGACCTTCAACCATTTGGAGTCCATTGAAGTCAGAGAATAATCCTGGAATGTTTTCATCAAAAACCTTTCGACTAAAGAAAAAAAAACATAAAGATCTTGGATGACAACACGCTTGAGTAAATTATCATGAAAATGTCTGTTGAAAGTGAACAATTCCTTTAAACTTTATGACTATAAAAGTCTTTAAGAAAGTTTGAAAAAAAGTGTCTGCCGAATGCAGAAATGTAAAGTACATTTAATGTATAAATAATAGTAAAACATACTCTACGTTTTATTTCATGTCGAACCTTAGCTGTTAAACTTGTTGAAATATTTAAATTGTAAATATTTATGTATTTGTATTTGCATTACCTACCATAAACAAAGATTAATATATACTTAAAAAATCGCTCAATGGTTCAAATTTTTCTTAAATAGTTTAACAATCAAAACAAATTTTTACAAACACCTTAGCACTTTCAAAGGGTTAAAATATTGTTTGTGTACTAGGGTGAGCAAATAATACAGTTGGGGCAAATGTGTGTGTAAGAACATGTGTGTGGAGAGTGTTGGGGGAGCAGAGGGGATGATGGGATTAAAAAGACTTCAGAGTGAGCAGGGAATGCACAGCCACAGCTGGACAGCAGATCAACACAACAGGGAACACATCTCACAGCCATGGGACAGAAGTAGGATGGGCACGGTGAGAACCACAGAGAGCTAAACATAAGATATAACATAACCATAGGCACAAATCTTGAAAGTCAACGTTTTTATGGCTCCACATAAAAAATGTGTCTCTCCAAAAGATGAAACTTCAATCAAATGTTCCACTTTTAACGATGAGAACATTCTGCTCAGTTTAGTCTGATAGTATTTAGTATAGTTCTGTATGAAGTTGAGTTGGTTCTCCTCACCTAAGTACCGTGGCCGAGAAGTGCAACACAAAACAACAAGTTGCAAAAATAAAATAAAATCTTCAATCAAAATAAAAAAATCCAAGGTTTATTTACATTTAGTCATTTAGCAGACGCTTTTATCAAAAGTGACTTATAAAGAATCAGGGAGCAATAAGTGATATGTCATAAAAGGGCAATAGTACGATAGATACTAATACGAAGTTACTGGTTACTTATGTGTATATTTATATTTATAAGTGAAAACAAACGATCACGTCAGTCACCCTCTCACCATAACCAACAGGGACACAGATTAAAGTACATATCTAGGGCTGCAACTAGCGATTATTATTATTGTCGATTAGTCCGTCGATTTTTTTTTTCTTTTTTCGATTAGTCAACTAAATTAGTCGATTAGTCCAAAAAAACATTTCCATGGCTCGAAACAGACAAGACAAAAATAAAGAATAACAATAAAACAGATCAAAAACAAATACATGAGAGGGAGTTACACAAATAATATAAATAAATAAAAAATTACAAATTAAATAGGTTGAAAAGCTTATAGGCAGAGCAAATTTTACAAGTCCTTTGTGCTTTCATATTGGAAGAAAACATAATTGTTTTTAAATACAGTTTTATCTAGCCGATATCTTCAGCTCTAGGGTGACGTCTATTATGAGTCATTGACCGTAACAAAGGCTCGTCGGAGAGTCATAGGATGTTATCCTTTGAGGTGCACTTGCATCGCAGTCGTGCTGCCGTGCTATGCCATTATTTTGTTACAGAGTGAACAAATCACCGTTTTGTCCGAACTCTGTTTGAAGTTTTCCCACACTTCCACATATTAAATAAAACCAGACCACGATCATGTTATCTTGTCATTTGCACTATGCCCGGGAGCGGAATCTGCCATTACTCTTGTTTGTTTTGTTTTGCACGTTCCGGCCACCGTAGTACATAAGAGGTCTGACGACATTATACAATGACAGCTTTTAAAGGGATAGTTCACCTAAACATAAACATTTTGGTAACCGAACAACGGCAGTACCCCTTACTCTCCTTACAACATTCACTGTGGCCCTTACCCCACACTGCCACGTACCAATAATCCCAATAAGTGGCCTGATGTTCTGAATCCATCAGCATGATTTATGTGCATGATACAGTGATGCCCAACATGCTTAACATTCGCACATCCATGATCGAGAGGCAAGCTGTTCCGACAACTGTGACTTCTTCCCACAGTGCCAACTGCTATGCAAATGACTACAAAATAATGCCATCTCAGCTTCCCAAAAGCCTGCAGCTTACTCATACCCCTCGGTGAAATTAGGTCACGAGAGTTGCATTCATATTCTTCATTTTGTCTAAATAAACACCCAGAATTGTTATTGCTTGTCCATAGTCTATTGACTGTCAGAAATGAACAAAATGAAAGATTTTTTAACATAAAACACACGTCGTAATTGGAAACAAATCAAACTGACAGGCACTTCATGTCATCTATTGAAGAACCTCCATTACCACATCCACAAAATGGCTCTGAACTCTCTCTATGAAAACAAGAGCTTTACATGTTCGCTAAGAGAAAGTGGCCTTTTCACTTTCTTCGGGGAAGGCTTTCAGGGCTCCTCCGTCAGAAAATCTCCAGAGTGATCCTGATGGAGACAACCAGGCCCCAACACTACCCAGAGTCTCATAGGAGAGGCAAACTTCTTTAAAAGGACTAATCCTGCTTTTAATACGCAGGGAGCTGTGGAGCACGAACAGTGAAATGGGTCATAACTCGGCTCACCAAAGTCACATTTGGTCTGACACCAGATATATAAATGGACCAGAATGCAGTCTACTGTGTTAAGATTAAGAGTGTAAATGTGAAATGGTGATGCTGGTTTTTGGACATTATTAATTGCTTGTAGATATCACATTATTACGAATCCTTATTAGCAAGCATCTGAGCGGTGGACCTTGTTTCAGACTTTCTCTGAACCAGCGCTATGAGCTGTTGTGAAACATATTTCGGACGCAGCCATTTTGTAAGTTCTCTTTCTGATATTTTCTCTTCTTGGTAAGAGGATGCATTATGAATGCAGGATGCAAAATTAAATCAAAATTCTCTTATTTTCACTACCGTTATGAGAAATAAATTGGGATGAATATGCCCTCAAGTAATGTGTATCTTTCAGCTCGAAAGATATAAAGAGAAAACATTTCCACCAGCATCACATGAACTACAAATAATCTTCTTCCCTCAAGTTAGGATAAAATAATGCAAAATCGTAGCATATGCAATGATATATTTTATGGTGTACATGAATACTTCTTTGCATCGTGCATTTTTACCATTTAATAACATTTTTGTTATACGAGTGTCACATAAAATATGCATCCAAACATTTTTTTACTCTGCAAATGCGGTGTTGTCTAAACTCTTGATCAGGCCAGATATGAAGAAACCAACTCAATCTTTACGCAATCCAACTATTTTACGATGTGGTCTATTTTGAAGTAGACACAATACAACAAATTCCGGTGATCTCAGGTTGAACAAACCCTTAGAAATCTTTCACTGTGCCTTCTTCATTTATTTTTGCGACTTTTTCTATAGACTTGGACACAAATGATATCTTCTCAAAAAGACAAAAGTGAAAATAAAAGGCATGCGTATCTAATAAATGTATATGTGATGTATTTTTGTTCAACGTCATTTCCAATCAGCAGCAGTTGTGTGAAAAATCTGAAAAATATACTTTTATTGTGTGTGTGTGTCTGTGTATACGACACATAAAAAGCATGCCGATAAATTAACCTTGGCAAGACAAATGTCTAAAACGCAATTTCCAGCAAAGAATGAATGTTGAGTTCTAATGTAAGTTGATGAAATTTATCTGGCATCTATTCTGCACTGATAAAACTGCACAGAATATCCCTAAACCTGGGTATCTATGCAGACAAAGCAGAATTTAATAATCTTAATTCTCTCGCCTGTAAACACCCCAGGAGAGAAAGCTGAATTCCACATTCATCTGAAGGTAAAAAAAAAAAACTCATCATCCCTCTGTCATTGGGGGGCTCAGAAACACACCCTTGTGCCCGATCTGGGTTCCCACACAGCGATGGCGTACAACCCAGAAGAACTTCAAGAATCCTCGGAACCTATATACTAACAAGTCCTCACCATATGATCATTACTCTCCGATGAACATCATTCATTGTCTTAAGCATTCATTTGCATCTTGATTTATTCGGTTTTGATCTGAGCAATAAGTCCTCCCTTTGGAACAGATTTCATTATAAATGTGAAAGGCAGTTATTAACCAACTCCTCCAAGGCTATTCATAATAAGCTCAAAACAATTAAAGCACATTGATTAAAAAATCATAATTCTCTCTTCCTCTTTAGCTTCTGTGATGCAACTTGGCATTACGATACTGTGGCTCTTGTAACATGAATTGCCTGTGATGTTTCTCGCTCGTAAGTATAACTGTGAATAAAAGTGTGTGCAAAATCACTGCGAGTCTAGCAGTATCGTCAACATCTAACAAAACAGAATCAACACAGAATCGTGAAAAATGACTGTTTACAATACAGACGGTAAATGACCGTAACCACATAGACATTTGAATAAATGGTCAATTTCAGACCTTGATTATTGTGTTCTTTTACATTATATTATAATATTCTTGTAATATTCCTGTTATATTGTGTAGAATCAGACAGCAGAAGGAGAAGGAAAGAATATTTTTTACCATACAAATTCACCATTTTTGTTAGCATATCAGGGCAATTCATAATCCTTTCCATCGTCTTTCTGAATGTGAACTCTACAGTCATATTGATCTAATGAACCAAAGACACCAGTGATGCCAGCGGATCATGCAGTGCCAGTGGTTAATATGTGCATCTTGAAGAAAGACAGTCACTGGATCAGACAGACCCAGATACCTCATTAAAAAAATTGCGAGATGAACCAACCAATAATGCCATAAAGTCAAGAACAGCAAGAACATCCAAGCTTACAGAAATGATTCCTATAGTATTGTACCAACATCTTAGCTATCCAAGCTCTTCAACTATCCAAGCTCTTCAACCAAATGACAAATCTTTAACTGGATCGTTATAATATTCGGTCTTAAAGGTCTTGTCTTCTTTTGACGAACTCTCCAAAAAGCATTAACCAACATTTCATTTCTGTGCTCAATCCTCAAACAGATTGTTTGTCTTTTGGTTAACATTAACCTAGATGACATTAGCCAAATAGAAGTTTTTTTACAAAAAGATATGGTTTGGTGCAAACAAACAAGTTTACTTTTTATACACATCCCGTTTCTTTATGCACTAAACCTTATCTTATAAACTTCAGACAAATTTCAAATGTTCCCATCTATCAGACGAAAAATACCAACAGAGCTCCGAATATATGCTCAAAAATATCACCTTAAAAACACCAGCACCAACCTGTCATAGTCCTGGCAGATCTCCCCCACGGCTATCAAAGCTTTCAGATACTCATTTGGCTGATAAGGGTTGATGTAGTGTAGGGAACAGCTATTGCGAGGGTCTCCATTAGATGCTGTGAAGTCGATGGCAACCTAGAGAGATAATAGCATTAAACACTGCAATAACACAGTAAAAAATGACGAAACACCATAAAAAACAATGGTAATCCAGTCCAGTTGTAATAGTTAAAGCTTAAAATGGGGCGGATGCCAACATTAAATTGTTAACTGAAATTGTTTCTGTTTACCACACAAATGTAGTGTATTGCTTCAGACAAAAGAAGAAAGTCTATACTATATATAGGATTGAACTGACAGGAGGTTATAGTTGAATAATACTTTTGTTTTGGGGTGAACTGCTTTTTTAACACTGGAACAATAGTTGCCTATTTGGAAGATATTTGAAAGGAAATATCTGTTGACAATGGGCCAAATGTTCAGGGGCTTTCTATGCTACACAAAACTTGACTAAAACACTTATGCAATCAAAATCTCATCTCAATATAAAATTGTGCATGAAATGGACAATATGTAAATTTGCTCTGCTCAGAGGCATGCAGATTGGATGGTCATTGGTTAAGCAGATGCTAAAATCTATAATGACATAAATGGCCAGCATATGCTCTGTAATGCAGAAATACAGTTAAACATTTTCTTTTCATGTTGAATCCATTTGAACAAACTGCAGAAAAACATTCATTACGATTGATGATTTTACGGCTTTTGCTAAACCCCAATAACTATCTTAAGATGAAAAGGGAACAGGATGAATATTCATCAGACTCGTTGATACTCTAAATCCATTTGCTGCTTTTATGGGAAGAATTAGGTAGGAACAGGGCCGGCTCATGGGGCCCAAGGCAATATGGGCCCACTATTGTAAAAATTGTCATAGCACTGCAGTTTGACAAGTGAAAACAAAACACTGAAATATGACAGTTTATATATTGACGTGTAGAAGTGTTTTTGTGTCTTAAGTGGAACATAGTAGACAAAGCTGTTAAAGTGCAACCACTGTATATAAACAGATTTAAATAAAAATTCTATATACTTTTACCACAGTTTACTATAGTAAATTATAATATTTTTTCATGTGGGTTACATTAAAGAGGGGGATGGACATCGTTCTGATTTATTTTTTATAGTTTACGCATTAAACAATGTAAAGCAGAACATACCTTTATTTTGAGCTTGTCATTCTCTGTTTTTCTCTTTTTAGCTCCTGAACAAAACCATTTTGATGCCATTGTCTGCCTAAGCATAACAAATCCTTCGTTGTTTATCTCTTAATCAATTAAGATGAGCTGAATTTCTTGATGTCACGTGAACATGACGTTGTTATGATATACTACATTATTCATAATCCTGAACAATCCAAGCATGCGCAATACTGTAAATCGTATTTGACATCACCTAACGCACCTCCTCAATCGCGTCATAAACATCATGCAGGTTGATACTGTGCTTCTATTTTGTAATGTTTTCTGTCTTTATTTATACTGATGTTTTGTATTTATTGTCATTAACTGTTGATTGTCGTGTCTAGAGTTTATTCTGTTATTCAATTGGGCTGGAAACACTAACGGTTTATGTGTTCGCCCAAAATGAAAATCCTGCCTTAATTTAAAAACCCTCAAATTGTTGTAAATCTGTATAAATGTCTTTGTTCTGATGAACACAGAGAAAGATATTTGGAAGAATGCTTGTAATCAAACAGTTCTTGGCCACCATTGACTACCATAGTAGGAAAAATTGCTTTATATATTTCTTTGTTCTGTTAAACACAAAAGAAGATATTTTGAAGGATGTAGGAAAGCAAACAGTCACTTTAAAGGAATAGTTCACCTAAAGAATGAGAATTCTGTTAATATTTACTCATCATAATGTCATTTTGACCTGAAACCGGTGCTTTAAAAAGGAAACATAGCCACAAATGATGTGCTATATCTAAGAATGCTTTGTAGCTTAATGCCAGTCCTTACTTGTTGACATGTCAAAAGATAACCAAGTGCATTCGTCAACTTTTATCCTCTTATGCCATATGGGGTTGGATAAATAATAGGTTTAATGGGTAAATAAAAAAATGCCATTTTTAGGTAATAATGTTTTATTAAGTCTTTAAAGGGGCCGTTTGTTTGTTTGTTCTGTTGCTCGCAGGCATAAAACAATGCATTACATTCCCAAAACTTAAAGTGGCAGCTGGTCAATAAAATGAACTGATGCCGAACAGTGTAGTGTAAATGGGGTCTAAACTAAATAGCTACGGTGTATTCTGATGAGGATGTATAATCTAATATAGATTATATTCATTTATTATAAAGAGGCAGTTTTCAGTCGAGGGGCTCTGATGTAAATTCGACATGCTTGTGTGGCGTGAATGGACAGTGAATCTGTGAAGGTCTGGGTTGCGTTGCAGTGCGATGCTAAATGTGGAGCACACTGCTGTTCGCTCTTACTGTGAAGTGTATTTGGCAGCCTCCCATGATGTAGTCCAGGAAGGAATAGACTCTGTGAAGCTGAAAGATAAAGCGAAGGGTAAATCTCAGAAACCTCGCTGCATTTATCTGATCCACCAGAGACAACCGTCTGTCTTTGATTTCTATCAAAATAACTAAAGAAAAAGACATGATTGCAGGACCTGAATCCAACCCTGCTGAAAAGACTCACACTAACATAGACTTACATTTAGTCATTTAGCAGACGCTTTTATCCAAAGCGACTTACAGAGAGTTCAGTGAGCAATAATACAATAGGTGCTAATACAAAGATACTAGTTTCAACAAAAGCTAGACAACTACCTGTTGAGACAAGAGAGAGGGTTGGTGTACATTAATTATTATTTTATATTTTTTTTCATATGTCTGTCAAGTCAAGAAGAGATGGGTTTTATTATAAGGAGGCAGTTGTCAAGTACTCAAGTACACAAACAATATTATGGTTTTCCTTAATGCGAGTACCTTATAATAAACACCGCAGTGCATTCAGTATCAATGTATATAAAAAGATCTATGGTGTTATCATATAAAAGACCAAGGCAGCAATTCCTTCCCAATTTCGTCATGGTATATTTTGGAATTGCTTATATTTAAGGAATTGCTGCCTTGGTCTTTTGAGCACGAAGCAATTGAACAGACACAAAAACATGATCATGGAAGATTTAAACAGCCTTTTCAATAACAGCACACAAACAAGACAAATGTATAAGCCAACATTACAAATACATTTGTCTGTGGACTAATCTTGATAGTTACACCCCCCAACAACAATAATGATATCACTATATTTTCCGTCACTATATTTTCCATCCCACTCTTTATTCTATGGTTTGATACCAAGTGTTATAAAGGCTAATACTACCTTTTTGAAAGGTTAATTTTCTATTCAATAATGTTTTGTTCTCTCAGTCATGACCTCTTCATACTGAGATGAAGTAAACAACTAGATTATATGCATCAACAACTAGATTATATGCATTCGTTCTCATTGTCAAAGAACTCAAATGGTTAGTGCAAAAAAATTTGATATTTGTCATGATCCATGCTGCTCACACTTCCTTAGCATCAAAATTATTGATGCCAGTACTGTGAGATCTCTGTGAATGCTCAAAAACGGACAGACTCTTACCTTGAGATCGCTGAGAATAACCAGCCCCGAGTTCTTGTAGTTCTTTTTCTTCAGCTTGTACTTTGGATTAATGCAATCCCACGTGACCTTCAGAAACACAGTAAAGACCATAATTGAAGGGCGTCACTGAAATTGAAAGAGGCACTGTGGAAAAGACACTTTTATCACAGATCTATAGTAAAAGGCTTTTTTGACATTTCTTTCATCCATTCTGGTCCTTCTGTATGAAACAGTGATGGTTATATCAGATATCACTATAGGTTTAAATGATCTCACACTTACCTTATTTCCTGAGGAAATCTTCTGCATTTCTTTGAAATTGGTGTAAAATTCACCAATGAAGTCGTGCTTTCCCCTGGAGTCATAATCCCAGACTAAACACTGCAGATGACAGACAAAACAATTACAACTCATTTGTCGCTTCATTTTCCATTTTAATTTGGTTTTATTTTAGGAAATTTCTCTGAAAGGAACAAAAATGGGTATTTAATAGGAGTGTCACGAATCACCTAACTTACGAGACGATACATGATCTTGGTTTCCCGACACATGATAAGATTTTATCACTATTTTTACATATCTTAAAATATACTAGTAAATATATGACTGGAAAAGCGGCAATATAAATTTAGCTTATTAACTCTAAAACAGTTTCTTTTGTTAGTTAATAAGTATAAAAATATAAAGAATAAAATGGCATTTCTTTGTGATGCACAAAAGGAGATCTTTGGCAAGATGCTATTTAGCATAAAAGAAGCATCAGTGACCAGAAATTGTCCTTTTGGAGGAAAAACGATTTTCATTTTAAAAGAAAAGATCATGACATTCTACAAAACAAAAAAAATATAATCACACAGGATTCCCTTTAATAATATACCTTTAACTTCCTTTCATCATCACAGCTACACAGAGAAATGAGAGACACTTTGAATGGCTCCCACACGGGGTTCAGATTGTTTTTAATCACCTGTTGATGAACAAAATCAATGTGAAAACTAAACAGAAATAACCACTCGCAATAGAAAGATTATTATGCATTGAGACAGAACGACTTACTTCAGTTCTGTGTACAAGCTGTTCGGTTCCATCATCATTGATTCGGTAAATCTCTAGGAATGGATCTGACTTGCTGAAGAGATCCTGTCACAAGAGAGATTCTTAAGAGTTCAAGCATAAACAAGAGAAGAACATTCAATGCATGATTGCTTAAACACGTCATAAAATGGTTTTGATGAGCACTATTTGCTTCCCCGTTGATGTATTTTCTATTGAGCCACAACGCTGAGCTTTTAGGGAGCTGGCAAAACCATGCTGCCTTGTTTGCTTGCTAGTCAGAATGAAAAGGTACATTTTCTTCCCACAGAGCATTTATTGAGGACTGTAAACTTATAAGGTGCTTTTTGAGGCTTAAGAGATACGGTCTCTATGAACAGACACTGTTTGGAAATAAATGTGCGTGATGATCATATTTAGACTAAAATTGTGTAAAATGTTCCTGCAAATGTAAAGTCAAATTTTTGGAAATTGACACAACACATGCACAACACTTATAGGACCAGTGTGTCATTTTCTGGAGGATCTATTGACAAAAATACAATATAATATACATAACCATGTCTACAGAGGTGTATAAAGACCTTTGAATGAGCTAGTTCTATCTACGTACACTGCAGGTCCCCTTGCATGAAATTCATCACGTTGTTGCACGTTGTGCATTTTGTAAAAAAGTTATCTCCATTGGCAAAGACGTGAAAACGTGACGACATGTTTGTCCTCGTGTGTCAGCCTCTGTGGTGCTTGGAAAGGGAGGAGTGAGTCATTGGTTGCCATTTTCAACCTCACCGCTACACTGGACCTTTAATGAGACTAAAAAATGATTGCTGTTCAAAAAGAGGATCGACATATGAATAACTGATAAAATAATAAAATAATAGACAATGTCTTCTTTAACGTATGTGAGCTTCATGCATTTTTCTGCAAATTATAAGAAAACCCATATTCCCCAATATGCTTTGATCCATTTATTTATTATTTTGCTGAATATTTTTGTCAAATTCAAGTGTAGTGTTTTCTTCATTTTGTATCACCCAACTCATTTTTTATGGTTAAATCAAATCTGAGGGGTCATTAAACGCAAAATTGGTCAAATATGCCCTTTGGACATCACTTTTGTATGGCTACAAATGTAGCAATGTATTCTTATAGTGTCAGAAAAAAACATTACTCAAATCTGCATTCAAAAACTGTCGTTTATTGTTTATTTTAACAATAAAAACAAAAAGTCTTTCTTGGGGTTTAAGAGTCCTTCCAGCCTTCAAAAAAAAAGAAAAAAAAGGAAAGACAAAACACTGCCCCTTACTCCCTTACTAACCAAGAAAACAGTAGAAAAAAATGAAAATCCGTAACATAATCCGAAACATAGCATAATTAACTATAGCACAACAAATATATACTATTTTACAACTAATTGTCGATGGAAAAATGAACAAAATACTATCGTGACTTTATACAATGCGTGCCCATGTGTGAGCTTTGAATTGTGCTCATAGCTCTGGCAAATCAAATCAAGGATATTGTCTGAAACAATCATTCAACATAAGGTCTTTAAATTGCATCTCCCTGGAGAAGCCACTAAGGACTTTGTTCATAAGTGTGTGCAGATGTGAGAGAAACGAGACAGGCACAGAAAGAGAGCAAGAGAAAGAGCAAGCGAGAGAGAGAGAGAGAGAGAAATGGGTAGTGCAAAGAATGAGCCATTTAATATCCCCATTTCTCGCTGCATTAGTGTGCGGCATCTCCTCAGGGATGCTGAAAGAGGAGGTGCCCCCACTATCTGGTTGTCAAGGTAACATCTTCCCAGCGGTTTTGAGTGAAGACTGATTTAGACAAGTGATTTGTCTGTTGTTTGCGTTCATCGCATGCATTAGACCTCTGACAACTGTCATTGTGTTTGCAAAGTTCAGCCCGGACCGACGCTTCTATGCAGTTCATTATTTCCACGAGAAATTTAAGACTCAAATCTTTAATAGCATCAATTATGATTTTGCAGCTGGCTAATAGCTCTGAATAGAGGCGAATTCAAAGCATTTATTTTATGATCTGATAAAAGAAAGACGAGTGAAGTTACAGCACCAAATCGAGCATCAGCACTCGAAGAGAAATCGCCTGGCGAAGTCTTTGATAAATGTCATCACCTAGAGCATTTTACTTTTCAGCTTAAAATGCACTCGCTCTTTTTTATAAAATGAAATGCCCTTCACATCAACGGCACAGAATGGGTCACGTGACAGAAGCAGACATTAGATTCCTATAAAGTTGGATTTGCCAATACGTCCACTCCATTCAACTCATATCCGTCTGCATTCAGAGAAAGCCAGTGTTATTTGAACAGACAGATTCAGTCCCGAGATAGCAGCGCAGTCATTGTTCTGCATTGCTTTTTAGCAGTCTCTATCAATCCTCTTGCTATGTTATTAGTACCAGAACACTCTTGCCTTTGCGGACGGGTATAAGGAAGATATGTTAATAAGCTTATGTTCATGTACACATCAACATGTTGTTTATTTAGTTATTCATAAACAGTGAGAATTATAAACAGTGACAAAACGAAAAGCACAAAACAGATCATTGTAACATAGACATGCAAACGAAGAAAGTCTTCATTGTCATTAGACATGTGCATGTAGTAAAATAAAAATATATGAACATAATATTACAATGCCTCCAAATAACAAACATTTGGTTGTAGAGAATATGATGATTACTAACCAACTGAAGATTGTGTTTTATTGCCGTATAGCAGAATTTGCTTATTAATATGCAACATGCATAGAATTTGGTTTCACATACTGTACACCACAGAACTGAATAAGAGTTACCGTATTAGACACGTCTTCATCCAAGAGCAATCCTATTTTATTAAACATGCGATCACCTAATGGATTAGTTAGTTCACCCAAAAATAACAATTCTGTCTTCATTTACGCACCCCGAGTTGTTCAAAATGGGTTTTCATTTCTTTGTTCTGATGAACAAAGAGAATAGCTCTCGGCCACCATTGACTACCATAGTAGGACGGATTACAATGGTAGTCAAAAGTGCCCCAGAAATGTTTGCTTTCCTACTTTTTTCAAAATATCTTCTTTTGTGTTCAACAGAACAAAGAAATGTATTAAGCAATTTTCCCACTTTGGTAGTCAATGTTGGCCAAGAACTGTTTGGTTACGAGCATTCTTCCAAATATCGTTCTCTGTGTTCAACAGAACAAATAAATGTATACAGGTTTGTAACAAATGCAGGATGAATAAATGAAGACACAGTTTTTATTTTTGGGTGAACTGTTTCTTAACTCTTATTCTAAGAGGCAGATGATTCGGTAGAAGATCATCCAAAATCTGTATCTATTCCTTAAATGGTGACCGGGTTCATCATAGCTACCCTTGGATAGAGGTATGAATCTGAATTATTTGGAATAAGTTGTTTTTAGGTTGATTCAAAAACTATTTCAAATTAAAAATATTCTAATCATTTTTATTTTTAGGTGATGTATTCTTTAACTAAATAGTCACGCATTAGATTCCTGAAACAACATTTCCATCAACCAACCAACCATATTTTGGGTAAAGGTAAAATAAACAATTTCAACAATATATAATTTCTTCAATTATTTTGCATTTGTTATGGTAAGTGTTGGAAAATTAATGGTGTGCAATTTTGCCAAACAGAGCATCTTCGTGAATCGACATAGCAATCATCCAATCAGATATCAGGGCTTGGGTAGTGTATGGTTTTGAGATAAAACCAGGAGTCAGAGATCCACTCGGTGACTACAGTATGTGTTTTTTAAAGGGAATGTTTTTCTGATACAAGATCCAGGAACACATCCCACTTGGCAAAATCCTGGTGACCGAATGGTTACGTGGGTGCTTTGGCTTACTGTATGAGCCTCTCCAATCAGAATCACAGGCTGTGCTCTCAGTCACGGTTCAGATGCCAAATGGCATTTCTTTTTCACTGAATAAAGCCAAATAGACAATATATTGATTTTGCCACTAATGTGGGGTTGTGAACAAGTCACGGATATCGATTTGTTGTTTCCAGCCATTACTTGAGATGTTTGAATTCAGGAACGTCAGATAAAAAAAGGCAAGTGGAATACACAAAGAAAGCTGCGTTGTGCAGATAACCGCAGAGTGCAACCGTAGCCCCAAGCTAAGCGGAAGAAAACAACGGGCGTGTAAATGCGAGATATGGACGCATTGAAGAGAAGGAGAGCTAGAAGAGATGAGTACCAAGAGTGGGCCGAGAGGTACAGAGGCGTCTGTAAACTGTGCTGCAGCATTGCAGGAAGCACAGACACCTGCAGAACTACAGGGCACGGAGAGCTGCACCGTGGGCTGTGGTGTGTGGGAGAGGCTGTTTTCCCCCCAGAGAGCGAGCCAACCACCCAACGCTCCCCTCAGCCATTTTCACTGGCTTCAGCTCCTGTAGCACTTGCTATCCAGGGAGCTTCATTGGGGAACCTCAGCTGAATGAAAGAGCCTCAAACATTATACGGTAGCCAAACAATGAGAGAGGAATTCGATGAGGGTGTTAAAGCCCCAATTGCTACTAAATGAGCTGGAAAATCCACAACATTGAAGGAGAAACACCTAAGGGGCTGTGTCCACCGAGGCGTTTCAGCCTGCGTACGGCAGTAGCTGGCGTTCTTTTCCGCAGACACAGTGCCGGCGCTCAGCGTTTGTTTCACGCTCAGCATTTAATAGTCACCAACGTGCTACAGCTTAAAAAAAAAACGACCTTCAAGCGGCCGCAAGCCAGGGTTTTCGGCCGCGTAAAAGCACCTTGTTGGATCTGGAGCCATTTGAAGTTGTGTTGAGAGGTTTCTTGGAAGACGCAATTTTCTAATTCAAGAGACAATCACCACCCTTGCCAAAAATACATTTTACAAAGGAATTTTCTTTTTTTACATACATTAATGGCAAAACGGTGGGTAAATGCATGGTTGCACATGGACACAAAAAGAAAAGCAAAACCTCTTACCTTATCATCCAGCTTCTTGGCACAAAAGGAAAGTTCTACGTAGCCATTGTTTCCAGATATCTCTTCTGCATGAATCTTATGAAAAACAGAGAGAGCCGTCGTACTCTTAACATAAAATCATTCAGTCTTGCAGATTTTTTAAACCCATGACCTGATATAAAAAAATACTCAACAAGTTGGTTCACGCTTCCCATAAAAATGTCTACGTTCCAAAATCAGTCTTTTAAGTTTGGTTTATCAAGGTTATTCAGAGTTTAACAACAACAAAAATAAATGCTCAAAGATTCTTAAGTAAATCACTGTTTATTGGGGACGCAAAATATTCTTTACAGCAACGGCATAGAAGAAACATTTTTGGGTCCCCAAGGACCATTTGGGTCCCCAAGAACCATTTCTTTCTTACCCTTTTATGGAATATCAATGTCAATATGTAAATTGTATTTTTGTATACAATATCACAACCTTTTAAACTCACTTCTAACAAGCCCCACGCATGCACAAATTTGATGCCGCAAGCTACTTTTGTATTTCTAATCTTTTCAGACAGAGTTCATCAGTAAGACAACACTTAATACCACAACCTTATCGTAGGTGTTGATTTCTCTGCGTTCTCATCAATTTGAACAGAGTTTATCCTGAGCGCACTGCAGACTAATGGTCTTTCCATGTTTGAACATCCGCAGAAACGACTGTTCATTTGTTTATGACCTTCTCATTGGATTACGCTCCGGTTGTAGATACAGAGGTCAAAGAATAACTGTATACAACCCTTTTTTCAAGGGAAAATTAAAATATTTAGCGGATCATCTTAATCCTAAAAATAATTTGATTATTAGACGTTCACCCTGTTACAGATTGTCGGTCTACTTACATGATAAGGGTGTAAGTTTGTTACGTGATACGTTTGATTTTTAAATGCACCGTAACCTGAAATACTAGCACTCATATGAGTGTTCCTGTAGCTCAACTGATGTGAAAAAAACACAAATTTAATAAAAATATATTCGAAACTGAATAGAATCACTTTTTGTGATTTTGTAATATGTACTAAAAAAAAGGAGAGGTCTAGGCATATAAAATTGGCTTCTCGTAATATTACATACTGTGCATTGTGATCGAGTACACATAAGTGCCTACGACCCACCCATAATTACACTCCATGTGCTACTAAGAGGGAAAAACTAATTGATTTTGTCTAATTCGCTCTCATTGCTTCTCTGTGGTGAAGCAAGATTCCAAACGCCACCGATCTGCTGGGACAACCACAATCTCCGAGAAACAGCCGAAGACGTATTTCTGTGAACACTTAAAGGTGCTGTAAATTATGTTAGCCATACTAAAGCTTCCGCCACGTGTAGTCACTGAACTTGTTTTACATGTTTCCACATTTTGCATGTTCCAAGTGTTTGTTTTTGTAGCGAGTTAGCAAACAATATATAACGTTTTGCGATACAATGATATTTTTCATCAGTCATTGAAGATGTGAATTAAATACTGCGCATTAAATCAATACACAATGCCTTTACTCATACTTAATGATATAAAGCTAGCTGTGTCATTATAAAAGCGTACCAGAACATATTCCTCCATTCAGTAAATATGTAAATGTATGCAGAAGCAATTAAATATGAATAATCTGTGTGTCTACACAATTTTTATACTTACTGTGATTGTGGACTTTCCAGCATATTTTCCATATTTTAGCAGTAGAGGTTTCGCTATCTTCTTTTGGGCCACTATCTGTGGCACACATTAAAATGGTTAAGGAATAATAAAAATGTCAAAATCAATGCCAAAACTGAAAAGCAATATAATAATCTAACTAGATTTACATTTCCTTAAGTAAAAAGCACAGCTTGCAAGGCAGCAAAAGAATAATAACAAAGCACAGCTTAACTACAGCTTTTGCTTCTGCGTAAATTAAATTCTGCATTACAGCCGCTTTCCGGTGGTCAATACAGTACGCGTTTGGTCAGCTACTCTATGTGCAAGAATCAATAAATATGACTATAAAACCTTCACGGTTAGAAAAGAATTGTCACAATGTACCCAAGCTATTTCTGGGGCGGTACCCTTTCAAAAATAACACATGTGCACCTAAAGAGTACATTTTAGTACCTCAGGGTACATTCTTTGACCTTTTTTTCTGACAGTGTTGAATAGGAGCACAAAAGACAAGACGAATCACAATTTGTTATGTAAAAACTAAAACGATGTGAACACTGTACATTCATCTTACACTCTAAAAGTGATTTTTCAACCCAGTGTGAGTCAAAAAGGGACAAACAGAACAGTTGAGTAAAATTTAACCAGAGAACGTTTATATTTGACACATAATGGATTAAAAAAATCAAGCATTTTGGGTTAAAACAGTCGAGAATATGTAACACAAAGGTCGTTTTTGACTCAACGCTGGGTTGAACATAACCCAGCACTTTTTAGATTTATTATAAACTACCAAAAAAGTAATCTGTATATTAAAGGAACAGAAATGAAAATTCTGTCATAATTTACTCATCTTTCTGTGTAATTCTGTATTAAAGAAACACATTTGGAAGAATGTTTGTAAAACGTTCTTGGCCACCATTGACTAGAAAAAATTCAATGATAAACCAGAGTCCCAGAACTGCTTGCCAGCCCACATTCTTCAAAATATCTTCTTTTGCTTTTAACAGAACATAGACATTTATTCGTAAACTGGAGGGTGAGTAAATGATGACAGAATTAGTATTTTTGAATGAACTGTCCCTTTAAGCGGCTCAGGTTAAAATAGCAGAAAGTAAATACTAAAGAATAACTATGACGTCACCTGTCCAAGCGTGCACTCCACACCACCCAGGAAGTCATCATCGCGGGTTCCAATACTGTGGGTTCCATGGATGTCGTAGACCTCGAAGCGTAGTTTCTGAACTTCCTCGAAGTAATAATCCAGCATTAAGACTTTAGCAAAGACTGGGTTCAGGTTACTCTTGATCACCTCAGTACGATCCAGCTAAAATACAAGACCACAGAAAGCAATTACTCAAAACTGAGTCACTCAACACAAAGACTTTCTTACTTACTTTTTCCAACACAATTATCTAAACATCCTAAAATGATATATTTATAATTAAAATGATTTTGTAGAATTCTTGCAGAATTTTGTCTGTGCTTTAAACAAAGCTGGATGTTTGCCAACCGAGTAAAAAAATTATCTTGTATTTCCTTCTGAATTGGATCATTTTTTTCACCCCACTGGCAAACAGCTTTTTCTTGTTTTGATCTCAACGTTTTAGTAGATTTATCTGAAAATCTTGTATTGTTTTGCTTTAGTCTAAGAATACGATTTTGCCATTGAAACCAAGCACTGAATATTGTCTTCGTTTAAAAAAAGTGGAAAACGACCATTAGCATTCAGATCACAGCTTGTATTGTTTATTTGTATGTTTCTGTCCAGTTGAAGTTGATGAAAAGACAGCAGAGATGAAGGCCTCGTGGGCCTGAATGCTGACATCTTCCACACATGCAGTCGTGTTGATCATGGCCTTGCTCTCATACAAAACACATTAGTTCTCATTTGTAAATGATCATGTTTTTCTCCTCAGTTCCCCCTGCTTTCCTACTGTTAACTGGTGCATGTCAAAAACAAACAGAGTAAATACAATTATTTCGGAATTAGAATCTTGCTGCGGCAATTAGCTTCATGAGTTAATGTATCATGCTCGGAGATGTATTCTGATATCAGGGAAATCATAATGTTGAGAAATGCTATCTGAAAATTATAAGACAATTAGCATTCAGAAGAGAGAAGGGATCTTCTGTACTTTACTGTCCAGCACATCAAAGCCACAAAAAGATCAGCCAGTTTTCTCTGCACTGTCGAGCTTGTGCAGAGGCTGCAGTTTTTGCCAGAGGGAAACTGGAATCCCCTGGTTAGGCCTGGTTTCCCTCTGAGGTTTTTTTCTCCTCCAATGGAGTTTTGGGTTCCTCGCCACCGTTTGCATACTGTTTTGCACTGTTTGCCTGGCCGAGGGGGCTGCTAGAATTTGATAGTCTTCTTTAATTAACACTGCATATAGGAATTTATTGTGTGTCTGATATTTGACCTTTTATGTTTTGCTTATAGTCAATGTTTTCTTGTACAGCTGCTTTGTAACAATGAAAATTGTAAGAAGCGCTATGTAAATAAAGCTGACTTGACTTGACTTAATGAAAATCACAGGGTTGGTAGTAAGTGATTAAAGGAAAAGGGATTACAGTTATCAGGATACACTTTTTTGGTGATTTCGCACCACGTTTTAAAAGTAGCCCTTCCGACCCTGATAAATCACATCTGTAAAAATAAACAATAAGAATTAAATCCAGCTATTGTAGGAAATGTAAGTTTGTTTCAGCCAATCGGCTCATAAACTGGTTTAAATTAGCTGAATTTTTTATTACCGGCACATTAAATGCATACAAACAATACTATCACTATTCACCACTGTGGCATGTAGGGTGGGACGAGAGTCGTGAGGAAAAGGTGCGAGGCCGGGCATGTGAGTGACAACGAGCGTCAGCTGTGCATGCATCGGCTCGCATCTCTCACAGAGGAGCTTCGGGAGTGACAGGAGTGTATGACGAGAGAGGACCGGGCCTAGACTTTATGTTGTGTTTTATTATATTATGTTGAACATTTTAGGTTGGTTTTGTTGTGTGTTTATTTAATTAAATCTTGTTGTGACGTTCGCCAGTTCCCACCACCTTTCTTCCTTTTATGGATCTTTGTCACATTAACTATTTATTATGACGGAATATATTTGCCTCTGTCAATCGCTGCTAATTTAACACTTTGTCACCAGCATGTCACCAGTTTAACTTTTGTTACTCAATATATAATGCAACAAGAGTGAATGTTCTCAAAAGCTGATCTGGAATTGATTGCCACCCCGGTGGCTGCTAGGAAAGTTCAAACTTCCTACCAGCAACTGCAAAAAAATGCTTGCATTTTGCTGATGGCAAGGGTTAAAGAGGGACAGCCTTTCTTTGGTGCTTTTCTAAAAGGTAATTTAATACCGCCACATCAAATGTGGGAAAGTAACCATTTATATGCAACACGCAAGGTGAATCAATCATGCTCACGCTAAATCAGACTAACAGTGTCAAACCTCTAATGCATTTGCATATCACATATCAAGCAAGAAATGGCCCTCTTCCATCAGACCCCGCCTTGACAGAGTCTGTCCAGGCGATAACATACAAACTAGCAAATAAAATATTCAGTGATCCAATCTACTATATATGTATGTGCCCTTGAACAGAGTTGATGTCTAAACTAACACAACATACTTTAGACAAGTGGTTAAATCAAACTAAAGAAGCTGGCATGCAAGTGAAATATCAGAGAAGTGGTAAAGAAATGTTTGCGTTATATTTCATACCAAGATAAAAACAAAGTGATCAAATTATATTTTGCTTAAATGTCCAATGGAGGATCTATTGATAGATATGCAACATAATATACATTACCAAGTCTTTAGAGGTGTATAAAGACCTTACATAATGAAGCCTTGTTTTTTTATTACCTTTGAATGAGCTATTTCTATCTACATACACCTTGGGTCCCCTTGCATGGAATTCACCATCTTGTTTCTACAGTAGCCCGAAACGGACAAACCGCTCTACAGAACGTGTTTTGTATATTTTTAACTCCATAGGCAAAGAAGCTGAAGAACTAAGTCCTGTGTCTGCTATAGTACTTCGAAAGGGACGGGTGGAGTGAGCTGTTGGTTGCAATTCGCAACCTCACCACTAGATGCAGCTTAATTTTAAACACTAGACATTTAAAGAATAAACTAAAAATCACCATTTTGAATGAGAGGATTGGTCAAAAATGTGAAAAAAATATTTTTGTTTTGTTCGAGAACACGAATAAGACATTTTGTAGCGCTGAATAATTTGGGGCTATAATAGATGACCATACTCGGGGGACGTGGTTATCACTAATGCGAATATAGCTCATTTTTCTGTAGCGAAGCTATATGGTTAAAGTGAATTAGATTATTGAAATGTTTAAACTCAGTAAAGTCTACACTGGATTTCTGTAAAGGTTTGGCAGCCAACTGATTTAGGACTCCCTGCATGGCTACATAAATTTCAGAATAACCACAGTTCCCTCTATCACCCCAAACACCCGCCAGCCTCCAGCAGCTCCTGCAATCACATGGATTCAGGCCTTTTATCAATTCCAAATACATCTGCTGTTGGAAAACCATTTTGTAACAGAACTCCCCAGTTATGGAACAGCCACCCTGCCAACCTCCAGAAATCAGTCATGCTCCCGATATTGAAGTCTGGGTTAGAAACTCAAGTCATGTATTTGGCTATGTTGACTCATGTACACAGCCAAAATTGCTCTTGAAGGCGCAGAGCGATTCTGGGGTACCTGTGACATACAGAGATAATGATGTTGTCAAAGCGCCAATCACTTGTGTTGACGCAAGCTAACAAGTGAGATGAGCCAACAAGCTCTGTGTACCTTTGAAAGCATTTCTAGTCCAAGTCTTTATCCCCTGCCGCTGTTTGTTCACTCCCTTTAAAGACTTATCACCATTTTAAGCTGCTCTGCTGCCAAGTACAATTGTTGAAGGCATTAAATACATCAGTCTGCCCTAAACTCAAGATGAGCACAATAAAAGCAAATCTGTGGGGGGAAAGACATGGAAACATTATTGAGATCTGTGGATGCTTAATAAACCGGTGGCTTTCTCTTTGCCATCTACTTGAAGACGCTGGGCTTGTTTGAGTATTGTAAGAGCAGTTGTAGGAACGAACTGGTGTATGTAGCCCGCATAAAACGGCTGTACCCATTGACTTGCATTGGATTTGCGCCTATAAAATATAAGTGAATGGGTACCGCTGTTGTTTAGTTACCAACATTCTTGAAAATATCTTCTTTTGTGTTCTGCGGAAGATAGAAAGTCATACAGGTTTGAAATGACAAGAGGGTGAGTAAATGATGACAGAATTTTCATTTTTGGGCGAACTATCCCTTTAAACACAGAATCTTTCTTGAGGACATTTGCTGTTACTTGTCTAATAATCCGATTCATGATTTTAATCTGGAGTATGATGAAAAGGGCCAGAATCGCAACACCATAGCAACCAGCAATGATCCAGAGAATCATTCAGAACAAACCTGCATTATACAAGCTTTACTTTTATAGAAATTGTTAAAATATAGTTTCACAAACTCAATATTCATTTTTCCTCCAGTATGAGCAGAGTCATTCAACATCTTTTTTTCATTGTAGGGACGATGTTTGGAGGATAACAGAACCTGACAGCAGTCAGATATTTGATAAGATTTTTATAAACTGCATGACGTCTGAACATCATTTCAATGCCTGGTCTGAGGATACGTCTTTGACGGAAAATTACAGCATTGAAGATTCAACGATTCCGAGTATCTCACACTGTGACGATTCATGCGCTAACTCATCTCATGAGGACATTAAAGCTTAATGTCGGCAGATAATATGACCATGGATCGATGTAGCTTGCTATAGAATCAAGAATAAGGAAGAGAATTTTAATGGTATGCAATATATTGGGATGGGAATAGTACTTATTGCATATGTTTAAGCAAAATGATTCCATGTTATCACATCCTGGACATCAATTCTCAGTGCACACATTCAACACAGGGAGATGTTGACTAATGAAAATGACACGACACATATTGCATACACATTTATATATATACTTTGGCAAACAGTGTGCATGTAAAATGATTTTGATACGGTTTTCTGTTTCTGCATAAATGTTCTGCCATTTGAAAAAGCTCAATTGGAGATACCATGAATGTCAATGATTTTCAGAGTGAGTAATATCTATTCAGAGTTACTATATTTTCTGTAAAGTATTTCTGTACAGTATGCAAAAAACTCATGCATAAAAACATCAACGTGATTCATATGCTTATATCGCTGCTGTCTTTTTGAAACGTTGTATCTCCATATTTTGTGATTGAAACAAAATAATTCACTATTATTGTCAGCCTTTCTGTTTGTTACTGCGTTTTGCATATATCTAACCAATGAAAGTATTTAAAAAAGTGCTACAGTATTGAACCATTACAAAAGTACAATGTTTTTTCTATTTCTTGAAAAACAGCCCAGGGACTTTCGGAAGGACAGCGATGACATTCAGAATAACTATTTTATATATAGTATTTCTGTACAATTTACAGTACAAAAAATATCTATTTGATTTTTTTAGAGAAGAGATTCTATGGAGAGACAACCAGTATTCCTTACATTATATACATTCAGATTGTATAATAGCCTACCCAAGGGAAGCATGGGAATACATTTTAATTCACTCTTTCTCCTCAGTTACAGAACTCCTTTCACACTGCCATTATAAAAATCTTTAAATGGCCGTTCATCCATTTACAATCTAGTACTTCCATCAGCAAAACCACTACAAGCCCTCCACAGCGAATGCTAATCATGTTTACTATCATCTCACACCGTCGGTTTTTAAACAACTTGTTGTAGCGCTCAGACTTTAATCATCACGCAGTGTGAAGACAATGCATTCAGTTTTACAAGCATCTTATCCACACCGATGAGATTTTTGCATCATTTGTCTTATGCTGTTCATGTGGATGCCACTCTTCCTGATGTACCTTTAAATAGCGCTAAATGAAGAGAGGAACTGACAAGTGTTAAACACTGAAGATGTTACAGACGTGGAAAGGAAAGAGCCAATTAGACAGAAAGATGCCGAGCACATGACATGGCCAGCTATTCTTCTCAATCTAGACTTGTGTTTCGCCATCACTGGATAATATGCAACACGGTATGCAAGGAGACCGTCTGTTTATGAAAATCAATTCTTCTTAGAGACACAATTCATTTTGACTGGCAGCAAACCTTGGAAAACCAAAGCAGCGATGAATCATGCCCTGTCGAAAACAATATCTTGGTGATTTTGTCTCGCATTGTTCTGTTTCATAGACTTGCTTTTAAAACATAATCTTTGAAAACACAAAGAATACAGCCGCTATTCTGCTGAACTGTGCTGGCGTCTCTCATTTTGTTCACTGTGATGTTGAACGTGACACACTGGTTGGAATAATAGGGCTGGGATTAAGATTTCATCCTTCAGCCTGACACATTCTCGCCGACAACTTCCCAGCTTCACCGAGCTGTCTTATACACCACCGCCGTGGCTCCAGATATTTTTTTTCATACACTGACTGCTTTGATATAGAAAAAAAACAGACTGCTCTTCGCTTCAAGCGCAAGTGCCCTTTCCTGCTGTGTGACAATTCCCTGCCTAGATTCAATCCAAACAGTGACCCCACCTACCACTGCACTTTCCATTCCAGTTAACCTTCACAAATGAACACTGATATTGGAATATCAGCTGAATTTATTGTGCAAAAATACAACCATCCAACAATATCTCCCAAGGACGATTGCCTTGACCCATCTACTATAGATGTGATTGAAAACTAAGCTATTTTACTTGTAGCTTTACATAGGAACATTATTTATACATTTGGCACCAAATGTACCTTAAAGAGATACTCCACTTAAAATGTTTTATTGTTTCACCAGGAATTCACTCCAAACCTGAATATTTGTTTTGTACGGTTGAACGCAAAGAAAGATATTTGGAAGAATGCTAGCAACTGACAGATCGGGGGCACCATTGACTACCATAGGAAAAATGTAAAAGGTGGTCAAGGGTGCCCCAGAACTGTCAGCTGCTAACATTCTTTCAAATATCTTCGTGTTCAACCAAACAAAGAAATGTATACAGGCTTGGAATTACCTTCTGGGTGTGTCATTCGTGACATCATTTTCATTTTTGGGTGGAGCATCACTCTTTAGGTGCAAATGTGTACCGCCACACCGTCACTTTTTTATCTTTTTCGATAAGCGGCACACTGTTCATACGCACACGACTTCAATTTAGACTCATTGTACACCTGTCAATGATGTGACAAAAAATGAGAATAAAATGAATGTACACATTCGTAAATTTGTTCAGACTCGGTGCAAGGAAGGTTAAAAAAACTTGGGAATCAAACTCAGACCCTGTGCTTACAGAAGAGTACATGCCATCTTTTTAGAGAAAACATTCATAAATACATTTGCATATATTCATATGTAGGGCTGTCGGGATATCAGATTTTTACTACACTGGGCAAAATCATTTATCACATATCTGTCAACATGTAATAATAAATGCTGTCAGTCAAATTTCTCTTTTATTTTGTCTTTTTTGGCCAATGAAACACACTCAAAATGTGAGTAGGGAAGCGGAAAGAGAGCGATTGACACCATTGTGAAGTTTGTGGCAAAACTTTAAAGGGAGCTGAAAAATGTACCTTGGCATCATATGTGTAGTATTAACGCAATATCAAGAATCATGATTTTTCACTCATATTATCAAAACCCCATTCATATGCATAAATATGAATTATCTTTACATATTTATTCAACCATAGTGCAGAATGGGGCAGATCTATCATTGTAAACAATAAGCACACACCGAAAACAAGAGGAAAAACTCACTTCCGTCCACTGGCCCTGGTTCTGTACCATGAGGATGACAGAGGGGTCTGATTTGTTGAGCGTATCTCTGTCCAGCAGGGACTTGCAGGACACACGCAGCTCCACCTTGGACACGCAAGCAGCCGGCCCGCCTATACCTGCCACAGGGGATGTTGCTTCCAGTGAGTCACTCATTCTGATGGGGAGTGTAGCAGAGGACCAGCCCAGAGGTGGCAGGCAACAACGTGTGTCAATGAAGATGAGATCACCTTGATCTTCAGTCCACCTTTACTTATGGATTGCCTTTAACTTTCCGCCTGTCCGACTTCTTTACAGAGTGACATCTCTATCTCTGATTCACTATGAAAAGAACAAGTCTGTTGAGAATATTTCAGGGTGAAGGAATCATTCAGAGGTATCCATTGATGTAACAAGATGGAGAGAATCGCGGATGAGATGTTAAGTTGACAGCATCAGCAATAGACCCCTAAGCAGGAAATAAACGTGTTGGTATTGCAAGTTCAATAGATGCAGGTATGAACTGCATTGTGAAAACACAACAGCATCGCACAAAGACAACTGTAAGCTTAATTTGTACATAATAAACAGAAGAACGTTGGTATGCATGAAAATATGCATTCTAATGTAACTAAATAACGAGATTAAACCTCGTTTCCCATAGTCTCCATAAGCGTTAAGCAATTTTGCGTTACGCGTCTCATTACGCGTAACTCTTCATTTTCAACAAATTAATAAAAGCTTAGATAGAGTGAATACAGGCTATAACCCTTTATAACAATCGCAAAACCACGAGACTGTGTTTCAGTATCATATCACAGGATCCTCCTTTCACATTGACATCCACTTTAGGCGATGAGCATCACACGAGCCATTACGGTACAGAAGGATGATATAGTCGAGCATCTCAAATGCAATTTAATACATTTTTTATAATATTATAAATCACTTGTGGTTTACAGATCAGCCTTGGCTCAGGACAGACACTCGAAATGAACAAGTATCAAACTTGATCTTTTCGTTAATAAGCATCAAGTAGAACAAACGGTTTTAGTGGAGACCTAAAGCAAACCTAAAACTTTATTCGTCTGGTTATTTCGATACCGCGCAATGCAGACAAACGTATTTATTTCGAGTGTTAAACGAGAATAAGATCCAGAAAACGTATAAATATTCAGAGCGTTAGTGTCGATTTTTAATATTGCATTTTCTCCTTTCCGCAGACTTATTCGTATTGTATCGGTGTGCTGTACATCACACGTAGAATCATCCTTTTTGTCCAATGCCTTATAACATTCCATCAAATATACCGGATAATCACACATTGCATTAAACACCATCAACAATACTCTTACTTTCAACTTTCTGGATAACTAATAAACATGCAATCTAGTGGCGAGTATAAATATGAGCGCCAGTGTCTTACCTGCTGTTGCTCCAAAGAAACTCGAGCGCTGATGCTGAAGAGATCTGCCCACAGCTCTGATGCTAAGGAGACCTGCCCACAGCTCTGATGCTGAGGAGACCTGTTTACAGATCTGATGCTGAGTAGACCTGCCCAAAGCTCTGATGCTGATGCTGAAGAGACCTGCCCACAGCTCTGATGCTGAAGAGACCTGTTTACAGATCTGATGCTGAGTAGACCTGCCCAATGCTCTGATGCTGATGCTGAAGAGACCTGTTTACAGATCTGATGCTGAGTAGACCTGCCCAAAGCTCTGATGCTGATGCTGAAGAGACCTGTTTACAGATCTGATGCTGAGTAGACCTGCCCAAAGCTCTGATGCTGATGCTGATGCTGAAGAGACCTGTCCACAGCTCTGATGCTGAAGAGACCTGTTTACAGATCTGATGCTGAGTAGACCTGCCCAAAGCTCTGATGCTGATGCTGAAGAGACCTGTCCACAGATCTGATGCTGAAGAGACCTGCTTACAGATCTGATGCTTAGTAGACCTGCCCAAAGCTCTGATGCTGATGCTGATGCTGAAGAGACCTGTCCACAGATCTGATGCTGAAGAGACCTGCTTACAGATCTGATGCTGAGTAGACCTGCCCAAAGCTCTGATGCTGATGCTGAAGAGACCTGTTTACAGATATGATGCTGAGTAGACCTGCCCAAAGCTCTGATGCTGATGCTGATGCTGAAGAGACCTGTCCACAGCTCTGATGCTGAAGAGACCTGTTTACAGATCTGATGCTGAGTAGACCTGCCCAAAGCTCTGATGCTGATGCTGATGCTGAAGAGACCTGTCCACAGATCTGATGCTGAAGAGACCTGCTTACAGATCTGATGCTGAGTAGACCTGCCCAAAGCTCTGATGCTGATGCTGAAGAAACCTGCCCACAGCTCTGATGCTGAAGAGACCTGTTTACAGATCTGATGCTGAGTAGACCTGCCCAAAGCTCTGATGCTGATGCTGATGCTGAAGAGACCTGCCCACAGCTCTGATGCTGATGGGACCATTGCCAGTGTGTTCGCGTTATGGAAAAGAGTGACACTGAAATTCATTCATGATGAGACAAAGCGTGACAACACGTTTTCCAAAATGACATGAGATTGACAAGAAACGTTAATTATTGAGGATTCAACCAGGAAATCAGGGAAAACACGGATAATAACATTTATATTTCCTCAATGAAAAACATAAACATAAAGTACAGACATTTTGTCCTTTCAGAATTAATGCTGTGATGACAATATCCCGTTCAATTATGTTTTAATTGGAGGTGGTAATGCTGATCACTGGGTTGATGCGTAATTTGTTTAAAAAAATTCAATCTTTGAATGTGGTGTTCTTAGGTTGTGGGGCTTTTTGAAAAAAATGCTGCTTTGTTGCTGTGGCTTCGGAAAACGTCTGTAATATGTTGACTAAGTTGGCATTGACTGCTAATTGTCATAATTTGCACATATGCTAATGAATAACACAAATCACTTTTTCTGGAAATGTACACTAGGAATGGGCCAAGTATTGCCCCAATAGTATAGCTAGTATAAGCTGTGTTATTGAAACATGTGAAATAGTAAAGTCTAAAGATTTTTCATAGTAAAAACGGCAAAAGATACAAAATAGCACTGTTACACTATTACTTCTCAACAAGCTCTTTGCTGAATTAGAATGATACGGCCTTACGTAACACATGTTTTAGCAATAACTTTCCTCACCCACCTGACCCCATTAAACCAAAATTTGAGTATGATACCTTCACATAGGCTTTTAGGCAAAAATGGTGTACTTAGCACACATCAAAAGAGAGACAATTGAGATAAAATCTAATTCAACTCGTGCTTTGGCGGCTGAGATAACAGAACATAATGCCATGTGATTCTAGAAGCATGTAAAGAAAGATATTTTAAGGTAAGATTGAGTTTAATAAAATAAGAAATTGGACTTGTTTATTTGGAGGACATTTTCTGTCATGTCCTTATGCTAGCTGCGATATTTACTATAATTAAATTATGTCTCATTTAAACAGTACATCAATTAGTGGCTTATAGCGGCTTGAAGATATACTCACAGGTGAAACACCCACACTCATTCTCTAGCAATTGCCATCACTGTATTTCCAAAGCTTATTCAGTCCACCCACAACCTTTTTCAGAAAAAACACTGAGAGAGTTGTCCATATCTTATATAACCCATGCATGCCAACGTAAAATGCGTCCATTAATCCCATTTATACAAAGTATTCTGGAACACATCACCACACGTGTTAGGAAACATTCAAGCACCATTCATTTCATTCTCATTGGGGTTAACATTTCCAGAAATATAAAACCTAGAACTGTTTATATACATCAATTAAAGTAAACAGGTCATAATGCACATGCTCATCTTGTAAACAATGAAAACAGAAAAACGTGGGAAACTAACCGATATGCAACTGTTTCTCTTTTGGGATTGAACCAAACGCCAGCCCTCAATAAATTAATTGTTTTAATAGAGAAAACCTTTTCTTGGTTGTTTACTCTGTAACACTGCTATATAACATAAAGTGCAATATGCTAGAGAAAATATGCCACAACTACCTTAAGGGAAATTCTGTCCATGCACATTTATATATTTATATTCCTCCTCTCCCTTCCGCGGCCAGCTGCTAGCCTGTTATCATCTCTAATCATGTATTCTCTTGGCCAATCACAAACTGAGTTATCCATGCAGGTCTAATGTTTCTGCTTATGACCCTAATATGTTGACTGCATTAAAAAACTATATCTGAACGCAAGAGCATGTAGGTGTTTTAACATTTGAAAGTTGTATTCCATTCGTCTCTTTGGTATAGCGGAGCAGAATTGTTTTTCTGAACATTTTTATTTTAGATCAAGGTAAAGAATGAAAACTACATATTGAGGTGTTAGCAGGTGACCACTCTTAACCCATTCTACTGCAGTTTCCAACATTCAAGGGTAAAACTAGGGCACACACTTCCTTACGTAACCTTATTCATGGTTATCTCCCTACTCATCTCTCCTGGGTCAAGATATTTTCGGTGTATTGATCCATGTGTAGGTTTTTAGGAAAAGATCTCTTCTGCTTCATTGATTGCAGTTTCTTTACTTCACTGATAATTGATTTCAGCCACTTCAGGTTGAACACTACAGAAACACGCCATTTTGTGACACCAGAAGTCTGGCCTCATCATCCTCGCTCCGCTTCACTATAATGGTCTCTTAGCAATAGGTCACTGAAACATCCAGGTCTAAAAACGTCAGGTGTGTTAAACAGGAGATATGTATTATAGGAAACTACCTTAAAGGTCCAAACAGAAAGAGCATAAAGAGAATAAGCGCCCAATGAAGAAGAGAACAAAAATAGGTATGAGGAGGAGAGAAGCAATGTTTGCATAACACACCCACAGTCGATCCCAGACACTGGACAATGACATCATCTGTAATTCATACTAAATCACAGATTAATTACAATTAATACTACAATACTACAATTAATAATAATGTGGAAAAAGCAGCAGTTACAAATTAACAGCCATCTTCAACAAATAATGCAAGAAAATAAGTGTGGTAAGATGAAGTTAACGTACCACTACCGGAGACCGTTCTGATAAAGAAAATTATCAAAACGATGAAAAACTTCAGGTGTCACTCACATACGAACAAAGCATATATTTTAAAGTGAAATATCGCCATCTGCTGGAGAATATTCACAAGCATAAGGTACAGCCGCAGAAAGAAATGAGACCATTCCAGATTTTCATTTCCGCTTTTCTAGATGTATTGTGGAAGCTCCAGTCCAGTGTCTTGAATTTCAATAAAATCAAAGCCATCCAACAGCTGATACCATAGCATGATAACTGATGATAAATCGAGTTTATCACATACACTTTCAACAAATTTTACTGTTGCATTGCTTAAACGTGAATATGAACTTTTCTTTGCAGTATTGTGTCATCTTGACCAGCTTTCTGCGCACCAATGCAAATAGAAAATCTTTTCATTTGAACAAAATATTGTTAGTAGTTCACAGAATGAAACTAATGATCATTTTACCCCAAAACATAACCATACAGTACATTTTTGATTTAGAAAAACAAACCCAGAAATGGTCATTTCTTCCACATCTGTAATTTCAACACCAAAGCAACTAAATACTCACTCACCCTACTTTGATACAAGATTGCAAATGCACTAACAAGAAAAGCCCCGGAGAAAAAATCTGATTACGGCACCCATTACAAGAATCTTTTTACCTTTACGAATATCACACTGATATTTGAGCAGCAAACACAGCATCATCATTGAAAATGATTCAGAAACTGCACACATGGTAGACTCTAAAAAAACGACTGCAAAAACAAAGGCTTTTTTGTCACATTTATTTTTTGAGAGTTCTTTACAAATTTTGCTTATTTCTTCTTTTCCACATCCTGTTCTGCGGCCTCCTTTGCCCTCTTGGCACGAATGCCAAACAAACGGGCATGAGCACGGGTCATACGCAGGGTGACAAAGGCCTTGAAGTTCTTCTCATCCTCCGTGATCACGTGGGCCTTCTCTCTCTTGTGAACCTGGACAGACCGTGTACACTCCAGTTAGAACATGTTCCACAGGCATTAAAGAAATGATTGAAATCCATGCAAAGTAAAAAGCAACCCTTTATGACATGACTAGATCTTCAATATACATACATTTCTGATGGGCATGACCGGTCCAATAAGCTGTGTTGCCATCTTAAGCTCCTCCTCCTAAAGAACAAAAAGCGTTACATCGAGACCAAAATATTCAGGAGTGAAAAACATTTTTGCTAATACTATGCAGTCATCAGCTGGAAAAGGGTTCAATGTGAATCATCAAGGATGTACAGAGATTCCGGAGAAATTTTCATCATTTGACTGCAAACAAGGTCTAACATGGATCGAACTTGACGCTCAAACAAAATGCAAACTTGCAAGTCACTGTAAACCATAAACTGTGCTAAATTGCAATGACAGGTTAAAGACATTGCAAAATGAGTTTCATTCTGAACTAAATGAAGGCACTTACGGTGCTGTCTCCCTTCTTAGGTGCAGCAGCCTTCTTGGGGAAGATGATGAGTTTGGAGCGGTACTCCTTCAGCCTCTGTACATTGGCCTGCAGAGACTCTGCGGATCGGTTACGGCGACGGGGGTCAACAGCAATGCCAATAGTGCGGGCATAATTTTTGTTAAAACCTGCAGCCTGTGGACAGATTAAGGTACAATACAAGGGTTCTAAGTGTGACATTGAGCAATGTAGTCCTGGAGCTGCTGTAAAATCACAAGCGTTCAATGTATAAAACAGTCATCAGCAAAATGGGTTCAAGGTGTATCATCAAGGTGGTACAGCGATTCCGGAGAATTTGTCATCATCTGACTGTTTGAAATTAACATAACCCTACATCAGGAAGTGTCACCAGCTAGAAACTATAAAACATTAAACAAATTCACTTCATTAAACAAATGCTTGAAATATATTTTTTACCTTCAACTCCTCCAAAGTGAACCCACGTCCGGCTCGGACCTTGGTGTTGTACCGGACGGTTGGACACCTGACTGCCGGCCGGAGAGGTCCACAAACCGGTCTCGGGGCGATCTGTCGAGCCTTAACCTGACGGGCCTTGCGCCTGTGGAAACGGACCAATGAGGTACATCCTACAAATGGTTTCTTGCCACAAGGCTATAAAGGCATCACATCTTACCTGCGGAGCTTTCTGGCAGGCTGGTTGAACCAAGTACGTACTCTCCTCTGCCAGTCTTTATGAAAGTGGGGGTTCAAAATCATGCCATTCCGGTTGGGAGCCATGATTGCTCACTCCTATTGCAAAACACACATAACAGTAATGAGCAGACAGGCCCATTTCTACATGCTAAACGCAGTTACAATTAAGAATGTGGCAATGCACAATTTAAAAAAGAAAACCACATTATATCTTGATTTATAACCATTATTATAATGAAGCATACATCTTTGTATTGCCAATGACCGGACTTGGTGTCATGCTTGCGGCGCTAGTCAGTGTAAACACACGGTAAACATCTCTTTCAGCATCATTTTTAAATAAAACAATATTTCAAACTTCATATTATATTTCAAACTACCGACTTGCTCTTAAAACATTTGAAATATATGCAGCCAAGTGCACGAAGTACGAGAGACTCCCGCCGAAGGTTCAGCATACTAACATCAACTTTTTTTAGTCTAATCAAAGTACGACACGAACAATAATGGCAATTTTGAATACATAACAAAGTCATCTTTAAGGCTGGACACATTTGAGCGCCGTCTCGTGAGCTAACAATAAGGATTAAAACGGATAAACTTTGTGTTGGATGGAATAATTCACATACCGTCCGTGGCGGAATATGGCTGAAAAAGGAAAAGGAAATAGCGACGCAAGGTTTGGTGGGATATGCAGAAAAGAACCAATAGCAACGCTGGACGCGCCGTTGACCCGGAAGCGTGAAGCTGTTCGACATATATGAGCACGTGGAGGATAAAGCAAATTAAAAGTTCAACGACTAATACCTGTTACCGAAGAAATGCGTGACTTTGACAAAGTAAAATAAGAGTAAGTCATCTTAAGTCAAAATAAGATATACGAAATATAACCGAAAATAAATAACAAAACACTAAACCAGGTTAATTATTTAAAAATATTGATATCATAATGTGCCTTAAAATACGTGCTACTTCTGATCATAGTGATCTATATAGAAAACTGGCTACTTCATAAAATGTGGAAGTAATCTGTTTTATTTGTAGGTTAAATAACGCGTATGTGTCATCTGAATTGTGACTCTTATATAGACACGTGTTTTCAATCGGCCGCTAGGGGATTTTGTAAAGCATGGTTGCTCTTTCACAATTGTTTTGATTTGGAGAATCACTGCTGCTTAAATCTTTATAGTATCTTTAAATAATGTAAAAAGCGGCCATGGTCTGACACAGGGGCTTCTCAGACCTTCTCTGTGTGTGATGCCCCCTTCTCTAGGGTGCACTTCTTTGTGACAACCCCATTAAATTGTAGGCTATGACACAGTCTCAGAATTCATATAAACCCAAACATTAATTTATTCAATGCCTTATATAAATGACTGTTGGCCTTATTTTCTAATGTTTGACCACACAGAATTGATGATAAATTTCATCAAATGTAATAGTTGTGACCTCCCTGGTGCCACCGGCCTTTCTCTTTGAGAACCGGTCGTCACAGATCTCAAATGTTTTTTTAATATCACATTCTGTATAGATTTATTATTGTTTCTGGTGTGTTTTTGTTTCAATTTGCACACACTGTACGAATAGATTTGTTCAAACAATAGGACACTTGATCTTTTCTCATTCACAAGTAAGCGCAAACGCTGCAGCACTGCATTTACATTTAGCAGACGCTTTTATCCAAAGCGTCTTACAGAGTTAAGACTTAAACAGAGAGTTCAGGGAGAAATAAGGCGATGTGAGCAATGAGCAATAATAGATGTTAATACAAAGTTACTAATTTCAACAAAACAAGCATTACTTTTTGTAAACTCTTTTCTAGAATGATTCAATAGAATTAAATATTTATTATTATATGTCCTTGATGCCGATGCCATGATAAAGGTTACAATGTATATGTGCTAATTTATCTTTCTATAATTTTAGAATACGACCACATTAATATTAGTTTAAAGTATTAATAGTTTAAAGTATATGTACCTATATGTTTTGGATATTGGCCAGGCCAAAAAACATTATATATATTTAAATAAATCTCTTTCTAGGCAGAGAAATGTGAAAAGCTTGACACATTTATCGTCTTTTGCACCACTTTCAGACTTTCTTCTGGATTGCAGAGAAAGAAACCATGATCTCCACTTCATTAATCATTGTTAATCAGAACACTAAAACACTTGTTGTCCTAATCTCAGGGCAAAGGTCAAGGTTTGCTCTACTGCAGAGTGGTCACAGTGATATTGTTCGTGTGCACATTTTGTTCCCCATGTAAATCTAAGCATCAACACAGAGGAAACAATAGCTCTGAACAGAAACTGTGCATACGGTAAAAAAAGCTGCAATGGTTGCGAAAGAAACCATGATGACTGCATAAGAATATTTTAAAACTGTTTGCATTTTACAAATATCACGTGCATTAAAACACAATGTTCTCCTTTGCACGTGCAGCATATTTCAAATTCAGCAGTACCTGATCATGTATCGCAAATATGGTAATAGCTAAACTAGTGGTGTCAGCACAAGAACAACTAATGAGATGAAAGTTTAATACATGTTTAATACAATCAGCAAAACCAGAAGTCCACGTTAAGCACCTCAAACTGTATCGGAAAGCCCTTTGAAAGATTTGGCTTGTAAAACAGCAAAACACATTGCTTATGTAAACTACCACATTACACAAGATTATTTGGGTTGGGGGAAAATTACAAAATCAAAATAAATATATTTCAAAGAAATGTATTAGTTCTAACAGTGGCGTTCTAACGTAACCATCATTATTATAATTTTAGAGGCTCTGTATATTATTCATATCACATAATGTTTCTTGAACACCATTATGAATCAAGAGATTTGATGAATTGTTCATAATCGGCTTCATCCATGAGGGCATCAAGTTCTGCAGGTTTCTCTATGGTCATCTTAACTAACCAACCTTCAAGATGGAGAAATGCATGTTTATGTGACATATAAGACATTCTGTGTCAAATGTTTTGCTTCAATAAGAGACGCACTCACCAGCTTCGTAGCAGGCCGTATTTACTAGTCCAGGGATATCTGCCAACTTTGTGTTGATTTCGGTTATCGCTCCAGTAAGTGGAGAATACAACTCGCTCGCTGCTTTGACGCTTTCTAAAGCACCAAACTCCTCTGAAAGGATATTACAATTTATCTCTCCAGTGCTGCAACAAGTAATATGAATTCAAATTATACCAGTTCTTACCCATTTGTTCAAGCTTTGTTCCCACTTCTGGAAGCCCACAGTACACCACATCACCTAATGCTTCCTGTAGGGAACGACGGTAAAACACAGTATTTAAAGAAGACCAATTTAAAGCAAAACTGTAAAAGTAAATATTACAATTATAACATTACGATGCAGGATATCACTTTCAAAGCGAGTCGACTGCATCTACTCTATAAAACAAAATCATTTGAATGTTTGTTTAATTGTATGTGATTCGTGTGCGTGTTAATCCAAAATTTGTCTTAATAATATTTTATCAAAACACAAAAACTTGCATTGGAAAACATCTTTTCCCTTTTCTGTCATATAGCAGGAATGGGTTGCAAATACAGTTTTGCGTTGCATTTCAGGTGCATTACCATACAGAAAAACAAACATTAAATGTGTCGCTTTTGTAACCCCTTAACATGCACAGAGACCAAGGAAAATCATTTTATAGTGTCTGCATTTGTAATTTACATGAATATTCCATCACCTATTCAGCAGTTGAGTAATAAACACTCAACATTTATGTTCTGAACTTGTTTTTGCAATCAATAAAATGCTCAAAAACAGGGGTGCTTATGTAAGAGGCTAAACGTCTATTTAAAGAGGTTTGAGAGTTGCAAACCTGAGCATAGTTGCTGATGCCAACCGTACCTACACCGTCCTCCACACGCACCCATTCATGTTTGTCTGTAAACTTGAGAGCTGTAGAGACGAAACAAGAAAAAGTTTAATAATTCATGACGCTACTGGGAACAGTTTTTATATATACCGTATTAACTTCTCAGCATATGACCGTTGAACATTTGGCAGGTTCATCACAAGGCGTTCGTTATTTTCAGACCACAGCTTTCAGAACAGCGTGTTTCTGTAGCTCGGTTGGTTTTGCATTAGAAGCACAGCAGACGTTTTTGATTTCCAGGGAACACACATATGGATAAGACATCCTGTAATGCACTTTAAGTTGTTTGGGTATAGGTGTCTGCCATATGCATACATGTAAATGATTTCGTCCCTCCTGAATTATCTTATCTACCTGATCACAACAATAAAATAGTGCAATGTGCAGTTTCTGAGGGTGGAGGCACGGATCAGGTTAAGGCATGCCGACTAGTTACGTTTCGCTGTAACTCCATTTACTCTTACATACAAGAACAATTTAATAAGAGCTGGACATGGAAGATGTGACATGACAAGTAACCATTAAACAGCTTACGAAATAAGACTCTAATGCTGTAAACAGAAGAATCATAGTGAAAAACTGAATGTCTCACTTGATAGATCCGATTTTAAATGTGATGCAGCATATATATAACAAATGTTATTCTGGAGTCTCCAGAGGTGCAATGCCTCAATCGCTTCAGATCAGCCCGTGCAGAACAAATACAGGTTTAAACCAGATTGTGAACCGGGCTGAAGCATGTCCGTGCAGGACAGTTATGTGGTTGCTTCTGGATGCATCTGAAGGAAATCTGAAATCATCTGTAAGAAATGTCACATCACACCGAGTCTCATTTGAGAAACAAGCCGATTTTCAGAAACGTTCTACATTTCCCAGAGCTTTCGGAGTCGGGGGCCTCTGGTCAAACTTTAGATGCTGCATGCGCTCTCACTTATAAATTTAGCTTTTATATTCTTTAACGAGACACACGTAAACATTCAATAAAAGCAGGAAAACAAGAAAGTAGGGGAGAGTGGGGTAAAGTGAGACAAGCCCACTTTTTAAAAAACAATCATATTTTCACTGCCCTTCGTCCTGAATACATTCTGGTCATTTGCATAGCTAGGAAACATCCTGGATTAATGGGAAATGTGTACATTTTACTGATATATCATTTTAGCTCGCTTAGAGAGGAGCAAATGTAAAAAATGTCTCGCTTAACCCCACTCTCCCCTACATCCCCTGCAGAACAAACTATTTAAGTCGGTGAGAAAAACAACTCATGCAATGTAATGTAATAAGACAGTAGAGCAAAACAGCAACGAATTCAAAGGGATAAAGTGGAATTATAAGAAAAAAGGTCCGGCAATAAAAGCAACAAATCGGCATCCGGAGACCGAAACCAAACCTGTTAAGTAACCAAAGATGGACAAATGTTACATTCTTACAACACATGTTACATGTTACTCTGTAGCATATCATCTGATAAAGCACACGTTTACTTTCAGCATATCGAGGTTTTTTTCATCAAAGAGGAAAAGACAAACAGGGTGGCTGCGGTTCAAGTTATAATAAAGTTATACAAGTAATAAAGTTTGTACCTCCCGTGAGCCGCGAGCTCGCGTAAAGCGTCCTGAACTCGTTTGATCTTTGCGGAACGCGTCGCGTAGAGATGCGTGCGGGTCTCGTGAGACGAGGAAAGTTTGCCGAAACGCATCGGACCGCGGCGCACATCGCCATCTTCACCGATCATTAAAATAACAGCCCGATGCACTTGACCGACCGCGCGCGCGACAGGGAGAAGAAGCGCGCTCCCGCCGAGATCGATAGAAGGAACATTAGACAAAGTCCAACCGCGATGAACACAAATGAACGATTTGTTTGTGTTAAAGGACACGAGTCTGGGTTCAACGGATAGCAAACTATAGTTTCACAGCCATTGGACCAGACGTTTTTAACTGCTGATATATAAAGTATAAGTAATTAAACTCGACTTGGTCATATAATCCAATATTGAGTTAATAGGACTTGATTATAACCAGTAAGTGCTTGTTTTCATTTATTAAATGGAAATCATAGGTGTTCCTGGATGCTAAACATTCACATTTCGTCTCTCAATATACAATATATACAAAACACAATATATTTGATCATAATATGCATAACTGTTATTTATTTAAAACAGGCTTACATACAAGAACAGGCTTCTTTTACTCTATTTGGGATCAAATCAATGCAGGCTTGGTGAACAGAAATGACTTTTGAACAGTAGTTTATATCCAACAGAATAATACATGCATTATTTACCGATGTAGTATCTACTATTTTTGATTGACACTTTGAATAATAATGTTTGTTTTAAAATTTAAAGTGACATGACAACTAGCCCATATACAAACGTAATATAAATTATTGTAAATAATTCAGGAAATTGCCCATATCCATTGCATACATTTAATCACATTTGTCATTATAATTTTTACTCAAATAAATATATCTGAGGGATCCCCCAAGTCTATTTTTACTTCTTATGGGGGTCCCTAATGCCTAATGGGGTCCCGGATCCCCCCAGCTCCCCTTCAATTCGAGCACTGCTTTTATATAAAGTGACTTACAGTGTAGTGACGCTTCTAATGCTTTTGTTAAGTCGGATGATTTTTAAATATTAAAATGTGAAATATGTTATCAATCAATTTTGGCAAATTAGATTAAAAGTTGTGATTTGTTTGCGGCACCAAAAATATTATGTGTAATGCAAGATTTTGTTATTTCCATAATGCAAAAACAACTAGAAGGAATTGCATCAACGACATGAATACAACACTCTGTTAGGTTTGCCTATTTTTTTATTTACCAACTCAATTGCACAGCCATTTGATTTTTTTTAAGTTGGACAGAAGATCATAAAACCGCCAAACATGGCTGAGAAACATCATTTGTTCAATCCACCCAGGCCACAAAACTGCAGAAAAATGACGATGGAAAACAGACAGGACAATAACCCATAAAAGAGTGAGCCGTACATTAAAACAACCGCTATAATCTTTCCCTCGAGTATGGACAGTGCATAGGTCTGTAATATTCGGAATCCAACCCTGAACACCGACAAAAGCTTGGGCAGGTCAGAGATGACCGATAGCTTTAGTGCAGCAGCAGATGAAGCTACACCGATGTGCCCTCTGCAGGTGAAGCTGGTTTATTGTCTTCAGGCTTCATGGCAGGAAAGAGGAGTACCTCCTAAAGTGAGCACATCAGTTTATATGAATGACAGGGTTTTCATCAAACCAGATTAAACAGAGGTCACAAATGTATCAGTGGCTCATCAAAATTTACTAGCAGGTCGTACCTTGATATTGTTGGAATTTGTGAGGAACATGGTGAGACGATCAATACCCATGCCCCATCCTGCTGTGGGTGGAAGGCCGTACTCCAGCGCAGTGCAGAAAGTTTCATCGATGAACATGGCCTCATCGTCACCTTCTGCCTTGGCCTGTGAAAACAGTGAGAACATTTATTCAAACAGAACTCCAACCTATAGTAAGTCAGCGACAACAATAAAATGCTGTTCATTATTTTATCAGTGCCAATTGACTCCCAACAAATGTGTGACGATACAAAGACAAAAAACCAAGAAAACATGATTAAAAAACATCTAACTAGATATTTTGCACATGAACGTATATAAACATCCAAGCTTTAAAAGACTGGAAAAATAAACCTTACTTGCAGTATATTTTCTAATAAAATTAGATAATTGGTAGTTAAATTTCACCAAAGCCTGCTGCTCAAACAGTTCTCGTTGTCTGATTGGATCGTTCAACTCCGTGTAGGCATTGCAAATCTCCTTTTTCATCACAAAAAGCTCAAAACGCTCAGTTAGACCTTTCTGAGATCTGTGCCTGAGGAAGACAAAGAAACACAAACACTCAACCTTTAAGATTATTTGTAACTATACGGTAAAAGATCACCAATGAGGCGAAAGTAAAACAAGCACTTACCATTTAGCTAGAGGACTCATGATCTGTGGGTGATCACAGATGAAGGTTGGGTTGATGCACTTGACCTCCAGGAAGTCTCCCACCAACTATCAAAACAAAATGTGTTATATTTCTTATACCCATATCTAGAAATTAAATATTCAGTACAAGCTATCCAAGGTATGATTTCTAAATCATACCTTATCAAGAAGACGTGCAGTTGTTCTAGGAGGAGAGCACTCAACTTCTCTCCGAGCGCAAAGTTCATCGAAGAATTTGCGAGTTTCTGTCAAAAAGATCAACTTTGTCAACTCTCGTTTCAGACACTACAGTAAAGAGGTGTCTGGAGTAACCGTCAACCTTACCATCACTGTCATAGGTGTCAGGAGCTGGAAACTTCACCCCCATTTCCTTCTCCAAGTCATGAGTCATGCTAATCCTTTTGAAGGGAGGAGTGAAGTCAATTTCACAGGCCGCTCCTTCTGGACCATCTGGATGATAAGTGACCTTGTAACCTCCGGTAATGTGCTTCACCATTCCTGTACAAATGACAATGACAGAAGACAGCTTTTCAAAGTGTTTTAGGTGGTTTTCAGGCCGGGTACACAATAGACGACTTTTAATTCTTAACCGATTTTAAATCCATGGGAGACCACCGTCTCGTCAGAGTCTGATCAAAAGTCATAAATATCAAGCATGTTTGGGATCGGAAAAGCCAAGTAGTAAAATAAGCGCAAAGATACCACATATCAGGACTTATTCAGACACGAAAAAACTAAATCGGGCCATTTTAAAACAGCTTTGAACCAAGTTTATTATAGTTTATTATTAAATTGTAAAACAATTTTGTTTTATATTTATATTATATGACTTGCCTTAATATTAAAAATATAGCTTCTAAACAAGAATTAGAAATGTTGCCAATGTCTCAGCAATACATTTAATATAGTTTGAGCCACTAAAATCATCAACTGAAAATAAAATATTTTTACTACAACTGTATAACTATAAATTAAAAGCATATCAAAATATGTTGAAAAATAAATACAATTATAAAACGCACACATTTCTTAAAATTAACAACAATTAACATGATGAAAACTCTAAAAATAAAAGGTAATTGAATTTATAAATAAAACTACAATAAAACTGAAAGCTCCCATCAGAATTTGGGGTTGGGGCCGTCCGTCTATGAAACAAATACAGTCAAGCTAAATATTTTACTCTCATCGACTGATATCTAAATGACTTTTTTTATGAACACACATAAAATGTTTAACAAACCTGATAGAAGTTTCTCTGTGATCTCCATCAGATCGTGATAGTCTGCATAAGCCATGTAAAATTCACATGTGGTAAACTCCGGATTGTGGGTGAGATCGATGCCTTCATTACGGAACTGACGGCCGATCTCATAAACACGATCGATGCCTCCGACTACCAGCATCTGCAATCACAAAGAACATGTTAAGATGATTCACATTAAATGTCCACTAAGAAACTGCACAGAAATGAATCAATTATGAACACAGATTTCCATGATTTACTTTATGGTAAAGCTCAGGAGCAATTCTCATGTAGAGGTTCATATTGAGATCATTGTGGTAGGTGACAAACGGTTTTGCCACAGCTCCACCAGGTATTAGATTCATCATCGGTGTCTCGATCTGTAAGAAACATTGACAAATAAAATCAGATTCAGTATGACATAAAAAGTATGATAAATGTCCCTAAACCTAAAGTATGCAATTATAGTTTTCCAGTCACTTCTCATGCCTAACATGTACAACTTGTTAAAAACATGAAAAGTCGAACGCATTTCTGTTCTTGGTTCACTCCCCCAGCACTCCCAACTTGTTTCGGAAAGTTTTTTCTAATTCTGAATTCCTCTAATTCTCCTGGAAAAGCACAGCAAGGCGAAGGAAAGACAGAGCTCGCCCACAAGCCAACCGACGAGCGAGACCCGCATACCATCATCTTTATTATGCACTGCGCTACTACTGTTGCGATTGTGAAGTTTAGGTGAATCTGTTTGTTCACGGCATTTCAGTGATGGATATAACGCTGGATTTGGAGATCATTCGAAACTGATAGATGGCGCGATGTCCCAGTGCTAAAAGATGCCGGACGTGATCTGCACGCAGCAAGTCAAACTAAGTTTTGTTGCCAATCGTCGTGTACGTGTATAATGTACAAAACACGAAGGGATTAATGCGATGTGTTGTTTGCTCGTGTTGTAGTTCCATCCCGCTCTCCCCACTAGTCCGAACTCTAGCAGCTCGTGTTTTTCTGAAAATAATCGTACAGCTGCATCTCTTTTTATAAATTTGATCAAACGAAATGCTCTCTGAAGATACGACATATGCAATTCTACTGTATAGGCACTCAAGATTAATATGAGATTGGCAGAAACCGCCTGTGATACGCGATCTTTAAGAGGTTTCTGTTCATATTAGGCTGAGACAAGGCGTAGTCATTTACCATAAAACAAAATGACACATCTTTATTTAGCCTTTCATTGTAAAATGTGGTACTGGACTACCGAATTCTACTGCATAATTTTTTTTTGAAATTTTAAGAACCAACATCAACTTTAGAGGCAAACAAAACAGAACTACTTTCAGCATAAAGTTCAAATCTTCACTGTCTGCCCTTTGCAGAGGTCATCTACACCTTGTAGAAAACATTCTCACCTCAAGAAACCCAAGCTGGTCCAGAAAGCTGCGAAGATAGGTGATAATCTTGGAACGGGTAACAAACTTCTGTCTCACAGAGTCATTAAGAATCAGGTCCAAATATCTTTGTCTGAATCTAGTTTCCTGTAGGAACAATACATACCAATACATTTGGACAATATCTTAACTGATGCATATAGTCATGTGGTAATTCATATTATGCAAAGTGACCTTGTCTTTCAGGCCGAAGTGAAGGTGGGGAAGCATATGAAGACATGGGGACAACAGTGTCATCTCGATTGGGATGATGCTCAACTCGCCCTTTTTTGTCTTGCCAGGGTTGCCACGGACACCGATGATATCACCGCGTCTTAATTTGTTATTGATGTGGAAAAAGTCGTCTTCTGATTTGTAGTGCCTAATTTAGGAGCGAAACAATGGGTTACATCACAGCAATAAAGAAATCAGCTTTCTTTCTCGAAACTTGCAGATTGGGAAATCAGTGAATCAGACCTGGAGTTTGCCATGACCTGCAGTTTAACTCCTTCTCCTCGCAGGTCATAAAAGAGCAGCTTGGCACCGGAAGTCCTTTTAGCATGAACGCGACCTAAAAAAAAGTTGCATTGTTGCATCTTATTCTGTGATTTCCTGTTGTGGTTTGTAAGAAAACTGTTTCAGGTTCAACACAACAAAGTCATGTTCATATCCGTGTGATAAAAGAACAGATAGAACAGAAAATAAAGTTATGAAAATATTAAGGGTGCTCCGATCATAATCGACCGATAATTGCTTTGGGATGTTTGATCGGCGGTCTCTATAAAGGCCGATCCAGAAAAGCCGATCAGATGACACAAAACTCGCGCAAATTTTTTTTACGCGCTGCTTAAAATGGCTTGTACAATTGTACAAGATGTGTGAAAAGACAATACATTAGCAATGTGTGTACCAAGCAAATTCCACGAGGCGGAATGAAAGCAAAACATTTTAACACAACCAACCTCATCAGACATTTGAAGGTTAGTCACGTAAAGGAATATGAGGAGTTTCCTAAATTAGCTAGCGCTAATTCTGTCTTTATTTTATATTCTACTGGAAAGTTGTATTTGTCAAGCCCTAAGCTGTTCCCAACAACCAAGCACAGGCTGCTAAGTTAATATGCTGAACATGTTTCTTGTCAATCCATGATAAATTGTCTTCTCTTAATTGTAACACGTAATGTACATATCGTTTAATAAATAATGCTACATGACAAATAGAAGGCTTCAAATAGACCCTGTAATCGGTGATCGGGTGATACAGCTTCCAGTAATCAGGGATCGGCCCCAAAAATCCAGATCGGAGCACCCCTAGAAAATATTACAAATTAAGTCATACTGAACCTTAAAGATGTTTTTCATATTTACCCGATACATTGAGAACAGCGTCTGTTAGATGGTCTCCTGGCTGTAGGTGGTTATATTTCTCAAGGAAGTCAGTAAGCGATACATCCACCTGGAATTTGTGAGGGTATGGATCTTCAGACGTTCCCTTCAGTGCTTGAATGGCTTGTGAACGTATCTTGAAATATTGCTGCAAGGAAAGCAGAGAGGTTTGATGTATCTGTCCATTTCAACAAAGCGTTTCACATGACTTCTGTAACCAGAGTTCGACATACGTTGGGGTCCAGGGTTTCCTCATCGGTTCCATCCGCGCCTTCTTGTGCCTTGTCGTTGGTCTCCTGTTCATGCTGTTCTTTGACCTTGGCTTCCTTCTCGGCTGCTTTCTTCTCAGCTTTCATGCGCCTTTTCTGCTCACTAAGAACACAGAAGCGAGATCGTCACTCAAAGCATGTGCCACGAAGCACATGCACATGGACGCTTTGGAAGTCTTTACTGAATGAAATATTCAGTGGCAAAAGGTTGGTCGTTTTTCACATTAAATGGAAACGCCACCAACCTTTTGTCACTTCTCCATCGACTTCCTTGTACAAGCAAAGGCGGGTTTTGAGCGCAGGGCCGAGCAAACTTCAGCACCCTGCACACTCTGCCTAGAGTCAACATGATGCGAGTGTCCTATTCGATGAATCAAGAAAGAATAAGGGTCAGATTTATGGCACCCTTACAAAAGGTACTGCAGTGGCACCATGGTACTGTCTTATTACCACATTTACGTACCACGGTATTCACATAGTACTTCAAAGTATTTTAAAGAATACCATACTTGAAAACAGCCTGTACCATGGTACTTTTACAAAAGGTACTGCAGTGGCACCATGGTACTGTCTTATTACCACATTTACGTACCACGGTATTTACATAGTACTTCAAAGTATTTTAAAGAATACCATACTAGAAAACAGCCTGTACCATGGTACTTTTAAGCCTCCTTTGAGGCAGTCTTTAGTTACTTATATTGAACCATTCGCTTTAGGCAAGTTTGCTTTTATTAACAAGAAAATAAATAGATCCAAAAACGTCATTTCTATACCTGAAAGCGAAAGGACACGGGAAAAAACGCCACGACAGACAGCTGTAGTGTAACGTTAATGCAATGCAGTTTCCTTCCGGACAACTATAAACACCGGTTATTCATCTTTGAAAATATACATACACACATATAATTGTATGAGAAATGTTAATGGGAGCAAATTACAGCCGCAAATGTCGAATATACATCATATGCAACCAAAGTCACTGTCTAACCACGTTGCCCGTCGTGCATTTCATCAGAACGAAACTAGCAGCATTGTATCGTAGCTGATCGACAAACCGTACAACTTAAACATTCAAAGACCTCTCATAAAAGTGGAATAAGTATATATAGGGGTGTGCTGCTAAATGCACGTACTTTTTGCTGAGTTTCTCTCCATCCAAAACAGCCCCGTCTGCCATCTTCTCGCTCCGCCGCTAACACACACACACCAGTGACTGACTGTGAAGCCAGAGACGATACAACAACAGCAATAAAATGGCTAATGTTTAGCCGACATTTCAATGTTAAAGTAGCGTTGCTTCGGATTGCATCAGTGGTCAGTTCGTGTACGTTTTATAATCACAAATGTCAAAAAATTATATATATTTACACGTGTAGAAAGTGTAATACTTTGGAACTCATTACCCTTTCATATCCGTCAACAGGACTATCAACATCTTTAAATCACAACTCAAAACCTACCTCTTTAAATCATCTTATTTATTATAATCCTCTGTGCTTTTATTTTATTGTATGTATTGGTGTTTTTTGATTGTGTTTCTGTTGTAAGGTGTCATTGAGTGTCCTGAAAGACGCCATTAAACAAAATTTATTATTATTATATTATTATTATTAATAGGTGATACATATTTGAAACCTAATTGTTTTTTGCCTGATTATTACATTACAAAAATGGGATAATATATTAAATATATAAACGATATATGGCATATATATTCAATGAGAACTATACAATAGACTTTTACAAATATTTTCATGATTGTATAAAACTTAATCTGTACACTTATAGAAATACAAATAAAGTAAGAAAAATTTACTCTTTTTAGAAATACACGAATTTGATGTGATTAAAAATGTATTACGTTTGTTTCGTAAGCAATAAAACTGAATAGTAACATGAATACTTGATGATGTACTTAAATAATACTTGACTGAATACTGTAAAATACATTCACTCACTACGATTAAATGTCTTGGTCACCTGCACTACCTTCACTAACCACTGGAAAACCCATAAATCATCTTAAATAAAGATTATATTTTTAAATTTTAATATAATGAACGATCTAAGGTTGTGTTTAACAAGCTAACATAATTACCAAACACATGATGTTAAATTATTACTTTCATGTCGTTAAAATACAAATAAATAAATGGAAACTGCACTGTTTTAATCTATTTTATTGTTTGTAGCACATTTACAGAAAATAATAGCTGCAATTGTACAAATGCCCAACAAAAGCACAAACTTTCATAAATGCAAATGGTTTCACAATTAATGTATATTTTAGAAGAACATCCAGCGTCAGCTATTTGTCAGTCATGACAACATTTAACAAATCAGAGGCATCAAACATCTTTTCTATTAAACTCACACAAACAGCTTGCGATAAGAATGATTGTGCCATTTATTACGGCACATTAGGAATGATCATACTTCAATAAGAAACAACATTAAAAGTTTCTCTTAGTTAAAAGATCAAATAAGTAAACTGAATATGGAAAGTTTTTCTCTTGCTCTCATTCTAACTGCATAGCAGTTTATTGGAATATATTGACATTATACGCCAATAATGTATAATATTTAAAAATATATATAAAATAGCATCCTTTTTTTCTAATTAAATGTAAAGTGTGTCTTTCTTGAAACTACTGAAGGGTAACCTTGTCAAAATAGGCAATAGTAACTAGAAAATAATCTGCTTTTCAAAGGCACAGCTACGATTAAACTACACTTCATGCAACCAATATAAAACTGTTTTTAGAGGTATGCTGTTTGGTATGAATTTTGTGTCTGAATATTATGCCAAGTGTCAATAACATTATGTTGCATTATAATATGCAATTTTGTTTGAATTATATTAAAGGACACGAACTGTACTTGCACTTTTAAATTATTTTAGTTTTTCCGACATTATTTCACCCATAAATAATATCACCCATATACAAAATCAAATGTTAAGGGTAGTGTTTGTTTATACAGCTTTTATTTTCCCAAAAGCTTAATGAAATTAAGGAACTCAAGTTATTTTTGATTTACAAAATTGCTGTGATAGGAACCATGATTAAATATTTTGACTTAACACACAACACATTGTGATAATGAGAGTTTAAACAGGAATGTACAACTCTATTACTGTGCACTATGATATAGACTTCGGAATTCTCTTTAATATCACGTTGCAACAGTGTATGGGCTGCACACAGACGCTTTCTCCTTTAAACAATACAAAATAAAACAACAATGTAAATAAAAAGTCCTGTAACAATTCTCCAGATGGGTTGAAATGTATTATCCATTGATTCTAATTGTGAAAAGTCTAAACACAACATTAGCAAAAAATAAATTAATACTTTCCTACCAAGAGGTATGGTGAACAATGTAAATATTCATAGAAATAATGAGTACTATGGAAAGCAAAAAGGACAAAAATCGTATTTTTACAGAGATGAAAATGAATTACGGAAAGCTCTTTAACCAGTTAAAGTTCACAGTTCTTCCCCGTGCAGAGATGTATGAGAGCATCCTTCAATCAAAACGTCTCCAAAACGAGGTTAAAACAGTCTCGACTACAAAAGTATGTTTTGAGCAAAGAAGTGGTCAACAATTTGACCTTTAACCCAAACAGTGTAAGCAGAATTGAGCCATTTCTAAAACATTACAGCTTTATCATAATGTATATATCCAACAAAATAATTCCAGATTGACAGCTTTTTCATGCCTTGCCCTAGACCGCGTATGTGAGCCTGAAATAACCAGAACAATAGAACTCACACATACATTCATAACAAATTCATTTCACAACCAAATATAGAAAAATGTAACCAACTGAACCACAGAATCTAATTATTCATTATGTAGATAAATGACAGAGCTAACTCGACATGGTCTGAGGTCTTGACATGGTTAGAAGTTAACAGTAAGATGCTATTATAAGACTTGATAAAAAAATATTTCTATAGAGCGATCGGTCCTATAAAGAGTTGCTTCCTAAACATATACTGTATGTCAGTATATTCAGATAACTTGTTGGTAATACTGGTCAGACAATTCTTTGCAAAGAAAGCCACATTTCAGCGTACCAGACGCTGACTCATAAAACTAGATAAAATAACATCATATGTCAATATTTCAGATTCAGTATAAGAATAAACATACATTTAAATAAAGAAATGCTTTTAGAGATCTTATCATAAAATAAAGACACACAAACGTATGCAATATTCAGACATTCAAAACACAGATGTCATCTAAATGAAATGGCAAGAAATGACTCGTGTAAACCAAAGTTAAAAGATATATGAGGCTGATTTTTTTTCTTCAGATTCTGATAATATTGGATCTGATTTCTAACCGGGAATGTCTGTTTATTATTGATGGCATTAACAGGACCAGTCTAAAGTATACAGTCTAGACAGAATAAAGACATGGTTACATATACAGTTAACATGACTTCAGATAGAAAGTTTAATGGAAGTCAAAAGCAAATAACCACACTGAAAATGTATTTAAAGTGCTAGTAGGAAAATGCTTGAGCAAATTTTGTATTATTAAATTAGATATTTTATCTTACGGGTTGACTTACAAATTTAAAAACAGCTTATAAACAGATACTCAAGTGTACTGAAAGTGAAGAGGTTTTAATTGAGTGTTTACAAATTAGTTTGAATCAAAATATGTGAACCCAACTTTTAATATTTATGATACGTTTACTTCACAGCTAAAAACATCACAAAGGCCCACTAAGAAAGACATGGTGTCTACAAATAAAGTTCTTGTTTGTAGTGATGCCACTGATACATAATTGTTGTCCCCCATATAGTGTGGTCTGGTTTTTCAATCCTGTCCAAAAGTACTATCTGACAGACTGTAATTCTAAGAATCGCTATTTGGGGCATTTACAATGTCTCCGAGTCCGGCATCGAAAATATTGCAAAATCCAATCATATGTGGAATGGAGATACTGGGCAGCTGAACCCAAAAGGCCCTAATAGGAGTGAGAGATGTTATTGCCTTGCTCCTGAAGGCTCACCAGAAGGTCATCAATCTTTTCCATGTTCTGAGACGTTGTCATGGGGGTCTGCACAGATCCAGTGTCTGACATGGACTGCCCAAGTAAAGACTGGACTTCGCTGTCTTGTTGAGTTGGACCAGACTGATTGATGCAGATAATCTGATCGGAGAGTGTAGTTCCTTGAGAGTTCATCAGTTGATGGCACTCTGCAGAAAGGAAATGGTGAAAATGACTAATACCTCTGAATTATGGGAATTTATTTTATTTCGCTTATTACTGGGAACTAAGGAATATTCATTGCCTTACCATTCTGGATCTCAAAGAGGAACAGATTGGGCTGTGGATTTTGGTTGGGCTGGTTGAGGCCTCCACTCATTGTTGTCTGAAAAATGGGACCAGGCTGTTGTATCGGTGATGAAGTGCTGGTCTGAATACCAGTTATGTCACTCTGCGGCGCAAAAAGGTTTTCTTGAGGAGCCACTCCCCCTGGCATGGTAGGTTGAGCCATGTAGAGGTTTAGAGACTGTGAAGGGTCACTCCCAGAACTTGACGCAAGCTGCATGGGTTGCTGGTCCTGGAACATGGGCTTGTTTGAGGACGGGTTGACCACCATAGCACTCTGATCCTGATACGTCATGGGCTCAGAAGGCTCCTGTTGCCTGATACTAAAAGGTAGAGAAGAGTCCTGTTGTTCTGGAGAACTTAGGCTGCTGTTGTTCTGGCCACCAAATAACAGACTGGAGGTTTGCTCTTGTGTTACTGTAGAAGTTAGGGAACTGAGGAGTAAACCGGGCGTCTGCTGCTGGCCAGAGGAAAGTTTGCTTGGTGACTGGGAGATGCTTTGAAAGATGGATCCAGGTTGGGCCTGCTGTGGTGACTGTTGCTGCTCCATCGGAGTGCTTTGCTGAATGGGGGACAGTTGGGTTGGAGTCTGAAACACAGATGGGGCCTCTAGAGAAGACGTGAGGAATGCCAGTTGCTGTGGTTGACTGGTGTTGACAGCGAGTTGACTAGGTATGGCATTCTGGGAAAGAAACATGCTGGTCGCAGAGGGCTGAGCATCTGTGGCCATGTTGGACCCGCTGAGAACCGTGACATTGCCTTGGAAAAGAGAAGCTTGGACTTGATCCTGGTTGGGCGAGGTCTTCTGAGTGTGAAAAAGAGCTTCCTGTGGGCTTTGGGCTTCAGTCATGGCTGTGGGAGTGTGAAAGAGGGACTGTGAGGAATGATTGGGTTGTTGTTGAAGAAAGCCAGTTTGAATTGATATGAGCTCCTTGGCTTGCTGGAACAAGGCTGCCTGCTGCTGCTGTTGTTGCGGTGGTGGTGTCTGCTGGAAGATAGGAGATCCGTTCTGCACCATAACTTGCGGAGAGCCTTGTTGCTCCGTACTACAACAAAGTTGAACTGGAGGCTGAAATAGTTGATGTTGAAGATTCTCCAGAACTTGCTGCTGCTGCAGTTTAATTTGCTGCTCTTGTTGTTGGATCTGCTGCTGTTGTTGCTGAATTTGCTGCTGCAGTTGAATTTGCTGCTCTTGTTGTTGGATCTGTTGCTGCAGTTGAATTTGCTGCTCTTGTTGTTGGATCTGCTGCTGCAGTTGAATTTGCTGCTCTTGTTGTTGGATCTGCTGCTGCAGTTGAATTTGCTGCTCTTGTTGTTGGATCTGCTGCTGCAGTTGAATTTGCTGCTCTTGTTGCTGAATTTGTTGCTGAAGTTGAATTTGCTGCTCTTGTTGATGAATTTGCTGCTGAAGCTGAATTTGCTGCTGTTGCTGAAGATGATGCTGTCGCTGCTTTGACAGCGAATTCTCAGTCTGAAGTTGAATGTTGCAGAATCCCTTCGCTTGCAGTTGCCGCACAGCTTGCTCTAGCTGTGCCACCTCATCCGGGGGCAGTAGCGAAAGCTGTTGCTGTGGGTTGTCGTCTATTGGCGAAAGTCCCACCACCGAACCGCCGGTGTTGCTGGATCTCTCCTGTCCGAGGCCGTCTCTGTGTTCCAGGAGGAATGGCTGAACTCCTTGTTGGAGAAGAGATTTACTAGGCACGTGGAAAGAGCTGCTGGGGGCAAGGTCCTGTTCCTGGATGGTGCTGAAGGGTTCTTTGTTGGAAAAGCTGGAGTTCTGTGACTGCTCCTGTTCTCGGGTTTGGTGGGTCAGAGGACTGGAAAACGTGCAGCTGTTGGCGGAGATCTCTGTACTCATATCTAAGGCTTGCTGAGCTGAATTGATGACATTGGAGGTCTGCTGGATTGTAAATAAGATAATTTAACTACAAGAAATCATTGAAATTCATTGGCTAATAATTGAAATACTGCTTTTGGTTCAGTTTAGCCCTTCTCCATACAGACCTTAAAGGCAGAGGGGTTACTGGAGACTTCCATCGGAGTCGCCTCTTCTTGTTTAACAAGAGACAAAACCGGGGTCATCAAGGCACTATCTATTGCTATTAAAAACAACAGACAGAAGGTAATTTATGATTGTGTTGCATGTGATGCTCATAACCATGTTGAGGTTTGCTCACCTTTTATTTGTTCAAAACAACAGGGAGTCACTGGAGGCAAGACTTCCTTCTTCACTGAGGAATCAACAACTGAAAGCAATGATGTTTTATTATTGTAAGACTTAAGGGTTTTATAACTGCTAAACTTAAAACTCTGAACTTTTATTACTCTGACCTGGTTGTGGAGTGTATGTAAATGGTTGGAAATCATGGGATCGTCCAGCGTTTGTCACAACATAGATACAAACAGACACAGGAGATGTGATAGCCTGGTTTTGATATGGAGGGACATTGACAATTAAGTGATTCTGAAAGAGTAAAGACATGAGAAATAGATTATACACTGTGCACTGTGCGATCGAAGAAATAAAAGCACCCAAAAGTATGAACACAAAGTAGGATATTTGGAAGAATGTCAGTAACCAAACAGATCTCATCCCCCATTTAGTGCCATAGTAGAGAAAATAAAGACTATGAGATTTGTGTGGTTACTGACATTCTTCCAAATGTCTTCCTTTGTGTTCATCAGAACAAATACATTTATACAGATTTGGAACAACTCGAGGGCGAGTAAATGATCACAGAATTTTGGGGTTTAACTGTCCCTTTGAGCAGGCTCTTTTGAATAAGAAAATAGCCACCTAGCAACACCTTAGTATGTACCTCAATATGTATCACTAATCAGTAGCACATATTACGTCTCAAGTCACACACAACAGAGCCACAACCAAACCAAGATATAACATAACAAAAAACTGCCCACGACACAACATTGAAAACGCAACGGAAGAGGATTCTGTTCGTGTATATAGGTCAGCAATCTGTAAAGCTTGCCAAAGTCCCGCCAGGCACCAATTGGGGACGGTGATATCTGTGACCTGCACAAAGCTGCCTCTATTTCTGCAGCGCTTGATCAGCCCACAGTCAAATAATAGGAGCAGCAGATGCTGCAGCTTACCTGATGGAAAAAATCCATGTCGATGTCTGCCTCTGCATTCCATGACTTATCATCTACAGCAGTACAAAAAACAGACAATGATACAAGCAGTCGCGGGTCAAACAGAACACGTTACGATAAAACGCTGATCATGTACCCGAAGCGTTTTCCTGAAATATAACTTTGGTTCCTTTGAGGAAGTTTTTTCCAATAATGAAGACTTCGCTGCCACCTTTGACCGAACAGCTGTGCAAACTCTTCTTGAGAATCTCAGGTACTCCTGCAGGCTGAGCTGTGAAAACACAAGTGAGCTGCCGTTAGGACCACAGCCGCACACAATGTTTCTGTGCAGAAGACCATGACCATTAAGTTTCACTCACGTATTTGAGCCAACAAAGTACTAAATAGCTACAAGTTTATCAATCCTGATTTATGATGTGCTAAAATGTAATAGCATCTGTTTCTTACAAGTTTAAAAACCTTTCTATTATTACTTTATTAATATTTGCACATGTGGATTAAATTCCAAGCAACCTACAATGCAACAGGGTACTAACATTTTAAAGCAACACCTTGTAGTTGACCATAAAATAATGTCTTAAAATTTTTTTCAGTGGTAGAACAATTCTTAACCGGACGAATTATACTGCCGGTGCTACCTGAGCAGGCTCTTAGCGGCTACAACCACACTCTACAAGTTCGGTGTTCGGGTCGGTGCAAAGCCATCCTCTGACTGCAGAAGAGTGCAATATGGTTTCCAATAGTGCTGCACGATTAATCATATCGCAATCGCGATGTCAGGCTATGCGATTACATGACGGCAAAATGTTGCGATTATATTAAAGAAACAAGGGCATTCGTGGACGTGACAAGACCCATTCTATAATAATAATGCATTTTATTTCACGGCACCTTTCAAAACACCCAAGGTCGCATTAAACAAAACAAACAACAAACCAACAGCATATACATGTACAGTGCAGATAAGTCTCAGTAAAACATGTTATACAAAAGCCTGTTTAAAAAGATATGTCTTTAGACGCGTTTTAAAAGTAGAGGAAGAGAGTTCCATAGGCGGGGGGCAGCATAACTAAAGGATCTAGCACCCATGGGGGTAAGTCGGATCCGAGGTACAACAAGAGAAATTGAAGAAGAAGATCTAAGAGATATATGCCCATTTTCTATGTGTGGCGGTGGCGCGTTGTGCTTGGTCACGTGACTTTCGGGGCGCAGTGTGGAGACAGGAGAAATGGATGCAGAACAGACCGACACTGAACTAGTGCCCAGAAAAAATGCTACCTCTGTTATTTGGCGATATTATTTTTGTTTCAGGATATCAGACACTGAGCAGAGAGAGGTACTGTGCAGAATTTGCAAAACTAAAGTTGTACATAAAGTACTAAATTGAATGTTTTAGAAAGAGGATTCAACCAGTTGGTTGAGAAACAACCATTTAAAATAACAACAAAGATTATAGAGTTTTACGCTTTACAGAGTTAACCACACATTTATATCCAGTTTCTTTTTCAAAAGAGTTCAAACAATGATATGTTACAATCTGCTTAAATGTCTGTTTGTTGGGATTATTTTTCTAAAAATGTGTACAGAATATATATTTGATATATAAGTTAATTTAATTCAGTAATGCAAAGATGTTACTTTTTTTTTAAATGTTTAACATTTTATTTTAATTTGAAAACTTTGTGCAATTCTAGTTCTTGTTGCTAGTTTGTACTGTATATCTCAGTTGAGAAATACAAATTTCAGCATTTTCAGTTATCTGTGTGTGCATTTTCCTTGATATCAACCAAGTTGACCCATTATTCCCAGTTTATCGTAATCGCAATAGCACACCGCAATTTTCAACCACATGGGGGGAGCCTGTGAGCAAAAGGTCTATAGTGCTGCTTTAACTAGAGATGCACCGATACTAAATTTCTCCACCTATACCGGCTAATTTAAAGTGATATCTGCCGATACCGATTCTGAAGATTAAATTAATATTTCTTAACTTTCTGAATGTTATTAATGAATATAATACACTGCTATGTTTCTTAAAATTTTCTGCATACAGAGCACAAATTCATTGCATTTTCCTGTCCGCTTTCGATTGATGGGGTATATCGGCCCTGATAGCCAATTTAATGTGAAAAACTGCTTTTATCAACCAATACCGATTATTGGTAGATATATCGTAGCATATCTCATTTGAACCATCCCTATCAGCCTTGAAAAGAAAACCAAGTTAACAAATACATTTCTTTCTTTCTTAAATGGCCAGTGCTACTACTCCGTTTACCTGGATATGCAACCACACGCAATTTTTCTTTTATTTGGCTCCACGCCATTGACCTTAATAGTATAATCATTCATTATGCCCTGCACTAATCTCTACGTCTCCTATGTGATGAGAGCACCAGCTGGGCTTGCCAGCAGGGAGATGCTATGAATAACCCAAAGCCACTCACTGCACAGTATGGGAGAAGAGGAGGCCTGTAACGTGAGCACAGAGCCATCGGGCCGTGGGATGTTGACTCGGAAAATCAGCCTGGCTCGGGTGCTCTTCTTCTTAGATCCGGCCACCCCGATACGGGCCTCCACGTCAGCATTCCTGAGCTTCAGGATTCCCACACAATCCACGCTGTAAATACACCCGACAGTCAGTTGGAAACGATTCATATCTGTACTGGGAACTGCTCTTTATTGGCTATTCAGTTACAGCAGAACTATTTAAAGGAAATTCAAAGCGTAAACGGACCGCGTAATATATAATTTTCAAAAGTTACATACGCTAAAGTCATATTGCTGCCTGGGTTCAGAGGCACTTCGATGACAGTGGTGCCTTCGATGTCCACTTCCCTACAGGTGGTTGTGTTGCGGCCCGTAACCCTACAGGCCTGGTAGAAGCCATGGGGCTTGACACGTCCAGCATCGTTGCCCACAAAAATGAGCAGGACCACTGGCTCCTTCACTCCCTCGAGCTGTAAGGACCAAAAAAATGTGTGGTTTAAAAAAGTAAAAAATGACCACATTGATGTGTGTTTCATCTGCTTTGTCTTAACAAGAAGAACCAATGCTGTGCCTGACGCACCTTGATAGTAGGGAAACCCTGCTGCGTTCGGTCTTTGACGGACCCTCGGCTCCCCTCGGTCAGGTAGCGCGCTCGGTGTTGAGTCTCAGGCTGTACCAGAATCTTCAGTTCTTTGCCTTCGCTTTTCTGAGGATACTGACCAGACAGTATCACACCTTTGTGACCGGATGCCTGTGGTCCCTCAGAACTAAAAAAAACAAGGACTGCTGATGAGTATCAAACTAAAGATCGTACCTCACTGGTGGGTTGCCATCAACCACAGCTTTTCAAATAATGAAAATAGAGCTATCAAGTTATGACATGACAAGAAACATTGGTTTTCATTAAACAGAAGAAACAGAGAGGGAGGAGTTGAACGGTTTAAACAACAAAAAAAGGCTGCAGAATTTTTTCAAAGGCACAAACGTACCATTGTACTAAAATGACTGACCTTGCTTTGGAACAGGCCTTGCTGTCTGGGCCAAGCTGCGAGAGTACAAAGTGTGGGCCTTTGGCACTATCTGCATCAAAGACGTCCATGCTGGCCTCTTCAGCAGAGGCTGGCTTAGGTCCTGGCTTCTGCCGTGGGGTGCATTTGCGGGCCTTGCGGGGCACTTCGGTGTTGTCATTGTAAGAGCTGGAGCTCACGATGCTGAAGTTAGATGCCGACTTTTCCATCCAGATGCTGTTGCTCTGCTCCGAGTCGAGCTGCAACTCGTCCTGGCAGGACATTTGGCTATCATCGAACAGGTCCTCAGGTGGAGGCGAGATGTTGAGAACAGGACGCTTGGAGGGCGTCATCTGGTGTTGCTGCTGGCTGGTTCCGGCACCCTTTTCTCCGCAAACCCTGGCACCGCCGGAGAGCTTGCTTTCCTCTGCTTTCCTTCGGCCACCTGCATCTCCCGGCGTGCCACTTTCGTCCGCTGTGGCCCATTCCGACGCCGGCGTGGAGTGTGAGGATGAACTGGAAGAGGTAGCAAAAGGACTGCGAGGACTTCCCATGGTCATGGCAGAGGAGGCATCTGTATGTGTACAATTAAACAGTATATTTAGGCATCTGTATCAACATGAGGCAGCCGTCCCATTTTAATCAAGACATTTTGCTTCTGTTTTCAACATTTAAAAGTGAGTTTCAAATGTTTTTTGGCATGGTTTGCCATGAATAATTGTAAATTCGCAGGGTGAATGTCAGAAATCAAAAAAGCAGTTGAATGCTGTCAAAATAAGTAAACAAACAACAAAATGATTGAGCTGAATAACATCTGTGTTTCCCTCCAGACATTAAACAAAACAGACATTTCGTGTTGCGTGACCGTGCATGACAAATCATCCCTCTCCAAGACATTACACACAGCTAGCTAGCCATAATATCCTCTCCTGTCTTGGTTTACTTTATTTATGTATACGGTACAGGGGATCTAAATCTGATGAGTGAGCTCTTGTACGTGGTTTTTATGGCATATGTTGAGGGTCTACATCTCTCGACCGGATGCTGTAAACGGGTGACAAATGATGCAAGCAAATTCGTATACAAATTGGGATGGGAGTGAACATAGCCACAGAAACAACATAAACCAGTGTCTGACCTATAAAGCAGAGAACTGCAGACACTCCCTGCTTCAGAGTGAACTACCTGGAATGAAAATGAGACAACCAATGAGCCATTAAAGCTATAAAGCCAGTGAAAATATGTAAAAAAAGGCTTTTGTGCAATAAAGTTATATAAATTGAATCCATTGACATGAACAATAATAAAAACCTAGGTTGTTAGCGACAGTAATTCACTGATAAAACGCATTCCTTTAAGTGTTGTTTAAAGGAAAAACACAGAAAACATATGCATGTGGCATATCTGCGGTAAACCCTTCAAAATGCATGCAAATGATTGAAGAAGGAAAACGTTTCAGACAATTTCAGCACACCTATTGAAAGCATTGTTACAAAATTTGGATTTAACAGATCTTAGAAGATACAAAGAATATAATAACTTCATTTTTTATGACTTTTCCAGTCCTTGCATCAAACTGGATTATGAGTTTTTAAAGAGAGACGGCACATTTCCAGCCAAAATCTATATTTCACAGCTGAGATTAACATTCATTTTAGAAACGCTCATGACCATTCCGTGAAATTCGAGTCAGAACGAGCGGGCTTTGACTTAACAAACACCAACTAATGTTGGTAAGAGCAGATCATCTGACAATTTATTCGGGGCATTTTATAAATCTCAAGTTTGTATTAGGTACGTGGCATGAAAACACAACGGTCTGATGACAGTGTTGTTTTCATTTCAATACTTTTCTGGTCACCAGTCCAGCCCCTACAATCCAAATGCTCAAATATGTGGGGTGTTGCAACGTGGGATTATACTACAGTTGTTTTGCAACTTTAATAAAAGGTATCATGAATAAATACACAATTGCCTACTTCAAAACACCAGCATGTTCTATGATATGGGAAATATTTTGAAATACTCCATTACTGTTTGAAACATTTGAAAGGCGAATGTGAGAATGTATTTGAAAGTACAATATTTGACAAAGGATACAAAAAAGATAAACATACAATGTTTCTGAAAATAAAAAAACACATTCGTCGATCATGTTATATCTTCATGAATGGAATTGTTGTTGTTTCTTACATCAAACAGGTTAAATGAATTTGTTTAAATCTGCCTGCCCAGAAGAATTGATTTAGCTATACTTAATCATATAATAGATTAAATAAGAAATCCTTTCATGTTATAAATTGCCTGACGTTAACCGGTGACATAAATACCAAGCACAAATTCTCTTTTTTTTGCCAACTTTAATATAAAAGTGAGTAATGTTTTGGAGGATCTATTGACGGAAAAGCAATATAAAATAGATAACTGTGTCTTTAAGGGTGTATAAAGACCTTACATAATGAAGCGTCATGTTTTTATTACCTTAGAATGAGTGATTTCTATCCACGTACACCGCGGGTCCCCTTACATGGAATTCATCATATTTTTCCTACAGTAGCCCGTAACGGACAAACCGCTCTACAGAGCGTGTTTTATAAATACGTTATCTCATTCGGCAAAGAAGTAAAAACGGGACGACATCTTAGCCCTGTGTCAGACACCGTAGTGTACGGAGGTGTGGATTGAGCTGTTGGTTGCAATTGGCAACCTCACTGCTAGATGCTGCTAAATGGACCTAAATAATAAAGGGGCCCTGATGTTGGAAACAAAATAGCACCATCATTTCCTTAACATTTCTTTAAATGAATTTAATCCGGTTGACATTTAACAATGTGACATTTTAATCCTTTACAGTAACCAGTGAATGAGCTAATTTAAAGCGAACTCTTTTTACTCTCTAGTTTAGGCTTCCCCAAAGTGTCAGTCAAGTGCGACTGGGGAGTTTGCCAGAGCAGTAAAGGATTTGCCAGGACGATAACTGATACAGCGACAGTCGAGTCATCTGCTCTTATGTTTGTGTAGAATTGTTAATGAAATTAATCGAAACCCTGTTCTGGTCGAAGACAACGAGGGCAGCGTTTTTCGTTAAGCATTATGTTGCAAATACGTTATGTTGCCAGTCCTTACACAGCGCTCTGACAGTTCCACTTGTCAGTATTGTGGACACCTTTTGCATTTTTAAATGCTTCAGAAATGAAAGGGTTAATATTTGACTTTATATACATTTCCAAGTTTATATTTCACTTTTCATTACAGTATAAAAATATATTGTAATTTTAAATAGAAAAAAAGAGACCAACTTTGGAGAATCAGTATAAAAAGCTGCAAGATTCCGTCCGATTCATTAGTCTGCCCTCCATTTCTGTGGCCGCGCTGTACTCTTTACTCGGCAAATGGCCAAGTAAACACAGCAACCCGAGTGTGTTGTGTTATACTGAGGGCTCTCAGAGCTTTCACTATTGATAGAGACTGTAACACAAGTCAAGGGGGACTGAACAAAACCGTAAGATGAATTTATTAAAGGGGTCATATGGCGCGAATACGTGTTTTTCTGTGTCTTTGGTGTGGTGCATTATAAGTTGCCCATGCATGTATTAGACACGTAAAATGGCAAAACATTTAGTGTCCGAACAAACGATGCATTCTATCTAAAAGCGAATGCTCACCTAGACCTGCCTGAAACCCATTGTGTAACCAAACCCCCACACATCTACATTTAGTCATTTCTACATGTAGTCATTTAGCAGACATCTAACATCATACATCCAAGTATAGTTTGACTAAGACCGCCCAAATGTATATGCAAGTAAGGCCTGATGTTCCAAATATGGTAAGAAGAGTTATATTTTCGTCACACGCTCGGCCAATCACAACGCACTGGTTAACTGGTGACATCTGCGCGTTTCAGACGAACGAGGACTTACAAACATACACGGTATATGGAAAATACAGCGTTTTTGAACCTTAAATCGTGTTTATACATTGCATTGCATCTAAAACAAACGACAATATTCGTTTAAGCAGTGTCATATGACCCCTTTAAAGAAAGACACAAATTCCTAGTATGTGTATGTGAAAACTGTTGCAGAAGCAGAGCTGAAACCGCAGCGATCGTCTTAGTGTCGAGTCTATGCGGCATCTTTACGTATGGCTCAAATCTGTTAATGTGATTGGTTACAGGGTTATGATGTCATAAACAGAGGCAGTTTCAAACTGACTGTGGTAAACTGTGCAGTTTTATAAAGAAAATACTCTGCAATGGTTTAAAATGATGAATTTGCACATGGTTTAGCTTAAAGCATTTTAAAAACACCACATAGACATATAACCAGCATTAAAAACTTGATTTTCACCACAGGGGGTCTTTAATCACATGTATTGACATGTCCCACCTGGAACTTTCTTTGAATCATATGACTGAACACGGATACGAATATAACAACATTTAATTATATGATTTTAGAAAAACATGAAGTTAAATAAGCAACATGGCCCATTATCTTTCAGAAATGTGGAGGATATTACACAGAATCGCCCCCATGGAACTTGCAATTATGTTTTGCCATTACTTAAGCAGTGGAACAGTGAAGATAATGTAAGCAAAAACAGGACAGGGTTAAAAACAAGAGCACAAAATAGAAAAAGATCAGCATGAGGTCAAGCAACTCTCCCAGCTAATCTGTGGTGACACAAGAATGGCTGTGAACAGCATTCTTAGGCAAAAAAAAGAGTGCATGGCTATATTGCTCATTGCTGCATTTGGCATGCTGCTTAGACGCAGGTGAACCCCAAACAGCCGCCCTTGTGTGAGGGAAGAGGTAATGAAACAAATAAAAACAACACAAAAATAACAAAATAAGCAATGAAATTGCCCCCTGATAAGTCAAACAAACATGTGCTTTCGGAAAACATATCCTTCATTCAAGAGTTAAGCAAGAATTGAAAAAAATACACAAACAAAATATTAATGAAAAAAGAAAAGAAAAAAGTCAGAAGTAGTAAGGCCAATTTGCAGTGAAATCCTAAAATCCCACAATGAAATTCATTTAAGCTGGAAAATACATCACCTTCCTTCAGCTACAGCCAGCATGTCCTGCCTCGTCACAGAGATGCATTTGGCTGCAGTTACTGTAGGTACAGACGTCCAAAGGCAACAGACTTCTGGTTTACTGAAACTCACCCTAAACCTGGGCACTTTGATAAAGGGGCAGAGTAAAAGAAACTAAAGTGAATTGCATTTTGAATGTACAGACTGAAAAATAATGGTTGTTTGGACAAAAAAAAATAATGGTTTCACGGTGGATAGTTTGTTTTCTAACGTTCAATGCATGCTTTTGAGAAGATATTTTTGTATTGTTTATTTTCCCAAAAGAATATTTTCCGTAGCCTCATAATAAATAAACCTGTGAACCACCTCTACCCAAACGTTGTACATCAGCCAGAAGCACGAGGCCTGCAAAACTTTACAAGCCAATTGAAATTTTATATAGAAAAAGATCTGGCTGCTGTTTTTTTCTGTAATGTTTATCATTTGTTTTGTCTGTAATTCTTTAGTATTATATTCTTTTATTTACAGCTATTGTTGCATTTTAAGAATCTCGAAATCACATTTTAGCAGTTAATGCTTTCACCAGCAAAACATATGGAAAATATTCGCCCTAGATTTGAATACCAAAACTTGTACCAGACCACAACAATGTGATGCCACATAAACTCGCCAAAGTTTACGTAAGGTTAAACGAAGTGCTTTTTTCGCCTAACCATTTCACAAAATTAACTTTCAAAGAAAGTGACCCAGTGCAAATGCAATGTGACTTTTCCCAGCGCCGTTCAAGAAACAAAGCCCAGAACACATTTGGAGAGCTTTAAGAGAATGTGAGAGAATGATGCATGAGTATGCATGCTGATGGGCCTTATGAAGAAGAGGTCTGGTGTTAGTGCCGATCTTCAGCGTCAGACACAGGATATTTGGCTTTGTTCACACTGCACTCAAATCTGATTTGATTTTTCAAAATCGGATCTGTTTGTTCAGACGGTCTGATCAATATCCAGTATGTTTAGCATCAGCACAAGACTTTCTCAAAGAACAAACTGAATATTTGGCCTCTATCATGACATCTTACCATGATGCTCAAGTCACCAGGCATGTGAGAGCACATAAGCGAGAGGCTTTTAATGCATTGGGGCATATGCCGAACCCGCTGACTCACTCACTCATCACTCATCATTATATTATAGTAACCGTTCACAAAAATGCACATTTTATACAAAAACATTTGAGTCATATTTCAAACAACATAACTTTCATATGGTTTTCGAATTAAACATATTTAATTTAGACACGATTCATAAAATCAGATTGTCGCTGCCTGTCTGAACAAAGCCCAAATCAACCTGAGACAGAAAGACAAGACACGTAAAAAGATCAAAGTAAAGCTTACCGGTGGCAATCGCTGTTGTCGGGGGTGGTCCGGCCTCTCCACCACTTTTTTGACTCATAGCGGCTGCGTTCTCCTCTCTCGAAGATGGCAGCTGCAGCTCTCTGGGAAGAAGATCATATACTGAGTCTAAAGAAATAAAAAGCAGAAAACGAAGTGTTAAAATCGAACGTTGCAGCGAGTCAAAAATCCTTGAACAGATTTCTTTCTAGCAACTGATATATGCTCCGAACTTCCAATATCTCCGGTGGCTCATCGCCAGGCTGGGGTGATAATCAGCACCAACATTTCTTTCAGTACTTTTCCATGACCATAAAAGTGGTCTACATCTGTCAGTCCAATTCTAGGTATACAGTGTCCTTCTAAAGGCCTCGACATCGACCTGCCTGGCCATCAACGTGGAAAAAGTCCACACTTCTTATTTAACACCAAGAGTGGGAGATAAATTGCATTTTTCGCGTACCAGAGGGCGTAGTCAACAATCCTTCTTTACTGTGTGATTGTAGTGGGTTTTTTTAACAGAAGAACACAATGCCTTCAAACTTTGTTTGGTATGCTGATGGGTACAACTTACTTAAACAAAACTGATCAAAGGAGAATAGCACAACTGTCAATGACGGGTGACCATAACTATTTCTTATTGGACATTCAACTGTTTTTCACATTATTAATTATTTTAATATTATTCAGTCTTAATCTAAAAAATGACAGTCTACAATCACTTTATGAATCTGTGCACGAAATCATGATGCTTTACAGCAGATTTATGTAGTCTTAAGGGAGCTCACACTTTAAAAAACAATTGTTTTAAGCCCTGTTTAAAAAGTTATTCTAGATTTGCATCCCTAATGATCCGGAATACATGTAAACAAGTGGACACGCAAAGGCAAATTCTGAACACAGTTTACAGATGCCAGACATCAACAGGGGCGCTCCTGTTCGTAAGTCAAACTTGTTCCTGAAAGTCAATTTGAAGGTCTTGAGAAAACAAAAATATGTTTTTTTCACAACCAGCCCTCAAGTCAAATATCACTGAACTGTAAGCAGATGCTTTTTACACAGCCTATACCATTTAGGTGTTGTAGCAGTACCGTGGTATAATGATAATATCAGTTTACATAAACCATGGTATATTACTATAAAGACATGTGCTTTTACAACTGTGGCATGTGCATGAACACACAACACATTGCATGATAGGAATCCACATCTCCATGCACCCACAACCCTAAACTATTGTAAAAATTTTGAAAAATGAAATTTTTATATCAAGTTCAATCTCTAAAGAATTAATATCTTGTTCCATTTGCCTTTAATGACAATTTCCAAGTTCTGTATTATTAGGCTGGTCTGCACATGCTGGAACATGTGCTGTGTGCACAGGGCCCTTCCAGTAAAAAGATTGCCAACCACATAGGCAGAAAATATGCACTGTGCAATATGACTGCGGCTGCGGAATCAGTACCTGGCCTGTTTCTAAGTGTTTCCACTCGCTTTTAAGAGAGAAAATTTGTATTTTGCTGCATAGTTTCCTTCCAAACAAACAGTGACACAGTGTCTGCTGTTCATGTCCCAAACACAGTTTTCCTTTCACTGGGAAAAAGAAAAATAATTCGGTAAACATTATGATTTTTCTGCTTCTGCAAAACAATTTCAGGCTCCTTTCAGTCCAAGATTGTCAATCTTCTGTGAAACACAAACGGAGATATTTAGCTAAATTATTGCAGCTCAACTGGTTCAGACTAGCAATGCCAATGTCACGTTGGATTCATAGAGAATGCATACAAAAGAATACCCTTAATGCAATGCAAGCTGATTTAAACCCATCCTGCCATTTTTTCATGTTGATGTCTTTTTATTTTGTTGTCATTGTTCACATTCAGAATCATGCATTTGGCAGATTTGGCAGTTTTTGTTCGTCTCCGCTGTTTGTTTTCCTCTGGGATCGAACCATGGCTGTTGCTGGGTAAATTCAGGGTCAACTTTATCCTTTAATGAATTTCATGTCCTTGTTTTATTTGCAAAGTTATAATAGTATTGAATAAAGACAGAAAACCAATTCCTTGCTCAGAAACCCTTAAGCTCAACATTTCTCAAGCCTACCGTGCATGTAAAAAAAGAAAGAAAAGTTAGAGGCACACCATGTAATTCACAACTAACACTTTTATTCACCATTGAAAATTCCTGATGTTTGCTCTGATTAGTCCTGGCAACATGGGTGTAGCAATGAGTTTGGCTGGTGGCCCAATTGCCCCATAACAACACCCCAACCCCATGTTTTTCTTCTTGTCAGATTTTTGGCTTGATCCTCTTTTTCCTCCAACTAGCAAAACCAATTCTGTGAAATTGCTGTGCAAACAACTTTAAAAAGACAAATTCTACACAAAAACAGAGGTGGATAAACGTTTATCAGAGAAGACATGATCAGAAAATGACTCTCTTAAAATGACAAGAGGGATTTAGGCAGGAGATCATTTATACACTCGACAAATTATTTTGCAAATTAGATTGCACCATGGCAGGTGCTCTATACACTCAGCGGTCGTATAGGTTTCGGAAAGTTTTTTTTTCGAACATGAAAATCCGTTTCATAATATCTTTCTTTAGTCCCATTTTGGACAATTCTCCCGGAAAACCAAGGAGAGCGATTATTTTAGTTATATTAGTGTATTAGTCCTGTGCAGAGCTCCTAGCGCGTCCGTCTGGCTAACAAACTGTGGATATTTACAGAAGTATGTTCATGTTTTTATGACTAAACAGTGACAGGGTTTGGGAACCGCTATAAGTCAGCTGCCGTATAGTAAATTGAATGCGCTGTTTCTTCTTGCCGCTCACTCACTGCACAGAGCAAATACAGAGAAAGACCATCCTTGCAGTTTAGTCCTACTGGGATGAATGAATTTGGTTTTCTCCTATATGCTCCGCTGTGACTTCTGCACTCTGTAAGAGGTCCGGGTGGTGCACCGCTCTTGCAGTTGACTTCTGCCTTATTTGTTCCAAAGACATTACGTTATAATATTTACGATTTTCGAAATTTGTGAATCGATTCGCATCTCTAGTAGATTTAATAGATGTTTATTGTGAATAAATTTTTTCACCCACCCCTAGTAATAACTGTATACATTCTACCTATACACTAGATGAAGTTACCAAAGGCATACAACAAATAACACATTCTTTGCTTCCACGTAAATCCAACCTAGGAGGGCGAGCTTTCCCTTGGGCTCCTCGTTCATTCTGAGATTAAAAAAAGAACAACACCCACATCAACAGTTTAACACCCCTGAATAAAAAGTTTCCAGGATTGTTGGTGAAATCCTGAATTTCCTCAGCTGTCACAGACGGTACAGTCCTTGCCTGGCTTTATTTACCTGTGTCTGAATGTGTGAAGTCCAAGACAGGTCCTCAGAGATGTTTAAACCGAGGAACTTGGCTGCTTACCCTCTCCACAGGGGTCCCTTTGATCATAAGAGGAGTATAGTTCGCTGCTGCCTCTTCCTGAAGTCCACAATCAGCTCTTTGGATTTGGTCATGTTCAGAAGGAGACAATTGTTCTTTTTTTTGATAATTTGATAATAGTAGTGGAGCTGTGAGAAGACACACTGTCATGTGTATAGTGAAAGATGAGTAGGGGACTCAGGACACAGCCCTGTGGCGCTCCTACCCTCAGGGTGATGGAGTTGGAGGTGAACTGACCTACTTTCACTACCTGAGGTCTGTCAGTGAGAAAATCTTGGATCCAATCGAAGGATTCAGACCAAGATTCAGGAGTTTGACAGTGAGCTTATTGGAACTTATATTATTGAAAGCTGAGCTGTAGTCAATGAATAGCAGCCAAACATAGTTCCCATTGTTGCTGTCAATGTGCGTGAGGGAAGAGTGCAGGATTTGCGAGATGGCGCCCTCAGTACGACGACTGAAGAGAAAGAGGGTCCAACTTATCAGGGATAGAAGAGGTCTCTCAAAGACCTTGATGACTGTTGACGTGAGGGCAACTATTTTTCTGAGATGTTTTGGATCTAAGTTAGGTTGCCAAGAGTTCATTGAATGTGGGAAAAAAAGAATCTCACACCACGATCACAATCTTCACACATCTTTTACCACACAAAGCAATCAGAAGACTTGAAATATAGCGCATGAAATTGAAGTTGCGTTGACTGCGTTAGGGTTCTTTTCATTTTGTTTGTTTTTGGGTAAACATTCCTCTTAACCTAGACCTTTGAGTCAACAAGTTGAAACTGTACTACATTCATGATAAAAAAGCAATATAAACATTACATGTTCTAAAGGTAATGAGGTGCATATTTGTTTTTACCACCAATATGTTAGCGAAGGATATTTGTAATGCATGAAATAATGCTTTATTCAGCATGGCAACATGAAGCTTTGATTCACCTGAGGTGACGTGTAAGGAAACAGCTTGAGCTCTCAGCTGGCTCTCAGAAGTGTTTTTAGCACAGAATCAAGCCTTTGTCGGTGATGTTTACCAGCGGCTTCACAGGGCGGAGAGGCCAGGACAGAAACTGACACTGCCCTGTTGAAAAAACAGCATACGCTGGGTTAGGTTTGTTTTGATGCTTGTTTGCTGGTTTAAGCTGGTCATGTGCTGGTTTTAGCTGGTTTAAGCTGGTCATGTGCTGGTTCCTCACAAGCTTAAACCAACTCCGGACTAGCACATGGCCATCTTGAACCAGTATATGACCAGCTTAAATCAGAACAAACCAGCATCAAAACATACCTAACACAGAATATGCTGGCTTCTTCAATAGGAGGGGCTTAGATGAAAGTTAGCCTTGACTGTTGTGAAGAATGTACAAATTGGTTATAAAATATATAAAAGATGCACAGATATCAGCCTCTTAAATTCTCCCACACTCTTTGGAAAAATAAACGCACCGATAGAAAAAAGTTTTAGGATAACTTCATTCATATAAAACTTGAATTGGTAGCAAAATATGTGAGGAAGAACAGAAGAGCGTTGTGACGCTTCGCAGGAGTGTAACACCCGTTATTCACAAAGATTTACAAAGACAAGACAGTTTAGCTGTAAAAAAATAAAAACATCCCACAGTTTAATTCTTATTTTAAGTCTTACTTGTTAAAAAGGACAACTTGAGAAACGGCATCACCAAAATAATAAACTTACAGTGAAGTGATGAAGCAGAGAGTAAATCTTAAAACTCACAACACTTACAAAAACAAACATCCTGAACACACTTTTTGAGTAGAAATGTGTCTAATCTAAGCAACCTAGAAAACAAAAATGAAAGATATCGACTTCAGAAAATATTACTGATACAAAAACTGCACTAAACAAAACAAACAAACCACATTTTAAACCAAACGTATAAATAAGTCAATACTTTGCTTAGATCAACATGACAAGCTTCTCAGTCATGTCACAAGTCAAAAAAATATAGCGCTACTGAGCAAAATACTTTGCATTGTCCTTCACTTAAATGCTTTTATCCAAAGCCACTTGGAGAAGATTATAATGGATAGCCTAATAAGCCAAGTAGTGATCGCTGCAGCTTGGAGAACTGCATGTGGGAGGATGCACCATATCTGACAAATAGGTCACTTTCACATGTGTGCATGTCTGAAGCTGTGATGGGTCCTCATCACAAAGTGACCATTCTGAATTAAGGCCTTCTCTTCTTTTTGGTTAATATACTAAAATACTACAACAACTGTGGATGAACCAATACTACAACACACAACATTAAATAAGCCAAGCAAAGTCCTCTGGAGGTTTGTACAGCCCACTTGCGTCTGACCCGCCCATCTGCAGAAAGCTCAATTTTTACCTAACTCTAATAAGCCATTAAGCTGCTGGTGCTTTACCTATACACTATATTACGGTTATTGTGTAATGGCCTCTTTACACCATAAACAATAACTAAAATCGACAATACGGCAAGAACGCATACAGGTTTATTCCATAATATGCATTGTGACTCATGGAAGGCGCTGTTTCCTTATCAGCCCAATGAGACTGTATTTGCTGGGTTTCACAGCTGTTCAGGTGAATATGGTTTGCTTAGCATCTAAGTAAGTTCAATTTCTTAAAATGTTTCTTAAATTAACATGGCGTACATCATTACAATGTTTTAAGTTTGTAATGTGCAGATGTATCGTTGATTCAGCGTTATACAGTAGATGGTGAGTTTACTAGCATGAACGCACTTTGCGATCAGTACGACTCGCAAACAAATGACTCCTTCGAACCGAATCGTTTAAACTGTCGACATATAAAACATCAATGAATCATTCAAAGCTCAGTGAACCACAAGAGAACGCGTGGTGCGAAACTAGTGTCTAAATGCAAGCACTAAGTGTATTATTGCCTCCTATAGACAAATCACTTCATTGTTTCCTTATCTTTTCTGAATGTTGCTTTGGATAAAAGCGTCTGCTAAATACCTAAATGTAAATGCTCTTTCCATAAGAACGTTTTTTACGGCAGTCAGTTTTTTATCATTTATCACTTGGTGAAAATGTCCTCAACAATATTGTTCCTCTATATTGCTATAACAGTTGTGCTGTGGACTTGACTATTCTCTTACATTTAGTAAAATAAATACTTTATAGTTATCGATAATCTTTGATGTTATCATCCTCCTTGGTGTAAATGAGCCAAAGAATAGCCTCGGCCAAGTCTGAGGTCTTGAGCACTCTGGAGAAGGTTTTCGTCCAGGATATCCTGTACTTGGCCGCATTCATCTTTCCCTCGATTGCAACTAGTCGTCCTGTCCCTGCAGCTGAAAAATCCCCAACAGCATGATGCTGCCACCACCATGCTTCACTGTATTGGACAGGTGATGAGCAGTGCTTGAATTTCTCCACACATACCGCTTAGAAATAAGGCCAAAAAGTTCTATCTTGGTCTCATCAGACCAGAGAATCTTATCACCATCTTGGAGTCCTTCGGTTGTTTTTTAGCAAACTCCATGCAGGCTTTCATGTGTCTTGCACTTAGGAGATGCTTTCGTCGGGCCACTCCGCCATAAAGCTGGTGGAGGGCTGCAGTGATGGTTGACTTTCTACAACTTTCTCCCATCTCACGACTGCATCTTTGTAGCTCAGCCACAGTGGGTTCTTTACCTCTCCCAACAAGGCTCTTCTCCCCCGATAGCTCAGTTTGGCCAGACGGTCAGCTCTAGGAAGGGTTCTGGTCATCCCAAACATCTTCATTTAAGGATTATGCCATTAAGGATTCTGAACCTTAAGTGCAGCAGAAATGTTTTTGTAGCCTTGGCCAGATCTGTGCCTTGCCACAATTCTGTCTCTGAGCTCTTCAGGCAGTTCATTTGACCTCATGCTTCTCATTTGCTCTGACATGCACTGTGAGCTGTAAGGTCTTATATAGACAGGTGTGTGGCTTTCCTAATCAAGTCCAATCAGTATAATCAAACACAGCTGGACTGAAAAGAAGCCGTAGAACCAAGGATGATCAGACGAAATGGACAGCACCTGAGTAAAATATATGAGTGTCACAGCAAAGGGTCTGAATACTCAGTTTTTCTTTTTTAATAAATCTTCAAAAATGTCAACAATTCTGTGTTTTTCTGTCAATATGGCATGCTGTGTGTACATTAATGAGAAACAAAATGAACTTAAATGATTTTAGCAAATGGCTGCAATATAACAAAGAGTGAAAAATGTAAGGGGGTCTGAATACTTTCCGTACCCCCTGTGTAAATAAGAGTGCTCCAAAACACTGAGAAAGATCCACATTCAAAACGTGTGTATTCTCTAACGTTTGCCAATAGGGTTGACATCATCCTGCACCTTAGCTTCTTATTAGATACCAGGCTGTCACTGAAACGAACCGCTATAGGCTTGGAGTCAGAATATATGTACCACCCTAATTTCTAGTTTCAGTTGAAAATGTCAACGCTTTGAAGAAAGCAGCACATTTCAAAGTATTTCAGTGGGTCTTTAAGTTGTACTGTAAGTGTGTCATCACGGCTGCATACCTACAACATATTTGGAGGGATTCGGTTAATCGTTTGTCGTCTTGTGTCGGGAGGGGTAAGTTAGCATCTGAATGAACTCTTTCCCCCACCTACAGGGAATACAGGTGACTCAGAGTAAGAATGAAAACACAGGAAATAGAAACTGCAAGGCCGTATCTCCCTTCCCTACCCCACAGAGAGGAACAAAAAAATGGTTTGTGTGTGACCCACGATGTTTGTCTTTGAAGAAAACCCTTTTAAGCAGCAAAGCACCGATTCGCTTACAAGTTTGGATCCGAATATACAGCCACGAACGGCTGTCGATAGGGTTCAAAACTTGGACTATTTTTAACCCGACATGCAATCTTAGCCTAGTAACCCTCACGACCCATCTCTCCTGTCCAGTGTGAGATCTGGCCGGTGGATGACACAAAAAGCGAAAAGGCTTGTCTGGTAACGGACACTGCGGGACAAGAAAGCATGTTCTCCGATGAGCTCTCGGTTTTAGGTGGTAAGTCGATCCTGTAACCCTGTAAGCGTTTCTCATCAGCCACTGGAAAGCGTACTCCTTGAAGCTTAGATTAGCTTCCTACATATTTAACACTGTGTGATATTAAAATGTGGCAGAGGCTTGGCGGAAGACTAAAAAGAGCTTGAGGGTTTCACACATGTCTGATCAAACATTTCGAGAAATATCTTCGAGACAGCCGAAGAGATAAGTTGACTTGAGGTGACACCGTCTCAGTTGGACAGCTGGAACACGTGTCATAAAAACTGTTGAAAACACAAATCAGCAATGGCTTGGACAGTCAAAAATGACCTAGCACACCAGAGGAACCACAAAGCAACATGGTAAAAACCAACAAATGGTAACAACACTTTAGCGATCGCAACGTCCTTGCAACCATTGCATTCTATAATGTAGCTTGGCACAAGCTGTTTATTGTTTAAAATATGAAATCCTATCATTTCTATGTCACAGCAGGTGTGGAATACCTGTAGATTGTTTTGTTTTTAATGTAGGAGGGGGACATACTGTACAGCCGCTCTCTTGTAGTTGCCAGGGACTGATGGAACAGTTCAACAACTCGTGCGTTTCATTGTTGGTCCTAAAACAACATTGCGAGCGTGTGCACAGCAAATAGTGGGGGAGGTAATATTTTTACTCTTCAATTTTTTCTGTCTCTTGTTAAATTATAGTTTGGTTAGCGTTAACTATTAACAACCGAGGAATGTGGAGGCAGAAGTTACTGGGCCATGACAGCAGCACACTTTACACCCTCCTGACCTTGAAGCAAAACCAATAAAGAATTCCACACATCAAAAGAGGTTTCGAGAATCAGATTTCATAACTTAAAACAGGTCTGGACATCTGTCATTTCTCTCAACTAGCAATAAACAAAGAGTGTATTGGTAACAGAGGCATTGCTTTAATATATGTTGCCACAATAAACACAGCTTACACGGTTATGTTTAAAAGGGACAGTTCACCCAAAACTGAAAATGCTGTCATCATTTACTGTTCCAAACCTGCATGTGCAAATGTCTTTGTTCTGCTAAACACAAAGGAAGATATTTTGAGGAATGTCGTTAACCAAACACATCTCATCCCCCATTTACTGTCATAGTAGGGAAATAAATCCTATGGGAGTCAATGGAGAATGAGTCCATGAGACTGTTTGGTCACTGACATTCTTTAAAATATCTTCCTTCGTGTTTAGCAAAACAAATACATTTATGCAGGTTTGTACCAATCTGAGGGCGAGTAAATGATGAGAGGATTGTCTTTTTTGTGTGAACGATCCCTTTAAGTGTTTTTTGCTTTTATAAATACGTATACCAACCAGAGCAATCTGATTTGAGACCCTATGCATTCATTTTTCAAACAATTAATAGTTTATAATCACATCCAGAATAAGGATTGTGTTTACGTAATATATGTCTGCGTACTGTGCATATAAATTTTGTATTTATAACCACAAAAATATGCATACGTACATATACGTACGTACAGTATATTTATATGCTGGTTAAAAAGGAATGACCAACAGGTGCAAATATTACAAAATAATGAGAAGCTCTGTTAAGGCTTTGAACAAACCAGAACATTTCAAAGTATTTCGGTGGGTTTGTAAGGTCTGTTGTAAGTGTGTCAGTGTCATCAGTCAATTTTGGAAGAATGTGATGGTGGATTACACTGTATGTCTGTGCCAGCATGGCTGCTAGACTGCAACATCTTTAGGAAATATTTAGATATATTTACCAATATAAATTATGAAATTTACATTTTTCTTAAATATATACGTAAGTGTATGTTTATAGAAATACAAAATTATCATTAATATTGAGCACAATAAATGTATCAAGATGTATGTTCAAAGATCACATTAAAAGACTCCAAATGATTTTCTCATTTGCTTCACTGAAGGCCAGTTGAACTTGCGATGCTGTCACATAGTTGACTGGTCCATTTCAGCAGGCTGTGAAATGCCATTCAAGTATTAAGTCCAAACTGCTCTGCCTTAATTTTGTTCTACATGGGTCTTTTCATTTTGTGTAGACAGAAAACATGCACGGGGTCTGGAGAATGGTGTTGGTGAAATATAAATGACCTTTAATATGTTGCAAGAATTTGATAAGCTCTGTTCCAACACTTGTGAGCAATCTTGCTCTCAATAGAGTGGTGCAGAGAAGTATTTATGTTGGCAAACCCAGAAGTTGGCGCCGCACGCCGCACTAAAAACTTTTTTTACTGAACTCGGTGCAATGCATTCTGGGATCGTCTTTTAGGGATTTATACAATGCTGCCATAGAATCCATTCAAGCATTCATTCTACATTGCATGCTCGCTAACTAACAATAAAGTATGAATCAATGTCCTCCCATTGTAACTCTAAAAGGAACTGCAGGTGAGATGACACCACTTACCTTCCGCTTCAGAGCAATGAGGAAGTCCACGTGGAACTAATAAAACATTAGTTTTGTTGTTAGCTAAACAGATAATATAATGTGCAACTCACAAATGACACTTTTATGTCAAAAGCTAACTAGTTTTCACAGAAAATGTTTTAAGCTCCGGTTGAATGCACAGTTTCTTCCAATCTCATATTAATTTTGAGTATAAAGTAGTATTGCATACTTCATATCTCCGAAGAGTATTTAGCTTGATCACATTTATAAAAGATATATGCAGCTGTACGATCATTTCCGAAAACAGACAACATCCTGGTGGATGCGGGGGAAGGAACTAAATCACAAGCACACAATACATCATCGCATTATCCCTGCATAACTGTTTTGATTCAGTTTAATATGCACGTATGCGGCGATTGCCAAAACACAGATATATGTTCATGTCCGCATCTTTTTAGTGCTGGGATGGCACCCTCTATCAGTTTCAAACGATCTGCAAAATCCAGCGTTATAGACACTGTTTATATAACATCCATCACTGAAATGCCGTGAACAAACAAACACACCTCAACTTCTTTCACTATCGCAAGACTGTACACCTAAGGCCCACAGGCCAATCTTGACGGTTATATATAACATAACGGTTTTTCATGTTAAAAAAAAAATTCGGAACCCAATACGATCGTATTGGGGAAGTGTATCGAGCACAGCAATACTAATTAATACGTCCAATTCCTTTTTTGACAAGTTGACAATGTTAAGCACCAGAAGCCAGCACGTTTAACATTATAAAGAAGTCAGAATACATAAAACAGCATTAAATCCCCCCCTTAAAATGTCATCACAGTTTTAACTTAAATTAAAAAAGCATTGCTCTGTGTCCCAATTTCACTAATGATCGTAAACTATTGTAAAAAAGCAAAAAGTGTATATTATAAGTCACTGCTTTTATGTTTTATATTTGCTTATGTTATGTTTTCCAGTTTATTAAAAAAGGTTAGCAGTTTATAAATGCTGTAGTATGAAGCGTTTCACATAACAATCATAAAAAGTTCATAAAGTTAATGTATAATGCTTATCCAAGGATGAGAATGTTGTTAAACATCATTTTAGGTATATTTAGATATATGGAATCTAATACTGACTGACATGCCATAACAACTACCCCAACACAGACCTATAGATAGAGCGCTTTCGCAGAATCTGTTATAGACTCTATGAACAAAACTAATCTAAAGGATGACATAACAGGATTTGCCTTTATAGATAATGGTGACCGGCTGCATGGAAAGAATCGGATCTTGGCTGGAAATCAATTCCACATCGCAGAGGACAATGATGTGATTTCAAAGCAGTGGCCCCACTGCTCACTACCGTACAACATCTATCTAAAAATACATTCACGAGCCACATCTCTGGGGCATTTTGTTATGCTTCAGGGAATGCACGGCCATATGCTTAGCTACGTCTCATCCCACTGTCGTCTCTAGCACCCTGTCACATGACACGAGAGCTCATTAGCCGGTCCACTCAGAGATCCACGCAGCAGGGACATGGAAAGGGAAACAACAATGTGAAAAGGTCGATTGCAGATGTTATGGCGGCAAGAAAATCTCGTAAGTTTAAACGTGCATTGACAGAACAAAACCTGGGGTCTAAAACCCTGGCCTGGGACTTTAGAAAGGGCTAAATCTGCATTTAAGCCTATTATATTGCATGCCTGTAATACTATTTAATTTAACAGCAATATAGCATCCCTTTGACCTTATGTTAACTTGGTGACTTGAGGTTGTTCCACTTAGTAAACTACTGTACACCTAAGATATCTGTCCAGAGGAAGTAAACACTGGATAGAGGAAAAGAGAGTGGTTGTTTGTTGTTAACTTATTACTCTAAGCAGCTTTCAGTACTCAACAAAGAGAGAGAAAACGACAGCTGCTGAGCAACATTCAGATGAACTCACATTTTATCAAGTTAAATTGTTGCTGAAGAAATTACACAAAACCAATGCCAAAAAACGCAATGGTGTAAATGTTTGAATCCAGCTGTGTGTGAACTAACGCAAACATAATAACAACAGCAGTGGTGGCCAGCAGCTCTTTACCTAGAAAACCTAAGCAAATGAGATTAGGCTGAGTCTTACGTAACATGTGTGACCATGCAGGGGGCAGTGCCAAAGCCCTGATTTAGTTTACTACAATAGACACCAGAGAAATAACAACTGTCTTTGAAGAAGAAAACTCTAATAACAGGAGAAAATCTATTAAATCACTTGGCAAATTAAAGTCTGCATCCTATCTAAGGCTTCGTATGTTCCCTATAAAAAACGCCTAAAGCCCAGGAAATTAAAAAGGCACCAATAGAAAAGAAGAGAGAGTCTATAATGACTCTCAAACTATGAGAACAATGTTACAAGCAACCACAAATAAAGTTTTTAGTGGAAGTTTGATTTACTGCAGTTCATAACAGAAGATTACTGCTTTATTCTGTTTAGACATGACCAAAGAGACACATCCTATATGACTTATTTCATCCCCATCTCTGCTGTTTGTAATATCCAATAAAGACTTTCAAAGTATCTACAGCCAACAAAGTTATAAAACAAACAATAATGTACACAATTAAACCTCATTTCATTATGTATCGACATAAAACCGCAAGGATCAATAAACTCTGTGTACTACACACTCCCTCAACCCAAACAGAATCATGCAATGTTGGCATCACCCCACAAAGCAACTTTTCTCGTCACATAGACTATGTAAACAAAACCTTCGCCAGTCGGATGGAATTTGGGCTGTGTCTCAAACCTAGCGTGCTCCCTACCTAGACAGCATCATAGCGAGTTCACCTGACTTAGAACGCACTTATACTGTAGATGCCCAAAATTGCTCCATATGCCAACGTCGTGCCCATTGATGCTGTCTAGACAGCTTGTTAGGTTTTGGGAAAAAGAGTACGATTTTAAGACCCCATTTTAAATGTGCAGTGAGTTACCTTTGGAGTACAGAGACTTGGGCGAATCGAGGTCGATATCCGCGCTGAAAAGCGACGTGAAATCAGAGGGCATCGCAGAGCCTCCGATCCGCAAAGAAATGAAAACACACTTGCTCTTCACACGCAGATCCTAACAGACCGCCATCGTTTCGTCTTCTCCCAAATGATAAAAGAATGCAAACAAAAGCCAAGTGCGGGGAAAGTATGAGATGTCACTTCTTAAATAAAGTACTTGCGTCGTTACGCGCTGGTTGTACTGAGTGTGTACGGCAAGCCAGCACGACGGTGTTTAGTTTGTTTCACGTGAGGCCCCGCCCACTCGATACGTCGCTATGATCAGGTCACGTGATTGCATTGATGGCACAAAACAGAGGTTGCGTATCATCAAGGCGAGAAATTTAGCAATTAAAAAAAAGAAACATGCTACAGACACTGTCAAAAAAGCATTATATTACTTAATATTAATATATTGATAATATTGATCTGCTTCTATATTTGTATTACATTGTATTACATTGTATTATTTGTGTGTGTGTGTGTGTGTGCGCGCGTGTGTGTGTGGGTGCGTGCGTGTGGTGCGTGGCAATGCCCCGCCCCCTCGATACGTCGCTATGATCAGGTCACGTGATTGCATTGATGGCACAAAACAGAGGTTGCCTATCATCAAAGCGAGAAATTTAGCAATTAAAAAAAAGAAACATGCTACAGACACTGTCAAAAAAGCATTATATTACTTAATATTAATATATTGATAATATTGATCTGCTTCTATATTTGTATTACATTGTATTACATTGTATTATTTGTGTGTGTGTGTGTGCGTGCGTGCGGTGCGTGGCAATGCCCCGCCCACTCGATACGTCGCTATGATCAGGTCACGTGATTGCATTGATGGCACAAAACAGAGGTTGCGTATCATCAAAGCGAGAAATTTAGCAATTAAAAAAAAATGCTACAGAAACTGTCAAAAACGAGCATTCTATTACTTAATAATAATATATTGATAGTATTGATCTCCTTTTAGTTTTGTATCACATTTGATTATGTTTGTGTGTGTGTGCGTGCGTGCGTGCGTGCATGCGTGTTAACAAAACTTAAAATATTTCAACGTTTGGACAAAATCCTCTAGAAGGGATCTTAACAGATGTTATGTTACCTGTCTGTTATATTTTATATTTATTGTGTATGTGCGTGTGAGTGTTTATGCGTGCAAGTCAGCAAAGCTCTGAGTCAGTGTTTGCATGAGGAGTCACACCATCATGTGTGATGTTTTCGGGAAAGATTGAACCATTTTTGTCCAGGAACAACACAAGACTGTTTGACACAACATTTGGCAACTTGATGCATATGATTCATCTTCAGTATAGATTCACTATTGTCCTAGGAAAGAAGGGGATGTTCATGTCAAATGTAACACAAGTCAGCGGCTATTTGCAGTGTAAATAGAAATAGACTCAATAAAAAGCAATGAAAAAAATGAAATTACGCAGTACATTTACATTAAGTCATTTAGCAGACGCTTTTATCCAAAGCCACTGACATAGAGTTCAAGGAGCAATAAGCGATATGTCATAAAAGAGCAATAGTACGATAGGTGCTAATACAAAGTTACTAGTTTCAACAAAAGCTAGACCACTACCTTTTGAGAAAAGAGGGTAAGTTTTTACATGTGTATTTTCTTTGGATTAAGTAGAAATAGTAGTTTGATGCTTTTTAGTGGCAGATAACATTATAACAGAGTGTTAATCATTATATTTATAAAATAATATTAAAATGATGGCATCTTATTGAGATATTTTGATTCCTTACAAATGTAATGACATATGGAACAATTCGTTTTGGATGCTTATGTAAAAATAGAGCATTGACCTACAGAAAGTTATGAAACATTTTTAACAGGCTTTAAAGTCAAATCTAATATTAACAATAATATCAAGAAAAGTAATCAATCTAATTAGGATTTTCCCCATATAAAGCAATGTTTTTTTTGTGTAACGCGCGTTTTTCTATTCCCTATAAAAATGGCGAGTTTTGAGATTTTGAGTTTTTTAACATATATTTACACATTGACTTTGCTGCGTGGAGAATGTTTGCAAATAAAGCCTATGTTACCATAAATAGCAGAAAATCTAAAAGCCAGTGGACAGAAAACAGTAATCACGCATCTGTTAAATGCATGGCCGGGTTTGCGATGTTTCTCACGTAGATCTGACGCACAATAACTTGTGCCAGTTTGTATTATTAACAAATGGTTTTAATTACTAAACAAGGAATTACTAAAATAAAAATGATTTACTTTATACATTTAGTCATTAAGCAAACGCTTATCCAAAGCGACTTACAGAGAGTTCAGGGAGCAATAAGCGATATGTCATGCAGGAGCATAATACAAGAGGTGCTAATACGAAGTTGTTTCAATTAATATTGATAGGCCTATTACTAATTATAAATATAATTCAAACATTTCTTTAATCTAGTTTCTATAGATAGATTCTCATTCATAATTCATTCCTATAAATGTAATACACGACATTTTAAAATTAGGGTGCAGCAAAACTGTGGGAATGGGTGAAAGCGTGAACACGGTTTATTTATTTGTGTAAATTACTTTAAAAAATGTATGGTATTACAAAACTGAGTGCACGGATTGTAAACTCGTGGCTATGTTTTATAATTCTATGGACACGATTTGTTAAACAGAGTGAAATAATTACAAAACTGTGGCGTCGGGTCTGAAGTCCTCGTGGGCTGTAATACGGGAGGCTGCGCTCAAGATGGCGCCCAACTCAAGCCAAAAAGTTCCCTACGCTACTGGTGTCGCAGTTTGAAATGGCGTCACTTTCTCTATTCCAATCACATATTGGTGGGCGGAGCTAGTGCACATGGTCTCTGCCAACAAGGCGGGCTATTTGTATTCAGTGTGGGTTGTGTCTAATCTAATATTTTGTTATACGACAATAAGTTATTGTTTCTTGCAAAAATATAGAGTTTATGAATATATGTGGTAGCATGTTGTCACATTAAATAGGGAAGTGATTGAATCTAGCTTAGAGATGAAACCCTCATCTACAATAATATCAAACCATTATTGTAAACAGAATCTATAGTCAATACTAATTACAACATTTAACACGTTTCAGCTGTGATCCACATACTCACCTAGATATCTTTGTCACAAATCCCTGACATCCAGACCTCGAAAAAAACCCTCATACCACATTAGTACCATGGTACCATACGTGCTGCCCTTTAGGGGGTCCTATCACTGATAGCACACATACATCTGGCTTACGTCTGTTTGACGTCTGCATTTACATCTGCAAAACATCTACCATAGTTTGCTCATCTGCACTACGTCTCGGAGATGTCTGCTGTCAGACGTCATTTAGACCTCTAGAAGATGTCTGTAAAATGTTTATGATTAAGAATGGATGAACAACAGCTCTTTCTAAAATGGTTAGCGGATGTTTTTATGCAGCAGATGTTTCCAGATCTCCAGATCTTTAGCAGACGTATTACAGACGTTCAGATTGCAGATGAGCAAATTGTGTATTGCAGATGTCTTGCAGATGTAAATGCAGACGTCAAATAGACGTAAGCCAGATGGATCCTGCTATCTGGGATATAACATATGATATAATCATATTTGAAAATGAAATTAAAATGATCAATAAAGATAAAAAGTAGTTCCAGTTAATGGACAATTATGTTTTTACTTGGTCTGTAGTAGATCTATAACTTGCAAACCATTTATTACCCTTTGTTATCCAATACGTATATAATAAAACACTTATTCCAGGCCTGTAATGTTTTTAGGTGAAATCAGAATATATATGTATATTATATGCCACTTTACAAATAGATAACATCCAGTTTATTTCAGTTCAAAGAGACATCAACACATTTATATTAAATTTAATAAAAATACATTTTCTTGACGAACTAAAAGATGTCAAATTGAAATTTTATATATTCAGAATGATGGATGTGGAATGCACTGCGTGTTGCTTGCTTACTTTGATCAAAGCTTGATGTCTAACATTACATGTCATAAGAATAAGGAACAATGCTTCTATCCACAGCTCTACTAGACCTACACTAACGGGGTGTATAGCAAATATAATATATTATTTTAACATAAAATCAGGTAAATTAATACAAATACAAAACATGAAACGGTACACGTAACGTGCCAACTGGACATCCAACATGACAGGGATGACATTGATTCATCTGTTGTTAAGAACAGCACCCTCTAGTGTCGAGCGCTGACATACACGCAAATAATATTAAAAATGAACGCCTGAGTACTTGGGACATATTTGCGGATAAAAACATGTCGACCCCACTCGGTCTTCCGTCTGTTATTAACATAATTACAAAAATGTTAAGACATATTGTATAAATCAGTACTCATCACATATAAGATACTCATCACAATATAATTTCCCTGTTTTTTAAACAAACGTTCCTCCATTCGTAGCCAAGTTTCTTTCAGCGTAAATCGAAGAAATATAGGACACGGTTAAGATACAAGTCTGTGTGTTTAATAATATTTATATTTCACAATTACAAGAAAATGATGAAGACTGCGTGTCATACGCGACGTCAGGTGGCGCTGGTGTGCGCTCTTTGCCAAAGCGCTGCTTCAGTTGAACACACGAGCCAGAAGCGGAACAGCCAGTGCAGTATCAAACTGGCGTGCTAAGTAACAAAAACCCAGTTGTTTTTGAATAATTTCCTATATTTATTGATTGAAAATGCCGGATTTAGCAGTAGAAACAGTCGTCGTTCATCCTTTGGTGCTGCTGAGTGTTGTGGATCATTTCAACAGGTAAATTCGAGTCCTGTGTTTGTTCTTTAGAAAAAATGTTAACTCACTGTCATTATGTGTCTATGAAACTAGCCGCTACAAGCTAATAGGTATCTGAAGACATCACATTCTCAATAAAACTCCGCAAAAGCAATATTTCATAAATTCATCTTCCATTAAGACATTTGGTTTGTGATATAAAATAGCACGTTGTTTTAATAACGTTAAAGTGTGTTATAGAGTGATATATATATTACTGTGTAGCATAATGTTGTTATTGGGTTACCAAGTATCCGACAATTAAAATAAACATTTTATATATGATATAACTGCAAAGCAGTGTATTAAATCGTTATTTTCTGTCTGACATTTTGTTCAGTTATAAAATGTAGACGAGCCGTGTAAAGTAATCGAATTTACCCTAATATAACTTTTATTACTGTTTTATTAGCTTTATTGATTTATCACATAATTAAATTATTACCCACAGCTGCTGCACACAAACTGTATTTCCCTACTCACAAGCTTCTTATATAAATTAATTGAGCTATGTAAATAATGTGTTGAACGTTCATATATTTTATTATGAATGACCACCTAAGAACACACACATCTGCGGTTGTCTACAGAGCCATATGTATTAAAAGAACAGATAATCGAGATCTTGGGTGAAGTTGTGTCTCATCGTGTGTAATCCACCTTTGTTTCTTAGGATTGGTAAAGTTGGCAGCCAGAAGCGAGTTGTCGGTGTTCTGTTAGGCTCATGGCATAAGAAAGTTCTTGATGTGTCCAACAGCTTTGCTGGTATGTTTGCAGCTCTTGGGGCAAAACAATATTTTCATTTTATTCAGTATTAAGTAAATAATTCTTGAATTGTGTAATAGTGCCTTTCGATGAGGATGACAAGGATGATTCAGTGTGGTTCCTTGACCACGACTACTTGGAGCATATGTATGGCATGTTCAAGAAAGTAAACGGTAAGATTGCTTTTGAACAAGCATTACATTTTAGTGAATTGTTATGCATTGTTGTTCTGCTGTTACAGAACGTGACATCATCTATTAAATCTAATGAAGTCTTGATTTTATTTCTGTTCATTCTAGCGAGGGAGCGAATAGTTGGTTGGTACCACACAGGCCCGAAGCTACACAAGAATGACATTGCTATTAATGAGCTCATGAAACAGTACTGCTCTAATTCGGTATGTCATGTTTTTAATTGAATATATATTTTATTCACAGTTCACCTTATTTTACATCAAGACAATGAATCCTGTTTTAATACTTAAACAATTTGTTGGGTGGTAGTACTGTTGTTTGCATTATATTATGCTTATGCAAGGCTTATTTACCTCTCAAAGGTTTTAGTCATTATTGATGTCAAACCCAAAGACCTGGGCTTGCCAACGGAAGCTTACATCTCAGTTGAGGAAGTGCATGATGTAAGTACAATATTTGATCACATAGATATATATTTTTTTATATATAATATCTCATGCCGGCTGTTTATTCTCTATTGTAGGATGGAACACCCACATCGAAGACATTTGAACATGTTACCAGTGAGATCGGAGCAGAGGAGGCAGAGGAAGTTGGTGTGGAACATTTGTTGCGGTAAGAATCTTCTATGCTCTTTGCTGATTTGGTTCATTCTAGATGTAGCAAAATATATCTAAGCAATCTACCAAAGTTAATCACACAACTGTCTCATGCAGGGATATCAAGGACACAACAGTCGGCACTTTGTCGCAACGTATCACCAATCAGGTGCATGGCCTGAAGGGGCTGAACTCCAAGCTGTTGGACATCAAGAGCTATCTGGAGAAAGTCGCAACAGGGAAGCTGCCGATCAATCACCAGATAATTTATCAACTGCAAGACGTGTTTAATCTCCTGCCTGATGTCAACCTGCTGGAGTTTATCAAGGCCTTTTACCTAAAGACCAACGACCAGATGCTTGTGGTCTATCTGGCTTCGCTCATCCGCTCAGTGGTGGCACTCCATAATCTCATCAATAACAAAATCGCCAACCGTGACGCAGAAAAGAAGGAGGGACAGGAGAAAGATGACAGCAAAAAAGAGAAAAAGGATGAGAAGGAGAAAGAAAAAGAAAAAGACAAGAAGGAAGGTGATTCTACAGCCAAGAAAGATGACAAAAAGGAAAAGAAATAAAACTGAGCCGGCATGAACTTTGGCTTAGTTAGTCTTGGCTGAATAAGGGAGAAATTCAGCATTTCTTCTGTCCACTTGTAACAATCTGCAGGTTTACTGGGCATTGTGTCTGTCTTTTGATATAAGGACTTATTTACTGTTTTAAAAGAGCAAAATAATTTTGTTAATCTTTACTTTTCAGGATGAGAAAGGTTGATTTACATCTACGTTATAATACTGTTATTTGACCATCAAAATATCGAGACAGGTGCCCAGTGGTCCTACTGCAAATATTTCATTGTATTTAGACTTGTAAGATTCCTTTTGTATCACCATAAAAAGCGATGCTAAACAAACTCATTGGGTCTTACGTTTTATTATGTTCACTACGGTCAAAGCAAGACGTACACATTCACAGAGTACAGTTTTTCATTTGCAAAACATGTTTATTGTAGTGTTCATTAAAATGGTTGTAGGCATTTCAGAACATAATTTGTTATTTAATAAAATAGTGCATTTGCATTTTAGCTTTGTTTTATGTGTATAGGAGTCAGTTTTCTGAACAGAAAATGATCAGGTTTCATTTAACTAAACCTTGAAAGCTTTATAGTTAACTAAATTGTTTATATATACACTCAAAGATGAGGAATTTAGTAAGGTGTTTTCTAATAGGAACGTCACAGAAGTGTTGTGATCAGGACTAGTTAGTGTCGTCTGTAAGAAGACATTCTTTGTCATCTGCCTCTTTCTTCTTGCACTTGATCCCAAAGAGACCAAGGAACTTCATAACTAGCAGGTCTACATACTCCTGTTCCTCAGAAGGCTGTGAGTGTCAGAAAACAAACGCTAGTTATTATAGTCCGCAACAACTATACACATCAACAACAAAATGATATTAGGGTGGAAACGATTCATTCGTCTCTCGATGAGATTCACCATACTGATCTTACGATATGATTTTTTCCAAAATGAGTTGCGACAAGCTAGAAATGCACAACTGCCCTTTTATTATTTCTCAAAAGCTGCACATTTCTTTATAACTTATTGTCCATAACAAAACTAAATTGTCATTTTGAAACAAATTCCAAATCAAAAGTTAATAACAGAAAGTCACTTTAAAATAAACAAAATTTGACTTTTCCTAACTTCCTTTTTTAAAAGAAATATCAGCATATCCACGTTGACAAAGTTAGCAATAAAAACAGCGGCCCCTGCTGTTCAAAACATGGTATTGGGATTAATTTAACATCTCAGCCGGCTTGAATCATCCAAATTATAATACATTTTCAACCGGCTCAGCCTGAATCGTTACATCCCTAAATAATATAGATTCTATATCACCACATCACGTTTGGTAGCTTTCTTTTAATAGCTAGTCTATCAGAAATATAATACCTGGTGATTCTCCTGCTCTTCACTGAATGCCTCCAGAATGACGGAGACAAAGAGGGTCAATATGACGAATGTGAGGAAGATGACACATGAGGAAATGATGAGGGCGCCGAGCAAAGGACTAGAATCCATCACCTGAAAATAAACATCTGTGGTTTAACAAAGGCTTCTCAGCGTTGATTTCCAAGTTTTGGCCAGTAACATTAATGTGTAACATACCTCATCATAATTAAACAAACCAAACTGCAAATTGAAGATGGTCTTGAAAGCATCTGGTAAAGATCTGTATGAGTACAGCTTCCATCCAAAAATTAAATTGCACTACAAAACATTTAAAAACAATTTTAATAAGTTGATTATTTAAAAATAACAGCAAAATATGCTATTGCTCCTTACAGCAAGAGAGTAAGCCATGAACACAATGGCGAGGACCACGATGAAGCTGGAAATATCTTTCCATGCCCGTTGAAGTGAGGCGGTGATGAGGTACAGTTTAGGGTTCAGTCTCAACAGATGCCACAGTTTCACACTGGCCAGCAACACCAGAAAAGCCAAGAGGTATCCCATTGTAGTATCCGCTAGTGCTGTGTCATGGAAAGTGGGGAACCTGGAGGAGAAGAGCTACATTTTATCTTGTTAAGTTCATATCAGTATTTAAAGGGTAAGATCAACCAAACATGCAAATTCATAACAATCTGATCAACATGTTGCACAAAGAAAGATAGGACAAAGGCCTTTAAGATCCACGAAAGTGGTCCAGATGAACCTCGCACGATTTTCAATGATGCTTTTTTGGAGCTTGACAACCCCAGTCCTCATCCACTTTCATTATTAGGATTTCATGTTGTGGATTCTCAGCTCCGGAATGAATATTGTCAACCAACCGTTTTGGGTGATTTAATTCTTGAAATCATCCTGTTTTAGAAAATATTTACTCACTGATCTTTGTTATTCTGGTAATATGCGATGTCTCTGTCGCCCAGCACTGTTCTCTTGATGATGGCAGACAATGTAGTCCAGCTCAAGATGATGATGAACAGATCTAAAAGGTTCCACTTGTTTTTAAAATACGCCCATTTCTGCTTCTTCATTAGCTTTCCCTGTTTAACCCAAAATGTGTACGGTGTAATAAGAATGCTTGCAGCACGTATACAAATTAAAAGTTTAACATTTACTATCGGAGCGCTGACCTGCACAAACATGTAGTAGCAGACGAAGAGGAAATAGAAGACCTGAGAGGCAACGAGAAAAGACTGAAATCCACCCGTGGATTGATAGACACGCACGCTCTGGATCACGCTACGGTACTGAAACGGTCCTGTAAAAGAAATAGTGCAAGTTAACTTTAGAAATAACACAAACAGAGTTTGTATGATTGTTTGTTCATGTTTTCTCACCCACTGCAGTTCTCTCCAGCATTAGTGTGACGAGGCAGAAGAGGTTGACATTGGCATTGTAGACCGTAAACTCCACAAAAACTGCTCTAGTGAACACATCCAGCCAGGTGGTGTCAAATAGATACTTTAGCTTGCTGTTGGTTGGAGGCAATAATGCTTAGGATAGTATAAATAAAATAACAGACAAAAATAATAAAAAAATTAAATAAACTTGAGGACCTTAAAGGTGTAGTGTACCTTTTTTTGCCCACACCACCATCAATGCATAACCACTGTATATATTTTTATATACAGCTGTGTACTGTATTCAGATCAAACAATATAGTAGTAATTTTGTAAGCAATTTTTTCCAAATCTTAAATATGTGTCATATAATATTTTTTTATTCGTGTCCAGTTTTTGGTGCCTTCGGCCATTGGCAAACCTTTCTGTTAAAATGCTACATCAAGCAATGCTCACCTACTAGCATTTCCATTGTCAGAACCAAGGTCCACTACGTAGCCGCCTCCCCTATATAGCGCTATATTACCCCAGACGGGATATCCTCTAAGCGCTGACTGGCTCTGGTAGCTCCAGGCTGTGTCTACAGAGCCATTCACAGAGTTGGGCTCTTGCCAGTCTGGATCGTAGGAACCCATGTCCTCATCATCCCAAGAGTATGGGGCGTTACAGTCAGAAAAAGAGTCACGCATGGGTTTAGCAATCTTACAGGAGTCTTTTTTTACCCTAACCTGACGGAGACGTGCGCTTCCCACAAGCTTTGAGTTTCCATCTGTTATGAAGCCTTGGAAATACAAATAAAATATCATTATTACACACATCGTTCAGTAATGGGGCCATGTAGCTTAATAGCTTGAAACTAAAGCTCTTGAGATTCCTTCCCTCCCTGTACCTCAAATGTACAAACACTAGACAGTATAAAACTTAAAGAATATGTGATTGGAAAAACTGGGGCATTGTAATTGTGGAAAATTGTATATTACAGTAAATAAAATGCTTTTAGTCAAAAGTACAGTTATAATTTAAAGTGGTTTTGTGTGGATTTCAAACATCTAGTTAAAAACAAACAGCTTGTAAGATTTTTCATGTCAGGTCAGGTCAGGGCACGTTGTCACATTTTATATTAAATGTTTAACATGTAATATGTTTGAAATATTATACATTTATACAACAGTTTTCAGCAGATTCGGAAAATTAATGGACGGACATTTATACATCTAATTTATTGCTATATTTTGCTGATGGAAATCTCCATATTTCATGATTATAATCCTTTTGCCAAAAATAAAAAAATTCACCCTGGTCACTGGGTTTTGCAAATGTCTTACCAATGAAAAGTTTCATAAATGCTTGTCATTATTTATGATTATTTAATCATTTGAAAGTACAGTGTTGTTTTCCATTTCCACTTGTTATCTATAAAGTATATCCTTTATATTTTTGTGATTTCATGAATTGTTTTGTTTCATAATTATTTTACTTTTCAACTGAGCCATAAAGCCCGTGATAGGCTGTTTAATCTCAAATTCCACCGTGACAACTTACCCTGTAGAGTGTGGCAACATGCCCCAATGGCAGTTCAATGTGTATTTTAAAAAACGTATCTTTTGTTCAATTGCTTTATCCTATAAATGTGTAATGTAATATTTACTCAAGTAAAACGTAGTCCAAAGTTAGGAGTTCGGTATAACATTTAACTTAAAATTGAAGCATGGAACTGCAAAGATATGCACATACTATATTCATTTAATATGAAACTAAAACGTACCTGGATACTCTCCAAACAGGTTTTTCAGAATAATATAGTTTGCCCAGTAAAACACATCGTTGTAGTTCATACTGTCAGATATGCCTTGTTCAAAGCTTTGCCGGATGTGCTGAGATAGATAATAGCCATTTGTATCCCGTTGGCCATATGCCACGACAAGCAGCATCCACAGGAACCCTACAAACACTGCAGAGGAAATACATAGCTGAATGAATGCTGCTTTGTCATCGGCTAAAATCAGGGCCATTGATCACAGGACCAGATCATAAAAAGCTAATTGTGTTATCTCACCTAGAATCTCCACAATGAGTCCTCTTGCTTTCCGCTGTTTAGCCAGGTTTCTTTTAATCTTCTCGATGTCAGACGGGGGTGGTGGCTTATAGTAGTCTCGCATGCAGTCCCTTTTAGCAAGTCGCAATCCATCAGGACCCTCTGAGTGATTAAATATACAGAATGTCTTCTTTATTATATAAACTAAGACATACTGCGTGTTATCTGACTGCCGCATGCTTCATTCCCAATTACCTGAGTACGTGGCTTTTTTCTTACATACAGAGTTGACAAAGTCATCGTCCGAATTGATGTTTTTCACCACCAACGCGAAGAATATTGCAAAAAGAATGACCTGTCAAATAAAACACACGCAAAAAACAACTGGTCAGAAGGGAAATGGGTCTAAACAATGGAAATATAGATCACAAGACTCTCCAAAGGCTTCTCACTTTTACAGGCTGGGTAAAGAACAGGCTCTCTGTGAAGGACATCGCGATGGAGATGATCCAGTTTATTGAACGGTCCTTCCCGTATTTTAACCCGTACAACATAGTGAAGTATCCCGACACCACACTGGTGCATGCCACGAGAAGCCAACCCACGTACACGAACCACCAGGGGAAACCGTTCCAGCAGGACTTCTTTTTGTCTTTGGTTGTACTCGAGATGTGGGGATGCTGATCAAATGATCCGGCGTAAATGTGACCTTCCAAAAGTCTTTTAATGTTCTGGACCTGCTGTAAAACCTGGCTGTAGGAGCCTGGTATTGAAAAGCCAGAAGGACCCAGGAGCCTCACTTCACCCTCCGTATTCTGTATCTGTTTAAGGAGATGAGGGGTGTAAATCCAATATACAGACGAGGGGTCGTTTGCATGTGTCGAGTGCTGTTGTTCGACGAGTTTATGCAGCTCTGACAGCAACATGTTGATGTCTGCTTTTTCTGGGTTTTTCTCTAGGTTTGGCACAGAGCATCTCATGGCATTTGCAAACAGGTAAATGATTCTCTGGATGTCCTATTGAACAAAAACGGGTACGTATCATGGTTAACATTGTTTTCTGGTATTCTTCTGAATGCTTACATTTATACAAGTACTTACTTTGATGAGGAACTCTGCTGTGATATTGTTTTGGTCTACAAGTGAGGAGAAAGGTTTTTGTTTTTCAGTTTTTTGAGACTTAGACTTCTTTTTCTCCTTTTCTTTTGTTTTCTTTTCCCTAGGGCGCGAATGCCTGAAGATGCCCACGATCAGCAAGTTGACGGGGAACACGAGGATGGAACTCTGGATGCCGATGATCACCTGACTCCAGGTAAGCTCAATGTGACCTTTGGTATCAAAAGATCACAGAAAATCTAAACGATTATTCTGACATGATGGAGTCTACATCAGTACCAATCACACTATAATAGAGTACCCCAGAGATTATGTATTTTCGCATGCAAACCCCAGAAGCGAGTTAGCATTTTAGCAGTGAAATGCTGGTGAGGTTTTTGAATGGGTTTTTGGTAAATCCCCTTGAAATAAGATCTGGGGTTAACAAAACCTCTAAATATTTTCACGTTTTAATCTATGGCATAAAACACACCCGCTCATGGTTTTTTAAAGCCTTATTGTGTTTTAAAAATGACCATACTGTAGTCTGTTTTAGCCTCATGTTGGTGATTGTATTTACATTTACATTTAGTCATTTAGCAGATGCTTTTATCCAAAGCGACTTACATAGAGTTCGGGGAGCAATAAGCGATATGTCACAAAAGAGCAATAGTACATTAGGTGCTAATACAAAGTTACTAGTTTCAACAAAAGCTAGACCACTACCTGTTGAGAGAAGAGGGTTAGTGTACGTTTTTTATTTTTATTTATTTATTTATTTTTTCATTTGTCTGTCAAGTATTCGCCGAAGAGAGATTGGTTTTAAGTAGTTTTTTGAAGGTTGTGAGAGATGTCGTTGACCGGACCGCATTGGGAAGAATGTTCCACCAGGAAGGAGTTGTGAAGGAGAATGAGCGGGAACGGGATTTAGGCTTCAAAAATAACAAATGTTATGTAAGTTTGTTAAGATTGTCTTGACGGACAAAATGTGAAAACATCATAAACCTTTGTTAATCACAGATCACATTTTTTGTGATCTTCCAAAAGTCTATTTTGGTTGAGGAAACCAGCGCGGCGCTAACTTCCGGGTTGGCCTAGAAAAATATGTCAAGCCTGCACCACTCAATACGAGTCACTAATATGAATCATACCCATGTCCATGCTCTGATCTGAAGGGTCTGTGGGAATCCCATAGAACATGATACTGGTCAACATGGTGCAAAGCAGCACGGAGAAACAGCAGGAGACGCGCTGCACTCGAGAAAAATTACTGCTGGGGGGCCGACTGACCACCGAGTACCAGATGTGACCGTCACAGAAATCTGTTGTTGTCTTCATGAAGAACAAATTGCTGCGGAAAAAGGGGTACTTTAATGTTTCAGACGTTCTCTTTGAACTGCTGCTTTGCTTAAAGACAGTGAGCTCACCTAAAGCCCTTCAGGTCCGCATCTGTTGCTACAGGAAATGTTCTTTCAATAGTACACTCGTCTATATCGGCCGCCAGCCATGCACCGCACAGAAAGTGCCGTTTCTCCCCAGTCTCCAGATCCTGAACCATCACTGAGTTAACATACCTAATGAGTACGAGAAATGTTTATTTAACACATCTTCACCCAAATACCAAACTTCTGTCATTATTAAAAATATATGACTTATGGGTAAACATTAACATTCATTTACCAAGCAGGATGCTCTCCCGAGTTGTCATGCCACAGGCTGATGCTCTGCAGTTCTCCGAGCGAGTATGGTGTGGTCAGTAGAAACAAGTCCTCTGCTCCTCTTTCAAACACAGGCTTCTCTGGGTCGGTCAGATGATGAGGCTCACACTCTCCCTCTGTGCCTTGTATTGTCACTACAACCTGATGTCCATGTACATATAAAATGTATAACTTAAAAGCATGATAAATTGGTTTGGATCGAAAGCCTCCGCCAAATACATAAATATAGCTTTAAAGGGGACAGGATTTCAGTGAAAACACGCTCATGCTAACCCGTGAGGAAGGAGAAGCTCCAATGCGATGTCCAGTGCAGATCTTCAGTAAGTAGCGATATTCCGCAAAGGGATCATTGTCTTCCAGCACAGTAACTTTAACCTTTTGTGGAAATGAAAAAAACTGTAAAGTTTCACAACTTATGTATCTCGGTAAACAAGAAGTCGCAAGTAGTAAACTAAATCGCTTTGGATAAAAGCCACTGCCAAATGCGTAAATGTGAAGTAGAGTTTTATAGCAAAGAATTTAAAGGTCCAGTGTGTAATTATTTGGAGGATCTATTGACAGAAATTTGATATACATAACTATGTATTCAGAGGTGTATAAAGACCTTACATAATGAAGCGTTATGTTTTATTACCTTAGAATGATATTTCTATCTACATACACCGCAGGTCCCCTTGCATGGAATTCACCATGTTTTTGTACATTAGCCCTAAATGGACAAACTGCTTTACAGAGCGTGTTTTGTAAATACGTAATCTCCTTCAGCAAAGAAGTGAAACGTGACGACATCTTAGTCCTGTGTCGGCCACATAGTGCTTCAAAAGGGAGGGGTGGAATGAACCGTTGGTTGCAATTCACAACCTCACTGCTAGATGCCACTAAATTTCATACACTGAACCTTCAAACTGACAAAAAATTCAGCTACGTTACCTTGACTTTGTCTTGTAGGTCTTTCCTGCGGGCCCATATCGCTACCAGGATGTAAGTCAAAAATATTGCCCCTATGAAGCACACTACGACTGGGTTATTTGCAAAGTTGGAAAACAGCTGAGCGGACTGTGACGGATCTACCGTATTGGGCATGACAAAGAAACTGCTTCCAAAAAAGGTCAGATGGTTACACAGACACTGAGTTACAGATGCGTTTGTGTTGGGGCCAACCTAAAACAGGAAAATAATATACAGTTCATAGAGTGTACGTAAAAGCTCATGTATAAAACACCAGCTGAAATCATTAAGTTTTAAGTTAACTGTATTTAATTATGAAAATAACATCTCTCACCCTACAGTTTGAGTCACTCCATTCAGACTTCTGCAGCTTCCAGAAAATGCACTGGGCAGTAATGGATGTGATTGTCACGGAGGCATTCACAGATTTCACACCCGGACCAACAATGGGCCGTACCAGAAGATAGTAAAGACCCATTTCTCCAGCCAACTCGCTGGGCTTCAATATCCATGTGTACCTTTCCACTATAGAAAAATATTCATGTACAATTTTTTTAATCACCGTTTCAACTGTGAACAAGTTAGTGTTTCCAAACTTTTCAACATTAGAACATAATTTACCTAGCGAATTCGCTTCTAGAGGAAATGTCACTTTGGCTACGTAGTTACTATCGGAAGGATAGTCCTGGTAGCCCAGCAGCAAGATCATCGGTAATTCTTCTGAGGGTTCTAACTTCAATACCAGAGTAGCATTTTCAGATGTTATGTTGATGGCCATGGTGCTGTGGCTGCTCAGGTCCAAAACAGTGCTGTTCAAGTCCTCGTGTGGTCTTGGTAACAAAATCTTTGTGGAAATGCATTAAGTAGTAGAAAAATCAGCAACGTATAAATCTAAAACCCGTACCAGCTACAAGATACTCAGAATTTAAAGTAGTACAACAAGGCGACCGGCTTTTTGCCTTTCTATTTACAATATAAAGCATTTAGCAGACGCTTTTATCCAAGACGACTTACATTTAATGATATTATACATTTGTAATTAAGTATGTGCAATCCCTGGGATCGTACCCATGATATAGTGTTGCTAGCGCCATGCTCTAACCACTGAGCTACAGGAATATATCATATGTTTATATCTTATACACATATGCTAAATTTTGTTGGTACCCTTACAGCTTGCAAATATTATTAAGATGTTTAAGGTCCATGGAATTGTAGCCGAACTCCCTTCGCATTCTTCGATTTTTGTGGTGGGGTATCAACAAATTTGAGCACGTCTGTATATACTTTACATATAAACATAAGTATAGAAAGTAGGCTACAGAAAGTATTGGAGAATAGGGGGGCGTCATGGCCTGGCGACAAATGTGCTACAGCTCTGATGTCAAGCTAAAACACGTATAAAAAAGTTTTTATTCCGTTTGAGCTATTTGGTGAACTGTACAGAAGTATTTGACTAAGTTTATACAGTGTACAGTTTTGTGTGTTTTTACTATACAAAATGTTTCTTTTTTTATTTAATATTTATACACAAAGGTTCCTGTCAACATTGTTTTTGCTGAAGCCCCGAACCTCAATCTCTAGAGGAAGACCTTCCACTGGAATGGATTGGCCGTCCGGTGTAGTCAGTGAAAAACCACCCACATGACTATTAAGGGTGAGACCATCAAGCCATGGGTCAATAAGGAAATTTGTCAACTGTAATAAGAAATGGACATAGGAAAATAAAGGACTAATAAGAACATATCACGCATAAATATATGGTAAACTGTTTTGCAGCACAGTAACTGTTACACTTACTCTCACATCCACTGGCTCTTTTATGTTCGCAAGAGCATTATTGCCCAGATTTGGCAGTGAGAAAGTGGCCGAAGTTACGTTGGTACCCGGGATGGTAAAAGCCTGTTGGATGTACTGTGGAGATAATCTAACCGAGATCAAAACACAAAATGTTGTCAAACCTTTACACACTTTATTCTCACTGATCCCGGCCATTGGATTGTCTTACCTGTTGGCATAAATACTAATATGAGGGGTGGTGATGATCGCTGGCTCTAGGTCGGGTGTTTTATTTGCTAACATGAAACTCTGCACGGCATCTAGACCATTGACAAAATAAAGGGCAAGGTCCTTCTGCAAAGAAAAGAAAAGCTCATCAGGGAACATTTCTTGAGTCCGGAGTATGTAACTAGAATAAAAGAAGGCTAAAATACTTCTCTTTTAGAATCAAAGGCCTGAAGAATGTGGCTGGCGGACTCTACGATGAGTTGGGCTGCGTCTCTTAACTCGGTCAAATTAGCCGTGCTCAGATTAACGGAAGCGAGGGAATAAGAGATACTTTCTACTATGCAACCACCCTCCACCTGCGACAAAAGTCACATCGGTCATCATGGAGAAGTAGAATTTGATCGCATATATGAAGAAGGGTGTGGTCTGTATACTACCTGAGCACCAGAGTTCACTTCATCTTCCACTTCAACCAGATTCTTTATTGCATTAGCGACCATCAGCACGTCTCGGTCTTGCTCAATATGACTGCTATTGGTCAAAGTTACACAAATATTTGAAAGAAGTTGTTCTCGCAGCTGCGGAAAGTGGAAAATAAACATTGTAACAAGTAACGTGGCATCGGCACAATTCTTTATTGCAGTCATTTCAAACCACTTACACATGAGGAATTGCTTAATGCAAATGGTGTCTTGGTTCTTTTGTGTGTCAGTATACTTACCTCTGTTACTTGATCTGTGTCTTTCATTTCAATCAACAGGTTTGAGATAATGGACAGTAAAGGGGTGCTCTGGACATTTAGCAGGTGCACTGGAATGATGATTGACCCAAACTCTAATGGGTTACCACTTTTCTTGCCTAAACCATACAGAAATAAATGTTAATCTGCTTTAGTCATGGATCCTTACATAACTTAAAATGTCAAATGAACGCACAGATGGCTTCCACCAAGTAGTTCTCCTGGAAAACTCTGAGCTTGCTAGTGTCAATGTCCACAGTTGTTTTGCTGCCTTTTTGTATTAGCTTCATTATCTTTTTGCCGTTGGTGATGCAGTCAAGACCCTGATCATTTAACTAAAAACAGAAAAATGTATATGTTAAAAAACATCTGTATTCTGTGTGGTACTGAATGGTAGGCATATAACTGTTTTTTTTTATAAATACTACCGAAAAATAAATCAAATATTTTGAATGAAACAGAGCCATTGAATTTACTTACGTCTAATTTGTCTTCCAAACGCCAGTAAACTTTATCACAGCCCGGCTTGTTCATCGACAATTTTACTTTGTCAGCAACAGACGCAATATCACAATTTAGACATCTGTGAAAAAATATGAATGTGAAAACATAATTTTTGAAAGCATGCAAACTTTTTGCATCTGAAGACCTCAGCAAATATAGCACAACACAACATTTTCAAGATTATGAAAACACGTCTTACGTGACTGTAAAACCTGTTCCAGCTCCTATTATTGGTGTATTGGAACAATGCTTCTCTTTCGAATCCTCAGAATCCCGTTTATGCCTAATGTGCACGTCCTGTTTCAAAGACATAAAGATCTTTTCCACATGAGCAATTATTGAACTGAATATAAAAATGAATAAACAAAAATCAGTGGGAAAATCATTCAATAAATGAATATTCTTAGATTAACAAGAAACACAGCTGTAAAATGACTGTGAAGCATGTGAAAGATACAACGTTATCTTATCTTATAAAAAAGCATGAGAAGGTTATCAGGACTCTGCAATTTAAGCTTTTTAAACAAAAACAAAACTTTGAGAACAGAATAGAAAAAACGATTTAAAAGAGAAATAGATTTCTCACGTCATCAAAAAGGTCTTCTCTACTATCATCTGCAGATCTTCTGTCAATAACACTGGAGGCTTCTGTGGTATGAACATTTTTCATTTTATTAAAAACATATTAATTGTTACGATCACAAGTCTTTATCTATAGGTTTTGAGAAATGTGCCCAAGTTGACTTTTGAGTAAAGCTTTAAATCATGCAATGAATACATGGCTGATTTTCACGAAATCTTTGTTTCGAGATGCCAAACATGATGATTTTTTTTAAAGGCGGGTGTGTCCGATTTCCGAATTACGCTTGTTTAGACTAAGTCGGCCCGAGTACCCAAAACAACCAACCTTGTAGCCAATCAGCAGTAAGGTGCACCGTGCACAGGACCGACATTAGTCGAGCCAAACGCTGATGAAAGCGAAAGATGGGGGTGTGTCTAATTTGGTGATTTACACATCAACAACGGCTAAGAGAAATCGTACACCCCGCCTTTCAAAAAAACCCATGTCAACAAATTTCCCATTTATTTATAAAAAACAAGGTATGACATGTTTAAAAGCATTCATTTCAAAACTTTTATTGACAGTTTAACACAATCTTTAGGCCCGATTCACATTTCGCATCATTTTAAATGTAGACGTAAAAATAGGCAAATATAAGGAGCAACGCGGTAGCCGATCAGCACCGCATCGAGATGGAAATAGTTCAACTTTTCGAAGTGCCACTTGAAGAGAGAAAACGACACAATTCTAGACGCAAAATGTGAATCGCCCCTAAATATTTGTTCTTTTTTTACAAAAAAGCTTTTAAAATTCTCATTATCGTAACCATTCAAAACTTTTAATCCCATAGCAGAGAAGCCATGATGCCCATGCACGTTTTTATAAACCATATATAATAAGACGTTACTTTAATATATTTTTATCAAAAATTATACATTTCAGTATAAAAAAACAACCTCTATCGGCAAAGAGCATTAAAAATGTTGTGTTAACTGCGTGACAAGAGAATATTAAACTTTTAACTAGAAAAATAATTTGTTAACATGGTAGTCATTTGAAATGTGGTAGATGTGTTTCTTAACATAAAATATATATTTTTAAATGTTACGGAGGATGTGAAACTTTTTTCCCACTATCACTATCAGTGATTTTTGTGTCGTTTTTTAGGTTTGAGAACACTTTTTTTCAGAATTTTAAAATTTTACTCTGTTTAAATGACAACATATGTTCTTACGGTAATGAGAATTTCAGCAGAAAATGCGATAAAATACCAAAATAATTCATTAAATTCGTTAAAATTGTGCTTTGTGCAAGGTAGAGAACACATTTATGTTTATCATAATAATTTTTTGTATTACCGAACTAAAATCATTACTGCCATGATGTTTCAGTGTTTTTTTTTCAGATGTTTCATTACTAAGCTATAAAAAACATGATGTTAACATTAAGCATATTTCTGTTTACTGTAATAAATAATAAACAAAATCTCGTACTGTATTTGCAGTTGTATTTTACCACTAAGTAACTTCCCAGCGTGGGACATGGCTCTCCAAAAGAGGATGCGTCGGTCGCAGCCAGGCAAACCTGTTGTCCATTGCAGCGCTCTTGAAGGTCAACAAACCACATCATTACTATGCAATACTATAGCCAGTCAAAACACCATAGAGACCATGAGAGCACTAAGCCACTATGACAATAAAAAATACATTACAGCAGTTTGTAAATAGAATTATCTACAAACAAAAAAGTCAGAAAGAATCGTATGGTCCAAGTGTATTTACCTAACTTTAACAGGTCCATTAGTATTGAAATATCATTACACTGTTCGTCTAAAAAAAGAGTCCTTTGTTTTCACACTTTATAGCTGTTGCAATATTAAACCTCGACCGGGGCATGAACGGAAAAACAATAAAGCTCTGTTTGCATGCTCCGTTCCATATTCTGTTTGCTTTGCATTCACAGTCAGCTTGAACTGAATTCAAAAGCAACACACAAAAGCATTTTTCTAAATCAGACGGTAACATTAAGACTCTTTAGAGATTGAATTTAGAGATAATTCAATGTATTCAGTTCCATGGTACATAAGGGTATTTCAAAGCACATTTAATTGACCATGACAGCACTAGGGTTGTTGTTTTTTATTGTTAGTGTTTGTGCAGTACCTGAAACTAAATCCAGCACACTGTCCCAGCTGCACTGGTCCTGCGATGATGTGAGAGAGGCGGAGATGTGGTTCCTGCAGTAGTGTGGCGTCCTCCTGCCATAGAAACTGTTTTGAATCTCTATCACCTGATCAGAATCGCAATGCAGGAAGGTGCTGTGATTCAAACACGACAGAGAGCGTCCCAATTCTAGGAATAGAAAAATGGATAAAGTTTAAACATGCTTTCATTTGATACTAATAGGCCTATAGAGCATTCTAAAGAAAATGTTTAATTCTTTCATCATTTATTCACCCTTGTGTCACAGCGAATTTGGACATAAGAGGTTTTGGAACGAAGCAAGGGTGAATAAGTGATTACTGTTATTTCATTCATACTAATTTTTCTGATGCATGAAGCCGAGATACTGCTAACACACTGTGATCTTAAAAAAGATGTAGTGACACTGTTTCCTGTAAAGAGTGAAAACCCCTTAAATCTAAATATGGATTCTTGCATATTAAATCTTTTTTATTTAAATAAGTACACATACTAGGAATGCACCGATAAAAAATTTCGGTAAAAGTACTGATATTTTTATTTTAAAACACATTATGAAATGAAATTAATTTATGTGCCTGTCACAAACATTCAAAGCAAATTTCAGTGAGGTATCAGTCTTTGGTATCGAGTACATGAGCTTAGTATCGGCCCGATACCGATACTGGTAACGGTGCATCCCTAGTCACAACATAATTGAAGTGTTTGGTCAACTGTCAACATACAGTAGAAACAACAGCAAACAACATACAGATGTAAAAATTAGTAACATTTTTATCCAAGATCCATTGTTCAGGGTTACGTTTTTTTCTGCTTTTAATTATATCAAAACCTTTTCTTGGTCATCAAAATCAATGAAAATACTAAAAACAATTGCTGTCATTTCGAAACGGCACATGACATGGATGAAGATAAACAAAAATGCATTGAAAGAATACAAAAATACACAGAACGCGGAGTGCAAAACTTACCAAACTCACAAATGAAGTTTAAGTCCTGGTTACAGTCACTTGTCATCTTCCAGTGAGAATTAAAGTCGGTACTGATGTAACCACAACCAGTATCCAGGACTGGCTCACTGATCCAGTTTGAGTAAATCACATCAGAGCCATCCAGCCAGCTTATGCCACCTGAAAACAAAGATGTGTGAGTAATCTCAAAATATAAAAAGAACAAATGATGCTTGCGTTTGGGGACATAAAAAGTATGAAAATGTGTCTATAACATAGAAAATGTTTCTATGTTATAATCCTTTATAATACTATGAACGTACAGTTTGTGTTATAACTGCAAATAAATATATTTATGTACTTATTTGTGACACAATCAAACGATGTAGTAAAAAATAAAAACGATGTACTGTGAAAAATAAATATGAACGTTTTCATTTTAATACTTGATAAAAAAGATCTTGCCAGGAGAAGTCTTTTTAAAAATGTCCACCTGCAAATAAATAAAACTAAAACTATACCTCAGTAGACTAGTGCACGCTCAGTACAGTATTATTCAAGCTCTACCTATAAACGACTTTTTCCACACAGTATACAAACCCTTCACGTCCAAAGTGATGTTGTCAAATGAGGGTGCAAGTCCTATCCACCAATTCTGCTCTGGTTGCATGTGTTTCTGGAGAAACTGCTGGGTCTCATCATTCCGAATGAAGGCCAGATGCCCACCACCCCACTCACACCAAGCTTGAGCGCTGAGAAAACTATGCTGAAGACCCACAAATTCATAGCAGGAGCTCTGGAAAGACTGCTGATGCTCTGGGCACGAATGATCCCCGGTGGCTTCTTGGCCACAGGCTTGGATGATTTTAAAGAATATAAGAATAAGCACAGTAAAGAGTCTATCACCCATCTCTACTCTTGACTACATCCAGACTAAAATGTATTCTTAGCATCTTCTCTATATAAAGGATTTTGAACCCTACCAAAGGTACGTCACCATGCCAACAACAGTTCAATCCTTCCTATTGATTTACAGCCAAGCCCTGTAATGTAATAGCCTGATGGATGCATATTGTGTCTTTACACAAAAGCAAAGTTTCATTTAGATCAAGCCACCCTTCAGCCATGACGTATATTGCTTTGGCTCATTAATGAGCTCCAAAGATGCATATAGAAAAGATACAACCTACTCTAAAGAAAAATAAGCTTACGGTCCTTTAAGCCATGAGAAAAATCACACGCGAGATCTCTTTAATATCTCAATTATTTTGCCTAGTCAACAGTGAGATTAAATGAGAAGCAAATTAAAATGTTTGCCATTTGTGTCCTGTGTCATATACAGTATTTCTGCTGAGGAAATGATCTAGAAATGACAATATCCCCAAAAGATATCTCAACAATGTCACATACTGAGATTCGCCAAGTCTGCAATCGAAAGTCAATATGATTTCAACTTTAAAACGAAACATTTCCATCACATTCACATAAATCCAGATCATTATACCATTCGTTTTACACCATACTCTTCATGTAGGCTACTGTATGTTAACAACAGTTGTTTGATTTCTATTCGTTTGTTCATTGTTCATTAGTTTCTTCAAAGCGATTCTGAACGTAACATCACAAAGAACCTCCTCAAACCTCCAATATTTTCCGTCCTATGAATTGATCAAATTGCACCAGATGCAACAACACATGAAAGATTATTGCGTTAACAACGCAAGGTTGTGGGTTCGGTCCCAGGGGATTGCAGATACCTATGTAAAATGTGTAGGATAATGCAATGTAAGTCGCTTTGGATACAAGCGTCTGCCAAATGCCTAAATGTAAATGTATTCAGATTTGTTAAGAAACAACATAACTGTATACATTAGCATACTTAACAAAAACCACATGCATTGCATGTTTTTGAACAACGGAAAATGTCTTCACTATTATGTTGTGATGTTATTGACATCCTCTGTAATAATACTTGGAATTGATACAATAATACTGTCTTCATTGGTCCTTATAAGGAGAACTTTCCACGAGGGCCTGTCATTGACATAAGGTATGGAAATGGTCAAGCATGACATCCTGACATTATTTCCTCCAACAATTTATAGAGTCATTTTTTATCTTAAAAGATAAATGATAGCAATTTTGTGTATGTAAGGCACTGTTCTAAATGCACAGCAGATATTTCATTGATGGTTCAGGCTACTTTGTGTCCGACGGGCTAAATATGATTGATATTTTATCACTTTATATATGCCTGTAAACTCACAACAACACATCACACAAACATTTTTGTTTAACAGTTTGATTCGGTTACAAATATTTAATTTAGTCGTTTAACTCTCCCTCCTGGACAAATGTGGAACAACGGGGCCATATAGGTAAAACGTGTGTGACGTTATCCCTCCAGACCAGTGGGGGCGGTATGACCCTAGTTGCTGGTCGGCGTTATAACATTAAAAGCGCAGAGGAAATATGTCAGTTCAAAATATTATTTTTTGTAATTCACGATGTTTGAGACGCTGGTGATGTATACGATTATCAAACATATAATTTGATTCCCAGCACGCATGCGTCGTGCCTGCTAGATTTCGGCACTTCAGTCAGGTGGGTTTGTTTCTTAGAGACATCCGGTATTGGAACAAACGAGGCCATCTGCACCGAATTGCGTCTGTTTTATGGCACATTTACATACACACCACATGCACATTACAGCAACAGTAAAGCATCGTTAGGGATCCACCGTGTGAGCAAACTCTTGTATCACCCTGTGTTGTTTACATTTAGGTACGCGTGTACTCGCCATCCTGCCATGTTTACAACATGTGTTCCTGCGTTACATTTCAAGCAAAACTCGTCAAGATGTTCGTATGTTGTATAAGAACGCCTGCAGTGTGTTAGTTATCAATTGTGTGCTGTTTTTTAGTACAATCGTTTTATTATATTAAATAGAAACCGTGCTTTCTTAACCATGTATTTTTACCTGATTTATATTGTGTTCGTAGGTGCACGACTCACATTTGATTTCTCTTGCAAGGCCATAATGCTGCTGGCTCAGATAAACCAAGCAGCAGACTTCCAGCATGATGGAGACGCTCAGGAAGTCACTCTCTGTTTGACTGAGGCTGTAGGGGTTTCAGGTCAGACCTGCACTCACAATCATGTTTAATGTTTGCATTGGTAAGAGAGAGAGAAAGGTACTTCATGTGTTCTCTTGACGTTCGATTTTCAGATGGCAATGAGAGCATGGACACTGTCAGCTTGCAGGCTGTGATGTTAGCCGATGGCTCCACTGCGTATATACCTCACGACCCCCAAGGTATTTAGACTCGTAAAGGAAATACGTGAGCTTTTAGAAAGATGTAGAGGCAGTGATGTGTTCAAATTGTATAAACTGTAAGTGCATTTCTGGTTGTTTTGTTATTGGTATTTCCACAGACAGCAGTATTATTGAAGGACAGATGATCCAGTTGGAAGATGGTTCTTCTGCTTATGTTCAACACATTTCTGTTCCAAAAGCAGGTCTCTACTAACTCAACAAGAAGTGTTCTGCCTATATTTGATAAATTGGGTCATGAAGCGGATATGAAGATAATTCTGTGCTTTTTTCATATGCTCCCTAGATGAAGCAAATAACTGGGCAGGCTCCTCACCTGTATGTGATGTTATAAGTAACGGAAGTTTAAGACTGGAGGATGGACAGGCTGTGCAGCTGGAGGATGGAACTACTGCTTACATCCATCACACATCAAAAGGTTATAAGGTTATGTTGTCATGATGTTAGAAACCTTCTGTTTCGACTTAAGTTTTGGGGAAGCACGTGGAATGAGATTCTATTGAACGTGCGTTGTATTTCATTTTGGGCATTCGGGCATTTGCAGAAACGTATGAACCCGGTACCCTGCAGGCGGTGCAGTTGGAAGACGGATCCACTGCTTATATTCAGCATGCAGTTCAGGTGTCACAGCCCAACACCATCCTGGCCATCCAGACAAATGGTACAGACCTGCACGGGGATACAGTCATTGATCAGGAAACCATCAGTGCTCTGGAGCAGTACACAAGCAAGGTACACATCAGTTTGGTGAACCACAAATACTAGGTCTGGGTGAATATTCAAATATATTTAGGTGTGAATGTTTGGCTTTTTTGCCCATGATAATGTTACTAGGAAACCTGAAATATATTGTCTAATTATGATATATTTACCTTAAAGGTTATACTTTAAATCTTTTATATAATGACCAGTCTTTTCCGTCCTGCAGATGGAGGAAATTGAGTCTTACACAAACTCTGAGCTGATCACAAATGATCCTAACAGTGTTGTGGAGATGCAGGTGATTTTCTATGCGTAATAAACAAATCATGATCTAAACTTTGAGTTGGTGAGCAGATTCAAAACTTTTTCTTCGTCCTTTATTTTTTTAGATTGTTCTTCAGGGTAAAGGAATTCGTCGTAATACGCAGCAGCCGGGGGAGAAATTGTTTCGCTGTAACTATGACGGATGTGGAAAGCTTTACACAACAGCAAACCATCTTAAGGTTATTACCACTTGTACTTGAGCTTATACTACCAGTAAATAAAAGTTAAAATGAAATTTCAAACTTGTTGTGTTTATAATTTGTTTTGTCAGGTACATGAAAGAGTACATACGGGTGACAAACCGTACTGCTGTGATATACCAGATTGTGGAAAAAAATTTGCAACAGGTAAGTGCCTATCTTACTGTAAGTACAGCTCCTGTCTAGCTGGGGGGAAAAACTTAAAAAATGCATTTCAGTCCAAGAATTTGTTCCAATAATATTATTTCAAATCTGGCAACTCTGACTTACACAGCTGTTGCTTTATTGAGCTCATCGTTTAGTTTAATATGAGTGGTTCGTCTCACCTTATTTTATCCCTATGCCCCATCTATTATTAAGGCTATGGCTTGAAAAGTCACATCAGGACACACACTGGAGAGAAACCATACCGCTGTCAAGAGGCAAACTGTAAAAAATCTTTCAAGACCTCAGGGGACCTGCAAAAACACACCAGAATTCATACAGGTACAATATCTTAACTTGCCTCTTATTGCATAGACGCTTTTTAAAAATCTGTCTATGTTCTATATATAACAAACACGTATAAAAATATATCATCATGGTACTTTTTTAGGACATCACCGTTCCATGTAACTGCTTTTTTTGTAAGGGGCTGCTGTTATTGACTTAATGAATCACCGTTGTTTTCAGGAGAAAGGCCATTTCTGTGTCCTGTCCCGGGCTGTGGGCGAACGTTCAGTACCTCAAACATCTGTAAGGTTCACGTTCGCACACACACCGGAGAGAAGCCGTATCATTGCACAGAGCCGGGCTGCAGTCGGTCCTTTGCCAGTGCAACGAATTACAAGAATCACATACGGATCCATACAGGTGTGTTGCTTAATATGCTTAACGCTGAAGTGTGTAGTGTTAAAAAAGTTACTATTCTATTCAAATTTCAAAATATACTGGAAGTACACCATTTGTAGTTTCAACACTGTGACTGTGTAGTTTTCTAGCTAACCTAAATAGAACTTAAAAGCAATAAACCTCAATATCTTTGTGCAGGAGAGAGGCCGTACGTATGCACAGCCCCTGGATGTGACAAGCGATTTACAGAGTATTCGAGTCTGTACAAACATCACGTCGTTCACACTCTGTGCAAACCCTACAAGTGTAACCACTGTGGAAAAACATACAAGCAGATTTCAACGCTGCTCGTGCACAAACGCACTGTGCATATCGACACCGAGCCTATAGAGGAGGAGTCCGAAGGCTATTTCGAAAACCCTGAAGGTTGGCTTAAGAAAAAAACTTCTAGATCTCATTTGAATCCAATAGTTTTATGAGTAAAACTGAAATGTTTTTGTATTCAGAGGCTGTAGATGACCCGTCTTTAAGCGCAACCCCAGACAAGGGTGACGACTCCAGCTCTGAGATGACAACAGAAATCTCTGATGGACAACAGCATGTAACACTCATCACACAAGATGGAACGACTCAGGTTCGAAGAGTTTCCAGGTTATTTAACATGTTTGAAGGATGGTTTCGACTTGTGTGAAGCTCTTAAGTGTTACAAATCCAGTAATGTGTTATGCACATGTGTCTAATAACAGACCATCGCAAACACGATCACAATGGTAACGCAAGATGGCAGCCTGATCACCATCCCACCCACGGAGTCTTTACTGTCATCGACAGAGGCTCATTCAGTGACTATGGTGTCAGAGGATGGGACTGAAGGACAGGTGTGTGGTCTTCTGGATACTAGAGATTTTTTGACTGCAGATGTCCATGATCTGTCTATATAAAGAGACTTGTCTGTATTTTCTGCAGATGACTTTCATGATGTCCGATTTAGCGTCGTCTTGTGGCACACAAGATGGTTTATCAGCCCACCCAGTTACACTTTTGGCCACTTCTAACGGCACCCAGATTGCAGTTCAGGTAAGGATCATTTTAGTGTCTCTCTCGCTCTCTTTATATTAATGTATTTTCAGACTGCGTTGTATGAGCATTTATATTTGAACATGGTTTTGGGGTTTTCTTGTAGCTGACTGATCAGACCTCATTGGAAGAGGCTCTCAGGATAGCTTCATCTTTACAGGAAGCAGAAACAGGACTGGACGATTAAACACCTTCAGACAGGACTCGGTATTCTAAAAGACTAATGCTCAAACGATAAGCTTTTGTATTTACCCTTTTACCTCAGAAGCACTGGGGTTGAACTATGCTCTGTGAAATGATTTCTTATAGGTTTTCTTCACATTGATATAGATATCTAAAAGGCTGAAACCTGTTTGCATTTTTTTTAAATAAAACGCACAAAAGATTCAATGGTTGTGTCCTTAAGCCCTGCTACTGCACTACATATGAATGCATTCTTCAAAAAATATATTTAAAAAAAGTATAAATTTCCTGTGAATCAAACCCATGATCTTGGCACTTTAAAATGCAATCTACAGGAAAGTATATGAGCTACTGATGTTTTAAAATGAACCTTTTTGATCGCCATATAGTGCGGCTGATCAAATCAAATATGTCGGAAGAAGATGCCCAAGCACAAGCGAAACATAGGAAATACAAGGATTACTGAGGGAAAGTGGACACGTAATAGTTAAATTAGGATGTTTTATTCTCTTCTAAAAAAAGATGCGTGTGACAGCTACAGTTACAGCTTATTTCACACATAAGAAATGATTTTCTTTTATTAGGAAGTTGTTGATAGGAACTGATAGGATCACAATGTTAAAAGATTCAGTCAGATCAATACTGTAATGTCACCTCAGAAATCCATCACATTCAATCTTTGTATTCTCTGTATAATGTATTTCTCCAGCCTATACAAATTGATAACATCTATCTTAAATGCTGTAACCATATCTCTAGAAATAATTTGTAAGGTGACTCGAGGGGAAATGTTTTTTGTTATCACTACAGTGAAACATAAGAACTTCCTTCTTGGATACTTCGACTAAAGTTTTTTTTTTTACTTAGTTAGTAATTGACCAGACCTGTTTTTCAGGATTACTGGAAACTACCTTACATAAATAATCTACATACCATAGTTTTACCTGGGCCATCGCTGTCTGTCATAGCAGTGCAAGGACGTGCTGTGAATACACACTTTGTTCACACCTGGTTTTATACTACAGATTTCTATCTGCTATTTACTGCTGCATTCTTGTCCATTTACAGGTTATGACACAATGTTATTGTTTACTGGTTGGTTAAGAAGCCGTGGCCAAAAATTCGCCTGATGAATCGTCAGATCAGACTTGGCATTTACAAAACTTTAAAGCAAGTAAATAAACCAACTAAACATTCAACAAATTCACTAACTCTTCATAAACCTATTTATAACAGTAGAGTAAATACAAATGACCCGTGTCACTTTACGTCAACACAACAGCAACCTGCAATTAAAATAAACCAGGCAACAGTAAAACTTAAAAACACAGAACAATAAACACACACATTTTGTGCATTATGATTTATAATGAATTGTAGACAACACGCACATCATTTTCAATGTTACATTTCTATTCTTTCATACTTTTGAGGAATTTCTTCTGAAAGGTAGAAAAATACGAAGTGACCCCCAACTTTCACACTTTAGTGTTATGTAGTGCATGTAAAGTTATGACAGGGTGAGTCACGTGACTCGCGTTCAGCGCTGTGGAGTAAGCGAGTCTCCGAGTTCAGTTCACTGCAACAAGCGCACTGACATCTGTCACAAGCTCTCATCATCATTCAGCATGATATCCCGAGAGGAGATACTCAAACCAATATGGCACGCGTTTATTGCCCTGGACATGGACAAAAACGGCAAAGTATCCAAATCCCAGCTAAAGGTGAGTAAAAGAAACGAATCAAAGCGCGAGCACCTGATCAGTTTCCGCGTCTGACGCGCGAGTCGTTTGTCCGGTTTCTATTTTTGTATGAAAGGCATCGATTTAGTTGTATCGCAAGACTTGTTCTTTTAGACCTGCGCATTAAGATATTCCTGCAAAAAACGACCCGCTAATGGGCTTAGTGGTTACAGCGAGAAGTACTTCATGGGAACTATAATAAGAAGGTTGTAGTGGTGGGATGTTATATGAATGAATGAATGATGTATTTTATTGCTTTACACAGCTGTAAATATGGCAGATAGGAAACTGGTGGGATGTTATATGAATGAATGATGTATTTTATTACTTTACACAGCTGTAAATATGTCTGATTGGAAACTGGTGGGATGTTATATGAATGAATGATGTATTTTATTGCTTTACACAGCTGTAAATATGGCTGATAGGAAACTGGTGGGATGTTATATGAATGAATGAATGAATGAATGAATGAATGATGTATTTTATTACTTTACACAGCTGTAAATATGGCAGATAGGAAACTGGTGGGATGTTATATGAATGAATGATGTATTTTATTGCTTTACACAGCTGTAAATATGGCAGATAGGAAACTGGTGGGATGTTATATGAATGAATGATGTATTTTATTGCTTTACGCAGCTGTAAATATGGCTGATAGGAAACTGGTGGGATGTTATATGAATGAATGAATGATGTATTTTATTGCTTTACACAGCTGTAAATGTTGCAGATAGGAAACTGGTGGGATGATATATGAATGAGTGATGTATTTTATTACTTTACACAGCTGTAAATATGGCTGATAGGAAACTGGTGGGATGTTATATGAATGAATGAATGATGTATTTTATTACTTTACACAGCTGTAAATATGGCTGATAGGAAACTGGTGGGATGATATATTAATGAGTGATGTATTTTATTGCTTTACACAGCTGTAAATATGGCTGATAGGAAACTGGAGGGATGTTATATGAATGAATGAATTATGTATTTTATTGCTTTACACAGCTGTAAATATGGCAGATAGGAAACTGGTGGGATGTTATATGAATGAATGAATGAATGATGTATTTTATTACTTTACACAGCTGTAAATATGGCAGATAGGAAACTGGTGGGATGTTATATGAATGAATGAATGAATGAATGAATGAATGAATGAATGAATGAATGAATGAATGAATGAATGATGTATTTTATTGCTTTACACAGCTGTAAATATGGCTGATAGGAAACTGGTGGGATGTTATATGAATGAATGAATGAATGAATGAATGAATGATGTATTTTATTACTTTACACAGCTGTAAATATGGCAGATAGGAAACTGGTGGGATGTTATATGAATGAATGATGTATTTTATTGCTTTACACAGCTGTAAATATGGCAGATAGGAAACTGGTGGGATGTTATATGAATGAATGATGTATTTTATTGCTTTACGCAGCTGTAAATATGGCTGATAGGAAACTGGTGGGATGTTATATGAATGAATGAATGATGTATTTTATTGCTTTACACAGCTGTAAATGTTGCAGATAGGAAACTGGTGGGATGATATATGAATGAGTGATGTATTTTATTACTTTACACAGCTGTAAATATGGCTGATAGGAAACTGGTGGGATGTTATATGAATGAATGAATGATGTATTTTATTACTTTACACAGCTGTAAATATGGCTGATAGGAAACTGGTGGGATGATATATTAATGAGTGATGTATTTTATTGCTTTACACAGCTGTAAATATGGCTGATAGGAAACTGGAGGGATGTTATATGAATGAATGAATTATGTATTTTATTGCTTTACACAGCTGTAAATATGGCAGATAGGAAACTGGTGGGATGTTATATGAATGAATGAATGAATGATGTATTTTATTACTTTACACAGCTGTAAATATGGCAGATAGGAAACTGGTGGGATGTTATATGAATGAATGAATGAATGAATGAATGAATGAATGAATGAATGATGTATTTTATTGCTTTACACAGCTGTAAATATGGCTGATAGGAAACTGGTGGGATGTTATATGAATGAATGAATGAATGAATGATGTATTTTATTACTTTACACAGCTGTAAATATGGCAGATAGGAAACTGGTGGGATGTTATATGAATGAATGATGTATTTTATTGCTTTACACAGCTGTAAATATGGCAGATAGGAAACTGGTGGGATGTTATATGAATGAATGATGTATTTTATTGCTTTACGCAGCTGTAAATATGGCTGATAGGAAACTGGTGGGATGTTATATGAATGAATGAATGATGTATTTTATTGCTTTACACAGCTGTAAATGTTGCAGATAGGAAACTGGTGGGATGATATATGAATGAGTGATGTATTTTATTACTTTACACAGCTGTAAATATGGCTGATAGGAAACTGGTGGGATGTTATATGAATGAATGAATGATGTATTTTATTACTTTACACAGCTGTAAATATGGCTGATAGGAAACTGGTGGGATGATATATTAATGAGTGATGTATTTTATTGCTTTACACAGCTGTAAATATGGCTGATAGGAAACTGGAGGGATGTTATATGAATGAATGAATTATGTATTTTATTGCTTTACACAGCTGTAAATATGGCAGATAGGAAACTGGTGGGATGTTATATGAATGAATGAATGAATGATGTATTTTATTACTTTACACAGCTGTAAATATGGCAGATAGGAAACTGGTGGGATGTTATATGAATGAATGAATGAATGAATGAATGAATGAATGAATGAATGATGTATTTTATTGCTTTACACAGCTGTAAATATGGCTGATAGGAAACTGGTGGGATGTTATATGAATGAATGAATGAATGAATGATGTATTTTATTACTTTACACAGCTGTAAATATGGCAGATAGGAAACTGGTGGGATGTTATATGAATGAATGAATGAATGAATGAATGATGTATTTTATTACTTTACACAGCTGTAAATATGGCTGATAGGAAACTGGTGGGATGTTATATGAATGAATGAATGATGTATTTTATTGCTTTACACAGCTGTAAATATGGCTGATAGGAAACTTGTGGGATGTTATATGAATGAATGAATGATGTATTTTATTGCTTTACACAGCTGTAAATATGGCTGATAGGAAGCTGGTGGGATGTTATATGAATGAATGAATGAATGAATGATGTATTTTATTACTTTACACAGCTGTATATATGGCAGATAGGAAACTGGTGGGATGTTATATGAATAAATGAATGATGTATTTTATTCCATTTGAATTTCATGTGTTGTTTTAATTTTTCAGCAAGGACGTTACAGTGAAGGGGCTTCCTTCATTTCTGCTTGATCAGTCTTGCAGATACACAAGGGTGTTTGCTGATGTAGATGCAGTGATGCAAGCATTTGTGTAAGACCACCAGTGATTATATTATTGTCTGTCTGTCTGAAGGTGCTGTCTCACAACCTGTGCACCGTACTAAACATCCCCCATAACTCTTCAGCCCTGGAGGAACATTTTAAAGATAATGATGAAGGACCGGTGTCGACTCAGGGTTACATGCCCTACCTAAACACGTTCATTCTTAGTAAGGTAAAATAACACATCTTAAAGACTCTTTTCTCTACAATTGTATGCCATTAAGCACAATGTTGTCCCCTTTCTCAGATATTGAATTATTGTATTATGTATTATATTTATTCTAAATCTAACGGATGCATACTAATATTAGACAATGCTTTCTGAACTTCACACCTCCCGTCGTAAGCTATTTTAAGAATAGATATTTTAAATATTCTCTGGAGCGTGACTTCACATGACTCAGGTTAGACTGGGTTTTATTTTTGTATGCACATTATGTACTTTTCTGGACCGTTGTGGCCACGGTTATTCATATAGAAATGACTTTAAACTAATAATGAATTTTGATTAAATTTTGATGTCTTGATGTGCATTACCAATGTATACAAGACAGCTAAACAGGCTTTATGAGGTTATAGGGGACCAGACAAACGACTCAAATGACACGAGACTTTATTACTCATTATAGTTATTTTTTGTCTCTTACTAAAAATAAAGATGACTACTATTTTTCCTCTTTAAAATCTTAAGACATAGGTGACTGTATTAGGTAAATACTAGTCATGACCCCCATGTTTTGTGAATGGTTTGTTAAGAAAAAAGCTACAGTAGTAACATTACTTTGAGGATTTAATCCACATGGCTGTAAAACTGTCGTCTGCTCGTGTTATGTTACCAAAAATCTGCCTGTCCGTCATTCACTGTTTGCATTGGGATCTTGTGATTCTGCAGAGAGGAAAGATAGTGGTAGAGATCTGTCAAAATATGCAGATACTATGGTATTTGGTATACTATATGGTATGTACTATCCAAATATGCAGGTTGTGGTATTTAATCAATTCAGAGAGAATATTATCACACCATTACTGGACCACAGCCAGCTCGAACCACTGACTTGTTGAAAGATGGATTAGTGGATTCATGTTGTTTTTGCTGTTTACACCTTTGCATGTCACAGCATATCAACATTTGTTTTCTCCAGACCCGGACCTTCTAAATTTGGTATACTTCTGACAATTTAACATACTACTTTGCCAACAGTAAAACTGTTTTAACATGTGGTTTCTGACGCTTTCCTGTTAGTTGAACCATTTTTCTCTTAAGGCGTTTTCACTCACAGAAATGGCACGCACGAAAGGTTTTCTGCAGTTTTGTCTACAAAACCTAGAAGCATTTCTTTGTGAAAACCCATGAGTACTCAAAGTTTCCAGTGTTCGGTCTAAAAACGGACCTTCTGACACCTATTATTTGTAACCTCTCCCAGTAGATAAAAATGCAATTTTAGTCATTGTGATTATTCTAATGGCAGATCCAGCCCAACTTTAACTTTGTCGACCTGAATAAGATGTGCTGGACTCTTTGTGCTCCCAAGCACATCAGTGGCAAGCACCTGATCATCTCAGGGGCTGACGCTTACAAGATATGGTGTATCTTCAACTTCCTGTCGGAAGATAAATTTCCATTACATATGGTTGCAGAGGAGGTAGGTAACGCTTATTTGATCATATTCTTGTATATTTCATCAAAAGCTATTCAAATACTCATGTAGCACTGTATTGTAACAGATCGAGTACTTCCTGCGCAATCTATTGACAGTGATGGGCTGCAGTTGGAACGAGAGAAGATTTGAAGACTATAAAATGAGCATGAAGATACTTCAACTCGATGCATGGGAGCTTATTGGACTCATTGGCATGGGTCATTTCACCAAGGGCATGAACCCTCCGACCATCTCCATGGGCATCAATGAGATCTACCAGGAACTTATACTGGACGTGATCAAACAGGTGGAAGTTTGAGGATCTAATATAATATTAAAATGGGGACATTCCAGGTGTTTTATTGATGCATTTCGATGCATCTGTCTTCAATTTTTCACACTTGCGATTTTTCTGTGGCACACAAAAGAAGATATTTTGAGAAATGACTTGGATAATGGAGATCAATGAGGACCGATGTTGTTTGGTTTCCATATTCTTAAAAATATCTTCTTTTGTGTTCTGCAGGAGAAAGTCATACAGGTTTGGAATGACACGAGCGTGAGTAAATGATGAGAATCGTTGGGGCAAACTATCCCTTTAAGTTATCAAAAATTATGTCATAAACATACCATATACAAAACCATAATGATACTAAATAAATGTGAAAATATTTAACCAGAATTTGAATTATTGGTGTTTGCCACCTCGTTTAATATCCCAGAACACTCTTAATAATGCCCTAGCAACACCCTAGAAACCACCCAAGCATGACAAACTTAAACTCTTTAAAACTCTCAAAACATTGGGTACTTTCAACCCAATGTTGGGTCAAAAATCTGACAAACCCAACACTTTGGTTATAAATGAACCTATGATGCAGTGTTTTAACCCATTGTTGGTCAATGGCCATTAAAATAGATTTATGGCTGATTTCACAGACAAGGCTTATCCCAAACTAAAATGAATGTTTGAGATTTCTAAACTGAAATTGCCCTTTAAATATGTCTGTGCCATTGTTTTTCTCAAGTTGCACAGCAGAACAGTTTTTTCCCCCAAGGCATTTATATAAAAATGACTTAAATATCTTAATTCAACTAAGGTGTAGTCCTGGCTTAAGCAAAGCCTCGTCCGCAAAACCAGGCCATGGACGTTCTTCAGCATTTAAAGTTCTAGCACACTTTTAGCTTGTCATGTATTGCTGTGATGCTCATCCTTATAGTATTTATTGGTAAGGAACTGGTAAGGATTTGTGTTGCTCATAAACATCATCTCTATTGGAGGGAAAATGTTTAACTTCTTAACTTATTCTTATTCATAGGGTTACATGACGAAAAAAGGACACAAAAGGAAAAACTGGACAGAGCGATGGTTTGAACTGCATCTAACATACATCTCATATTATGTGAATGAAGACCTCATGGACCAGAAAGGATGTATTTCACTGGATCGCAACTCCTGTGTTGAGGTACAGTAATTCACTATTGTAGTCAATTCACATTTTATTTGTTATGTTACATATTCAAAGCTGCTTTACAGAAAATGTATGTTTCGACATTACAAAAACAAAATTGTTTTAATTCATTTATCCACATTTCGAAATACTAAAATCTATCAAACTTAAAGCAGAACTGTTGACAGAAGATATTGGATTGTGTCAAATAGTAAAAATAAGGCTAAAATACTTGCTGCTGTAGCAACAAAAGCCTCTTTACACTGCTGAGTCCTGTGTGAAGATGCATTGCTGCATTAAAGACGGACTAAATTAAAACACTTGTTTTCTTAACTTTTTCAATAATGACTTGAACTGCTGTTTTCTCAGTCCTTACCAGAAAAGGACGGAAAGAAAAACCTCTTTATAATAAGATGCGTTGAAAAAAGCTTTGAGATCAACGCATCAGATAAAAAGACCAGACAGGAGTGGATTCAAGGTATCGCAAATTTGTGCCGTCGACATATTTCAGCCACAGATGTGTACTGTGGGGCTCACGTGATTCGTGTGTTTTAGCCATCCAGGACTGCATTGTCCGCATCAGACAGGGCCTTTCCTCGCCACAACGTGAGGCCAGACAGAGACGCCGAGAGAAAAGAAACAGAATGAGAGCTGAACAGGAGACCATCGAGAACAGAATGAGACAGCTTCAGCTGGCCAACGAGAGCAAGGAGGTCGAGCTGGAGGCCATGAGCAAGGTACTGTGTAGAGCTTTATACAGATTGTTTTGAACGCAGTTCATTTAATATTTAAAAAGTGCCTTGAAAAGTTGAGGGTAAACATTTGTAATCGTCTCTGTATAACTTTCATAATATTTTTCAACAGGTGTTTGTGAAATTTACAAAACTTAAACAGAGCTTTTTGAAAATGTTACTTGCAACCAATCAACATAAAATGCAGCAAGAAGAACCATTTCTTTCTTAGCTGTAAATAGTCTAAAGAACCTTTTTCGACCACTAAGAAAGTAAATGTACTAAGACGTATTTGCTGTGTTGTCTCTTTACTCCACAATTTCCCCTTTTAAAGCCGTCTCCAGAGAAACATGGGAAGGTTTCACATCCACAGTTCATTTTCTTGTAACTGAATCTGGTGACATGTTAAACCGTCGACCCATCTTTCTTTATACGCTCCCGTGCACTAAAGGCCACAGATCTCACGAAACTCCTCATAAGTAAAAACCGTAGATATTTCTAGAACTAATCACGCTGACACCAACATGCAAATATACTCATGGACACCTGCAAAAAGAGAACTCCTGTGCAGTGAAGCTATACTTCCTGTATATGATTGTTTTTTATATTTTTTACTGTTCCTGTTCTTGCTGTCTAGATGTCTAAAACTACACGCCAATCTTACTTTTAATTATGACATTTTCACTCGAAGCATTTATCAATTCACGATACTTCTAAGCAAATGCTGTATAGGCCGACTAGTATTAAGTGATTTTATTTCAAATAACACATGAATCTTCCAGAATGCCTCAGAGATTTGTGTTGCCAGATACATTTTTCCTTGTCCTTGCAAATAGAGATACGATGTATTTATTTTGTGCTGCTAAGCAGCTGTTTAACTTTGAAGCCAAGGCATTCCTTTAACATTAAAACAAATGCTGTTATTTAACATTTTCCCGCTTTGAGATTTCATTTGGCCCACGGAAACCTCCATTAACAAGCTCTGTTTTGAGTCTTATGTGTGTTTGTTTCATAATCTCCAGGAAGCTGCATCGAGAGACCATGTGGAAGAACAAAGAATTCAGACCCAAATAGATCTACTACACCAGTACAAAAGGGACCTGGAGCTAGAGAAACTGGTATCTTGTGAATACAAATAGTTCCTTTCCAAACTAAATGGCTACAGATGTACTCAGAAAGATGTTTTTTGTCACACGTCAGGCTCGAAAGCAGATGGAGGAGCAGGTGGTCGAAAAGTCCAGCGAACTGGAGCAGTACTGGCAGCGTATGCAGGAACTGGAGGAAATGTACAGTCAACTGAAAGGAGCGCTGGAGGACGAGAGACAAGCCAAGCAGGATGAAGAATCCCTGCGCAAAGTGCAGGCCAGGTACAGTAACCACACACACACACACACACGTCTGCAGTGTGTTGGTGCACAGCTTAGTGTATCTGTTTTGTTCACAGGCTGCTGAACGAGGAGGCGAGCAAGAGACTCGAGCTGGAAGAGATTTTCATGCAACAGCAGCAGGTTTTATCTCAGTCTCAGAAGGAGAAAGAAGAGCTGGAGAAGGAGCGATCTGAGAAGGAACGTGCCCTGCGGGCTGCACGGGAGCAGCTGGAGAGTCTGGAGAAACAGAGGCAGGGAGCGCAGGAGGAGTACATGGTATAGCATGGCCATACCAAGAAAACATCTTCCATCATTCTAATATTCAGCTTTGGTGCTTTCGTCTGAGACAGCAATACAACACGGTTCGTCTTGAACTTGCCTGTAATTTACTTTTAATAATCATCATATTTATGAATACATTTTTAGGCGGTTACAAAGAAACTGGAGCGGGCAGCTAATAAGACAAAGAAATGGAAACACAGAGTCGGCGAACACGAGGGTCTCCTCCGACTCATTCAGCCAGGTGAACGTGTGTAACGGTTCACATACAGTATCAAAAATGTCTCATAACATTTGCGTCTTGAATGTGTTTCGTGTATTTTCTAGGCAACAAGTCGACGTGTAACATAACCAACTGGGGACCGGCGTCTTTCACTGAAACAGAGCTGGATCAGATGGAGAAGAACTGGCAGGAGACCAAGCATAGACAAGATGAAGGACAGTAACTCCTGATGTGGACATTTATTTTGCCGTGAAACCGCCAGACTTCATAATACTACTGTTTGTAACAAATGAATACATTCATATAATGCAACTTAATTTTTCATAGTTATTGCTAAACAAAATGGTTTGTTTTGAGAAGTACGGGTTAATTTATTGCAAGGGAACGGTTTGGTGGTGTTTTCTTTGTAGTGCTATATGCGTACAGCTGTTTCACATCGCTGTTGGATGACTTTGTGTCACTCCTGAGGTTTGATTTTGTTGCAATTCAACAGACACTGAACTGGAAAACATGTAGGAATATGCAGTTGTGTAGTACGTTCATACATGTTCGTGTCCACTAGATGTCACTGTTTGGTCAAATTGGTCAAAGGACCCACTCGCACCATTTTGAGAGATACAAGTGTTCAGTTCTGATCTCTGATCCCCGTCACACTGATGGACAATTGTGTTAAGTTCTCTATGCTTTGCAATTTTGTATCTTAAATAAACCCATAGAATATGAACAATTTGTGATCATTCATTGTGTTTTTCATTGCAAAAAGAATTGACGAGCAGAATCTTATTAGTGAAGTTCAATTACTTTCTTCTTTTTTATTATTTCAAGTCTTCACAAAAAATACAGCACACCAATAAAATCACCATTTCTTTCATAACCTCTCTCCCAGCCTTCTTGTTTTGATTACCGTGTATGTTGATGTTGCGGATGAACTCATGAAAGAAATATAATCTGGAGGAATGGTGAAATGTATGCATCTCATGTGTTTAAACAACTCTCAGTACGAGGCCACAGAATTCTTAAATGAGACCCAACAGAACCTTGCCCTCTTATATCTTTTAGCACTTCTTTATCTTTTCTCTATTTTCTTAATCTCGTTTTAAACCATTCACCCCATAAATGTTTCACTGCATTCTCTTAAACACACATCTTGCATTTTCTTTTACATCTCAGAAAACCGATTCTCACAAACGGGTTCTTACAGTCTAAGATAGCTGACGTTAGATGCCGGCCTTCACAAGCGAGTGTCAAAACAACCTGGTCTGTTTCTTGCACATGGCGGGATGATAACAAGTCCATTTGCATCTTCTTACGTGCTGCATGCAGAGATCGCAGCATTATCTGAGATGATCATCTGCGGGCTTTAATAAAACAAACGCTTGATGCTGGAGCTTTGATATCTTAGGCACGCTAAGGACTGCATTGGTGAGGAGGGAACAGTTCAATTTGAGGGCAACAGTTCAGGGCCAGAGATGGTATGGATAACAGGCATGTTGCGCTCATTGCCATTACAAGCTGAAAGATCTTTGAATGCTTCTTTAAGTGATGCTCACTGACATCCAAAATCAAAACCATTGCAACTAAATCAATGGCTGCTTTTTGTTTGTTTGTACGACCGGCTGTCATGTAAATGATATACCTCTAGGCTCTGTCTTCATCAATAATCAAGAATCAGTCTGATTCCCAGTTGTGTCCCAGCGGTACTTTTCGTTTTCCCTAAATATTGAATTTTCCTCTCAAAAACGTGATGGTGACTAATAGAGGCAACGAATGTAATAAAAAGCATACAAATAAACGACAGACACGTGAGAAGTCAACTTCACGTGTTGGCTTTTTTCTTTTGGTCGGTTGCGTAAAGTGGATTCATGATTTTTTGGCAAATGCCTGTTATTATGTTCATTTGATGACCTCATTGTTTTCTGCTCGTCTTGGTATAGAGCTTGTTAATCGACGTTACGCCATGTTGAATGTTGCGCCGTCTTGGAGGGTTGGCTGCTAGTGCGTTCAATGCAGTGTTTTGTTTTTATTGTAAATATAACTATGGTAGTCGGTCTTGCTGTGTTAATAACTGCAATGGCATTATGCAGAGTTGTTCAGGAAAAGCCCGTGGTTCTTTCACCTTCGATCTCTCCATATATCAAACAGAACAAGTAACGGTACATATCAAAACAATAATAACAGTGGAGTATTAACCTCCAAAGATGGCGGCTCCACTGCAACATAGGGCGTGATGTCAGCTTCACGTTCTCTATAAAGGTGGATGTTATAGTCAACAACAATGCTGCTTAAGGATGTCAACACGTGAGGCTTCACAGATGAATGGGAGAAAGCGGGGCAGTAGAAGACAACCGTCTGCTCGAACAGCTCAGATAGAATGAGATCCTCGTGGCATTTTGAAATAACCTTTGGGTCTTGCTCAACGGTTGATAAATTAATTGGGTTATGATAGAACTATAGATGTTTCATCAGACGTAAGCACCTGGCCTGAAGTTTCTGGTCTGTGTTTGGTTATAATATACCCATTCATTTTATTTTAAATTGATATTAAAATAAATGTATGTAAATATGTTATTGTATATTAATTGTATTACATTTTATTAAAACTACTCAGCGGTTTTTTGCAGAGGTCTACTGGAAGATAAGTTTGGATCTATATTACCATTCTGTCATGTCTTGCAACAATGTATCCATGAAACGATCAAAATGTCACAATATGCATACACTCTTAAAAAGAAACATTTCTAAAATGTGTTCATTCTGGATATGTGTGGTTGTTTTATTAAGAACTTTTAACATTTGCAGAACCTTTGTGGCATCAAAGGTTCTTAGTGGTCGAAAAAGGTTCTTTAGACTATTTACAGCTAAGAAAGAAATGGTTCTTCTGGCTGCATTTTATGTTGATTTGTTGCAAGTAAAATTTTCAAAAAGCTCTGTTTAAGTTTTGTAAATTTCACAAACACCTGTTGAAAAACATTATGAAAGTTATACAATTATGAAACCTCAACTGAGCCAGTTGAACAATATTAGTTCTGTAGGCTCAGATTTTTGTTTGTTAAAGAGAGATTTAAGGAGTAATGCTTTTTCTCCAAAGGAATGTGAAATTAATTTTCCTTTCATTTAAAAAACTGCACTTTGTTGTGATTTTTGTGCAGCCTCCATTTTAATAATGCTTAAAATAATGGCATGGGAAAGCCATCACAAATAATCCCAATCTTTAAAAGATTTAAAATATTTTTTAAACGGGAGATAAATAAACAATATTAAAGTGTCTTTCCAGTTCAATAACTGAGGTGTTAGTGAGGCCAGCAGGGGAGGCTCACCCTGTGGTCTGTGTGGGTCCTAATGCTTACACTATACTGTAAAAAAGCACCGTCGTTCGGCTGAGACGTTAAACAGAGGTCCTGACTCTCCGTGGTCATTAAAACTCCCAGGCTGTCCTTCGAATAAGAGCAGGGGTGTAACCCCGGCGTCCAGATCACATTCGCCCATTCGCCTCTATACATCATGGCCTCCTAATCATCCCCATATGTACTTATTGGCTTTGTGGATGGCGTCGCATCATCCAGGTGGATGTTGCACATTGGTGGTGGTTGAGGAAATTCCCCCCTTGGCTGTAAAGCGCTATATAAATGTTTTTTTACGCTTTTTTAAATGCTATAAAAAAGCGTCTGCCAAAAATGAATAAATGTAAAATGTAAAGGTAAATGTAATGAATAAAAAATGGTATCATCTTGGAATAGAGACTAATGCTTTCCCAATGTCGAAGACATGTGTCCAATGCTTCTCCTGGAGGGCCAGTCTCCTGCAGAGTTAAACACCGATTCAGGTTAACTTCAAAATCACATACAGGTGCTTTGCTTGATGTTAGGATGTTTGAGAGCCGATTCAGATCTTGCAGTTTGTTAATGAACTGATAAGTTGAATCAGGTGTTAGGCGAGAGAAGACATGCAAACTGTGCAGTGCTGTGGGTTGAGAATGTCCATTTTTTATGCTATTGATTGTGATAACAGGAAGCGGCATGATGGTGACATATCTTTAGGACAGATGTGTTCCTCATACCAGCGCATTCTGCATGCGGCCTACATGTGATCCCCATTCTTCATGCTCTTTTCACACTTGCATTGTTAACATTGCCGATTTCCCAGTCCTCAAGCACTCGTCTAGCGTAGGCCCGAACATCTGCTCTGTTTGCCCGTTGCCAATGAGAATCTGAAATATTTCAGACAACCGAATTTGAACAATGAATAATCAATGATCACTCATGATAACATGAACATTGTAAAAAAAAAAGCATTCTTTTACTGTATATAGCACCCTAATGTCATTTAAAAAAATTCCTAAATACAGACCTTATTTTGGCCCTCATAGAAACATCTAACAGATTCACTCGAAGGACCATTTGACCGTGAAGTCCTCCAGATATCCCATTTGTCCCATTCCAGACATTCTGGAGGGATTCCCTCTTCCGCTCATTCCCTCTCTAATCCTCCAGGAGGCATCTATATTTGGAGAGAATTGTAAGGAGGCCATGTCCAGATGTTCATCCAGGCCAACACCTGCTCTCAATACAAGTCAGCGGGGAGCACGAGCCCAAATGCACGTCCCCGTTGCTCTCGCAACTCTCAATCCCATCCGCTATTTCCGTCGAGCAGACTCGCTTCAGAGGCGCAGCCATGTCTCGCCTCAAAGGCGCCTGCAGCCCTGTTATTATCCTCATTTACTCTCATTACTGCAAGCGAGAACACTTGGCTGTGATGCTGATCTCTAAACGTGTCATCACGAGAGGAAGGAGACGTACCATCCAGAGCCATGATGTTGTCATGTTTGTGAGCATATGTATTACAGATGATTGGCTGCGGTCCGATCACGCTCAGTATCATGCTCAATAAGATGATATGCGTAATCTACCGATGATGTTCTCAGCTGAAGCGCTCAGGCCTCTACACTAACACTTTTGTCTGTTGAGGTCCGATTTGACACCAGGGTTGTTGACACCAAGCATTCTTTTAGTCTTTTACAGTAACAGCTTTGTTTTGGAGAGCAGCGGTTTCCTCTCATGGATCAATGCTCTGCGGGCTTCATTCTTGAAACACCAGCAGAACTAATTTCAGCTTGGACTTAAATGCATTATGCAAGTTGTCCCATTCAATTCCATGAACGTGTGATAGCGTTTCCTGCTATTATGATTACAGTGTAAACACATTTCGGTTGCCTCTTATTACTCCTTTTAGTAGCCCTGTGTCGTGACTCGTACGTTTTTGATTCTTGTCTGTCAGGTGCCCTGTAGGAAGTTACATTATAGACAACAAGGTTATTTTAGTTAACTAAAACGAAAACGTTTATTGAAAATGAAATCAAATATTGAGATTATTTTTATTTCGCCTCAGAAATAAAGTGAAATAAGTTTAAGGCACTTCAATCAGGGCTGGACTGGGAAGAGAAATCGACCCTGGATTTTTTGGCCCACATCGGCCCTCCACCATTTCTGTCGACGAGGGGGGGATGGTGCGCGTTTGGTTGATTATGTCGACCGGGCGTATTTTGCATTCGTGTTGCGTGCATTCGCATTTATATTATGTTCGTCTGAATGGCCTAAACGATAGCGGCCCACCGGCCAATCGCCCGATACGCCAGATGGCCAGTCCGCCCCTGACTACAATTATATTAATAAACAAATATAAAATACAAATGAATCAATTTTATATAACAACTTAAAAAAAAATATATATATTAATCATAAAATGATGAAAGCATGTAACAAAACTAATAATTTAAACTACAAATACTTTTTTATTAAAAATATTAGTAAAACTACAGTAAAACTAAAAACAAAACTTTATTAACTCTGATCGACAACTACTATAGTATAATCGGGATTAATCACATCCAGAATAAAAATGTGTCTGTGTACTGTGCATATTATTTTGTATTTAAAAAATCATGAACATACATGCATATATTTAAGAATATTTAATATTTATACATTTTTGTAGAATCACAGGCATCACTTATCCCGTACGAATGCGGATGTGGTAATTTCAATAGCTTAAATATAAAGAAGTTCACCCCATAAAAACTGTCATCATTTATTTACCCTGACATCACTTAAAACCTGTGTATGACTCTTTCTTCTGAGAAATACAGAAGAAGGTTTTTGAGACATGTCTCAGTGGTTTTGTGTCTTTCTATTGGAAATGTAAGAATGAAGTATGTAAAGATCAACTGGTAACACACATACTGATAAAAATGTATAGCTTGAATGCACTAGCCTTGATAAAAGTCATGTACACTGCCAAAAATATAACATTTCAGAAAATTTAATTCAAAAGCAAAACATGAAAGAAAAACCAAATGTAAGCAAAACCGTAAACAAATCAAACAACATTAGTGGGATCACAAAGTACAGTCACATACAGTAACATCTTTTAAAGTTTCAGTAACAGACAACTTGTCTGATTTTTTTTTGTTTTGCTTCTTAAAACTTTACAGATACACCAACAAAACAAATACGTTAAAAAAGCTTGACCCTCTAAAGACCCCATACAGAATGGCGAAATATTGTTGTTCCCTTCATATAAAATAACAAAGCCATCCGACACAGGAAGTGCTTTACTTGGTCCGTCAAATATCACAAGTATAAATATGAGTGTTTTTATTTCAAGTTAAACTAAAAAGTAAGAAAAACGTATTCAATAGAGTATAATGTAACAGGTATTTACAAAACTCTCCGTGCACACACCGGTTACTCTTGTAATGATTAAAAAATAATTTACAAAACAGCGACGACAACTCGGTTAAAACATTCATACCGAAGAAACGTTTTCGCAAATATAGAAAAAATACTTTGCACACTAGAGCATTAGTGTCAATGCTCTTAAGACTTTTATATATGTAGTTAAACCTAATGCCTAGATATTTACGCCATTATAAATCTGCTTTGTAGGGAGTGCATATCATCAAGTGCAAATGATTTGCCTTTTAAACGTTGTGCTTCTTTCTAAACGTATTCATCAGGTTTTGGTGCTTCTTTCTTTTCCATGTCCTCAGCAGCAACAGTTTGTTTTTTCAGATCGCACCTCTAAACCCCGAGTTTAAAGATTAGTGCTATTGCTTCGTCTCACCTGCATGTAGCGTTTGTTTAACCGACCTCAGAAGAGTCATTTCCCCCCGTTAACAAACTTCCAGTCATTAACCCTGAGCTCAGGATGGCAGTCGTCTCTCAGAGGTCTTCTGGATTTACGACAGGCACTGAAGGCTTTACTATGGTTCTCGAAATTGCACAGTGAATCTCCCTGCGGCGAGAGATGTGGAGAAAAGGCCTTCAAGCATCCGAGATGCAGCTCTGGATCTTATCGATCCACAGTTGAGCGCTCTGAGGGTCCGCTGCGCAGAAGTTGTACACCCGCTTAGTGGTCTTCAGCTGAAGGGACAAAAAAGTCATGAGATAAACCTGAGAAATATACAGCATTAGTGCTAATATTGCGTTGTACTAATGGATAGTCGACATTACAGTGTACTTCATTGCGTAGTGAAGGATGGAGTACTCACATCAAAGAAAGCTTTTTCACTGACGTGTTTAGGGGCTCCTATGGTTGGTGTCGCAACCAAAACAGACTCCACCTCTGCCAGATCTATGAAACCCCGACAGTTTGTGTCCTCATCCGTCTCATAATATCTCAACTAGAGAGAACGAGTCATTTAAAAACTGCAAACAACACCATGACATGGAAACACGTAGGAGTAAATGAATGACATACCTGATGTTTGGTTATGTCCAAAACAAACCACCGGGCTTTCCAAGCTTTAAGTAATGCTCCTCGCTTGTACAGGATTCCCTCAAATGATCTATACGGATGAAAACGATGCACGTCAAACAGAACACCAGACGATCTGAGGTGTGAATGCGTTCGTCTGTCACGGTTACCTGTTGTCTTCATTCTTTGGGGTAAACTGATTGTAAAGCGTGGCTGCCCTGTGATTCACTCCCTTGACTGCGGCGGGGCTGCCGTCCTCTACCAGGCCGCTGTCGGGTAGGTGTAACATAGAGCGACGATGATAAACCTGCAGGTTAGGAGTGTGGACCGGGCCAGAGATGGATATCGGACCCTTTCGCAGCTAAGAGAGGAGGTTAGATAAGGAGCAGGAATAAGCAGTACGCTATATTTGTGAAGAAATAAGATTGAGGTACTTACATTGCCTTCCTGTTTGAGGTCTTCCTGGATGCTGTCTCGCACCTTCTCCAGAGTGATGTGCCACGGATCTGAAGGCTGTCCCAGTTCCACCTCCAGCCTCCCGATGTCCTGCAAACACGTCAATTCATATCTTTACAGAAATCTCTCTTTTTCAAACTTTCCAGTCTCAGCAGCAGGGATTGTGGGTATGGGGAGTTCATGACCAGCGCTTTCTTTCACCTTCAATAATGCAAAGGTTGTGTCTGAAACCTAAAGCTGCTGTCAGTGTAAACAGGAAGTCACCTTTTATGGTTTCAGATAGGCTTTGAAGACATCATAACATCATATCTCGTGTTAAAATATAAGTTCAGAGGTTTAGATGATATATAAAACAATATATTCAATATTACGTTACTACAATGTTTAGTTATCATCCCAAATTGGGTCGTAAATTGACATTTATAAATAAAGTTACTATTTGCCACTTCATTACACATTTTGTAGGATTTCTACCAATCACCAAACCGCACAGAATTGTGGGATTTTAGAGATGCCTGCTTTTACACTAACATTTGTTTTAGTTGATAGAATGCATTTGTTTTTGTTTGAAGTGATAATGCAGTCCAGTTTTTTGGTGAACTATCCCTTTAAGTATACTTTCTTATATATATATATATAGTTTAAAATAATACTAATCGCACACTTGACTAAACTTGTTTTCTGCGGGAAGGCAATGTGACACATCCAAACCTAATGTCTGTGTAAAAGTATACTTTATAGGTTTAGCATAGGTGCCTCTTAAATCCCACAATCCTGTGCAGTTTGGTGATTGGTCGAAATCCTACAAAATGCGTAATGAAGCGGCAGGCTAACTAGTAACTTTATTTATAATTATTACACCGCACATTGGAATGCTTGATTCTGATTGGCCAGTTGCGACATTTGCAGGTTCGTTATTCCCAGATAACGACCTCTCAAATATGTCTTTTAATAAAATATATGGCTTGACTAAAAAAAATATGATTTAACAAAATTTCTTGTTAGTGACATTTGAACATTTGAAGACACCTTTCCCTCACGGAAGGTCAGGCTTCGGTAAAAATGAGCTAATGAAATATTTCAAATTAAAAAATTAATGTCAATTTTTTCTCATGTGGTAAGTAGCCGTGTAATAAGCTGGATGATGTACAGGCAGCCGGTTGTTATCGCAGAAATAATGTGTGGGTCTTTTATCTTACCGAAGTGGCTATCGCTTACATGGGATATAGTTTACATGTACAACTTTTGATCAACTTATGACACAATTTGTGATGATAAACAAACATGATAGTAATGTAATATTTCATATTTATAATATATCATCTAAATCTCTGAATTTATACTTTAACATGAGATACGATGTTATGATGTCTTCATTGCCTGTCTGAAGCCATAGGAGGTGACTTCCTGTTTAGACTGACGGCAGCTTAAGGTTTCAGACACAGCCAGCAATTAAAAATGGATAAAGTCGTATGGACTCACAGCCAACAGTTTGGTGATCACGTCTGGCTGAGCGCGGCTCACGCTGCTATAACACGGCCAGACGATTCTTCTCTTGGTGGTGGCGATGGTGTCGGACTCTTCTGTGTTCTTTGAGCGCGTGGAGATCATGCACCAGTCGTAAGATGGGCCGGTGGACAGAGTCTCTGCCGTGAAGAACTCCCATGTGGTCAGATTGGGCATGGAGATGATTGGCTTTAACACCGGCTATGAAAGCAGAAAGGTCAGTCTTTTATTTGTCACACATACAGTATACACATGTAAAGGCGTCACTAGTTCTCGATTGCGTATTTAACAGAGTAAGAGATTGCAATGTTCTGCCTTCTGACTAATGTCTACGGTTGTAAACAGGGTCCTTAAGGGCCCTTTGCTCTCCTTAAACTTCATCAGATGTTTTTCTCTCGCAATATGGTTCACACTACACCGATTCCCCCTCATTAGAAGAACATGAGGGGATGACCCACTGTTAGAACACAAGCTTGTCCTCCTTTAACCCACAACCTGGATTTGAAGCTTTAAGCCCCATGTGTCTGGAGAGCAGTATACATCAACGTGTCTTGCACAAGAATCATCATGTCTCATTATAAAACCGGACATCCGAGGAGAGGCTTCTTTTACGACAGAACCCAGCCGATTCAAACGTTGTTTTGCCAGACCTTCCCAACCTGACTGAGAAGCAGCGAGACGGCTTTATAAGGTCACCGAGGCTGTTTAGCAATCGTGGCAAACTATGGCTCACTGTCAATGTGATCTGGGAGAAGACGTCAACATATTTGAGGCTTGTAGTCAACATCCCCTCCCAACAGAGTGCACCGGGGTAAAAGCCATTGGAGCTGTCTGATACCTCACCACCAACTCTTTACCTCTGTCTCTGATGGGCTGTACAGGTAGTTGAAGAACACAGGGGTCCTGCGATGCATTCGGTTGATAAACTCCCAGATACAGATTCCTTTTTTGGATTGTTTGTCTCCTTTATCCTCAAACAATGTGCCTTTGGTGAGAAGACACAAAGAAGCGATTGTTAATGCAGGAGGTAATACAATCAGGTGTGAAACTGAATATCACACGATGAGTCGGAGGAGACAAGCAGCGTTAGGTACACACATACATACGTCAGTGGCCAAAAGTGATGTTCGGGGGACATATACAGTATATATTTGATACAATATTTGCTTTAATCGTAGCTTTCCTGTAACTCAGAGGTTGGAGCATGGCGTTAGCAACGCCAATGTCATGGGTTTGATCCCAGGCATTGCACATACTCAGAAACAAAAGTATAGTATAATGCAATGTAAGTCGCTTTGGATAAAAGCATCTGCCAAATGAATAAATGTAATGCTTTATCAGGTTTAATAAAAAACGTACTTTAAAAGTATTTATATGACAAAATGATTTACCAAACTACAGCACATCAAGGAATATAGGCTAGGTGAGCATACGGGAAATCCCAGTGTTATGGATGGAACGTTTTGGTCAAGACTTGAATATAAACTTTCAGAGAATGTATTTACATTTACATTTATTCATTTGGCAGACGCTTTTATCCAAAGCGACTTACAAGTAGTTTTATACAGTGACACATTACTGAAGAGCAATCAGGGGTAAGGTGCCTTGCTCAAGAGCACTTCAGTCATGACCTGCTGGCAGTGATATTTGAACCTGGCAACCTTCTGATCACAAGCCCAACGCTCTAACCCCAGGCCACAACTGACCCCACGATATTTATTACCACGATAATAAACCTCTAGTCTAGACATAAAAATTTTTTAGATTTATTTCAAAAAAGGGAAATATACAAAAAAGCATTCATGTTACTGAGAAACAACATACTTTGTAGGACTTCTGTGAATTACAATGCACAAACCAGCAATAAACCCCAAAATTGGAGAAGTATGGCTCTTCATAGAACAAAACATATTATTATTATTATAGTTTTATTTTCATGTGCCCATTTAGAAGGAATATGGACTGTTATGGATGTGACCTGCTTTAAAAACTATAAGTAAGACCTCACGTGGCTATTTAAACCTGCTTTCCTGCGGCTCAGTGTTTAGAGCTTGGCGCTAGCAATGCCAAGGTCATAGGTTCAATCCCAGGGGATTGCACGTAGTCTGAAACAAAATGTATAGTATAATGCAATGTAAGTCGCTTTTGATAAAAGCATCTGCCAAATGCGTAAATGTAAACCACAAAATATCGAGATCTGAGGCAGGGTTGCCAAGTTTGAGTTTTGGATTTAAGGATGAGGTCATTGGCCTAGTTTTGATTTGCGATTGGGCTAGTGTGGTCATGCCGATTTGGCAACCCTGATCTGAGCGATCAGTATGGTGAAAACCTTTGTAAAAATATTTTTTTTATGGTAAGGTTGACGTTTGCTTGGAATTGCAATACATCTTTAATAATATATTTGAATAAAGATTGACAACATAAATTTTCCAAAGTTGGACATCACTTTTGCTCCCTACTCCCTACTCAGCAGTGACAACATAAACAAACTTTATGTGGCACAAACTTAACTCCCGGTAGACCTCTGCATAAATCAATAATTTAATTGATTAGCATTCATATAGAATAAAAAATTAATATAAATGAATATAAAAATAAAATAAAATGTTATATTACTAGCCATACTGATAACCAAACACAGACTGGAAATTAGCTTTATTAGGTCTAATGAAACCGTCTATAAAAGCATCTGTCAAATGCATAAATGTTAAACATTTTGGATTGGTGGTCACCTGTCTACTGTAATAAGTTTCTTTGAAAATCATTTACAATTACATCAGTAAAACAGAAAATCAAAAACTGTATCTGGGAGGAACGTGTACTTCTCAAAAGACACCAGGATAAGTTGCAGATACATACCGTGCTCCAGACGTTCATAGTCAGAGTCCAGCAGGAAGTTCTTGAAGCGGTTGGAGATGCAGTGATACGCCAGAAACTTCAGATAGTATTGATTAAACTCAAACTCGAGAGTGTGCTGGTTATGAATCTGGAATGAGAATCAGAACATTCACATCAGAGGAGCTGTCTGGCCTTATCTCAGCCGCAGGGAATAAACAATGTGAGCGGGACAATGGAAAGATTTATTAAAGGCCCAGAAAATGATTGGTTTTGAATGGAATTCGAAAAGCACAAAAATAACAACAGGGAGAGACGCGATGTGATAACGTGCAGCCAAGCAGGACCTCAATACAAGAGCGAGAAATTCTCACAAACTCGGCCACCTGGACTTCCTGGCAAAAACAAAAGCTGCCTCCAACATGAGACACTTCTATTTTCAGACGCTTTTGCTGTATTTCTGAGCTCTGTGACATCGCCGGACCTCCTCAGCTGGGTCATTCAGACATTCTATGCCTCGATTTCATCACACAATGTGTTTTTTGAGCGCATGGGAGTGGAGCGCATATCTCTAGTGGGGATACAACTATGCTTCCACTTTTAATACAGGAGAGCTCGACCTTCACGGAACCTCTTTCCAGTTTGACCGGCTGCGCTAAACATGCTGATGATGGCCCTAGCATGAAAGACGCTGGCCGCAGGTTAAATCGGCATCTGCGCACGATCATTTTAAAGGGCAGAAGGGACGAATGAGAGTCTAAATGACTTGCCAACCATGGGGATTGCAAAAGGAAAGCGAGTACATGCGTTCTGACAGCTGAGTCTTTCTCTTCCTCCTCTTTAGCTGGCTAGATGCTGCAGGAATGCTGTGAGCTCATGGACAAAACATGGTGGGAACAAAAGAGGGGTGTGTGTGAGATCTGAAGTTACCAGCAGAAACGGTCCAATGTGTGTGAGAGAGAATTTGGTTGATACGGAGCAGGCACACTTGATCAAATGTGAACATTCATCTCTGAGGTGAAGGTGTCTGGTTTATGGACAACTGTGGCTCGAATCTACAACTTTTTTGTTTCCAAACCCAAATAACCCCAACTGGTCAATTCATGCGCCGACACTAAGGATCCTGGCGGGGAATCGGAGGGAGATCGCGAACAGACAACCTGGTCTGTTCACCGCATTGGTCGGAGGCTCGGAGCGCGTTCTGCTTCCCCCACCATGACTACAATTACGTTTTTGCAGTTGTAATTGATGTGGTACTACCGTGCAATCAGTTATGCGTTACGTTAGCAAAATAAAGCAACTTTTTATAAACGTCTCAAGTATTCAAGACAAGAAAATCCTTATTGAAGCCAAAATAAAGGCTTACATTATACTCTCATGAGCAGCCATGTTGGAAAATGTCATACCCGTTTGTTTGAAGCGAGGTCCTGAAAAATCTTCGTTTGAAGGGCTATGTGCTATACCCCTCCAACCAAAAGAGAATCGAGAAAGTGTAGGGGTAAGGGGTAGAAATGGGATGGGCCTAAATATTGGTGGAAGGTTGATTGTTCAAAGACCAGGACACTTCACAGTGGCTGTCCTAATATATAGTTTATGTAGAAGATATATAATATGCAAGATATGTAGAAGGTGGACACTTGCCTGGTGGACGCAGTCCAGAAACTGGAGGAAAAGGGGGGTGAAGCCGCTGCCCTGGCTGCTGGGGGTCAGATTGCTGCGTTGGCTGAATTTGTGGCCGAAGGACAGCCACTCTTTCTCCACGAGCATCTGAAAGCCTTCCAGTGTCCTGTAAAACGGATCACTGAGAAGCTGGGCGAGAGAAACCACCTAGAAAAAGAGGAGAGGAAGATTTCCATGAAGGACAATGAATAGATGCCATGTGGCAAATGCAGGCATTTATTGCCGGGGACTACAATACTACTCGGCTAATATTAAGGGTCAAGTGTAAGGATCATAATGTGACTGTTGCTGAAGAAAGTTGAGCAATAAAAGACAAACAAAATGTTCAAAATCTCATTAAATTCAATGGAAACTCTGTTACTTCTGGCAACAGGAGCTACAGTGACTTTTGGCGACAGGAAGTGGGCGTGTCTAGAGACGCAACAAAGTTGAGAATGGCTCATTCTCAATGATGAGTGACTTTCGGGGGCGACTACCAATAGGAGTACAGCAGGGAAGCACATGTCATGTCATCCGTCTCTCATCGGATACTACGGGGTTTGTTTATTACTGTTTCTAGAGCACTAAAGCTAGGAACGCCCTCTAACGACCTCGTAGCAAGAGACTGGCGTCACTGGCGGTGTAAACGCACAGATAATGGGTTTGTCGTGTTGCACCGCAACATATCTTTCTATGTGTTTAACAAAACAAAGAAATGTATACAGGTTCGGAACAACTAGAGAGGGTTTACATCTGTGGGTGAACATTCTCTTTAAAAATGAATACATAAATACAAATATAAAAATTATTAATACTACTACTAATAAAATAAATGTAATAAATGATAATAATTTCTTTCATAAAATTATATTTTTTTAAAACAATAAAAGTCACCCAAAAATGAAAATTCTGTCATCATTTACTCACATTTGAGTTGTTCAAAATCTGTATACATTTCTTTGTTCTGATGTTTGACTACCATAGTAGGAAAAATACAATGGTAGTCATAAGTGCTCCAGAACTGTTTGCTGCCCTACATTCTTCTAAATGTTTTCTTTTGTGTTCAACAGAACGTAGAAAGTATTTTTTTCCTACTATGGTCGTCAATGGGGGGTTATAAGCGTTCTTCCAAATTCAGATTGTATTCATCAGAAAAGACACTTACAGAAGGTGAACTAGAAGGTGAGTAAATGATGACAGAATTTTTATTTTTGGGTGAAGTATCACTTTAAGCAAAACATTGACTTGCCCCTGTTTGTCCAAAAAAAAACCTTTGAAACAATTCGCTAATGGATTCACAAACAAAATAGACAATTACGTTTAGTGGGCGGTATGAATAATTTATATTTTCTAAATTTACTATTGGCAGGTTTGACACGAAGTAATTTCATCGCCTTCCTAGTGGACTAGAAAATTTACGTTAACGTTAGTTAAGCAAAGTCAGAAAGTGCACAAAACATCCCAATGTTCACGTGACATTACAGCACAACTGTGTTCTCCCCTGCAGAGCCAGACATATGGAGTCTATTTACTGTTAGCAAAACTCGACCGATCAGGTCTACAGAGAGAATGGCAGAAAAATGTTGTGAAGAGACCATCTTTGCCGGACACGTGTTCGATTTTTGGCGCAGATCACAGCACAGCTCGGCTTTACAAGCCCAGTTGACAGAAAACATACAACTCTCTTTGCAACGAAAATCTTCTGATCGAAACGTGCGTGGAAAATGTGAGCTACGACTGCAAAGATTTGACTATTACGCTCTTCTGCAACACATGGGGACGATTTAAAATAAACGTTGAAGGTGAATAGCACAACACGTTGACTGTAAACAAAAATCAGGCCAAACCTTCAGAAAAGTCAAAACACTGATGGGTGAACGTTTGCTCTTCTGCTCAACCAATGGTGTGAGTTTAGGGCGGGGCTTTCTGTTTGAAGTTCCTATAGACCACTTTGCAAGATTTAAACGCTGGTCCAGAAGAACTTCCGGTTTCGTAAAGAAAAAAATGATTAGTTGTCAATTTTTTTATCTTACATTTATCTTAAAGATGTTTGTTTAACATTTTAAACTGGTTTTAAATATTCTGTTGGTTGTATTATGTTTAAACGTTAGCATAATGAAAAAGGAAGTTCTTCTGGACCAGCGTTAAACCAGTGTCTACAGTGTGAAGGCCAAGGTCATGGGTTCGATTCCATACAAGCTTTGGATAAAAATGACAACTGCATAAATGTTAATGGAACAAAAATCTTATTAGTAAGCAAATTAGTTTTTTCCAACAATAAAAGATCGAGTGGAGGGTTTAAAGGGCGTTGGGAGAGTTTTGGAAACCTGTCTCTTCATTTTCTCAATGCCATTGGGTGCCTTATACTTAATCATTATGATCTTTGGTTATTTGAATCTCAGCAGATGAAGCAGAAAGATAAATCTATAAACATCCACAAAGGACACATGTATAATGTGACACTCACCTGTGTTGTGATGTCCCAACCATCCTCAAGACTAACCAGCACAGATGATCCACTATACAACAACTCCACCACCACCAGAGCCAACTGCAGGAGCTTATGTATCTGTTAAACACACACACAGAGAATACAAAACACATTCTAAATTGAGCTGTTCCTGTACATTTATTGTTATGTTAACTGCTGACTAGCAGCTCTGATTTGTTTTGGCAGAGATCCTTCAAGATAATATTGTTCTAGTGTATGAGAGACAGTGTTTTGTAGGGGCAAAGGGGCTGGCGGTTGCGTGGTAAGCAACTTTAGTTTGGCTTTAACTGTGTCATGCAGTTTTCCCATCTTTGTGTCACAGAGTTTCCCAGGGTACAACAACTCGGGGATGAACGTTAGACAAGGTCAAAGTCACTGAGGCCAAAGAACTTCTGGTTTTCTCACATCGCTGCAGGTGGCTTTGTGACATATAAGCCGCTCTGAGCTACGATAAGGGGGAAGTGAAAAGGTAGCAAAGGGTACGTGTGTTCAGAGGTCACTGAAGATAAATACAGATGTGTTTGTCTCAAAAGAAATGCAGATCAGTTGTTCCAAAAATTTGACACCAGACTTTATACTTCATACTTCATGATCTGGCACACTGTGGTTTAAAGGTCTAATCTGTAATTTTTCAGAGGATCTATTGACAGAAATGCAATGCAACATACATAACTATGTCTTCAGAGGTGTATAAAGAATGTTTTTTTTAGTACATTTGAATGAGCTATTTTTATCTGCATATTCTCCTTACATGGAATTCGCCATTTTGTTTCTACAGTAGTCCTAAACGGACAAATTGCTCTAGAGAGTTCATTTCGTAAATACATTATCTCCTTTGGCAAAGAAGTGAAAACGTGACAAAATCTTCGTCCTGTGTCAGCCACCGTAGTGCTAAAAAAGGGAGGGGTGGAGTGAACCGTTGGTTGCAATTCATACACTAGACCTTTAACAGCTATAAATTAAAAACAGCACCTCTTGTTAATAAAATAAATGATAATGCACCGCAAGCGTCAGTTAGTAACGACTCAAGGATAAGCTTATGTCATACAAAAACAATGTATTGCATTATAGTGTTATGCCTTGACATAATAGTCAATAGCTGGGTTTCCATCGTCTGGCTTTATTTGCATTTTGAACTTTCGCATCAGAAGCTGGAAACGTCAAATTTTGAATTAAAAAGCCTTATTTCACAAAAGTTTTCACGCTCACATTTTTGTGTTTTTAAAATCTTTGCAAAATGGGGTTAATGCGAATAACGCATTTGCCGAATAAATTCCTCCAAAAAGCATAAAACATGTGCTTATTCGCAAATGTTTTATGCGATATTTAAATTTTGCGCATAAGCTAAATTCGCAACTTTAAATGGAAATCTGGCTAATGTGACTCTAACCTCCATATCTGAACTTTATGTATTTATATAATACATTTAAATAAGTAGTGCAGATGCTAATGTAAAGACAAAGGGCATGAGGAGTGAACTCTGACCTGCACCATCCATTCACTCTCCTCCAGGGCTTTAAGGAAGGAGTCCTCCGTGTCTGAGGGCATCGAGCTGGGCGCGCACGCTCTCAGAAGCTTCTTAAAGGAGCTTTTCACCTGTCTCGTGTCTGCAAACTCCACCGGCACCAGTTCACAGTTTAACGCCAAGTCCTGTTTGAAGCCCTGTCATGGAAAGCATTTGGTATAAACTTTTGTAGAGTCATAAAAACGTGGCTCAAAAATCTATTTTGTTTTTTCTATTCAAAACTAAATATTTTTATTAACATGAAAAATTCAGAACAGAAATAATGTATTCCAGCTATTTTTCTTTTCACATTGAACATTATAAGGTGTATTTTCAATAAGTGCGATGGAAGCACATAGTTCTTTAAAACATCCAAATGTAATAATTTCATCCGAAACTAACAAATTGTGTCTATAAATCATGCTGTTAGAACGGCCTTATCTATTGACAAATTAATGACGCTTTGGGGAGAACACTGCAAGTATTTCAGGGTGAAATGACCTTAAAAAGCATTTCAGAATACTTCAAGTGCCGGCTTCATGATTTCAGAACGATTCTGCATTAAATCCCATTGAAAATTCTTCTCTTTCAGATCAGTCCTTGAGCTAACGTTTTACCCTGAGGTGGGACTTCTCGCCAAAGATGTAGAGAGCTGCTTGATGCTTCAGAAGTTGGGTTTGGAGGTTCTCGATGCCTGTAGGAGGCGCCAGATCCTTGCCGGCCAATCTCGCGCCCACGTCGGTAACGGCGGAGTGTTGGCTGAATCTGCTGCTGGAGCGCAGGCTAGCCCAAACACCTTTCAGAGAAAGGGCATAAAGCAGATGAATGTCAAGTCAGGAGGACAACGACAAAGCCAAATTCTCTAACTAACATGCAGGTCCAGACAGAATCTGCTTGATTTGGGGAATTAAAAATGGATTTAAAATGTGTTCCAGTTGCTTAAATAGTAAATCCTTGCGATTATGCAACAGCAAGGTTGTGGGTTCAAGGACAAACATACAATACAGTGTTTACTTAAGTTATGTTCTTAAGTGGTTATTATAGGTTACTAAAGAATTGTTCAAACATTGAGATCCAATAAAATATAAACCTAAGTATTATTTAGAGTGCTGAAAATGTAACTACATTTAATATGAAAACTAAATAAAATGTAGAAAATATCAAATAGTTTGAAACATTAATAAAACCTTATAAAGTGCATACATATATAAACAGTACTAAATATTATTTAAACATGACCAAACCTTTATTAAACTAGTCACAATAGTTTATAACCAAACAGGGGAATGCATCGAAATTTGCAAAGTCTAAGGGGCGAATTCCAGGACAGGGATTATCTTAAATCAAGACTAGGTTTTAGATAAATTATGACATTTAATTCATTTAAAAAAAAACATACTTTACAAAAAGAAACACATTACTGTGTGCATCTTAAAACAAAACAATTGCACTGATATATTTTAAGATATTTTTGATCAAGACACCTGTAACATTTAAGTTAGTCTGGGACTATGTTTAAACCTTGTCCGTGTAAACCGCCCCAACGGGTTCGCTGTAATCTATGGTTGAAGATTCCATGTGGTCTATTGGTATATTGACCAAAGGGCATGTGAGAGTCATAATCTTATACCAACATTTATCTTTATTGGAAAGCCATAATCCCACACTTCCAATATTTAGACATCTGTCATGCTGAGATGAAATGCTCATAATGGGGACATAATAACGTGCTCTGAGGTAATAAGCATCAATGATTCCTGTCTTAAACTGATACAACACACTGAGCATGCATCCAAATACCATACAGACCTGACAACACATACCACAACAGGAAGTGGTTTTGATACACATGTGGTAACCTGATTGTTGTATAAACTTCAGACACTACAGTGGTATGAGCGAGAGGTTAGGAACATGTATATTATGGGTTAGGTTAGTGAGTAAAACAAAGCAACTGTACCTTGATTGTGAATTCTCCCCTTAGCTGAAGCTTTTTGGTTTGAGTGAGTGAAAAGTTTAGCCCTGTACCCAAGAACTGGTAGATTAGGATGCGGTAGTTGGTGGTGGTACAGAGATAGGAAATAAAAAGAGAAAACTAAATTCACACACATGCAACAATCACCCCCTCCAAAGACAGACAGGACGGACATTAGCACCCCAGATCACAGAGACAGACCAGACTCTACGTGGGTCAATGAAGTTTTAGAACCTTCTTGAAAGTCTAGTTGAAAATGCATCATAAAGATAGATAACGATATGTAATCTTGTATTTCCTTGTTGGTTTTTATACATTTTGGAAAATATTTCCACATTTATTTTAAGAATACATAGAAAATCTGACTTTTAAATGACATAAAATCTTGCGTAAAACATACTCAAATATACTTTAAAATATTAGGGCTGTCAAACGATTAATCGCGATTAATCAAAGATTTTATGTTCTTTAAAGATGTTAAAGATTTTAGATTTAATACGATTTATTTAAAAACATTTCTAGAAGACCTTTTTTTAGACATCATGCATAAGATCGTCAGGTTATGCCGCACTGACTTTAATTAGACAAAGAAAGTAAATTATAATACTAAAAAGAACTAAACTGAAAATATGATTTGCATTTTTCAAATAAAAGAACTAAACCTTATCATTGACCCAACCCCACAGATCAGACATTAAAGATCATTGAATATATCAGACTGATGTGAAGTATGCAAGGCTGAAGATGATGAAAATGGATGGATGAGCAAACAAAAGCTGAAGGTTTACATGAATGACCAAACGTTACTGTACATCAATAAGGTTGATAAATAAAGAATCAGTTATAAACAGAACAAAAAAACATCAACAACATTCTGTGCTGATCGACCCAATGCTACCCAGCTGCTAACATGTCAGTCCTTCTAAATTTGATCAATTCCATGTATGATGTTGAGTCTCCACAACACTGTGCAAGATTTGAGATACGGTACAAGCTTTTTGTTCAAATCCCTGATGGCAGCAATGCGCCTACAGTAAGTATGAGCAATAGTAATAATTCAATGAGGCTATGATGCAGCATTAGTAACCGGTAATGATAAGTAATCAAAACCAAAAATGCTGATGTGAAAAACAGTTCCACAATCCTATGAAGTGTTCACGACTGGAATATATACGGAGATCAGAGAGTTTTGAGAATTTGATGACTAGAATCACCAAAATTATCATGAAATCCAAATGATTTTTGTCAAGAAAACCACCCATCAAGTCTTTGGGTGACAAAACATTCAATACACCAAGTTAACAAAAGCACTAACCGGCTAAAAAAAAATTAATTTAAGAGCCTGAATCATTTAAAAGAATTACAATTGTGTCATTCATTTTCACTTTTCAGAAAAAAGTTTGATATGAACTGCAACGCTGGTATATTTACACATTTCTCCTTCAAAATCTTTCCGAGATCTACAGAAGCATGTCATACAGGTTTGAAGGGTAAATATACGACGTCAGAGTTTGCATTTATTTGGGTCAACTACCTCTTTAAATAAAGCCCTATTCTTTGGAGAAAAAAAATGTCTCTTGATACTATGCAGATATTGACCTTCCCGGAGAGGTGAGTACATTTGCACTACTTTAAGCTCAAAACACTCATTTATCATGAGCTTTCTGAAGGTTCGAAAGAGCCTCCTTTATGCATTTTAAAAAACACTCTGTTCTTTGGAGGACTGTGGTGACGAATAGCTGCAAGTTCAGCAGAATCACCGCTACAGAATTGGGGCCAAAGTCAAAGCAGCTTGAGATGTGTGCGCAGGAGAGTGAACTCATCTGTGACATTACACAGACAACTAAGACAACATGAAAGTCATCAAAAGACATCAAATGAAACATGGTGAATGTGTGTTTTTTTAACTCAATGGAAATGAAAATGGAATCCCGCTCACCTCCTCTAGCAAAGCTGTTTGCGAAAGGAATGTCTAAGTGCACAGGGGCCATCTTTGGTATTCTCGATGCACGTCTTTCAGTGGCTAAACAGATAAGGAGACAACACACAAGAAGCAAATCAAACATTACTACGTAGTCTACATTGACAGCTATTTATTAAGGCATTGCCCCAACTAAATCGATTTTAAAAGGTTTTTCCTCCAACATAGAGCAGCCCAAATTTGATCCTTAAGGGCACTGCAATGCATTCTGGGATATCTTTATCCCTTTATTTGAACAATTTTTATAGAGTACCTGGGGACATGCCGACGAGAGAGCGGTTGGTGAGGGTGTTGTTGCCATTGGTTTTGTAGTAGATTGGAATGGAGCTGAGGATGGCCTGCAGGTACTTTTCCTGTTCAAGACTGCTGGAGGACTCTGAGGAAACCGGAGCTGGTCACATTAAGAGGAAGTCAAAAGGGTTATAAACCTACACTGATAATGATTTGACCCCCATCCGAAAAAATACTAACTACAATCTGGTTACAAAGATTTTCTGAATATATCATAGATATATAATAGATTTTTGTTGTTTATTAAGTTGTGTGATTGTGAGAGTGTTTTAAATTATTTGGTCAGTTGTGACATGGGGGTTAGAGCGTTGGGCTTGTGATCAGAAGGTTGCCGGTTCAAATCTCAGTGCCAGCAGGTTATGACTGAAGTGCTCTTGAGCAAGGCACCTTACCCCTGATTGCTCTGCAGTAATGTGTCACTGTATAAAATGACTTGTAAGTCGCTTTGGATAAAAGCGTCTGCCAAATGAATAAATGTAAATTAGTATGTGGTTGCTAAGGTGTTTGAAGTGTTTGTGACAGCATCCGTAGGTGGTTGCTAGGGTGTTTTTAATGATAATGAGGGTATTAGTATGTGGTTGCTAAGGTGTTTGAAGTGTTTGTGACAGCATCAGTAGATGGTTGCTAATGTGTTTTGAGTGATTGTGACAGCATCAGTAGAAGGTTTCTAGGGTGTTTTTAATGACGGTGAGGGTTTTAGTATCTGGTTGCTAAGGTGTTTGAAGTGTTTGTGACAGCATCAGTAGATGGTTGCTAATGTGTTTTGAGTGATTGTGACAGCATCCGTAGGTGGTTGCTAGGGTGTTTTTAATGATAGTGAGGGTATTAGTATGTGGTTGCTAAGGTGTTTGAAGTGTTTGTGACAGCATCAGTAGATGGTTGCTAATGTGTTTTCAATTATTGTGACAGCATCCGTAGGTGGTTGCTAGGGTGTTTTTAATGATAATGAGGGTATTAGTATGTGGTTGCTAAGGTGTTTGAAGTGTTTGTGACAGCATCAGTAGATGGTTGCTAATGTGTTTTAAATTATTGTGACAGCATCCGTAGGTGGTTGCTAGGGTGTTTTTAATGATAATGAGGGTATCAGTATGTGGTTGCTAAGGTGTTTGAAGTGTTTGTGACAGCATCAGTAGATGGTTGCTAATGTGTTTTAAATTATTGTGACAACATCAGTAGGTGGTTGCAAATGTGTTTTGAGAGATTATGACAGCATTAGTAAGTAGTTGCTGAGGTGTCTTAGGTGATTGGTACAGCATCAGCAGGTGGTTGCTAATGTGATTTGAGTGAGTGCAATAACTTGCTAAGGTTTCCTTCAAGTATTAGTATATTTGAAAGTTCAGCCAATGTTTACCTGCTGTAGAAGTGTTTTGAGACTTGAACAGCCCAACCACACTCTTGCTATTAAAACCTCCAGAACGAAGCAGAGCAGCTTTGTTGCGAGGATGTTTCCAGCACAACACTGGCAGACGGTTGTGTCTGTAACAACGGGCCACCTTCTGAAGACTGCTGTCCAGTACGCTTTGAGGAACCACTAGCAGACCTGGGTAACTGCAGAAACGAACAGATATAATAAACGTATTATTCCAATCCAGTGTTTACAATTTGTAAATAAAGCAATCTCACAATGCATTGCAACAAAAAATGTATTCAAGTAAAAAAATTTTTTCAAGATGGTAGATGGAGGGAAACATCTAAAACAGATATCTGACACATGATGAGAACTCATGCGCTGAAGATGCTGCCAATGTAAGTCCAGGTGTTGGGTTGTAACATGCCTGCGACACAACGAGTAGAGTCTGTTGACCGCTGTAACGCGGAACTGCTCGCCACTTTTAGACCGGGTAGAGCTTGCACTAATGGTACCCAGACCCAGCCTCTGGTAGTCACGGAAACAGGCTCTCTCCACTAGCTGCTCCATGGTGGACTTTTCAAATGCCTTCAGCGTGCTGCTGGATGGCGGCTCCCCATCATCTGAGACTAAAACAAATCAAAAGAGAGAGAGACCCCATCATTAACAACCTAAACCCTGCGAACATCTGTTAATATTATAGTAAGTGTTAGTGTAGTATGCTTACTAGAGATATCGTCATCCTCATGCACTGTCATGCGACTTGTTTTCTTCAAAGTGGATTGGCGGCCCATTGTGATCTTCCCGGCTCTTTTAGCTCCTTTTACAATAGTCTTAGATAACGTTCTGTAGAAGTACAAATTTTGGGGTATTCAATGTAATAACAACTTCACAATGAGTCTTGCATTCATTCTCTCAGAAACACACATGACACTGACCTTAAGCCTGTGTTTCTCTCTTTCTGTTTGGGTAAAATGAGCTGCGGCGTCGTCTGTCCAGCGGCAAAAGCAAAGGTGCTGAAGATGGACGGTGGATAGCGAATCCGCTGCAGGTGTTTCCTGAAGATCTCAACCATCTCAGAGCTCACCTCCTCGTCGAACGCCACTTTTATCAACTACAACAAACAAGAACATATCAACAGATCAATTCAGAAACCAACTGTTTAGTCCTAATCAATCTCCAGCTACCCGACCGAGTGATTTATTATGCTAGTTTTCGGCTTAGGTCACACCTTCACGAAGTACGAAAATCTGCAAATTATCATTTCAGATATTTGGGGGGAACATGAAATGAGCTGGACAGGAGCATGGAACAAAACCTTTTCCCACTTTCCAGAAGAGAACGTTCCAAAATGAGGTTTGGCCGCACGAACGCTTCTCTGTGTGACCCCATATCCCCTCTCTCCGCCTACCCCGGTGTTCTTCTATCTCTGCTCCTCGGGGTCTAACCCTTATCTCCCCCATGGATTGCAGATTTTAATGAGGGCCTGGATAATCCTGGCAGGCACATGTGGGCAGACCTGCCCAAATGACCCTCGCACTAATACCGGGTCTGATTTTATAGCTTAAGTTAGTAAAACGATAGGAATGAGCCATAAAATCTTTATAGTCCTATAGCCCATGCATCGTGAAGAACACAACACATGTGCTTCTCTGGCTCCGTCCTCACCCATATGGAAGAGATGGGGTGGAAATGAGTCAAACAGAGACAGCAGACCAAAGTGTACTGCCTTTAACATCGCTTATTACAAAACAAAGTTGTTTTCTGGAACATGCTTTGCAAAAAGGCATTACGACAGATTTGCTCTCATAGAATGAAATAAAAAACACAGATTGGGGCTGGTAAGTGAGATGTTGTGGGTTCTAAACCGCATGAGATTAAACCCTGTAATATGCGTTTAGTAATTCTGTGTTAAATCAGGAATTCCTCAAATCATAAGTAATCGAAGTTTTGTATCCATGGTAACATTATACTAGAATAATTGTATGAGGTAACACTGAGCAAATTTTTCAAAAATGTTGGCCAAACGTTGAAGGTAAAGTTCACACTAAAATGAAAATCATCTCAATTTCCTCACACTCATGTCATTCCACTTATATGACAACTAGTCACAAGACAAGCAAGAGCCAATGAGATTTCCCGCACTGGTCTATATGTTGCCATGGATACATAACTTATCGATAGCTAAATAAGATCAAAAATAGTTATCTCCCACAAATTGTTTTTGCAAAAGACATTGATAAGCATAAGTCATTTGTATTCTTTTAATTCCGGATGTATGTTTTTACATAATAAACCCCTTATACATGACATCATTTTAAAATAAAATAGTTTGATTTCAACAGTACATCTTGCACGACATGGACGTCAATTATAAAGAATTGTAATTTTTGGGTAAACTATTCATTTAAACTGTCATCTTCAATAACATAAGCAGGTAAAAATGTACATACACAACTAAATGTATGCTGTGAATTAACAATGCTGGCATTAATTCACCGTCCTACAGTCATTACCTGGAAGGAGGCAGATCTCAGCTGAAGTCCCTCGTGCATGTGTTGTTGTAGCTGGTTTTGAATTGTGATCTTTTTCTCCTTTGTTAAACTGGAAACTGGAAAACTCCTGATCACTGCCTGCTCCCCAACTGCATAACAACACAAGCATAAGCAATTACAGTATTTTTACATACACTACAAATTCCAATAATGCCATGTATTCTATATGTCTTAGAATTGTCCCGTTTCTTTTATTCATTCCTTATAATTATTCCACTTTCGTATTTTCTGTAAAGCCGCAAAGCTCGATAGAACACAGGTCAATAGTTTAAGAACAGTTGAATGAAATGTTCCTCATCATCTTAAAATGGTTTTGAGCTGAAGTCGAATGCTTAAATATGCTGAAATGAGTTTTGTAGACAAAAATATAACTGCACAAATATAAACATAAACATTAAAAACAAATTCTAGGTAAAAGGTGACAAAATGTCACAAGTTTAAATGACTACACTGAAGATACAACACGAAAATACAACAAGTTACATTTTCTGGTTTAGATTTTTAAGTCACAAAATAATTATCATATTTCCCTTTTATTCATTCCACAGTTTGGAAGAGCTTGCTAGTAAGTGTAACAATCGACTGGTAGCGTATTGGAGTTTCTTTTGGAAAAAACATGGTACAGTAAACCACGAGAGTTGACAGAAATATTCCTTTAAGATTTTAAGAACAAAAAAACAGTGTTCGATCTCATTACTGTGGTAACGCATTGTCCTGGGAAAAAACGGTTGTTTTGGACACTACGACAGCCGCCAGAGACAGTAAATGGTGGTAAGGTCGCATCAGCTCTTTACCTAACGGGTCGTGTGGGGTCCCTTTAAAAATGATGCGGTAAGTAGTGAGGAATAGTGCTCCCTCTGCTGGCAGGATGTGTGGTCCTCCAAGAAGTCCCCCGGTGGCCTCCTCTCGACCATCGGGGTCCAAGACGACCCGCAGACCCTCCGACACCAGCTCCTCTCCAGGCAGCAGTGCAGGCCGTAGGATCTTAGGCTGGAGAAATGTCAAAAACAGTTCAGTCGAATCTGATGAGGACAATCATTAAATGCTTCAGAAAAAATGCACCATTAGATTTGCAGCGAAAAAAGATGAAATTATATTCAATTTACCCTGACAACCTATAAAAAAAGAAGGCGTTTCTGGTCTGCTGGTGGAGTAAACATCAATTCCTAACTGGAGAATGATTTTTGCAAGCCACAGAACCTGTCAATGTGTACACTGTCCAGACAATGTCAAGTGTCATTATCTAGCTCATTAGATTCAAAAGCATCAGAAGAGCCAAAAACGCTCGGCTAGAAAAAAGAGAGGTACTTTGGGAACTCCAGAAAATATTTGTTTTGTAGAAAACAGAAGTATTAGAAGAAACTAAAGCCAAAGCAGGCAGAAGAAACCCTGGGCAATGAGCCACCTTACACTGGATGTGCCAGTTGGGTTTCCGATGAGCTTCTTGTAAGAGCTACATAATAAAAAAACATCCCCCGGTGGAGAGAAGAGGACTTGATCCAGACATGAGTTCCCGCTTTAACCTGAGCATCTGTGTTTTAACATATAATTCATTTTAAAAGAACCAAACCCAGTTCCCTTAAAGTGAACCAGAAAGGGAACTAGTCAAAAATGACCTCAGTCGTTTTGGTGTTCACAGTAAAGTGGACTCAAGAGAACCCAGTTCTTATTTTGGTCCTTTTGAGCACTAAAGTGACCTCAGACCCTTATTTGTTCACACCATAGCTTCATAAGAACTCAGACTGCGGTTTTCTGTACAGCGGTGTACTAAATTACAATAAGGTTATAATAATTACCAATGGTTATTATTTAAAGTATAACGAATTAAGAGTATTGTAGTTTTATATATATTGTTACTAAATTACTGAAAAACTGTACAACTTGTTAAATCATACTACATAAGCTAATTTTACAAGATAATAATATTTAAAGAATGGGGTTAGTACATATCGATATTAATAAAGATTATGTTAATAATGTGATGTTTACTAGTGGGTCGTATTAATGGATGTAGCAAACCAATGTAAAAAGGAAACTAGTCAGAGATCTTTCCAAAAGAGTACTCGCAACTCAAAAAATATATATTTTAACATCACCATTATTTAAATGTACGGAAAATATAATAAACTGAAATATAGTAGGGACAGATTTACTAACAGCTTGCAGCAGAGCAAATGCCTTTTTTTTTACGTGAAAAAACTACTGTCGGCGTAGAAGCCATAGGTATGTATATAACGTCATTTTCTATCTATGTTCATTGACAGATATTACAGTGCTCCACCTGTGGTAGATGGGGAAAGCACCGTTTTTGGCGTGACATTAAATTACTTTTGATGAAGTATGAAGAAGCGTCAAATATACTTTCTGACTAGAAATGGCTAAAAATAAAGAAAAGCAAGTACAGTCGGCATTTACTAAAGACACGCAGTGAAAATCTGTGCTGAAAATGTGTGGACACAGATGTTTTTGCGACAAAAAACAAGGTACAGTAGATATCACTTGTGAACAGATTGATTTTTGTTTGCTCGTCATCTGAAGAATATCCATAAATCCAGTGTGACCTGTTAAAATTCTGACTGTTAGGCTACAGCTATAGTAATATACAACGAGATATTTTCACTAATTCACATTAACTAGTGTAACGGACTTGCTCACCTTTTGAATGGGAGGCAGTCTCCTACTCTCTCTATGAACCGCCTCTAAAGTCTCCATCTGCATCGCCACAATACCTGAACCAACAGAAACAGACTCCATACTTGCTTACTCCTTCTAGATTTTTCAAACGTTGATAATGTCATAGTTATAAAGCGTAAACATAATATTAAAAAAGCTAATCCAAACATACAGAATTTGTTTCTTATGTTTTATATCTATTGCATACACTTACAAAATCTGTCTCGAGGTGAATGTATAAACACACACAGATTGTTGTCTTTTACCTGGAATCATATCATGCAAACTCTTGATATGATCCTGGGTCACTCCGCTCTCCGTGCACACTTTGTCTATGAAGCGAGCAACGAACCTCACCACCGAGTTGGCAGCATCGCTGGTTTCAGAGTCTTCAAAGCCACTCTCAGTGTCAAAGCTTTCTGCCACACTTCCTGCAATACTGTTCACAACACATCACCAATTACACACTTCACAATCAATGCTTTGTCAAAATAACATTCACACAGCTCATTTAAAAATGTCATTCTGCTTTAGTTTACCAGTGCACACCGATCCCGTATCTGATTAGACTTTCCAATTCAAAGTCAGGAAGTGGACGGCCTGGCACTAGTTCACATTGTGCTTTTGGAAAAGTGATGTAATTCATCTATTTTGTTAACAAATAAAAAGATATGTTCCAAGCACTTGTAGCAAAAGGACATCGTTGGTAAAACTGGGCAAATTAAGTTAGTTTGAACAAACAAAGCTGTGAGTCTAGGAAACACATTCAATATCCGCAGGCCAATATAAATGTCCATTCACACCAAGAATAACATCGCACGCTGCGGTTTTAAAAGTTAACATGCGCCTTTTAAATTGAAATGGATTTGACTAGCTGTTTAATCGTTTATCAGCTGGAAAAAAAATCAATAATATCAACAATATCGCTCCTCTGTTTTATTACAGTTGTGGTGTGGACGAGCACTTGCAACCCATGCAGAAAATCCTGCGGTTATGCTTAGAGGAACAGATAAGGAAAGGAGACGGGAGAGATAAACTCTACAGATGTGGATTTGGCCAGACATCACCCATTCTGAAGCTACGAGACCTCCCAAAACTTAAAAATATTATTATTATTACTACTACTACTACAAAGCCTCATGTCTCCAATCGTCGCATATTCTTTGGTCTTACAGCAAAAGGCCAACTCATTTCATCCTTGTGCTGAAGATCTGGCTACTGGAGGAGCATGTGGTGTACAACTACTTTATATAGTCCTCTTGAGGACTGCACCGTGTTCTTACATTTCCAACTCTGGCCTGTCAGCACCTTCTGAAAAACAACCTTGCATTGGAACGGAAGGAAGATTTTTGTTTCTCTTAAAAGCACTCAGATATACAATATATTGATATTTCGTTACTATCATATAGTCCTGGTGTTTGTCTTTACCATTTTTCATAATATGTGCCAAAACTACTCAAGCATCAGCAAAATAATTCAGACTTTTAAACAATTTTTATTTTTAGAAGAATTTGGTTACTACCCTGAATTTTGCACCATCTATTATATGCTTTCCTGAGTTTTCACAAGAGTCAAACTTGTTGGTGCCATCATAACCTACCTAATAAATAAATAATTTATCATCATAAATTATGACTGTACAACAATAAGCATTTTGGGAAGGTCACATAACAGAATACGTTGTACAGAAAAATCCATGTACATTAGGTTCAGATGGTTGCCAAATTAGTTTATTTAGGATAAGGCTGTCAAATTATTATTTGTGACTAATCTTATGCAAAATAAAAGTTTTGTTTACACAATATATGTGTATGTACTCTGTGTGTAAAAATAATTTATATATAAATATTTTGTGTTATTATATATATATATATATATATATATATATAAATTGTCTTTACACATGTAAATATTTTTTAAATATATACATGTTTGTGTTACATATTATAAGGTAAACAAAACAAAAAACCTTAAGTTGTTAAGTTCTGATGTTTGCCAAAAAAGCATGTATGATAGGACTCTGAAACAATTGTTCATGGATAATCGTACGCAAAATATAAGTTTCTGTTTACATAATATATGCGTGTGAGCTGTGTATAATAATTATGTATATCTTAACACATAGGTACGGCAGAGGAAAACACCGGGAGGCAGACAGGACTGTGACAACATGCATGTGTTTCTCTTTATATGTACAAAATTATTATACACAGAACAGACATATTATGTAAAGGAAAACTTTTATTTTGCATACGATTATTCATGAACAAACTTTTCAGAGCCCTATCATAAATCTTTTTTTTTGGCAAACATCAGAACTTATTTTGTATTTACATGTGTATAGGCAATATATATATATATATATATATATATATATATATATATATATAATATATATTTATAATAACAAAATATTTATATATAAATAATTGTTACACACACATATATTGTGTAAACAAAACTTTTATTTTGCATAAGATTAGTCACAAATAATAATTTGACAGCCCTATCCTAAATTAACTAATTTAACTAATTTGGCAACCATCAGAACCTAATGTACATGGATTTTTCTGTACAGCGTATTCTGTTATGTGACCTTCCCAAAATGCTTATTGTCGTACAGAACACATAACTGTAGCTATTCCCACCTGAAAGAAAACTATAGTTTTTATTATAGTATACTATGCGTGAATGTTGGGATCTCTGTGGGAGTGATGACCTCTATTAGTCATTGTCTGGTTGGTTTTTGATGCACTTCCTGTTTAGAGCGCCAACACTCAGATCTAAACCCTTTTTCCAGCTCTTAAATCATTTTTTTCTTCAGTTCTAACTTCAGATAGATTAAAAGCACAATGGTTAATTAACTGAGTGGATTTAATGTGGAAGATATTTAAATGATCTGCAGGCAGAGGTCGAATGTAAGGCACACGAGTCCTCTGTAGGGCAATGGGTTCATGCCAACAGGAACTGGTTACTAATAAAAACAGCATATTTTATTTCCAACGTTTTTTTTAATCCTATCACAAGACAACTGGTCATGACACAAATGGGTCATACTGTCACTTGCTGTGACTGATGAAAGTACCTAAAATGACGTGTTAAAATAAACGTGGCATCTATGTACAATATACAATCTATGGCCGTATTGAGAGAAGATGTTCTCTTACCTGTTTGTGAGGATGCTGTTGCTGCCACTCTCCCAGTCAGCTGCAGGGGTAGTACGGAGCAGTTTGTTCTTACTGGTGTCCAGCGGTACTAACAGATAGACCATCAGACTGGCGTAATGGATGGCCTGGCTGAACACCGTGCTCTCCTCGCTCTTCACAAGTTCCTGCTGTTTCTCTTTACTCAGACCGGGCCAGGCACGCAACTGCTCGGCTGCGATGTCCATAGCAGTCCATTCCGACTCGCCGGGTGTTGTGTGTAATAAACCCTGTTCCTAATAGAATTTAATACATTGACACCAGGGGTTAAATTATTCCTTTTTTTTTCTCATCAAATATAAATGATGCTAGAGTCGGTAGTCTGTGTTTGCCTCACTTTTCTTTGCTTTGAAAGTTATATGGTGATATTTCAATTCTGCTATTGATGTTAAATGGAAAGTTAATGAACATTCAGTTATCCCTCTTGAGTTGTTCCAAATCTGTATAAATGTCTTTGTTCTGGTGAACACAGAGAAAGATATTTGGAAGAATGCTTGAAAACCAAACAGTTCTTGTATACCATTGACCACCAGAGTAGGAAAAAAAATCAAAAGTGCCCCAGAACTGTTCAACAGAACAAAGAAATTTACAAAGCAGTTTTCAATCAATGGTGACCCAGAACTGTTTAGTTACAAGCATTTTTCCAAATATATCTCTCTGTTTTCATCAGAACAAAGACATTTGAGGGTGAGTAAATGAAGAGAGAATTTTTATTTTTGGGTGAACTTTTCCTTTAAAGTTACTCACCCTCATGTAATTTCATATCTGTATAAATTACTTTGTTAAGATGAACACAAAGAAAGATATTTGGAAGAATATTAGCAATTTTCAGTTCCAGGACATCATTGACTACCATAGTTTTTATTGAATGGTAGTCAAAGGTGTCCCAAAATGATTTGTTTTCTTAAATTCTGTTCAACAGGACAAACAAACAATATTGTTTTCCTTCTATAGTAGTGAATGATCACCCAGAACTGAAAATGTCTTTCATTCTTCCAAATATCTTACTCCGTGTTCATCAGAACAAATACATGTATTTATAATGTATAATAAATGTATGGGTGTCTGATTTGAGACCATCAGTTGAAGCTTCTTGTTATGGTCTCTAACCATCTTTTTTAAGAGGAAATATGTGTAAAGAGGTCTAAATGGAAAAATGGCCTCTGGCATCAGAACAATGTGTATTTGTTGATAAAAAAAGAGCATCGATGGAGAACACTGTCAGTAATAAATGTTAAGTACAGAGAATATGCAATATATATATTAAACTACACAGCATATTGAACAATTATGCAATATTTTGATGTCAAGTAACGATTCAAACAGCATAATTGAAATTTAAAAATAATATAAACCACTTCGGACACTTTGGTGAAGTAAAAGCAAAGAAAAAATTGAAGCCATATTTTTATTCTTACATTCTACATTTTTTATTCTTCATGTCAACGCAGGTTTTCTAAATAGCAGGTAAACGTGTTTGACAGAAAAGCATATTTGTCCAGATCTAAAATATATCATACATATTACTAATCTGTTAATGCATGAAATTGTGTAATATTTTGGCTTGCATTAGTACTGTATTAGTCATAAATTATTAAAATAAGATATTTGTAGCCGGTAGCCAGTGCCATACAGCTAGTCAGATGCTTTCTGGCAGGCTCAACCTATCATTTTAAGCAAGCATCTCAAAGATTGTAGCACCCCAAAGCAAAAAATACTATCACACATCAAATAATCGAAAGAAGTCAATTCATATCTTAATGTAAACAGAAGCATATTAAGCATTAATACGAAACAAATCTTAAAAGGCTCTGATCTTAAAGTCTGTACCTTGTTCTTGGCAATGACGAGACGTTTGTCCTCATGGGCAGTAAGGTAGAGCGCTCTGATCTGGTTTTGGACCTCTGAGTAGAAGGTGGCTTCCCAAAACTGCTGATTGGTCCAGATGGGATGGTCTTGAATGCAGGTGTAGGCGAATTGGTCCACTCCAGGAGCCAGTTTCTGTGAGCAGAAGATGGGGCGACACGCTGTGAATTTAACTCTCAGAAAAACAGATTCCCTTGCTACCGACTCTAAGAGGTCAAATGAGCCCGGGTCCTCACAGCTCATGAAACAAACTTGGCTGTACGGTCGCTTGTAAAGGAGTTCGTTAAATCGCCTGGTGAAAACTCATCGCTGCCCGAGGTTTTAGAAGCGATCATTCATTTTTAATGGTCTCAATGTTCTCAACACATACAGTAGGCCTCTTACTGTGCGGGAGGGCAAGGTAAGACTTGGTAAAACATGGCTTTTATGTTATTCTGTGCTCTCCAATGCAAACTTAATCACATGTGTGCTGCTCACTGACTTCTAATGGCTTTGAAAGGACATCTGTTAAAACTATGAAAGCATTGGATGCAAAACGTCTCGCCCTCCGTTTGCCTCGAGTGTCTTTATGGCTTACACCTCAGATCGGATTGCCTTCTAATTTCTTTCTATTAAAACTCCAGAAAATACAACATGACGGGTTGCCTTTGCTACTTAGCTTTTCTTCAACTAACCAAACCACAATCACAAGTGAAATGACAGACGGAAAGAGACAAAAAGAGAGTGAAAGTGAAGAAGTGGAAAAAGAAATGCACAACCAAGCACCGTAGAACGACTCTACTGTGAGCTCAGCTAAATGCGTTTGTATGAATTTACTCTTTTTTTTTTTGCCATTTAAATAACCAAAACTGTCAAGAGTGTGAGTTGTGGGAAATATTAACATATAAAGTATAACCATATACACAAGCACACGTCTCAAGACTCACCATCTCGGCATCTTGCAACCTCGCGCTATTTGCAACCTAGTACAGGTCTACTATTTACAGTAGACTGGATAGTTTGCGATTTGGGGACAGTCTCTCTCACTTTAGTCGAAGGCAAAAGTTAGCTGTCGGGTTGTGTGTGAACCACTTTTCAACACCAGAGCCCATTACACTTTGACATAAAAGCATTTGTCTCTAGAAGTGGCTTTCCATCACTGAGAAATCACCAGCGCAGACATTAATGTGAGCGTTTGTTTAGACAGTTTATCTTTCTCTGCACAGCTTGGAATGTTTGATACGTACTTCAACACCAGGAGACCCATAACACTGACAGTGTCAAGTTGTGCTCTAGAGACAAATACAGCGCACGCATAACTGTTCTGTAAGAGATAACATTGTCCAGGTTAAGGTTTACTCTCGTAACTTACACACTCTGATGCCATCCCAGATGTATAACTTAATTTCTTGAACTGAATACAAAGAAATTATTTGATATTAAAATGACATATTTGGTATAGTCTGGTGAAGCTCAAATAGGCTCATACACACATCTTGAAAGTAATACTTAAGAGATATCATTATGATGCAATTATATACTGTAATGGTTATTTTCAGGTGAACGACTCCTACAACAAAAATCCCCTTTCTCTCTCTCTCTCTCTCTCTCTCTCTCGGTATTTTTTGTCTTCAACACGTGTGTGATATGCCATTAGACTGGCAACAGATGTGCGGGGGTCATGCTGACCTCTTCCAACTGTACAGCCTTGAAGATAGATGTAGGAGAGAGAGAACGAGAGGGGGTAAAGATAAGCATTCAAAGAATTTGTTAAGGCTCTTCACAGGAGACTGGGAGAGAAAATTGACTAAGGATCCAGGTCGTAAACCGGCTTATCCAAGATGGCAGCCGTAGACCGGCTTGGACCAGCTAGAACCTGTCAAAACCCGGCAATGATCCGAAGACAGAATTTCCGACAGGGACAAAAAGCAAGTGCTTCAGAGGACAAAAGACAGATGTAACCCACATGCTAATGCAATGATTTACCAACACCTTGGAACGAATCTCCCTGTTTCTTAATACTAAAAGACATTCCATGCGCGGAGCCAAGGGTGGATTCAGAATAGTCCGAAATAGACGGAATCAATCCTATGACATCCTGACCGTGGCTTGCAGTGCTGTTGGTGACTGATATAAATGGATTGTCTCTACGTAATCTAAAAGACATCTTGAGTAAAACAGTGGATTTACAATTATTATTATTTATGTCAAACAAATAAAGCAACAAAGAACATTGGGGCAAAATGTTAAATTGTGGAACAAACAGACTCGTCTGGCCCGTCGGTATGCAGGACATGCTGTAATCGTGTCCCACAATGCAAAGTAAACAGGGGAAGGTCAAACTATGGCCATCTTGAGGCAAAAAGGGGGCCATGTTAGCTCGTGAATTGACATAAAATTAATACAACAGCAAAGTGTCCAAATCCAGAAAGAATGCAAACATATGCTGTTTTGCAAATGTCATGTTTAGATCCGGAGAACACGACATCTCTGCTTGTTTCAAACGAGCGCTTGCTTTAAAACTAATGACATTCATTTATCAACGTGGCAGATATTAACAAAGCAGAACTTTTGTACAAAGTTGCCAATTTGCCTCTCAAACACATACAGTATACACATAAATCAGTGACACTGTAAGAAACACAGAGACTATACAAAATGGCTCATTTTACACATTTGTTTATTCTGCCGAACAAAAAGATATTTGGAAAAATGTCAAATTTAAATCACGTAATATGGCGACATACCATCAAGAAGGACAGCAGCAATATGAAAACACAAATAAATGAGAACTGAATACTGACACAGTAACACTACCAACTTAACAACATCTCACGGCAGACTACACACAGGTACAGGACATAATACAAGCACAGCATACTACAGCTGCTCAGCAAAACAAAGCCGAAACTGAACTAACTGAAATGATCCACAGACTTCCCACACATCACAGAAGACAAAACTTCCCTATGACTTCTAATAATCTCAGTTAAGGGTCATATTTTGAACATTCTGCGAAACACACACCGTAGACCTTCACACTCACTCTCTGAACGAGTATGTTTTCATCCAGACCTTGACTACAGAACAGCATAGACCTCTGGGAAAGATGACAAAGGTCACCGAGGTATATTCCCAAGCACACGGTGAGAGACGTTTCTAGGGGGTTGCAAGGTGCAATCGCATTATAGCAACAATGGTTACACACTAGATTTGAAGTTCATATGTAGATGATGCTAATACATTTATCAAAGATCAGAACTGGGGCCGGATTCACAAAAAAGTTCTTAAGACAAAATCTAAGATTGTTGAATCTTGAATTAAAGGAAGTTTGTAATGTTCGTAAGTGCCATTCACAAACATTTCTTAAAAAGATATCAAATATTTTCTTGGGAACATCTTAGACTGCCGGCCATAAAACATAAACGTAACATGTCCGGGCCCGGTCCTCTCTCGTCAACAGTCCTGCCGCTCGTCCACTGAAGCTCCCGATCTCCTCCATGAGATATGCGGGACCGGTGCGCGCACAGCTGATTCCAACTATCACTCACGCCACCGGCCACGCCTTCCTCACCACAACGTCAAATGTGAAACAACCAATTAATCTTAATTTGAAGAAGATATTTACGACAGCTTTTCTTTCGAGGAGTTTGATTCTTCTTCATTTTTAATCTTGAGAAATTGAGTCTTCAGAAGTTATTTTCGGGGAATACATAACATCACTTACTTTTTTTCTAAAATAAGAATTTAAGAAAAGATATGGCAGTTAAAATGTTTCGTGCATCCGGCCCCTTGTGTCTCGATGTCAAACTGCAGTGAATAAATAATGTTATCATCCGTTGATGCGGACGCCAATAGAGTGTTAATGTGACTGATGTGATCGGATACGTCTTTTTTTAGAAAAAAAACGAGAAAAAAGTCTAAACAATCTTAGAGTCTAAACAAAATGGCATGCGAGTATCTGACCTCATTTCTTCCATACCTAACACATCCTAAAATAACACACACATGTAAACAGTTTCATCTTTATGGTTCCACATGGTTTGTGATCGAAAGGTCTGTATGCTAGATGACCTGGTTTTCTTCGAAGTGTGACGGCTAATGAGAATCATAGCGATTCACTTGGAGAAAACCTTTGACCTGCCTGCATATTCACGTTGTGCGTGTGATTTCTCACAAGGTCCGTAATACTGTACCAGGTTTGATTTCCAAAACCAGTCTGCATGTTTTTCCTCCAACAAATCTGAGGTGACTTTGTGGTGTTTAACAGACCACAAAACCCCAAAAGAAATCTCATAATGAGAAAATAGTTATTCAGTAATTCATATCATTCATTTACAATCTTGAGATCAGTAAGTTAAAGCTGTAAACAAAGACAAAAAGGACATTAACGATAATCTGCTTTACAAGTGCAAATGTGGTGAAGCAAGCTATTAAGGGGATAGTTCACCCAAAAATGCTAATTCTTCCACCATTTACCTCTTGTCATTTCAAAACTGTATGGCTTTCTTTCTTCCTCAGAACACAAAAGAAGACATTTTAAAGAATGATGGTAAACGAACAGCACTAGCCCCTATTCACTTCTATTGTATGGACACCAAACCAATGCAAGCGAATGGGTATCTAAAAAATATCAGCAGAGCTGACCTGAGTAATTTGCCTTACGTGAGCAGGCAGAATGCCTGTGGTGAAGCTCCACTAAGCCTACAAAACGAACAAAGTTTTAGTGCAGTTTATTGGTATCGGAAATCAAATATCAAATATCTTTCCGTGTGAGGCTTCTGTGCTCTTTCATAAAAAAGGCAAATCTGAAACAGGGAAACTGAAAAACAGGAAATTCTAAAGTTGGAGCACAACAGCTTTCAGATGTCTCAATGAAGCACTTGAGGAATCAGAAAGAGAAAGACAGAGACATATCTTTGGTTCAAAGGGGCTGTTTGAGTGGCAGGTGCATCTCGATGATTTACAGGATGAACAGCAATTGTAAAAACATTCCTGTTAAAAACTGATTATAAACAGCATGCCTATAATATTATATATTATTTATATATAATATATATAAATAAATGGAGGCAGCACGTTCAAGCATCAAAATACTATTGTTCCTACTTGGACCTAAAACGGATTGTTTACTCCAAAATGGAAATTCATCATTTATTTTAGCTCATGACATTCCAAACCTGGACGAACTTTTTTTCCGGCAGAACACGAAAGAAGATAGTTTGAAGAATGCTGAAAACCAGTTAACGCTGACCCCCCATGGACTTCCATTGTATGGACACAAAAGCACAGAGACATTACTCAAAATATCTGCATTTGTGTACCAAAGCAAAAAGGCATTGTATGTTTTCAATGGAATGAGGGTGCATTTTTTGGGTCAAGTATTAAACAAATGCCACAAAATCTGAGCAACATATGTTTGTGATAATGACATGAATTATATCTGACATGTAAAACAGGACGGAACAAAACAGGAATGAACAAATTTGAGACGGTGGCTCTTTAAACGTAACTCCAAGAAACTCTCTCCATCCAAGTTTATTAATTGTTTCAAAGGCACGTTTTTTTCAGAACTACATTGCGATGCATGCATTTAATTCATTACTGCGCATGTGGGTTACGTTGAAAAAAAGTTAAATTCACGTACGCTTTAACACTGAGCTCGAACAGGTGATCTAGTCACGACAAACAGACATGAGGATCCCCGATGTGATATTCAATCGTTGTATCACACGACGTCCCCTGTGAACAGAATGAATCACCGGACGGATCGAGAAGCCTGTGCGCAGCAATTTAAAAAAACAAAAACAGTCGTGTCTGTCTCCATGACGATGTTAATGTGGGTGTGCATTGAGTCTGTGCTAAAAGCCACTATTCCCAGCAGCCCTTGGGGTGTAAGCGAAAAGCTCATTCTTTTTTATGTCCATATTTCACCCAGTTATGGGTTGAAAGAAAGTGTGATGAATCACAATCGACAGCCATATTCAACCTGCGTCTCCAAGTCAGATTATGCCAAGGACTGTTGGTAATTCATACCGCATACATACACTTGCAAACACCTGACAATGAAATGACACTTAGATAAAACACATTTGTTGACATTTTGTTGGGGCAGTGCCTTCAAACAATCATACGTGATGGCAACAGGTGGATCTAGAAGTGCACCCAGGACCATTGACAAACACTTATGCCAGTGTTGATGTTGTGATCATACGGCAGTAACCAGAGATGTCAGTCTGACCTCCACTTTCACTTACCCGGTAAAAAGCTGTCGTCTGGGGCAGTAATGCAGCGGCAACACTGTATTCCTCTGAGCTTGAACAATCCTGTGAGCAAACACAGACACACACAGAGATGTTAGATGATATCACTGATCTTAAGCCGAGCGTGCACGAAACATGACATCCCTTGCTATTTTCAAACATTATATAACTGGTTTTTCTCAATACATCACAGTAGCCCAACATAGTTTATTTTTATAACGCACTGTATTGATGATTGTATTTTTAGGGTAAATGAACAGTTCACCTAAAAATGAAAGTTTTGTCTTGAGGGTAACTCGAATTGCACCCCAGTTGGTCCAATATATTTATAAATTTGTTGTTCCAATATATGTATAATTTTATTGTTCTGTTGAACACAAAAGAAGATACTTTGAAGAATGTATGAAAGAAAACAGTTCTGGTAAATGATCGAATTTTGAATTTTTGGGTGAACTGTCCCTTTAAACCCAGAAAACATTCACATTTAAAATTGGGTCGGTCTGTGTCCCGGTTGTTTATTACCCCGGTCAGTGGTTTTAGATTGAAACCAACCGTAACGTTTCGGGCATATGCTTCTAATATGTTATATAATCGTTATATAAACTCAATCATTCTTTTCCTATTTTCCATTTAAAAGCAATTTCTTATTTGACATACCTAGCTAACATTGTGTCTCATTCTCACGGAAAAAACTATGAGATCAAAATATGAATCGTTGAATGCGTCTTAATGTCTTAATGTATTGGGAAGTGGCGTATTGTGTTTTGTTAGGAATTCTTGGAAATAGTCAAAGCCAGATGACCCGACTTTTATCGAAAGAATAGCTATCAGTTTTATAGCCCAATAAAAAATCCCCAGATTCACGATTTACTCTAAAAGACGTTCCAATATGTTACGAAAATGAGATCAAATATAGAAAGGAAAATTCCACCGTTACGTAAGGCAGATTTACAAATATGCTAGAAACAATCCGTCATTATCAGAAGACATGAACGCTCTTTAATACAAAAGCCAGCCATCATCTCTGTTCCCAATCCTTGCATTAATGACATCGCAAATGCAAAACATCAGGTTCTGCACAACCCGTGCATGCCTGACCCCACATGGGTGCTGCAGCGTAAAGCATTTCTCGCCTCTTTCAAGTTTCCCCGCCGGCTGAGGAGGAACATACAGGTTTGGAACGGTACCAACTGTTTTCGTAGCCATAGGGAGGTGGAAAATTCCTTCATTCTGAGCTTCTGTAGACAATTTAATCAATGAAAATGAACTCACAGCAAAGTCATTGAATAACTCCACAGGGGAAGATGTTTTTACTCTCTGGATGAAGAAAAAATATATACCTTCACTTTAAAGAAGTGGTGCTTAGCCATGCAAACTTTGTCGTCATGGTCATTTGTATGACGTCATGGATGTTTCCTTATGGTTGCTAGGGTCCTTGAGTTTTTTTCCCCCAGGCATTGCACATACTCAGAAACAAACATATAGTATTTTGCAATGTCAGTCGCTTTGGATAAAAGCGTCTGCAAAATGCATTAATGTAAATGTAAATTACAGCCCACATCCAAATCTGTACGATATACTCGTGAGATGTACAGTAGTGGCCAAAAGTGATGTCCGGGGGGCATATTTGTACAGTATTTGCTTTAGATGCCAATTAAAGATATGAGATGTATGGTGCCAAACGGACAAAACACTAAACTTGAGATATTTTGTAAACAAAAAATAAGAGATCATACAAATTATTTTCACTATTTCTGAATTTACCATTTATAGGTGTGTGTTTAGATGAAACAATCATTTTTGTTTCATTCTGTGAACTAGACTGCTAACAACATTTGCCCCAAATGTTAAATAAAAAAATGAGTTTCTATTTGCATTGACTTGCAGAAAATGAAAACTGGACAAACAGGCCAACATTTCTTTCAGACCTCATGTTTACTTTTAAGCAATACAACAGTGATATTTCTACATGTATTTAGGAAAAGTCAATCTTTCAAATCGCTGTTGGATGTCACTCCTGAGATTTGATTTTGTCGAAATTCAACAGACTCTGGACTGAAATTACCACAATACATCTAGAAAATTCGAAATGGCCTTTTCATTTTTTCCACGGCTGTATATCTATAATAATATATTTGAACCAAGAGCGAAGACATCAATTCTCCAAAGCTGAACATCACTTGCGATCACTACTCTAGTTCAGCTGTAGTGTGATGTATTGTGTCATCAAGAAGTCAAGATGACAGGTCAATCTGATGAGCGCTATCTGCTGCTGGCCAGCACGTACGTAACTTTACTCACACATTACGGAATGAAGGGGGATCTCATGTGTCTGTGTGTCACCACGAGACATACAGTACGTGCTCCCGTACGATTGTGAGCCATCTGAATGGTGTGGAATGTTACACGTCCTTCCTTATAGATCCGCAACGAGCTCCGCAGTCATAAGATGTGACTCATCTGCGTCCTGTCTGACTCACATGTTTTCCACCGCACAGCGCTCGCCAGGGCAGGAAGAAGCTATATGTCAACTTCCTTTAGGACAAAAGCATTATTTTGGATACTTTCTAGGAAAGGTTTAAAAACAAAATTTGAACTGTGTGCATGAATGGAAATTGGGGTGTAAAGAGCATGATTTCGCATGCATGGATTTGAACGAACGCCAAACAATAATTTTTTCACAACCCCAATGATAATCCGATAACCATCCAGAACACATTAGCACTAACGTAGCAACCATCCAGAACCCCACAGCATCCAAATAGCAAAACCCTGGCAACCATCCACGGTATGTCACAGCAGTAATCTGGTTACTTTTATTTCTGCAATAAATAATCAAATGATGCTCTGAAATGCCTAAACGTTCAGTTTTAAAAACAATTCTCAAAAGTTCGCACAGCCAAAAACCTGTTGCCCTCTGGTGTTTACCTATCTTCATGGGAAGGAGTCCAGGACGGGCTGTACTTGCTCAACCTGGGAAGGATGCACTACAAAACTTCCCAGCACATTTGCTTAACAGGCTTTTAAAGAACATTACGTAAGATCATCTATCACGAAGCCGCCGTGTCAAATATCCCTCACTGAATGCTCTTCATGTGAGGAGTATCATTTAGCACAGTAAGACTCTCTTAGTGTTCACATTCAGTGGCGACAAAATAACTACAGACAAATGTGGAAAAGAATTTAAATCAGCGGGCGCTTTCCAGCACAAACTCAATCATAGTCCTGAAAAACATGGTCATCTGAGAGAACCTAGCATTAAAAATGGTTCACACAAATCTGAAACTGGTTTTCATTCAGGCATCCTCATATTTCTTCAATCTTTTCAATCAAAGACTGCAAATCGTAATAGTTTGCAACAACTGAATAATTGTAATACTTCAAGAAATTATGTACAGACACAGTTTTGGGTCAATGCAGACAGCACAGACTGGTACGCACATGTCCTGTCGTGTGGAAGATGATCAACGGTCAGAAAGAATGTGAACTATGTACTGTATGTTAAGATTTTAAATATATTTAATGGAAAAAAGCAAAATAAAAAAATGTTAAATTGAATGAAGTATTAATAAATAAAGAACATTGTATTAAAAAAAATTACATTTAAATCTATAAATTATATTGATTCATAACCACCGTACTTAATTCATAATATAAAAACAACAAAATATTCAAATGAAAAGCACATAAGAAAATTGGCTAAAAATGTAAAAAGGTTTTAAAAAATAAAAGCCAATTTAAAATCAAACGTATATTAATATAATATATAAAATAAAAATGTATTACTACAGTAAAACTGAAAACTCAACAAAATGACAGGATGTTTTATTGGGGGAACTATCTATCTCTCTATTTTACAGTTACACCTTCAGTATTGCTTCCTCAGCCTACAGACTCAGATTTCCATCACCCTCCGGTACAGCATAGAACGCATGTGTGAGTGACAGGCAGGGTAATTATTTGCAAATGCCCCCCGTCGATAAAGCAGAACCCATAACCCCGCCGCACAGGAAATGACTGGGATGCCATAGTGCATCTCCACATCACAGCATGCCAGACCTCTGCTGGGCTTGCACAACATTCGGCTCCAGAATCAGCCACAGCTGGACGGATCGCACTGCAGAACAAAACAAGTTGCTGTAAATATGCCTGTGAGACTCATTAAAAGGCTTGTTATGAGCTTGTTTAAAAAACGATAAGGCTTAACTTTTATTGCCTGGCGAGATAAGTGCAGTTCAACACAGTTCATTAACTCTGCCATCATTTTAAAAGAAAACTTTGTTAAAAGGGATTTTCTAAAACCCTGAAGAATGCAAAACAAATGTGTAAGCTAACAGCTCACTGATTTTCCGAGAAGTTTGCGAACAATAAGGACGTGGAGGGACGTGATGCTACGGGTCAGTCTGTGACTGCAACATCTGTCACACAAAGCGTAAACCTGCAGACTGATGAATTCAATAGTTCAGATGCCTGAGGACACATTCGTGTTTAGACAACATTTAAAACTGTGTACACACTATAACAAACAGTTGATCAGACAACAACAAATACAGTCTAGTTACTATTTCGCTATATTTAGACTACGATTAAACAAATTAACGTGCGGATTCAAGTCGGAGTACACGTTTGCGAACCAAGTCTTTGCGGCTAAAATGTTTGAGATTTGAAATGTTTTATAAACCCTGCCATATTATTTTTGTTTCATTTCAATAAAAATCTATACTCTGAGTCAAGAACGTAACTGGGCAAAGCCTAATACAAATGTGATTAATAGACTGCAGTGTATCAGCTGAAATTCATTTTTTGCTGTTTAAAGAATTATATCAATACTCAAAGAGACAGGGTCGGATTTTCTGAGAAGACACTTTAAAAACCAATGTCATACCGAATACAAATACTACTAGAAACACACGCCATCTATGTTTTAAACATCTGGTCTGTGCAATATTCAATGCAATTGTAATAAAAAAAGGACACGGCTATTATAAGAGTCCTTGCTGTTTGCAATGAGATCACCCACAACGAAATATGAAAGCAGTTAGTGGGTAATCGTCTGTTTTTGTCTCGTAGCTCATCTGTGACATATCCATTGACCTAAGTGCTACACAAGACTCCAAATCATGATAAACTATGCAGAATATATGGAGATTATTAAAACGTTCTTGCGATGATTTCCCAGAACGTAGTCGGAATTGCAGATATTTAGTCTACAAATTCAAATTATTTCTTCTGCAATGAGTTGTTCTTTAAAAACAGTGCACATGGTGTTCATAAAATACAAGAATTTCAAGTGCTCAGATAAAACATTCCAATCCACTTGATGTTTTTGACCGTAAAACGTTATACTATCCAGCATGCTCTTCGCCTCCTTCAGAAACAGCAGCTTATTGCAACAAATAAATGCCGAAGAGACAGGAACATGCCTTCTGACCGATCATGTAAAATTGGACCTGATTCCCTTGTTGGACCTGATTCCCAGAAACTCTATAAAGCCAGATCGGAGATCACCGTGTGGACAAAATGCTGCCATTTTGGGGGGCTAAACTCCCGACACCATCAACAAAATTTTAGCAATCCAGCTAAAGCTGATGCTAAAAGGATCAGCGAGTGTCACAAAGCACTTGCAAAGCTGTTACCCATTTATTACGCATCAACTTCGTCCCTGTTTCATGTCAGGTTTCATGTCAAAGTTTGTCCTTGAGTGGGTTCTGGAAGTTGCATGAAATCGCTCTCGCTTGGGTCCGACGCATTTATCCGATTCTGCCTCTCGTCTCGATTAACAGACTCTGATGTCTGATAACACACGCGTTTCATCTATGAAGTGCCGGTCCTTGGAAACGCACAGTGCACATGAATCCCACCTGTCAACGAAGAACAACTCACAAAAGAATTACGACTGGGATCAAACTTGGACTGAAAGTTCATATATTATAGATAAATCGGAAAATTGTATTTCTAAAAGACAAAACTGTGGTTTCACGATTTAAAGCTTTGCATCGCCGTAGAAGTTGGCACTCAAGCCGGTTTGCATGATTTGCCAAAAGTATGCTCGGAATGTCCAGGGACTCCATAAAAGTTGCTAGCTGTTTAAACTGCGCAGGATCATTAAAATCTCCCCGACCATACTGACGTGAAGTTGTAAAACATGAGGAACTACCAGTGGGATGTTGCTTTGCTTTGTGATGAATGGCAATGTGATAGTTTATACAGGAATGTGATGAACCAACACAAAATAAGTCATGGTGTGCGATGACATATAAGAGACGCGGTTACGCAAAGACCAAAAAACTTCAGAACACATCAAACGGACCGTTTACAGGAAGCAGGAGACACTAAACAGCATTTCGTATATAACAGCTCGAAAGGATGAAAATAAATCATAATCGGAGTCAACAGGTATTATTTTCTCAAGTGCAATAAAACAAAAATCAGTCACATGATATGAATCACGACAACTTGTGTGCGTACATGCCGGCTTTGAAATCTGGGGGAAAATGTGCATTTTTAGAATTGAAGCAGCACGCTGAGGCTAAAAGCACAGCTTTGATTTACCTTGTCGGACGGGTTTGTTTTACACGGAATGATGTGTGCTCATATGCTCTGTCCCTTTCTGGAAAAAGCGCTTTTTGCGCTTTAATACAAGGTTTAAAGACTTTTACTTGACATTCATTACTAACATTCTTCTCCCACTAACCTGCACTATAACACAGAGGTCGCGTTAACCGAAAATTCATCATTGACTGATTTTATTTACTAGTGACGGAAAAATCTGAAGGCCGTCTGTCATTTGTCATTTCCCTTCATTAAAGCTCGTAGGCTACTACCCCTGCCCTGAACATGAATGCAAAGGGACATGTATTTCCCATTCATAACCTTAGGAATATGCACGCGCGGTCAGAGGAGACTTGCCGTGCAGATGCATCCGTCACAGACCCCACGTCGTGTGCACACATACACACAAAAGAGCGCAGTGGCTAACTCAGGGGTCGGCAACCCAAAATGTTGAAAAAAATAAAAAACAGCTGTCTGGAGCCGCAAAAAATTAAAAGCCTTATATAAGCCTTATAATGAAGGCAACACATGCTGTAAGTGTCTATATTAGCTTTATTACCCCCCTAGTATCAAAATGATAAGTAGGCTACAAATACATAATGAGCATTCATGATTAAATGTTTATTTTCCCCTGCAGCGCATCCTGGAGAGAATGACGCACCACGTGACTACTCTGCTGTACAATGGTGCTTTAGGTTTAACTTCCATTATAATTTTAATGTATTATGTTTCGTTGCATTGATGAAATTAAAGAAATACAATAAAGAAATCAGAATTTTGATGTCATTTTTACTTTAGGATTCGGAAAAACAACAAAATGTGCAACGTGCATATGCATCCTGTAATTTCAGACATCCCCATGGATATAAAATGCAGTCCTCTTCAATCCTCAATAATACAATACAATCCTCTTCTCCCAAACTATATACTATATACTGACAAAAATCAGTATCATCTGTGAACTGAACGTTTTCCCACGCTTTATTATATCCCGGGTTGCAACAAAACTAGCAGCAGTAGTGGAGTTTGGAGATGCAATCCACTTCTTAAATTTATCTTTGCGCTCCTCTAATTTTCCACATTGGCAATGAAAGCAAATGATTTGGTCCAAGAACTGTTGAATCATCTGTTATCCTCAACTATCTTTCTATTTTTCCCCTTGGGATCCATGACACACCCGCCGGTTTGTTTGTGTGTCTGTCAGCGACCGGTCTGGCATCACGCGCGCCGCCGCCGATCTGACAGAAACGCGTGTCGCAGTATATGACGTAAATCTTCGTTGACAGAAATGTTGAAATTAAATATTATACACATTTTTACAACGTTGAAAAACTTTAAGAATGTTTGTCATGTTTTTCCTCCTACAGAAATTATATTTAAATTTTCATATTTTTGAAAAAGCTCTAGGGAGCCACTAGGGCGGCGCTTAAGAGCCGCATGCGGCTCTAGAGCCGCGGGTTGCCGACCCCTGGGCTAACTTAACCAAAAATACATTTTGCAAATCATGTTCACGGCGACACCCTTTTGTGAATATTGATATATTAAAGCTGCAGTGCGTAACTTTTGCCTCTTCATTATAATCTCTGTTTGAAACAAAACTGCAGATTACTTTACATGGGTTGTCATCAAAATGCCTTTTCCTTTAAAACCGTATCTGGCAGCTCAAACTAGGCAATCGCGATTTATCATTATATGAAGAGATTATTTGCAAAAACATATAAAAAAATCATGTTTTGTTTTTGGTTACCTGTTATTATTACTTAATAAAAAACAACCCAACTGCAGTTTGATTTATATCAATTGGAATGCACAATACAAATGAATGATTTGAATGATGGATGAAACATGATTTTTGAAATATACAAATATACTCTTTATTGAAATCATTATATGCAATTTGCATAAGGTAAGGAAACAGCTTAAAACATAGATTGCAACCCGTAACCTTTTGTAAGGTTTCATGCGTAAAATGGACCACACTGATCTGTCTTTCATACAGCAAGTGGAGACGATGCCACAGAAAGACACGCTTCTATCGATAGTTTTTTGCATTATAATGACATTTGTAATCTCATTACTTTCAAAGACTTATTTACGGGAAACACTACACTCCGAAAGTGAAATCTAAAAAGATTTTAGTTTGGTAGCACGTATTTTATGATCTGGAACTGGGTACTTGACGAATAAATCGTACATGTGTCCTATGGTGTGATATTGCAAAATGTAGAAAACAAACTGTCAATGTTTCATTTTTTATATAATTAATATTTATAAAAAAGCATAGGAGAGATTTATCTTCATTGTTAGTATTTTTCGTAATTTTTGCCAGATACATTTGCATACAAATCTGTCAACTACTCAACTCCTTTTGGCAAATTTTATTACCTGACTAACTTTGCATTTTTTCTTTCAGACTGCAGCGGAGATCCATTCTGGTAACATTTTTGCAAGATTTGGCAATACCCACCTGAAGAGCACAGTTCATCATGCGGATGATATGATCGAACTGTTGATGATCCAGAATGGCTCGGTTCTGCTGTACGTGGAGACTGAGCTCTTCGGTCAGACACTGACGGGCTGCTTTGCCTTTCAGGGCCCGGAGAGCTGCAGGGAGCGTCTGTAGAAACAGTTGTGTTAATGCATTGCTAACATGTAAGCGCCTACCATTCCGCCAACTGCAGAGTGATGCATACATGCATGCAAGGGGGGCAAGGTTTCCAGCCAAATCCAGCTAGTTGACCTTTGCCCCATAGTTAAAATTCCAGAAACATTTGTTATTGATGAGATTTTGAGTCTAGACGGAGACGACAGCCTCCGCTCAGGTTGATGGAGGTAATGCATTTACTGGCACACGGAAGCTGTTTAGCCTGCAAGCGCACCACTTTACAGCCGTAAAGGGACGCAGGAGCGAATCGTATAGCAAATTAAAGTTAATGTGTGCAGGTAGCCTACTGCCATTCCAACACGAACCACAGGGGACAGATCACAAACAACGTCAGGCTCTAAAAAGTTTAAAAACATCAGTGAACGAGTTTCAAACACAGGCCGTGGTTAACGTGTGTTTGTGATAAGGGCAGGGAAATTAGGAGAGTATATGTGACTGTTTGTTCACCCCTATACCACCTACGTCTGTACGAGCTACAGCCGGAGAGCTTTGCTTATCACGTTAAAAACACAGTGGAAGCGCAAGTTCATCTGCAAGCTGCATTCATTCAGACGAGCATGCAAATATTGGTTCAGTCCCTCTATCATCATCCTAGAAATGCTGAATCACCTTTTCTGTCTCCAGAGTCTTGTTGTCAAAGATGAAGCCGATACACGACCGCACCACCTCCAGTCTACGGGCGCTGTTAAAAACAGAGCTGGCTTTGCCCATGATAGACGCTATTTGAAAAAACATAAAACAGGCTACGTGTGACTCAAACCAAATTAAAAACTTTGGACAACAAAAACATGAAATTAAAGCACCAACCATAAATATTTTTTTTCTGCTAGGCGGCACTCACCAACAGGGGGTCCGGCGGGCACCACGCACTTTTTTTCTGGACGGGTACTGTTGGGCACGGTGCGCTGTTTGGCAAGGCCCTCCTGCATCGACGACTCCACCTTCTCCTCCTCCAGCAGAGGAAAGGGCACCACGTGTACCCGCAGGTGTGAGCCCTCGGATGGCCGAGGCACTTTCTGAAACGCCATGTGGGGGTTTGGGTTCTCCTACAGAGTGCAAAAACACAACCCCACAAAACTCTATAAAGCCTATAAATATACGATAAATATTTGTTTAACTTTTTATGTCACTCATCTGGGTTATTTTACATTAACGTTTAGTCATTTTGCAGAAACGTTTATCCAAAGCATCAAGGCACGTCACCGGCAACAGTTTTGATCCAGACTAAAATGCTATTCTAATGTTTGAATCAAAGTGATTGTTTTCCACCCACATTACCAAACGTTTTTTCATGTACATTTGTCTAAAAGTCATTGCAAGGTTAATACCATGAACGCTAACAGAAACACGTTTCAGGTTGGATGACACTGAAGGGGTCTTACTGATGAAGATGTGGGGGAACGTGAGGATAAAACAGCATCTGGAACACAATATTACAAAGAGGAAATAAAGGTGAGATGATGCAATCGACTCACATTTTTAGAAAGCTGGTCAGATAAATCCCGCATGCGCTTCTGAAACTTCACCAGGTACTCCTCTTCCTCCTTAAAACACTCCACATCTACTGCCACCAGCTGAAGAACACAAACACAGCAGTTTAATGCAAAACCAGACGAATCGTTCCTTCTGTGATTGATTTAGCATAACCCAAAACAATAGCTGGAATTTCACTCAGCTAAACTGAGTCATTTTTCTTCCTCGTGGAATAAGACTTAGTAACCTAGTAAAAGCGTAAATATTTGCTCTGATTCAATCTGATTTTGATTGTGTCCACATTTCAAGAAACAAATGACAATCAGGTTTGCACATACATTTATTTTTATTATAATTGAAAACTATGGTGAGCTTAAACTGACAGTTCACCCGAAAATGACAATTTAGTCATCATTTACTCGCCCTCTTGTCATTTCAATTTCTTTCTTCCGCAGAACAATAGAAAAATATATTTTGAAGTATGTTGTTAACTGGCACCCATGCACTTGCATTGGTTTACTTGCATCCATACAAAAGAAGTGAATGGGTACAGCCGTTGTTAGATAACCGACTTTCTTCAAAATATCTTCTTTTGTGTTCTGTGGAAGTAAGAAAGTCAAACAGGTTTGAAATGACAAGAGAGTGAGTTAAGGTTCAGAAAGACTTACACTATATGCATATACACTCACCTAAAGGATTATTAGGAACACCATACTAATACTGTGTTTGACCCCCTTTCGCCTTCAGAACTGCCTTAATTCTACGTGGCATTGATTCAACAAGGTGCTGAAAGCATTCTTTAGAAATGTTGGCCCATATTGATAGGATAGCATCTTGCAGTTGATGGAGATTTGTGGGATGCACATCCAGGGCAAGAAGCTCCCGTTCCACCACATCCCAACAATGCTCTATTGGGTTGAGATCTGGAGACTGTGGGGGCCATTTTAGTACAGTGAACTTTGTGACATGGTGCATTATTCTGCTGGAAATAGCCATCAGAGGATGGGTACTTGGTGGTCATAAAGGGATGGACATGGTCAGAAACAATGCTCAGGTAGGCTGTGGCATTTAAACAATGCCCAATTGGCACTAAGGGGCCTAAAGTGTGCCAAGAAAACATCCCCCACACTATTACACCACCACCACCAGCCTGCACAGTGGTAACAAGGCATGATTGATCCATGTTCTCATTCTGTTTACGCCAAATTCTAACTCTACCATCTGAATGTCTCAAAATAAATCGAGACTCATCAGACCAGGCAATCACCTTTCTTTCCCATTCTGACATTCAGTTTGGAGTTCAGGAGATTGTCTTGACCAGGACCACACCCCTAAATGCATTGAAGCAACTGCCATGTGATTGGTTGATTAGATAATTGCATTAATGAGAAATTGAACAGGTGTTCCTAATAATTCTTTAGGTGAGTGTATGTACATATATAAGAATATGTATTTGCTTCAGTTTTAGGAATAGAAATGTAGGCTCCGATGATGCACCTCATCAAATAGATCACAGGCTCTGTAAGGAGGTCCCCGCTCAGACACGAAGCCCGCAAAAGCCATTCCATCCAACACTTTGGTCAGGAAGTCATTTTCAATAAGGCCCCGCTGGCTCAGGAAGGCAGCCTTTAAGAAAAAAGAGGGTTAGCGATTAAAATCCATCCTGTCAGCGTAAGTCTGCTTCACGCCTACGAGCCGCATTTAATTCAAATGATGCAGGACAATTTTTCCAAACAAAACAACTTCCAGAAGAAACAAAGTGAGATGGCTGTTATCTTCATCACCAGACACATGGATTGAGGTGGGCATGTGTTTATTTTAAACAGATCGTCTGTTTTATGAAGTCATGAGCATGCTGGTAAATAAGAAGCGTTTGGCAGCGGATGCTCTGTTAACTCTGGAGAAGTAAAGCATTCTTTCTGGATAATCTGAGCCATGTGGGGTGCTTTAGGAGGGATGTAGCGAGACGTTGCCACGGAGACGACGACCGACACAAACAAAAACAAGGTGAAAAAACATTTCCAAATGTAAGCTGGATATGTTTTTACACGGTTCATTACAAGGACGCTCTGACGAAAAGCGTTTTAAACAAACATGTGGCGATACCGTCGACACGAGCTCTTTAGAGCGTGGACGAAAGATGCAAAGCTCACTGATTGTGAAGGGATGATTCTTTCATTATCTGGTTCTTGAACCTAAGACTGTTTATGTCTTATGGTTCAGGTAAGATAAATGAAACCAGTCCACCGTGAATGTATCATAAATGTGCCTTGTCTTGCCATGTATAAGAAAAAAAAGGTCAATGTATGAACATGTGAGGTGTGACATCAACGATCATCATCTCTCTCACCTTGTGAAAGTGAATCACGGGTTCGGAATGGATGCGAATGAGCTGCAGGCAGGACCTGTAGCCCTGGAAGAGTTGTGCGAACAGGCGCAGGAAGACGGCCCTCACCTCTTTATCCTGGAGAGAAAATACATGCAGAACAAAAGGAGAGACATGGAAGCAATGCCAGATGAACATCTGAGGGTGGCATGAGTCATGACGAAGATGTTCGTGTACGTGAGGGGAGTAAAAACTCTTTGATTGAATGCGTATTTTAGTCTGCCGTGCCTCTCTCGTACTGGAACTTTAAAACGAGGCGACGATTGCAAAAGCGCATGGGTGAAGCACATGTTGGTGGTCTTACCAGCAGTTTCAGGTTGGATGGAGCAGAACGAGGCGGAGGGAAGGCATTATCTGCTCCTTCCAGATCTGGGTGCAAAACCTGGAAGACAAAGAAGGTATTTACAGTGAGGAAATATCCGGCTATCTGTGGGAAGGAGGAGGCAAATATAGCTCATGGAATGCCTGCAGTCAGAATCATTGCTCAACTGAGTTTGCAGTGCAGATTACCCATATACGAAACATTATGAAATTGGTTATTTTGTTTATTTATACGTAGGTAAAGTGACTATTTTCTGTTTCACAAGCAGAACCAAAAATTATAGAATTTCTATGAAGTTTGAAAGGAAATCTGCGCGCAACCAGCCAGTGGTTGGTTAATTGTTCTGGAATCTGGATGTATTTTAATGTGCTGATATTGTGTGTGGTATTCTGGGTTGTTAAAGATTCGCTTAGTAGGACAAGGTGTTATAATCACACTGTTCAGCACAGTTGAATTGCCCGAAATGACATTTCCCATGCCTTACGCAAGACAGAGGCAGCAGTCAAACGACATCTGAGGTTTCAGTGGGGTCGTCGGTTAGGGATGCTCTGTGTTCGGGAGATTAATGATTCTCGAAATACATACCACCTTTCCTTGCCATTATCAGAGAGACATCACATGAGTTGTGATCCCACTTTCATCGCATCCATTATTCTGGGTGAAAGATGTCTTTTGGTGAGGTGCTGCTGAAAAGGTCCTTTGTATGGTTCCCAATCAATGCGACACATCGTCAGTTGTGCATCTCAGCCCTATTTGGTGTTTTGGCTATTCAAAGGATACTCAGATCTCCAGGGTACTTCTTTAATTGTATATTTTATAAATATGTTGGGAATATTTGTGCAGTTATTTCTAATAAACTTAGAAACCCTTACCCTTATTTGATTTTTTGATTTAATTATTTTATAAATATAAATTATAATATTTTATAAATACTTGTAGTTAGTTTTGGTGGGTTCATGTACATTGTAGTAACATTTATCTGAGATTTTGGAAATATTTGGCCAGTTTTTTTAAATACACTTACTGTAACTACAATTATTAGATTTTTTTTAAATATTTAATTAATATTAATTATAATAAATATATATATATATATAATTTATGAATATCTTAAAAAATATATTTTTTGTTTTCCTGTGAATTTTAATTACTTTGTTTTGTCTATGGGATTTTGGAAATATATAGGGAATAATACCCAAAAAAATATTTTGTTACATTTTTAGCAATTTTGTTATTGTTAATATTATTAACTATAGCTTTTTCATTGATTTCTTTCATTGATTTTTTTTAATTTCCTGTTACAATTTTAGTGCATCATCGTAAACAGTTTATTATCTTTAATAGTAACAGTTAATAATAACCTGCTTCAAAAGAATCCCAGTGGCCAAACCAAACACATATCACATCCTAATGAGCGTGTGCAAATTATTATGTTTTATTCCGAACCGATTATGTTGCAGTAATATTTACCATTGACAGTGCTTTTTGAGTATTGAACAGCAGGGGTTCAGGTAGTTGGGAGAGGTGTATACACTCTGGTATCTTTATCGTTCCTCCATCAAGATCAGCTATGATGACATCAAGCTGTAGACACAAACAAAAGCCAAACAGAAATGAGTCACGGAACAGCACATGTTTTAAGCCGGTTTTAGTTATATTGTTCTATAAGGCCCGTGAGCTCACCAGCTCCTGGATCTCGTTCTGGAATATGGAGTGTACGCCGATGATGAAGGGCGTCGGTGAGCTCAACACCTCCAGCAGTCGAGATGGGAGAATGGGTATGTAGGGGTAACTGCAGTCAGAACCAAAGTTAGGCAACCGTAATCATCACGTCGAATAATCAGCAGATGTTAACAGCATACTGTTCTCATTGAGCACAGAAATAGAACGCCGTTGCACAAGAACCTAAAAATAAACCCGTTTTTTCAAACCGAACGAATATGACTTTTCGATTGCCAAGGGGATGCATTCATTCAAACGTTCTTGGGTAATTTTCATTAGACACAGCAGTTTGGTATCTGTTTAAGTCTCCAAGCTATTCCACAATGTACCTGAGATTTTCTAATGATATTGCTAATGAAATGGGATTGTGTATTGGAGGTAACAAAGGGTCTGTTATTCTAAATGCTGACAAAGACCCACCTGTACTTGAGAGGAAACATGAGGGACTCCAAGGCACGGCAGGCGTCACCTAACCTCTGATAGCTGGAGGAGTGGAACAAAACCTTGTGCTCCGTTAGAACGGCGCAAAAGAGGCTGAGAACGTTCTGGATTCCTGGAACAGATATCACACAAAAAACATATTATTGTGGTTTTGAGGACAAAGGGATATTTCACTCATTTCAGTCAGCATCTATTCATCCTCCTGTGATTCAAAACATGTCTACAACATTGTTCTGTGCACAAAAGAAGATTATTTTAAGAAATGTCTCAGTGGTTTGGTGTCCATAGACAGTGGTCTGTGGGGTTCCAAATTGTTGGGTCACTTCCATTCTTCAAATGATCTTCTTTTGTGTTCTGCAGAAGAATATCATGCAAATTTGGAACGATACGAGCGTGAATACATTATAAAATGAATTTCATTTTTTGGGTGAACTTTCCCTTTAAGTAATTTGCAATTATTATCAGAACTAATGCTATGACAACACAGCTTTACTGTTATTTACTTTCAAAGTAGTTCAGTACAGCACAGTAATTATACACAGAATGAAATAAACATCTTAGAATAAACAATAACACAAAGCAGGGGGCAGAATTTCAATATCTCCACACGTCACAATCTTGATCAAACAGCGATAATGCAAAAATGCTCTGAGAATGACAGATGTGAAATGAGACTTAAACGAAACACCGAAATTCTTCAGCAGGAGTCGGAGTAGAGAGCGGGCGATGAAAGTTTACATTTCCTGTTTTTGTTTGTCATCAACATACCACAGAGACTATTAATCACACGCTGGACAGAAATGGAGACAGCCAGCCATTAACAGACGTATCCGCCGCTCAAAGGGGTCAGCGTTTCCATTATGTCTGTGTCAAGCTCTGATAGGCACCAATAAACAGGAACAAGATATGAAAATTCACATTGTGTGTCCTGTTGACCGAATACCTGAATCCAACCGATTAGCCAACAGAGGATGAAATGTTTGGGAACATCAAGTCAATTGCATACTTTTCATTCCATTCAACTACAACCGCTCGTCTTAAAAGGTCCAGGGAGCCTTCAGGAATACAAGAGAAACACTTAAAGATAAAAACTAGATTTATTTGTGTTTTCTGAAAGAAATAAGTGCTGCTTGTCAACGCTGTGATGCTGTGATGGTTGCCATGGAGTTGCTGGAATGTTCCCAATTCGCCTAGTTAGGGGCGATTCACATTTCGCGTGCGAAAGTTTGTTATTTTACATGTAGACATGTGGCACTTCCTTGCATTTAAGTATTTATTCACACATTATTTTCTTTGTAATGTTTACTGTATACTTACATTTATTAATTTGACAAAACATCTTTTACTTAATTTTATCAATGTAGTGTAGCTTCACTAGACTGCGCCCTCTTTTGGTGAGTTATGGGTAATATCAGCCGTGTCCGTGGATTCACACTTCGAATTTTCACTAAAAACAATTGACCACCCGGGGACTTTGAGAATACTCATATCAGCACTATGATTTGGGAACACTTATTCTATTTTCAAATACTATATAGTGTGCGAATTGGGATGCAGCATACAGTATGTCTCTATGATACGGCAGTCTCCAGCAAACACAACTAACTTTCCTGCACACTGTAGTTCAACGGAAAAGGCAAACATGTCATGCTTTGGAATGCCAGTGTCATCTCTCAACTCAAAAATACAACAACACATTTCATAATCTTATTTGCGAGATATCCAGTAAAACTCTGCGACCTTGTGGAATGTACTTATCTACTGGAAAAGCAACAGATTTCTGACCCATGCGCAGAAAAAGCAGCAAACAATAACCAGTCCGACTTATGATGGCAAACGTGTTCCTTTTCCTCTACTTCTTGCAGGGCATGGGCCTGGTGCCAAGTCATCACTTCGCTCTGACCTCTTTGAAATGAAGGATAAAGTGACCAGATTATGTTCTTTTATATGCTTAGAGGAAATGGGTCTGTAGAGTTACTGTCTTCCTTATTTTTATCTACCTTCATTTAAAGGTCCAGTGTACAAAATTGAGTGTCATCTAGCGGTGAGGTTGTGAATTGCAACCAACGGCTCACTCCACCCCTCACCCCTCCCTTTCAAAAGCGGTGTATGTAGATAGAAATATCTCATTCTAAGATAATATATACATAACTCTTCATTACGTTAGGTCTTTATACACCCCTGAAGACATTGTTGTGTATATTATATTGCATTTCTGTCAAAAGATCCTTTAAAAGACTACACACAGCACCTTTAAAGCCAACCAATGTTGATCACACAAGTGATAGTAAACCTACTGTAAGAATGATAAAAGCCAAGGTCATGGGTTTGATTTCCAGTCAGGTATAGTTTTTGATGAACAATGAAACAATGAATGTACATCACCAGTAATGGGAAGAGATTCAAATAAGAGAAGATGATTCATCTTAGATTGGTTATTGATGTTGACATAACCCTTTTGGAAAATACAGTCCATCCAAGGACAAACTATAAGTGTGGGATTCAGAAAGATTTGATTGTCGATTTATCCGTTGATTCAAAGGAAAACAATGCAGATGAGGTCCTTCCTAAACCCTATCAAAGAGCTCAAAATGACATTTTTTATTATCTTTTGTAGGTCATCTGTGTATTACAGGCTTAGATGGCTAAAGGACCAGTTAAAAACACATTCTGTTCAACTTTACTCATTCTCATGTTCCAAACCTATTTGAATATTTTCCCTTTTTTGCAACATGTAAGAAATGTCGCTATAATAACCTTTATCAAGAAGTTGCAATGAATATGAAACTGGAGCTCTCGAAAAAGGAAAACCCATGTAAGACATTTTTGTTTTAGGATACCATGCATGTGGTACAACATTGAAGGAAGAGTTCACCTGAAAAGAACAATTCTGTCATCATTTACTCACTCTCAAGTTGTTCCAAATATGTACAAATGTGTTTGTTCTGATGGCCACAGAGAAAGATATTTGGAAGAATGCTTGTCACAAAACAGTTCTAGACCATCATTGACTTCCAAAGTTGAAAAAACGGCAGTCAAAAGTGCCCCTGAACAGTTTGATCAACAACATTTATACAGATACTAAATAAAGTAAATAAAGATAGAATCTTCATTTGTGGGTGAACTGTTCCTTTAAGATCAATCCCAAACTCACTACAAGGCCAGGAGAAGGAAAAACGACATGACTGTTTTATCACATTACCATGAACAGAGAATGCTGTTTGGGATGCTACTTATCCTTGTTAGGTCAAAGACTACGGCTGTCTTTCAACCCAACTTGTGAACTTTATATTGGAGGACAAAGAGTAGATACGAATGATTTTGACCGGCATCCAGAAATGCATTTTTGAAATGCATTCAATATAATGTCAATGCAAAATATGTCAAAGGTCCGAAAACACGTTTCGCTTATTTCATGCAGAACATACAAAAAGTATTTTCAAGCAACGCTGCTCAGAGGGTCTTCTGGCATAAATCCACCTGGATTGGTTTTTTTTTGTAAGCACAATAATAATGAGAGATTGACAGAAATCCGTAAAAATGAAAAACTGCACATCTGTTATCTCACTTCTATAGTTCAAGTGTAATTTTGGTCTAAAAATATCATGCCTTCAGAGTCTTCAAATAAAAAAAGCACAATCACAGATCCACATGACATTAAATGACATGAAACAGATTCATAAAACAAGGTGAAAAATATCTGTCCAATGAATCGTTCTTACAGATACAGATACAGTTACAGATTAAACCTCATGTTTTCACTTTGTGTTGTGTTTGTACTCAAATGGGCCGACAAAAGGCTTTGGAAAGAAACAATGTCAAGGACTGACCCACATCTGGATTGTTTTAATACATAGCATATCAGCAATAAAATTGTGCGTGTATGTGAATGACCATGTGCGTGTCTCTTCAAACGCTGCATGTTCTTTTCCAGCTGAACACAGGACAACCAGACTTAAAAAATGCATTACATCAGGCTGAAATGCAACGCCATTCATTCACAATGAGATGATTATTTCATCTTGCGGAATGGGAAACGTGCACATATTTTTGTCTTTGTGTGACAAAATCTGACAAACACATTTGATTGAATGCTATCAAAAGCAGGTGTGCACTCAAAAGTTGTGAAAGAACTTTGAGTGGAAAATGTTTGTGTACTTTTGCATCACAAGTCACTTAACCGCAGAGCGGCTATACCGAGTACAAAGAAAACATTCGTCGTACATGAACAGATTTAGAAACATCGACAGACTTTAAACATTTTAAAAAGCATAAATAGTAAAGCTTTGTCAGTGTAAATATTACTGATACTTTGGTGCTTATGGTAAATAAATAAACACACATCACAGGCCAAAAGTTACTCATATTGCATATTTAAGCGAAACATATATCAAAGTATACACTTCAGTCACCAGGCTCACGGAATCTAAATAGTTAAGATAAACTAAGGGCGTATACATCTATAGATGCCTGCGTGTATTAGTGGCAAACGTTAGCAAATGCATTTTCTTGAACACAAACCTGACACATAACATGAGTGTCCTAACTGTTCCCTCCCCCTAATGCACTTGTGACAACGAAAGAGATGACGTTTCCTTTACGTTTAGTTACCGGCCGATAGTCAACTGCTAGTTGTATAACTAACAAAATTGGCTAGCATACCCTATGCGTTCAAAAATTAACACTACGTGAAAATATACCCTGTTCCCCAGTTTGTGATCTGGGCATACGTGAGATATTTTTAGACACAAATCATAATGAAGTGAAACGTGAGCATTTTTGATGATCGTTTCTGTTCACCCTGCTTGTTTTATGTAGCTTAACTACTATTCGTCCCAACCCAATGCCCAGACGTCTTCAAACTGTTTTGAAAAGAAAAGGAGATGCTTCACCATGGTAAACATGCCCCCGTCCCAACTTTTTGGAGACCTGTAGCAGGCTTTTTAGCAGTGGATAAGTGTAAAATTTCTCAGTTTAAACATTTGCTATGTTATCTATGTTCTATAGTGAATAAAATATTGGCTCACGTGATTTGAAATTCCTTTAGTTTTCATTTTATTCAAATTTGAAAAAAACTCCCAACTTTTCCGGAATTCGGGTTGTAAATGATTTGAAGGATACGGATACTGTTCTGTAAGTACTCAAGATTAACATGAGACATTCAGAAACCGAGTTATGGCCGCTTTAATATCACCAACGTTACAAATTTACATCTCTTTTCTTGATTCTAGAAACACTCTAGAACAGTATTTCACTGTAGTTGAGTGAATGAACATGTAAAAATGGCCTGTTCATCTCTCATGCGCTTATGACTGTATGACTCTTCTCCACAAAAAAAACATGTTTACAGGAAGAGACATTGAGCGGAACCGTAAAGGACAGGGGATGTCTGCATAAATATGCCTGCCGTAGATGAAATATATATTTTCCTGTAAATACACACACTATATGGTATACTCTGCTATTCGAACACATATCATAAGGTACTCACCTAACTGTTGAAAGAGAAGAGCTACACTCTTGCAGGTGATTGGCAGGTTGTCATTTAGAGGCGTCTGGATGAGTTGACGGTCTCCTGCTCCCAGTGAAAACAACTTCTAAAAACATTAAAAAACACGGTTGTCGGTTCACTCACATTGTCGCCTGATGGCATATGGTGCTTGGTCATGGGTTCCAGGAAACACACAAAACAACATTTACAGTACATCTTGGACAGTTCACCAGAAAATACTAATTCTGTCATCATTAACTCACCCCCGAGTTGTTCCAAATCTGTATCAATGTCTTTGTTCTGACGAACGGTGATGCTTGGCCACCGTTGACAACCATAGTAGGAAAAATTATTAACTTTCCTTCATTCTTCAATACATATTTTCGTATTCAACAGAACAAAGACATTAATAAAGCATTTTTTCTACATGTTAGTCAATTGTGGCCAAGAACTGTTTGGTTATAAACGTTCTTCCAAGTATATCTCTCTGTGTTCACAATAACAAAGAAATGTATACAGATTTGGAACAACTTGAGGATGAGTAAATGAAGACTTTTGTAGTTCCCCTGTTCCTTTAAAATCCAGAGGGTTATAAAGACCGTCCTATGTTATTTCTGATCTATCTACACACGTGTGCCGTCGAGCTGTTGTATAAATGCAATATCGCTCTTGTAGTCGTGTATATAGTGCTCGTATATCAGCGGCCTAATCACAGCCATGCTGATATAAGATAATTTGTCCAGTTCTTTACAGATAGCTATGCAGAATAAACTTTTAATGGCGTGTCATATCATATATTTGTATCCATTTATAATGCCAAAAGAAGCAATTTAACTTAGATTGTGAGTAAGCTGTGTATAAATAAAACCTAAAACCTTAGACGAAGAGTAATCCAGTTTTAGTTTTAACCAGTCATAACAGAACATCTGCTTTAAATTTATGCTCCACCCACAATGTAAACTTTTGCATCATTAACATGACATTATTCTCCATCAAATATGTGCCTATGAGGTTGAATTTGAAAAAAATAAGTTGAATTTGTAAAGAGTACACTATGAGGCTGAGCTAGAAGATCATTCTCAAATCTTTGTCATGTAGGTCTACCGCTTGTAAGACACAGAAACCATAACAGACGCGATAAGATGAACACAAGGTCAGTCTACTGAATTTAATACTGAACATGACAGATGAACACCGGTGCTGAAGCCTAAAATGACCTCTGAGTCCCATGACAAATTCCTAGAGGATGGAGTTAAAGTCACTCTAAAAGATGAATACGTTCTTCTCCTGAGGTTAATAACTCACATCTCGTTTGATCATCGGGACACCGGAGTGCAGCTGGGAAGAATAATGCCTTCTGGAGCAATTCTGAACATATTGTTAAATTATACTAACAAAAATATTATGCTAGGGAATTCAAAATGGGAAACTAGTAAATTCCGCATTTATATACTTCCCGTGAAACCAATTTGTAAATCGTTGACACAATATCTATGGGAGTGATTTAGTCATTAGGTTGGGATTTATGTGAGTGCAATTTACAATAAAGAGGGGAGGATAGTAAAGCTGTGTTGAAAGAGAAAACACATTTTGAGGGCAAATCTGATCATAGCTGCCCTATTAAATGACTCGAACATAAATATAATAAAGTGAGGCTGCTCATAAGAGCGAAATGTTGTAATACTAATACTCTGAACAAAAATAAAGGGTTCATTAGGTGCCCTTTAAAGCTCCTTGACCTTAAATCTCCAAGGAAGACAATACATGATATGAGAGCCCAAGCTTCAACCAGGACGCAATCTAACACGCTATCGTCTCAAGTGTCCAAAGGGGTTGGTGTCAATAAAAATGAGGAATTCTTTGTTGAAGTAATGTCTGACCTGGGAACCTCCAGCCACTGGAACGAAGCATGTGAAGAGGTTGGCCACCAGACCTTCCAAAGGAAAGTTCAGATTGTCAATGTACACGGTGTAGATAAGTCCCAAGCAGCCCTATGAAACAACACAGACACTTTATACACAAAAAATACTTTTCAAAATAAATTTGAAGTATTGTGGTTGCTAAGGTGCTTTGACTGGTTGCTAAGTGGCTACTTACAGTCTCCTCTCCACTTAAATGTTATTCTGGTCTTTCTGGATATAGTTTGGGCTTATTTATTATAAATCTATGAAAGTTTTACCCGCTTTATCATTAAAACTTGAAAGGTTATACTGTCTCACCTTGCATGACATAGTTCCAAGCTCATGGTTAAAGGTTCAAACCCTTAACCATATGACCAATTACAATGGTGGTTCTTGCCTGAGCATTTACAATTACTTTCTATTTACTCAGAATAACATAAACTGCCAGCACAACATAAATCTAAACTTATATCTCTATAAATAAATGACAGGAAATACCAGCAGATTTTAATTTTAAGTGCCCTATTAAGTGAGCATACTGAAAAACAAAAAGAAATAGTGCGTAACTGTAAATATCTGATACTTTCCCAAACAAAACAAAAATATTCAAAATAAAATACTGAAGCATGAAGGATTCTGCGAGAAACTTTGGATGGAGTGGATTTCCTCCCTCTCTGTTTCTCCAATCCCTGATCTTATTCCCCCAGCAGACATAAACCTTTTATTTTCATGATTTAAGGGCTGTGACGATTAATAAAGTCTTAAAATGAATTTTAAATCCATACGCCGTTCCAGCACGATAAATCCCACTTAGAAGTGAGCAATTCTCATCGTAGACCCCCACTTAGACAGCAGAACGCAGAAACAACGTGGCTTATAGGTTCTTTTTTTATATTGGCTTTCAACTAGATTTTTGCTGCGGTTTGTTCGACTAAATCAACAAAAATTCAAGTTATAACTGACCGAGTTACTGGCCTAGTTGGCTGGTTACTTGACAACAGTGCATGGTTGAAATTCCATTATGAATGACGTCTGACCACTGTTTTCTTTTAATCGAAGAGAGGCAGATGGTTTTCTGATGTAAAATCTCTATTTTAGCAACAAAGCCAGTGTTTTTAGTGTCAAAATTGTACACGGCTACAATTGACAGGACTAAAGGCACCACAAAACGAAAAACAAATAAACAGGAACAAGAATCACGTCTTGGAGAATATTTACCAACATTTTTTGAGACATCAAATATATGCTTTTATTGTTGGTAAAGAATTAAAAAGGCTGTATAATAGCTCGTAAACATATTAATGGCCTGTAATCTTTCTCTCGCTGTTAAACTGAGCATCGAAATATTTTATTAATATTTAAAAAAATGTATATACATCGAGAAAGAAACGTGAAAACTAAAATAAGAGATGTACATAAAATAAACATTTGAAACTTTACAGAATACTGTCAAAGACATAGTTGTCAAAATATCATCATTTAATCACCCTATTGTCATTCCAAACCTGTATGACATTCCTTCTACTGCAGAACATACATGTAAATGTTTGTAACCGAACAGCGAAGGTACACATTCACTTCAATTGTATGAACACAAAACCAATGCAAGTGAATGGGAACCGCAGCTTTTCAGTTCAACAACAACTTTCAACATATCTTCTTTGAGTTTTTTTTTTCAGGTTTGAAATTACAGGAGGGTGAGTAAATGACAACAACATTTTCATGTATGGGTGTACTATCACTTTAACGTGATGTGAAATCAATCAAAACACCTGCGAGTATTTGTGTTTTACATTACCCTAAATATTTCTGGAAAATCCAGCCTGGACACCAAAATCAGACTTTTGGGGGCAAAGACTTGAGCTGGCTGTATCAAACCAGTTTCTTCTTCCTCCTCATCCTCCACCTCCTCCTCACCGCCGTCCCCGTCTGCCTCCACCGTCTTTGAGCCCTGACACAGAAAACAAACAAGCATAATTACAAAAGCCTGGGCTAAACTAAATTCCATCCTGGTGAGGTACTCGGAATGCCGAACACGTATAGAGCGATGGTATGAGATTAGACCGGGATGTGATTCCCGGATCGGGATTCTGGGTCAAATGCAGTGTTACTGGACGAGTTCCAAGAGCAATTTTGAGGGCACTGAGGTAAGCAAAAACTACTAAAAGGGTTGTTCAAAACGAAAGTGAGCAAGATTGCTTTACAGTCTTTGTATTTAGTTTTTAAGCACCACATTTAATAATAAGTCACGCAGTAAACTTGGACAGACCCCAACAAAGCAGAAAAGAACGTCAAAAAGATGACAGCACCAAGATCCTCCATTTCATCAACAGAGACAATGTGTTTGTCAGGGGATTGTGGGGACATTTCTTTAAATTCTGAGTTATTCTCTACCGATAATCATCAGAGTTGAGGAGTTGAGAGGCCGTTGGGAAACAATGCATAAAGATCAAACGATAACATGTCTCAGAATCACTGATAAAGCAAAGATTATGTAGATAGTCTTAGCGTGTACTCCGTAACCGTCATTCGGCATATACCTACCAGCTGAATCAGGAATCCTCAAAGAACCAAAAACAGAACTCAATGCATCAGATGTGATAAAAGTCACGGATCTGCCAAGCAGCGCTGCCCTTTTTCAAGAAACAAGTATAAATGATAATATAAATTGAGTTAGGGGGTCCTGCATACCCTTCGTGACTCGGCGCTGACAGAGTACTGTGCAAGGATGGAGAAAGTTAAGATAAGCTACATAATGAATCAAGGAGGGAGTCGTGCCGGGTGCGAGACAACAAGTTAAGTCAATGGTCTATTCATAGATTTAACTTTTGGAAATCGTCTTAGCTTTGCGTTGTTTCGGGCAAAGGTCTCATCCCAAGGGGTGAGGTGTTCTATAAACGATCACTGTCATGCATTACAGCCCCTGCTTTGGAGAACAGGATGGATACGTACAAAGTCAAATTGGCTCCATGTGAGTATGTGGTGAGTAACTGTGACAAAAGATGCAATCTGTGTAAAGACTAATATCCCCAGTAATTACACCACGTACAAGGCCAAGTGACCTTACAATTCAATCAATGAATACACAAAAATGTGCTAAAACATGAGGTCAGAATCAAGCACACTTATAGAAGGTTTCATCTAAGTTCATTTCCGGTCAGTGTTGATCGGTCTGGCTAGTGGCTAATAAAATAGCTATTTATACTTTTTTTTAACTTATATTAATATTTGATTGTATAATAATTGTATTAAACAAACAATTAGTTGATTAATTAATAAAACAATTTGTTTAATGGGTTGTGTAATTTTGTCACACTTAAGTTTAGCCACGTAACGGTTCTTCCAATGGTAACCCAAAGTAATACTGGCTAGACATACTTTTTACTCACTAGCTAATGTAATTTACTTTCTTATTTATTTTGATTGTTATCAGAAATAACCTACAGGGACTCTATTCTTTGCGGATGTGTAACGGATCTTAAATTTGGGCCACAAAAGTGTGTATGCGCAATAATGTTTGTTCATGTTGATGATTTGAAACTGTGTATAGTGTAACGCTAAAACAAGTATTTTATACGGTACCAGTCAAAAGTTTGGAAACTCGTAGGCCTGGTTTCACAAATCTATGCCTTAGATTAAGATATGTGTTGATTTTATCGATATATATGTGTTCATTTAAGACAAAATAATGGCACTGAAATATTTTAAGATATTTCTGGGCAAGTTATATTCCGTTAAGATAGATCAAACATTAATGGGACTAGCCTTAAGCCTTGTCATTGAAACCGGCTTTTGTCTTTTTTATTTAGAAATATGTTGTGACTAAAAGCATTTCAAACAAATCAACACAATGTTATATTTCAGCATCTTCAATGTTGATACCCTTTGACTAGAATCTATCATTCAGCTTCTTGATATTTCACCCTGGAAAGCTTTTCAAAGAGTTTTAAAGGAGTTCCCAGTCTATTTAGGTCTTTTATTGGCTGCTTTGTCTTTGTTATTTGGTCTAAGCCATCATTTCAAAAATATTTGTAATAACAATGTTGTTTCCTCATAAAATAAACTGATGTTGGCAACTATATTTTTGTCTACAAAAATAATTTTAGACATTTAAGTACATTCTTAGTACAACTTGTAAATGCATACATTAAGTTATATGTCAAATATATGCCATATCTTAAGGAGGTAAAAATCTCTCCCCATATTTATTTTCTTTAAGCTTTGGGTTGAATTAAAGCAATAAGTGACACATTCCCTTTCATTACATAAAAGAAACAGAAACATCAACATGCTTTAATATTTGCTTGTGCTCCACAATAAAAAAGCAAAACATTCAAGTGTGGAACAACTCTTTTTTTATAGGTTTTTTATATACAGCCAAAAGTGATGCTTATGTTAACAAACACCATTAATAAAACAAATCTAAAGTGTTTGGATATAATAACAAAAAGAAACCATTAAATAACTGACAGGAATAGCTCTACTATAGACAGGAATAGTACTTCACTATCATCTTCAGGTAAGACAGACGTCTGGCCCCCTGAGTGATCTCTCATCTGCTTCTAATAGTCTGCGTCAGGCTGAACGGTGCCCATCTTCAAACCCATCCGTCTAACCCCTGCACTAGACTCCATTTGATTTGCTCAGGCAGTGAAAACATGCCACACGATCCACGGCATCTTATCAGTGGGAGAACTGGATTAAAATACCCCCACAGATGGGAAACACATTTCAACCTTATTGGCAGGATTTGGTTCAATTATGGAGAAAAATACATTCCAGCGCTGCCTCTATCCATCTGACAAAAGAGAAACATCTCGCAGCGTGTCGTGATCTTTACATATTTACAAGGCGGTTTGCTGGTGAGGCTTTGGGCAAGATCAAAACATAAGACAGGCTTCATGCCTGCAGACATGTTCAAAACAATGAAGCAGACTGTAAACGGTTCGAGATGGAACAAAGACGATGACTTTCAAGACCACAATATACTGAAGACGCACAGCCTCAAAGGAGAATACGGAAAGCTACATTTTCTTAAAGAAGCGATTTTCAGGCAGGGGTCTCACTCTTCACTATCCCGCACTGACTCCCAGTACTATGGCAGTAAATGGGGGATGAGATCGGTTTGCTAACTGACATTACTCAAAATATCTTCCTGACAAAGCAATTTATACAGGTTCAGAACAACCTGAGGGTGAGCAAATGATGAAGGAAATTTCATTAGGAATAGTTCACTCACGCTTATGTCAACCTGTATGAATTTTTCTTCTGCGTAACACAAAAGAAGATATTCTGAAGAAATGTTGGTAAGCAGACAACATTGACCCCCATTGACTTCCATGTATTGAAAAAAACGCTAAGACATCTTCACTTGTGTTGCACAGAAAAACAAAAGGTCAGTTTTTGAATGACGTGAGGGGGAATAAATGATGATTGTTTAATTTTGGCAAACCATCCCTTTAAGCATGTTATCAGGGTACTTTCAAAACGTTTCACTTTGAATACCTCATAAAACCGACATTACAACCCAAATGCATTTGATGACAAAACATTAAAACAATGAATTATAATGCTATGTTTTTTTAGAATGAAGTCTTGAGACCACAAAACAAACTCCAGTGGGTAAAAGAGCATGGACATCAAACAGGATACATGAGAGTTTTTAGACGGCCCAACACCTATCTACTTTTTATCACTTAAAAAGAAGAAAACCAAGACCAACAGCGTAATGAGATGAAAGGCTATCACAGTCATTAAGTGAAAGGAGCAGAAGATCACAGATGCCAGATAAGTGTATGACAGACAAACAGTGTGGAGCAGACAAAAGCAGACTGATTGAAAGGTCTGGAGACAGCGAGGCAATGAGTCTGCAAATCTCAATGTGCATCATGACACTATGAAGTGCTCTTCATGGGTGGCCTTGTCCCACGGGGCTCGGCACTAAAGGACACAATATAAATAAAGAAGATTAACAGTCTTCCACTCAGTACAAGCGACATAACGAAGCAAGAGAGAGAGATTTGACTCCCAAAAGGCTCCCACATAGCAGGACAACAGCATCCAACAGCTGGAGGTCATCGTAGCTCAAAGACTTTAACATGTACGTAGACGTTCCTGCCAAACAGTTTCATAACATTCTGGAACCACCAGTGTTGTCTAAATGCAAAGAAGTCTGCTGACCATTCACGCATTCTTTGCCTGTCATGAGTTGGTTTATTTGTAACTGGTCTAGTAAATGGTGTACATGCCTGTGGCGGACTGGCTGATTCATTGTGATCTGCAAAGGAAACCCAATTACCCTTCCAGGCCGTTAAACAATCAGAGGTCTGCTTATAAAATGTACAGTATGTGATTCACAGCATCAACATGCTTCGTTTGCTTGTCACCATTACCAACACATCCGGAGAAGTGCATTAGGTTAACAAAATGTGAGTTTGCCGCCGCAAAAGTCAATAGATGTGGAATGTCAAGGACATTTTTCCTTAGTAGGAAGTCTTGATCACTTCCACAGGTGAATCACTGACAACACACTATCAAGAGGGCATTTGGGATGCTTAAAACTGGCATAAACACATGAAATCAAAAATGATCCAAATGAATGATGTTGCCCATCTGACTTGAACATTTTTAAAGAACCTGTTGCAACATCCTAAATGATTTAAAGCTGTGGAGGCCACATCATTGAATATCCACTTCTCTTTTGAAGGCATCAATCAACACCAAAACAGTGGAATGAGCTGGACTCACGCATTTCATGACTTAAAATTCTTCATGGATTTTACACAACAATTCACATGGCACAGATTACTAAAATGAAAAGGATTCGAAGGGGGACAAAAACACATTAAAACACTAACAAACAAATGACAAACATGGCATATCTTTGCACAAGCAGCAATTATGGAGGCCGAGCCTGCACAACGTCGCACTAAGCCCACGTTTGGAAACACCTCATGTGGGGTTTAAAACCAGAAAACCACTTCATCACACCACATCCAACTTCTACCTGTTGAAGATGACATGAAAAACGATTATAATGAGCAAAAGAAATCAAGAAATAAATGATGCTTTTAATCAAAGTCATCTTCAATTTTGTTAACTTTGGGTTTTTTCCTTTTCAGGGTCAAGGAATCACACTTAAATCACAAGTGTAGGGAGACGGAGAGCATGTGTAACCATTGTGGCTATTAAGGCAACGTGTCCACTTCGGTGGTTGTAAAGTGCTTTATAAATAAAGTTTGCTCGCTTGCTTGCTTACTGACAGTACCGGTCGGTATACTGTGATACCCCCACTTGGTGTTAGTCCATGGTGGTGTTTTTTTAGAGAGTTTAAACGGTAGACCCCAAAATAGGTCAGGGTACTATTCTCACCCAGACGATCAAATGTGCCAAATTTCACAACTTTCCTTAACACGGTTCGTAGAGTCAAAGCCAGAGAAAGCATAATAATAAGAAGGCCAATGAAAACAAAATGCGCTACACACCTTCAGTGCCCAAACAAAACCATTTGAAAAACTATTGTTTTTGGCTCAGCTGGGTTAAACAGCTGTGCTTATTTTATTGATTGCGGTGCTATCAGACTACTTGATCTAATGAAATATATACTCGTACTACAACGATGAGCTGTATGACCTGGCTTCAGGATGCTCCATAAATCCGTGACTGTTACACTTTGTTTTATGATGTGAGAAGAGATGACAGGCAATCCTTCATATAAATATAATAAAAAAACAATTAAAATGTCCAGGCAGATGCAGGGAAGAGAAGTAACTATTCAGTCATCGTCTAATGATAAATAAAGATGATAGGAGGATTGAAGAATGCTATTTTGATCCTGTATTAAGGCCCTTTGTAATGAATTACGTATGGCTGATAACATTTTATAGGCTGCAATCATTTCTGTTTATCTGTCCAACTGATATTTTAATATTCTAGCATAAGTGTGCCGAATTTTAACTTCCTTGTTCAAATCAAATGCTTTGAGATTATCCGTTTTTAGTCTCCCCTGCAGGAGGAATTGGATTCAATTTGGCACGCCTTCTCAGATAGTCCTGGTGATTTTTGTTAAGATGTTTAGAAGATATAGCTGAAAAATTAACATGGGCCACGGCAAAAGATTATTTGGATCACATCTGCCCAAAGGATTTTCGATATTCCAAGAAAAACTATATCCGTAGTCTAATAATAAATAAAAATAATAATTTGACAAAGACCAAGTAAAAATACTTTTTTTGCCAATTAAAAATGGCGGTTGAACCGGCTGAACTGCTTCAACAAGCCTAAGACTTCACACTGATGTTTAACATTTAGATGGACACATCAGAGACGGCCATCAGTAATGTTATTGTAGAAAATTTCAGAGGCGTCGCGAGGGCATCTCACACTTTAATTCAGTATTTGGTTTAATTTGGGACCGTTCTACCGAGTGTTTTGTCTTTGCACAGACTCAAGCATGGACTTTCAGGGCGAAAAAACTAGCAGCAGTGAAAAAAACATCAGCAGACGGGACCTCTGACAAGCGCTTGAAAGGAAAATATGGCCTCATTCTCACCTGCAGGTTGACCTCCGCCTCAAAGAACGTCAGACAGGAGCAGTAGTGTCGTTCTGAATCAATGTCTGTCAGCACCACTGTGAAGAAGGTTGGGGGCTTCCTCTCGCGAGACAGACTCCATCCACCAGGCTGGCAAAACTGTCAACGAAAAACAAACATGAGATTTGACTGGACTCTGACATTACCAGAACATCCAATCAGAGAACAAAAACGACCGGTACATTCGGATTACTACGGGAAGTGACATCATTGCATGCAGGAATTTGAGGTTGTTGAAAATCATTTAGAACACCTGGCAATGTTTTCAGAGGATTTACAGGAAGGCGGTATGAGGCTGATGCGATACACCAGTACTAACAGGGCAACCGTGTGTGATCGTGTGCAGGATGTGCCACTTCAGTTAGTACATCCTCTCATCAGAGGACAGGAAACACCACTGAGTTCATTCCTTCAGTGCCCGTTCCAAACCATCTCCTCTTAGAAGATCCAATTCAAAACAAATCTGGAGAATGTATCTGCAAGCTAACTGTAGGAAGTGTGATGGATATTGTTATAGAAACCCATTATGAAAACTCAGAGTGAAAAAATATGTTTTCATTAATTAAAACTGAATGAAAATGTGTTTTAACAATAAAAATTATATGTTTTATTTAAATTGCATCTTTCCAAAGCCCAAGGTCTCTAACAAAACTCAGGGATGTCTGGCACTGACCATCTGAGACAACATTTAAGTCAAGTCAAATCTACGGAAGCCGTAAAGTGCCAAACAAAACATCAAATCGCAAAACAAACAACAAATCTAAAAGCCAAAAAACGAATACAAATCAAAGGAATACACATTTACACAGCAATTGCAATGAATTAAACATTTTAATCGTAAAAATTTAATTAATGTTTACCATTGTTACTAGGGATGTAACAATATCAAAATCTCACTGTTCGATAATATCTTGGTATAAAGTCTACGGTACGGCATCTATTGCAATATTAAAAATGACAAATGATGTCTTGGAAACGTGCCATAAGCATCCTCTGTAAGAGGTACGAGATATAGTATGAGATGGGTCAAATGACTTTAAAATCCCTTTTAAATGAAATAATTGCCCCAGATGGACCTTGACGAAGGTAACATCTATCGTTTTTTCTAACTTTCTTTATGTTAGGCCCCGAAGACCTAACATTTGATACAGTAATGTGACCATGATAATATTGAGACAATTTTGCTATTGCGATAAATGTTACCATAAAAATATAATAAACTAAATATCTAAAAGTGACATAAAAAAAAGTATTTATGCAATAATAAAGTTAATTTATGAAAACAAACACTAAATAAAAGAAAAAAGAAAACTAGTTAAAGTGTAAAAACGAATGCGCCCGGGATTGTGCACACCTGAGGTTTGCCAGCCAAAAAACCCAAGATGAGGTAATACGGCCCGATTCAAGCTTAGCAACTAACCAATGAAAGAATTCAACAGCAGAGTGAAAGTGTAGGTGGTGAGAGGAGATAAGCAGACGTCAGGCTATGAGGAAATCTGCAGTTAGGCTGCTGGCTTGGCAAATGCAGTGAGAGTATGGCAAGCAGTGTACTAGATGGAGAGAGATGCCACAACGCAGCAGAAGAACGCCAGGAAAAGAGAAGAATAATACAGGGAATACTGAACAGAGGAAAACTAACAGTTATTAAAGCAAATGGCAATTCGTAAATATTTGACATTTAAGCGTATTGGTGGCTAATTTGTGTGAATTCGTCAAATCGAATTTGTACATTTTCAACTTTCAGAAGTTTTTTAGGCTGGACATTCATGCTTAATTTTTTTCTAATAACTGTAATTTCTCATCATACAATTGTACACATAATCACCACTGTTTTTATGAGGTTAGGGTTTGATATTTAACAATTTAACACTTTGCATAAGTCCAATGAATGAAATTTAGTGCCATCTAGTGGTGTATTTGCAAATTCCAACCAACGGCTCACTCCACCTCTCACTTTTCGTATCACTACGGTGGCTGACACAGGACTAAGATGTCAGCATGTTTTAAGATTCTTTGATGAAGGAGATCTATTTACGAAACGCACTCTGTAAAACAGTTTAGAGCTACTGTAGAAACAACATGACGATATTCCATGTAAGGGGACCCGCTGTGTGTGTAGATATAAATAGTTCATTCTAAGGTAATAAAAACATAATACGCAAATTAGCGCAGGGTAGTCATGCTTATAATCCGCGGGTCGGGAGCACCAATTGATAAAAACATTGTTTGCTGGTGGGTCACGATAAATGACTAAATGATAAAAAAACGTGTTTAAAACCCAAAATTTCAATTTCCAGTCTCTTGTAAAACTTGTGACGGGAATGGCATCCCGCTGTCACTATCCCATGCACTGAATGAGCTTTATTAATGAGCTTTAATAAAGAGCAATGGCTATTTATCTGTTTTTAACCATTCCTGTCAACATTTGGGTTACAGAATCTGTGAGACCTAAGTGTCCCTTCGCAGTCGCCTTCCGGGAGAGTCGCCGTCTGCTTGCGATCTCTCAGTCTCCGGGTGTAAGAGCCCCGTAGAGCATCTGTCCGTGGGCACCCCACGTTCTCGGAGTTTACACAGATGCAGGAAAAACGGGAGTGTTGACAGGTGTGTCTGTAACCCACACTATAAATGGTCCAAAAAGCAACCACAAATAATATGGAAGTTGTATGCTCAAAAGCTAAATAATAATAATAACATAATAACGGAAGAGATGTGTGATTTATTTTTAAAAGCGAATTTGGGTGATGCTAGAGGTCATCTGCGCATCACTAGTGCCGGGTTTAAGACATGCTTGTTTTGGGCGTTAAATAAAGCCGCAAATACCAGCACAATGACAAGCGCAAACCTTAGTAAATCACCTTGCGTCATTCATTTAAATCGTATCCTTTCATAGTTTGCGATTGAAGAGGAAACTCCTACAAATGCATATGCAATAAGGTCGGTCGCAAAAACATCTGTGTCCACGCCCTTTCAGAACTAATTGTCACTGCGTGTCTTAAGTAAATACCGACAGCAGTTTTCTGTACCCAACTGAAAAATGTAACTAGTAAACATCACTCATCATCTGGTCAAGTGACTATAGTAGGTGTTAACAGCTTCCTAAAGAAAGCTAGGGAAAAGAGATACAAAGTGGGTGGAAAGAGATGATTAAGGTTTACAGGACAAGGAACAGGAGAGAGGGACACAGAGACTGACAGAGAGAAGGGGAGAGAGAGATACAGAGTGTGGTGGTTTGACCTCAGGGCTTGAACCAGGATGTAACATTCCCGCTGCGGCCACAATAGAAGGCAGGAAATCTGGAACGCATGCAGGCGAAGACGGAAGAGTGGGATGCTTCTTTCCCTTATCAGATTGGGACAGTGTCCAGGAAAATTACAGAAAAATATGAAAATATTCTAAGTATGCGATAAATATCCAGCCAACACCAGATAAACAATCAGAGTGCGTACGTGGGCTTATGATGTGGGACAGCAATGTCACACTGTCCCAATGTGGACTTCAATCCATAGACACCATATTGGATTTGAAATGAAAGAGGCTGTGAGAGAAGGTGTGAAAAATAAAAACAATGAAAACAGATACTAAATTAAGAATTTATTTTCAACTAAAAAAGGGGACAGAATAAGCTTAATTATTACGTTCACGTTAAAGGTGCTGTGTGTAACGTTTTGGATGATCTATTGACATAAGTGCAATATAATATACGAAACTATGTCTTCAGAGGTGTCTAAAGACCTTACATAAAAAATCATTTATCTACACGCAGGTCCCCATACAAAATTTAAAAAAATTCACTTTACATGTAATTCACCGTATTGTTATTGCCTTAAACGGACAAACTGCTCTAGTGAGCTCATTTCGTAAATACGTTATGTCCTTCTCCAAAGAAGTTGAAAACGTGACAACATCTTGGTCCTGTGTCTGCCACCGTAGTGCTTCTAAAGGAAGGGGTGGAGTGAGCCGTTGGTTGCAATTTGCAACCCCGCCACTAGATAATTATCCAGATGTACCCTACGTGGACTGCAAGCGCTGTGATTGGTCTGTTTGAACCCCTCCCTCAGGTCAAAAACTCAGCGATAGCGTCATATTTACACAAACGCATTTCCGAATGAATTATTTTAATAAATAATTTGTTCTTCTATATTTAACATCGCAAGCTGCAACAAAAGTGACTGATTACTTGCCGCTATCACTGCTAATGCTTCTCAAACAAGCGGCTTCTTGTCTTGGTTACACAAGCAACACGTGGTCATTTAGTGGTCATTGCCTGTCGACACGGACAAGGACGCAGAAGTATAAAGGAAAACCAGCGCGTTGCCTACGGCGTAAAGTCTCAGGCTACATTGTATAAGATCTGATCAAATTAAACATGAAAACGCCACTATATAGAGAATGTACTAGAGTGGTCTAAAATTAAATGGTGTAACAAAGAATAAAATAAACAATCACAGAGTGTCAAATTAAACTAAACTAAGATCCCAAATTAAAATAAATAGAAATATAACCCAAATCAAACTAATAATAACCCACTCCCCCCCCCCAAAGCTTTGTTTTCTTTCCCATTAAAATGAATTCAGACCTGACAGGTTCATAACTATGGAAATGTGGTTGTGTATTATTGCGCTTGAGCTACATTAACACCCCTTGTCCCACAGTCTGTTATGGTTCGGGTGGCCAGCGGCTCTCGGCTGAAGAATCTGGGGTCTGGCGATTACTCAAACACTACAAAACCAAAACCTCAGTCTAAAGTGTTCCGCACGTGCCGTGTTAGGAAAGTACACCCAGACAGACAACAACCACGGTAAAATAAATCACATATCACACTAAGTTTGCGGCCTCGTGGGGATTGCTCTTAACCGATAAATATTAGCTTAAGCCTGACATAACCACTGAAGTTGGAGAAGCAATTTAGCAGCAGAAGCGTACAGAACTGTGTAAGTGTATTTAAATTGTGTCTTGTTGAGTTTTAGTACTGTGTTAAACTGAGAAATCGCTTTGTATTTACTTCCGCTCTGTCACGTGGTGAAACCGCGGGTAGTATCGGTCCTTCGTTCGTTATTGGGCTAGTTTCATTTGTTTGCTTTGTGTGCGCGTGTTATCTGAGGGCGGGGCCAAACGGCAGCACCGTTATATAAACGGAGAGTAGTGTTCAATCTGTAGGAGAAGCAATTTAGCAGCAGAAGCGTACAGAACTGTGTAAGTGTATTTAAATTGTGTCTTGTTGAGTTTTAGTACTGTGTTAAACTGAGAAATCGCTTTGTATTTACTTCCGCTCTGTCACGTGGTGAAACCGCGGGTAGTATCGGTCCTTCGTTCGTTATTGGGCTAGTTTCATTTGTTTGCTTTGTGTGCGCGTGTTATCTGAGGGCGGGGCCAAACGGCAGCACCGTTATATAAACGGAGAGTAGTGTTCAATCTGTAGGAGAAGCAATTTAGCAGCAGAAGCGTACAGAACTGTGTAAGTGTATTTAAATTGTGTCTTGTTGAGTTTTAGTACTGTTTTAAACTGAGAAATCGCTTTGTATTTACTTCCGCTCTGTCACGTGGTGAAACCGCGGGTAGTATCGGTCCTTCGTTCGTTATTGGGCTAGTTTCATTTGTTTGCTTTGTGTGCGCGTGTTATCTGAGGGCGGGGCCAAACGGCAGCACCGTTATATAAACGGAGAGTAGTGTTCAATCTGTAGGAGAAGCAATTTAGCAGCAGAAGCGTACAGAACTGTGTAAGTGTATTTAAATTGTGTCTTGTTGAGTTTTAGTACTGTGTTAAACTGAGAAATCGCTTTGTATTTACTTCCGCTCTGTCACGTGGTGAAACCGCGGGTAGTATCGGTCCTTCGTTCGTTATTGGGCTAGTTTCATTTGTTTGCTTTGTGTGCGCGTGTTATCTGAGGGCGGGGCCAAACGGCAGCACCGTTATATAAACGGAGAGTAGTGTTCAATCTGTAGGAGAAGCAATTTAGCAGCAGAAGCGTACAGAACTGTGTAAGTGTATTTAAATTGTGTCTTGTTGAGTTTTAGTACTGTGTTAAACTGAGAAATCGCTTTGTATTTACTTCCGCTCTGTCACGTGGTGAAACCGCGGGTAGTATCGGTCCTTCGTTCGTTATTGGGCTAGTTTCATTTGTTTGCTTTGTGTGCGCGTGTTATCTGAGGGCGGGGCCTGTTGAATTTACGTAAGTAGACGCGTATTTTAAAAGCGTCTACCCACCGCGGCAGCGGTCGCGTGCAGCCCTCATCGCGTGAAGACCGAAGAGAGTAAAGACATCGACTCTACCTGCGCGCGACTCCACCGAGCCCGGGACACCGACACGGCACTTGAGTATTGCACTTCTTTTGTATTATTATTTTGCTGTTTTGTATCAACACCTGCACTTTTTGTCTTACTGTTTGCACTAACACTTATTCCTTTATTGTTATCTTTAATGTTTCTCCCTATTTTCTTTCTGCTTCTCTTAAATATGTGTTTTAAAATCCTTTCTGTTATCACAACACGTAAATCATCTGCCGCATGCCGAAGGCGACGCAATGCTAATAACCTTCACAATGTATCACTGCTAGCTACTGCCCCTTCTACTTTCCCAATAGGATTGTGGAACTGCCAATCTGCTGTGAACAAAGCTGATTTCATTACAGCTTTTGTTAAACATTCTGGTCTTTCCATTGTAGCACTTACAGAAACATGGATCAAACCAGAGGACTCTGCCACTCCCGCTGCCCTCTCCCATAACCACACTTTCTCCCACAGCCCTCGCATCACAGGAAGGGGTGGAGGCACCGGTCTACTCATCCCCAAAGACTGGAAATTCAATCAGCTAACACCCTTGTGTGACAACAGCTCCTTCGAGTTTCATGCTGTTACTATCACCCACCCTGTTAAAAGTCATTTTGTAGTTATATATCGTCCCCCAGGTCAGCTTGGACATTTCTTGGAGGAGTTGGATGTGCTTCTTTCATCCTTCCCTGAGGATGGTACTCCCCTGGTGGTACTAGGCGACTTCAACATCCACATTGGAAAGCCACAGGCTGCTGACTTCGTCAACCTGACCGCATCATTTCTCCTCGAGCAGGTTTCCACATCAGCAACCCACAAGTCTGGAAACCATCTAGATTTGATCTTCACAAGGTACTGCTCCACTCATCACCCTCAGGTCACCCCGCTGCACACGTCTGATCACTTCTTCGTCACCCTTGACCTCGACCTCACTGCTCCGGATATCGCAGATGTCTCACCGATGGTCACCTTCCGGCGCAACCTGCGGTCTCTCCCTCCCTCTTGTTTTTCCTCTGCTGTCCTCTCTGCACTCCCCCCCTCTGATGAGCTCTCTCTTTTGAATACAGACAATGCCACAACCACTCTGTGTTCCACGCTTTCATCCTGCTTGGACAACCTATGCCCTCTTGCATCTGGACCAGCCCGTCCATCCCCGTCGGCTCCCTGGTTATCGGATGTACTGCGTGAGCATCGCGCCACCCTCCGGTCAGCTGAGAGAAAATGGCGCAAGTCAAAAGACCCTGCAGACCTCTCTCTCTACCAATCTCTTCTCTCTTCTTTCTCTGTAGATGTCACCTCTGCAAAAACAGATTACTACCACTCTAGGATCTGCAACTCTCTGGACTCTCGAACGCTCTTCAAAACCTTCTCTGCTCTCCTCTGTCCGCCTGCTCCCGCACCTTCATCGGAGTTAACAGCTGCTGATTTTGCATCGTTCTTCGTAAAGAAAACTACTGCCATCAGCAGCCAGTTCTCTACGCCACCATCTGTCGAACCCGCCCACATCCCTGACACGTGTGTGCTCCCTGCCTTTTCTCCTCTGTCTGAAGCTGATGTCTCAAAGATCATTGGCTCCAACCACCCTACCACCTGCCCACTGGATCCCATCCCTACCCATCTCCTCCAGGCCATCTCTCCAACGGTTGTGCCTGCTCTGACCCACATCATCAACTCTTCGCTCACCACTGGGACATTTCCCACAGCTTTCAAAGAGGCCCGCATCACACCGCTTCTAAAGAAACCCACCCTGGACCCTACACTGCTAGAAAACTACAGGCCTGTCTCCCTTCTTCCCTTCATCGCCAAAGCCCTGGAGCGAGTTGTGTTCAATCAGCTCTCCTCCTTTCTCATGCAAAACAACCTCCTGGACAGCAATCAGTCTGGGTTCAAGACCGGTCATTCCACAGAGACTGCACTGCTCTCAGTCATCGAAGCCCTGAGACTGGCAAAAGCATCATCCATGTCTTCTGTGCTCATCCTACTGGATCTGTCTGCTGCCTTTGACACTGTCAATCATCACATCCTCCTGGCTTCTCTCAGTGCTATGGGTGTCTCTGGAATGGCGTTGCAATGGCTTGAGTCCTACCTCTCGGGTAGGTCATTCAGAGTATCCTGGAGAGATGAGGTCTCCGCGTCCCAACAGCTCAACACGGGGGTGCCACAGGGCTCAGTGCTTGGACCGCTACTCTTCTCCATTTACATGACATCCCTCGGCTCGGTCATTCAGAAGCATGGCTTCTCCTATCACTGCTATGCGGACGACACACAACTCTACTTGTCATTTCAACCGGACGATCCGACGGTCGCTGCTCGCATCGCGGCATGCCTTAGTGACATCTCGCTTTGGATGAAGGATCATCACCTGCAGCTAAACCTTGCAAAAACGGAACTGCTTGTGATCCCGGGCAACCCAAAGATTAACCACAACCTTGCCATTCAACTAGGCTCATCAACGATTACACCGTCCAGCACAGCCAGAAACCTGGGAGTGGTAATCGATGATCGGCTTAACCTCACAAGTCATGTTGCCAGCACCACCCGGTCCTGTAGATTCATCCTCTACAACATTAGGAAAATTAGACCATTCCTATCGGAGCACTCTACGCAAGTCCTAGTCCAGGCTCTTGTCCTGTCCAAACTGGATTATTGCAATGCGCTTCTGGCTGGACTTCCTGCTTGCACAATCAAACCTCTCCAGATGATCCAGAATGCGGCGGCAAGAGTGGTCTTCAATGAACCGAAGAGAGCGCATGTAACTCCGCTCTTCATCAGGTTACACTGGCTCCCTGTTGCCGCCCGCATAAAGTTCAAGGCTTTGCTCCTGGCCTACAAGACCAACACCGGATCTGCACCATCGTATCTCCACTCGCTAATGCAGATCTATGTTCCTGCCAGATCACTGCGGTCTGCAAAGGAACAACGACTAGTGGTACCATCCCAAAAAGGAAAAAAGTCACTCTCCCGTACCTTCACTGGATCTGTTCCACATTGGTGGAATGATCTACCAGCTGCTACAAGATCAGCAGACTCGGTTGCCATCTTTAAAAAACACCTAAAAACGCATCTCTTCCGTCAACACGTTGCTGATTGAGTTTTTCCTAATTCTCTTCCCTTTCCTTCTTTAAAAAAAAAAAAAAAAAAAAAAAAAAAAAAAAGAAATGATTACTAACCTCGCTATTCTTAGCTTTTATACTGTGCTAGGCTTTAATGGACTAGTTTGATGCACTTATGTATTTTTCGTTGCCTATGTTGTTATAATTGCTTCCAATGTTTCCTCATCTGTAAGTCGCTTTGGATAAAAGCGTCTGCTAAATGACTAAATGTAAATGTAAATGTAAGTTGACCATAGGAAGAATACCAGGATTGGTGGATGGCTAAAATATTTTTTTTAAATGGTTAAATTGAAGTCAAACCGCTAATCTCTGACAGCCTTTTCAAAACGTAGGTCTCAAATTCTTGACCGGCACAGAACGTGACACAGTAAAGCAACAGCCATGGGAAAACATAAGTGTCGAGTCATGTGAGAAGACTTTTATTGTGTCCAAAACTGCGCCTGCGCTCCTGCCACGGTCAAACAGCTGAGTCATATCAAAGCGAGGACAGACCTTCTCCTAAAATTACCTTCGAGTCAAGTGTCAATGTAACTCGGTAGTGCTGTAGCGCCGTGATGTCACAAGTCTCTTGGTTACACTCCCGGCCCGTCAGCCTGAGCTCCTCGTCAAGCCAGAAATGAGAAGCACGTCCACTTCGCGAACAGACACAAGATCTGTGGCTTGACCTGTTAAGAATCGGTTCGGTGGTGAATTAGGGAGGGCAGAAAGACCACGTCAGATCCTCATCTGTCTTGTGCTGTGTTCCGTTACTTGCTTCTCTGTTTGACGACGCCATAAAAGGCATCGGCTAGCTGCCCCAGTTAGAGGACAAAGAAAGAGCTGCTCGCTGTTGGTTGTGTATCAGAGCCAGAAGAGTTACTACGTTACAGTACATATAGTTTTACAACATACATGTATTCCAGCATTGGTACGGCTGTCATGCTTACCGTGCGATATATAACAGTAGGTGGTCATTCTGAGCACATTTTAATACTTGCTAGTTCTTTATTCTTTGTTTTGGATGAGTGTGCAATGATTGGAAGACTGTGACTAAAATAAAGGTACATCATTTAGTCTCTATGCAAAACATACTACATCATCTGTCACTGCACTGATAACTTAAATCAACTTTTTTTTTTCAAGCATTTGGTTGATGTTACTAATATTTATTTAGTTGATCCTAATACGTTCTTAAAATACAACTCCCTGTAAAATGCAAATTTTGCCCCCCCCCCCAAAAGAAACTCAACTTTAAATCACCAATAGCCTCTGTCATTCATTTCACCTCAAGTTAACTTCATCTCTTAATTAAAAATGATGAATGACTTTCAGCCTCAAAGTCTGTTTTTCTACGCTTCAGTTTCCAACACCTGTTTGTTTGCTGCAGAATGCACTGTGTTTGCGTGTAATACTGCACGTAATCGTGGAAAACGTGAGGCGAATAAAAGCCCAAACAAGCAGCAGCTGAGCACATGGAAAACAACACCAGTCTAACCAGACGGGTCTGCTTCTATTAAAACTCTGTGATGAGACACAGCGAGAGATCAGTGTTGTACGCAAAATAAAATGTGACTTTAATAAATCAACTGTTTGATTTAATATTGGAAATAGTTCTATGTTGACTAGGTCTTTGTTACAATGAAACACGAATTAGTCTGTACTGTAAGTCGCTTCCATATGCTTGTCCGTCGGACCCACCCACTTTTTAAGGCCAATGATATTGGACCCACTCACCTTTACAGTCTCTTATTTATCGCATATGTCGTTCACTTTTCAGAGAGACGTCAGTCAAATCCATTTCACTTGTGGAATGCCTAATTCAAATCCATACCGCGTTTTATCAACAGCCTTGACTTCCACGCTGCTGCTACCTCAAATCCATTCCACCTCCTCATCGAGTCCATTTAAATAAATCTTCTTTTTCGGCCAAGTGGCAATCTTACAGTCTCTCCTGGAACCAACACAGAAGTGACTTATGAATGGCCACTTGAGACTGGCTCCAAAAGCCGAAAAAAGCTTGTTTACAGCCTGGTACAATTTTTTTTTATTTTGGTCTCTACAGCTAATTTCATTGCAACTGTGAGGTGTTTAAATTACATTAAGCCTAATGAATCTGCATAATTAAGGGAGTGGTGACATGAGTGACAGGTGGATTGATGTTGCTGTCTCTACAGTCTATAGTCACAACTAGACTAAGCTCCACCCTCGTCCCGTCTCTTTGCCCATGTTTGATTATCCGATTGTCAGTTTAGGACCCAATCTAGTAGGTAGCTGTAATGCCTGATCACAAAATTGTTATCTAGCGACTGTATGTTGTTGTATGCCTAACCGAAACTGCGCTAGCTTCTTGCGAGCTAAATATGCTGTGAAAAAATTTTATTTAAGTTGACGAAAAACAAAAGATGCATTTTTTTCAAGGCTTGATGATAAATACACACCAGTATTCCTGGGTCAACATCTTCTTCACTAACAAAAAAAACTTCACTTTTGCTCTTTTAAAATGACCATGGTTTTACTATAGTAAATAACTAAAACAGTAAGAATGAGATTTGTTTGATCTCACAACCCATAGCCTCATCTATGTACTACTATATGAAGCATTTAGTAAAAAATACAATAATGGTGATTTTAAGTATAATTCCTTTTGCCATGCACTCAAAAGTACATACTATTCAAACAAAAGCTGTACCTACTATTAGGCATAGCAAATTGGAACGAAGGAACAGTGACACACCGCCAAGATGGCGACGACTGGCTCCGCCCACTGTAGGTTTCAAAAGTGCTCTACGGCTGACATCACGGACACCATGTCCATGTTTATACATCAATGGTTTCAGACACAGCAAGTTGTACATTATACAACAATAATTGAGCGCAAATTATTATATATATATATTTTTTTAAATGGATGCCAATTGGGACAATTAAGATCTCCCTACTACCCCTAACCTTACCATACATTTATTATAAAACATCTGTCAGCCATTGTTTTAATATTTTCGAATATAAATGCTTGTACAATCTGATATTTGATATGAAAATGTAGAATAGCAAGTTGTCCAAAACACTTGTCACGTGTCTTCCTTGTTAACACTTCTGAATCTGTTAGTAAAGTACTGACGTTTTTACTCGCTACATCCACATGTTTTGTGCTTTCGACGCCCATGTATAAATGCCATACCCTGACAATATTTCACAATATATATATTATTCAAAAGACGCTTTACTGAAAACAGTGCCTTAAAAATCTGTAACTAAGCAAAAGGTGAGAGCAGGAAGAAAAAACTTGCAAAGCTGTTGTGCAGATGAGAATAAAATTATAGATGAACCAAAAAAAACTGGAAAAGCCCTTTTCTCTAGCTGAAACATATTCAAATGCATTCATAAGCAATACATTGCAGACACAGATAAAGAGTAAAACAGTATGTTCTACCTAGATGTAATTTTTCGTCCAACAAAAGAAACCTGGTAGCATGAGAAAAATGCTTTCATAAATAAAGTGTTTAAAAAAACATTCATAGTATAAACATGTCATATAAAACTGGTAAGTGAAAAACTTCAGGTCTATGTGAATGACAGCTAAAAGTCTCTCAGGAAGGTGAACTGTAACACAGAGGAAAGAAGTGTCAGCAGCGTGGGTGGCCCTCAGGCAACACTGTACAGTTTTATCAGACTAAACAACAATCCACACACAAGAGAATCTATTTCTGTCTGCTAGACCACGGTCAGCCATGGACCAATGGTAGGAAATGCTCCGATGGGCCAAGATGGATGAAGACCCCATTCTTCTGCATGAATGTGTTAAGCTGAACGAAACCTGGAAACCCCCTGCGATGAAACTTCCTGAGAACATCTTCAAGGTCAAAGAAAAAGATGTTTTCATGGCCTGATCTAATAACAGCAAATACAGTGTCATTCTAAATAACAAACCCTTGCCGGAGAGCCCAAATTAGACCCCAGAACTGAGGTCATTAGTGTTCACATGACTGATCTGATATTGTTAATAACAGCGATGGGAAGGACAGTTAATTTGGTCTGTTATCCAATACCACACATATGTTTTACTTTAGGGACAGATATTTTTAGTTGGTCAACAGGGATGCTTATAATTTACCAGTCATCGGGGTGAGCGATTCATGGATTCTAAAAATGTCAAATGAGCAACGTACTGACAGAGCTGTGACATAATTTATTGAGGCGATGACAATTCCTACGGGTCAAAAATGCAGAGAAAGGGGAAAACGGCATGTCCCGAATCCGATGCGATCGTAACGTGTCAATTATTTCAGCCGCACATTTTTTCGCGTGTCTAGCTCATTGGCCTCTAGGGAGATTTCCTCACTGGGGGCGAATTTTTCTGGTTTCTTCTATTAACGTGACATAAATTGAAAACACACCGACATTTTAATGGATGTATCACAGCTTGAAATCTACTCGTAATCTAAACAACGGATACAAACAAGCAATCCTCCGAGAGTAAAGTGTTGCAACGTTTTAAGTATTTTGCTTTCGGTTTGTGTTCCCAAAAATGCATGGGGTGAAACACTTTAGACATCCTCGGAACTTCCCAGCAGTGTTTGGGAAACGCTAATGAATTTTAGTTATGTGCAATAAAATTATACAGGTACCAGGCTGTTTCTAATAAAAACAAAAGGTCAACTGAGGTTTATTGAAAAGATTTGGCATCTATTTCACAGACACAAACACACTGACAGTTTTGTCCGACCTGTAGGTGGACTTCAATTTGAACTTTCAAGTTTAATGGTTGTCTGCAACTCTATTGTCATCTCTGTTTAAAACATACAAATACAGGTTACTTTAAAGATTGCTTATCTAAGGCAGTTTGTGCCAATCTCTTATTAATCTTGAGTGCCTATACAGTAGTATTGCATACGTTGTGTCTTCGAAGAGTATTCAGTTTGGTAAAATTTCTAAAAAAGAGATGCTCTGTTCTGCTAACTGCAATCACGACTTCTGGTATAACGCAATTACTTTGAAAAGGTCATGCTTGACCTTTCCGAAAGTTGGAGTGCATCAAGTACAGAACACTAAGTAATGCGTCCAACTCGTTTTTTAACAATGTTAAGTTTGAGAAGCCAGCACGTTTAACAGTGTAAAGAAGTCAAAATGGATGACATAGCATGATACTTTTCTTTAAAGTCAAACTGACATCTAAAATAAATAATTATTAACTTACAAATTGCCACAACAAAACTGTCTAAAGGTGTGGTAACACAAAATACGATATTTTGAGAAATGCCTAAGCATACGCTTTTTTCCAAAGTGACTTACGGGGAGTTCAGGGAGCAATAAAGCGATATGTCATACAGGATTAATAATACAATAGGTACTAATACCAATATATTAGTTTCAACAAAAGCCAGAACAACACATGCTTTCTTAGCTTCTTTTGTGTTCTGCAAGGCAGGACTTGGAAGGCATGGGGGCGAGTAAATGATTCATTTTGGGTGAAAAAACCCTTTAATAATTTCCTTCAATCTTTTAGTCGGTTCCTAAACTCACATTTCCTGGAGTTCCGTTATGAATAGTTTAAAATGACGTTTTAAATAAATCGGTGCATCACCTTACATCCCCCAACATCCAACATCGGCAACAACATTAGATTGTTAAACTTCACAAGCTAAACAACAAACAACAGTCCCAGCACAGTGTGTTTTGACTGGACCAAGGCACAATACAGGTGTACGTCACACACTGGACCCCTGCCTGCGAGCAGAGCAATAGTGCCGTTGGCACAGGTGTTTCCTGTGGTACGTGCTGATCCTAGACGTTTGGGGGCCCTAAGCAAACCTTTGTGGGGGCCCTTGTCAAAGTTACATTTAGATAAACATAACTGTAAACTATTAGAAATAAAAAATAATAAATCAATTAACAGAGCTGTAAAAAAACCTCAACACACAAATGCGGTGTGTTTTTACATACCAAATGAGTGATTGACAAAAATAAAACATGATAAATATAGTTTACTCAAGAAAGCTAGTATACGAAAACACATCAATAATTCTCTAAATGTAATGACACAAAAATGACATATTATCATGGGCAAATGAAATACAGTGGATTGCAGTGGTCTGCATTATAGCTGAGACTCACATGAACACTGTACAGTTGGTTTTGTGACGAAGTCATTCTCTTTAAATGCTATTGAAGTTAGAAACGTTTATATTAATGTGTAGCCAATGTAACTTAGGAGAAGGTCCCTAAATTCAGACTATCGAACGTCTAACGTCAAACCAACTTCATGCAAGTGGATAAATACCGAATTTGTAAATCTGTCCTTGAATAATTTGGCATAACTAAAGACTATATAATAGTAAAAAACGTAAATAGTACAAAAACACATGCCTTCTTGTTCTTTTGGTTCACGTTGTTGGCATTTTTTTCAGCTACTGATGGATAGCACCATTTTAAAGCCATGGCATATGTAAAGATGCATCATTACATTACTCGCATGTCATCGCCCGCCACAGACTATGATGTCGGAGTAATTAAATAAATTAAGTATTAAAAAGGAAATTTCCATCGATTCCTGTAAAGTTGAATCCGCAAGTTATAAAAATAACGTCTTGTTTACATTATAGTGTTTTTGATTCTGTACTCAACGGGGCCCCCTGGTGGTGCAGAGGCCCTATGCAAGCTGCGTAGTCGGGGTATAGGAAGGATCGGCTCTGCCTGTGGTTTTCAGAGATCAGCTGTCACGCCCACTTTTTTCATTAATCCTATCATCTATCCGTATGCTTTTAGTTGACTAAACAACAGATCCACGTGGCAGGTTGGGCAGTTACATGAGTCTGTCACTCTTCAGCAGGTTCTTAGTAGGAAGCAGAAAATGACCCAACTTTTGAACGAAGGGAGGGCTTCCTTTAACAAAATAGCTCTTCAATATGCAGGAGTTAAGGACATCTTTATTACAAGTGTCACATTGACGTCGATGACAGGAATATAAAAAAATAAACTGGCAAAAGAAGAACAGCCTTCCTGCTAAACTACAGTTTGCAAATATAAAAATAATTCAAAATAATAATAAAAAAAATCTAACATTATATACACTATTGTTCACAAGTTGTAAAATGTGTTATGTGTAAACAATATAATTGTGAAAAATATTATACATTTTATTACATAAATATTATTATTACAAAAAGATATAACAAAGTTTTTTAATAAAGTTAAATGGTGTTTAAATAAGTTCTATTGTTTTAAAATGTGGATTTTTTTTACAAAAAAGTAATAAGAAACTGACCCTTAACTTTTAATTATTATTAACATAACAAATAGATCATTCGTGTAACACATTTTTGTTCCTACATCTTTATTTACAGGTAACACTTCGGTCATACAACTCTTAAAACATATATTAACATAAACATAGGTTTATGTCTCATACATTTTCTAACAATTACAACACTGTTTTCTTTGATAAAATTCTCATCGGAAGGGAGGAGATGATATTTTATACCCTACAGTAGAGTGAGCCGATGTAAATGATGGTCACCTAACCACATGTCAAAGTCAAGGATGTTTACAGATAAACTTACTGTATGTGCTGAGTGTTTGAGTTACTCTCTGAGGGGCAATAAATTCATGAGGGCAAACATTTATATGTACATAAACTTAACATGTCAAGGTTACTTGATTATTTGCTTTTACAGCGGATGCGTTTTATCCAAAGCAACTCAAGGTCCAGTAATTACAAACACAGTCCCAAATGCAGCGCTGCAAGTGATCATGTCACAAAATATGAAGCACACATGGACTAAAATTGTATCAGTTCTAAACATATTTTCCATTGTTTTGTTTTTGACAAGAGTAGTCATTTTCCTGGGTCTTGACTCGATGTGTGGCGTGTAACTTCCTTTAAATCTCAAAGATGAGCTTCAGTTAAAACTACAACTATGCAACATGCATAAAATAAACTTTTCTTAAAGGGTGAATATGCACATATTCAAAATTTATTGAATATGTGACAAACTGCAGTATGTAAATATGGATCTGACTATGGAAAAACACCATAAGCCTACTGTTGCTATGATAACATCTCTGGATGATCTGATACGGATTAAAAAATATATAATTATTTTAATAAAAATATACTGAATATATTAAATAAATTATATAAATGAAAAGATATATACAATTAATTAATAATAAAAAAAAGTTTTTAAAAGGTAGTTTTACTTCATTTTAAACTGTGTTTTAAATACTAATAAACAATGTGCAAAAACTTAAACAAATAACAAAATAAATCTTACTAATTGTTTACAAGTTGATGATCCAACTTTTGGTGGTTATAAACACAGTTTGAAAATGAAATATACCCCAAGTAAAAAAAGAAAAATCTTATTTTCACTGTTTGGCTGGTGTTGAATTTATGAGACTGATGAGGGCCTTTTGTAAGCAGGCTATCTTTTGGTGGCCGAGCTGAACGGAGACAGTAGGAAATAACACAACTCACAGAGTATGCCTCGGCTCTCTGGTCAATTGTTTTCGTTATGCTTTGCATGTCCTTTGCCAGGAACTGCATATAATAATCAATTCAAGGGTCATGTAGCTCTTACAGGTCTCGCACTGTACACTGACGGACAATGCAAAAAAATGCACCTGCAATCTGGTGAATGTTTTGTTAAGATTTAACTTAAAGCGGCCCTAACTCAGACAGTTTCTGTATATCTCATGTTAATCTTGTATCGCACCCTTCAAATATCTTGTCTTTAGTTTGATCACATTTATAAAAAAGAGATATAGCTGTACGATTATTTCCAAAAACATGCGACGCGTGTGGGGGGATGGGGGGGCGGAACTAAAGAACACATTGCCAACAAAACACAGACATCGGTTTCACTTAACACGTGCAGTTCATGTCCAGAATTTATTTACGCTGGGACAGCTATCAGTTTCAAACCCAACTGGCACCAAACGAACAACACAGCTGAACTTCGCGAACATAATCCTCTCTCTGTGTCCTGCACAGAGGTGAAAGTGACTTGTGCGCATGCTCCTTCTCCTGCTATCCACGATTGATGAGTGGGTGTGCCGCGGGAAAAAGTTCCAGGAGAGTTGTCCTATAAGGGACTAAGAAAAGTTTTTGCGTAACGTTCGAAAAAAACTTTCCGAAACCTGTTCGAACACTAGGGGAGTGTATCGAGCACAGAAATACTACGTTATACATCCAACTCGTTTTTTGGCCATGTTAAGCATGAGAAGACAGCACGTTTAACACTGTAAAGAAGTCGGAATGTGTGATACCCGTTGCACCACCCCTTTAAGGGATATTCTTCCCAATATCTTCCTTTGTGTTCAGCAGAACAAAGACATTTATACAGATTTCGAAAAATCTGAGGGTGAGTAAATGATGACAGACTTCTGATTTTTTGGTGAACTATCCCTTTAACGGTCACAGCAAACATGCAATTTTTAGAAACGGAACACACAGACCATTTCAGATCAGATGATTTGTTTTGGGGTTTTTTTGTGTTAACTTGTGTTTCCACAAAAACTAAGTAAAGACTCATTAAGACTCACTAAACACTTGTTTCTCATTTCCCAAACTTGGAAGACTTGCTGGGTCTTGGAATGTTTTGTTTTGTTTTCTTCCCTCTGTTTTACAAACACTAAACAAATGGATCGCTGCGAGACGTGAGGTTTAGCCGTACTCACACTGTTGCCCCATGACACAGCCGGAAGTGGGTGACAGAAATATACAGACCCACAGCAGGTGGCATTGTTCTAGCAGATGAATCTAAACGAAACATGCCCGAGTCATATTTTGCATTGGAAATGAACCGTTTTTCGTACCAATTAGATTATTGACATTTTTATCAAGAACATTTTTCTTTTCTTTTTTTAAAGTGATTATTTTAGTATTGTACTTTTAAAAAATAGCCAGAAATAAATGTACTTTAGTAAAATAAAAGAATGCATGAGACAATTAGTATTCAAATAAACATCATTTTTTGGACTACTGTCATGCAAAGATTAATAATGTTGTCAAAAGAAAAATATATATAAAATAATAATATATATGAGATTTTGAAGTCAAATATGATCCAGACAATTCTTGACATAAATACCTCATGTTTCCTCCCTTTAAATGGACAGCAGACAACAGAGCAAACTGCAACTATTTACACATTTTCTGAATACTTTGTGTGGTCTTCCCGGAAGCACAAACCACATTCCAGATTACAACAGGGATTCAAAGGAAAGGGAAGAGAGGTTCAAAAATGCCCCAAAAATGGTTGCGATCCAACACCCCATCCAACATTTTTTTTGCACAACACAAAAGATTACATTCTAAAGAATATCAGTAAGCAAACAATATTGGACCCTGGTAACGACTGAGGTGCCCTTGAGCAAGGCACCTTACCCCTACTGGCTCCCCGGGTGCTGCAGTGATAGCTGCCCACTGCTCCGGGTGTACTTGTGTTCACGACTTGCTGTGTGTGTGTTCACGACTCTCTGGATGGGTTAAATGCGGAGGTCACATTTTGGGTATGGTTCCCCATATCTGGCAAATAGGCCACTTTCAATTCCTGATTTTATTTGCCTCTGTATTAAAAAGGGGGTAGGCATGCAGGACAGTGTATAGCAGGGCTCTAGACTGCGACCCAAAATGGTCGCAAATGCGATCGTTTTTTAATAACGTGCGAGGTAAAATTTCACAGGGTCGCATAGGTGCGAGTTGCCCCACCAAAGATTTATTTGAACATTTAATGTAATTTATGAGTGATGAATGACGCGCTTGTGATAAGTGCAGGAAATAGCGAGCAGAGAGCTTGTGCACTCCCTCTGTCTCCAAACTAAAGTGTGCGTTTCCAGACCAAAAGGCATAAAAGCATCGCGGGACAGACTGCTCCATGTGCTTTTAAAACTCTCTGCCGAAAACATTGATGTCATATTCAGATCGTTCTGCGCGGTGCTTAAAGTCGAACACGTCGGTTTCTGAACGACTCTCTCCCTCACACTTTTATCAAAAGCAAGGTCGGAAGACAGAATCCACGTTTCACATGGCCCTTCGGAGAATCTTTTTACCTGAATTACAGCTGGATGTGAATGAACTCATAAACATGTTGCCCTTTCTTCCCTGACAAGTGTTCTGCACATGCAGCTGACATAAAAAGAAAAAATCCTATCAAGGAAAGTGTTTTCCGTGTTAACTTCTATATTTTGCAATGTCTCTCTCAATTGATTCAGAAATAAAACAAGAGGACTGTGGGTTTAAATGCTGGAGATATAAAAATTGGCATCCCGGCCAGTAGTGATAAAGCCAACTGGCTGCTGGACGTGCCAGGGCTCTTTCTAATTCCCAGCATGCTGAGTAAGGTAGCACACACGCGCTCTGTGGACTGCCAAATGGCTCGAGCTGTTATACGAGGTTAGATGAATGAGTCTTAATGTTAGTTTAACAGGAACATTTCAGTCCATCATTCTGGACAACATGCAAAAAGATTTTACAGCTTGCACACAGTTTGATGTAAGAGATGGGGTGAAGGGATGCGACACTGTCAGTATAGTTGCATGTGGCTGACACTGTGTGTTGAGTACCAAGAGTTTGGAACATACTTGTCTATTGTTTATTTTAAGACCGGTTTGCTACAAGAACAATCACTATCATATTACTGTAAATTAAACCTGTTTTGGTTTCAGCAAAACAAACGTATAAGCACAAGACTGTGACTAAAGGTCAAACATTTGCAACCTTAAAGGGGAACACTTTGACATTACAGTAACAAAAACAGTTCATTGTCATATCCACAACACAAATCAACTTATTGACACCAAGCCAAGAATCTATTAAAACCCAAAGCAGACACACGTCTACCGTTTATTTCAACTGTACTGTATAAGTCGTAGCCCAGTGGTTAGCGCTCCAGACACATATACATGAGCTGTTGGCTCACAGGTTCATGTCCCGATTCCACACCCCATCTGCTACCCTCATGTTACTGTCTGCCTCCAATGTCTTATGGATAAAAAGTACAAAAAGCTGATCATGAACCAGAGCTTGGAAAACGAAATATTACAAGACCTGCTTTATTTCCAATTGAACATTTCAACATATCCAATAGTCCCAAGAACTAAAATGGGAAAAAACATAGAATTGCAAATTGGGAATCTGTGCTTTTATTAAATGTTTTAGAAAACAGTCACGGGACATTATAATGTTTGGTATTTGTGGAATGTGCTAAATAAGTAATTTAATTGTGAGCCTTGATTGATAAAATGCTGTTGTAAAATCAACAACACAAGAACAAATATCTAACACAAAACGGAAAACTCTAAGTAGAATAAAACAAAACATCTGTTTTCAAGATGTCAAGCCTGATTAGATAATATTACGAGGCCACAATGTGGTTTGTAATGACGTGACCCTGACATTCAGCATTGAACTTGAGGCTCAGAGGAATGTACGTGACTCTCCAGCTCTTATACAGGGACTAATATAGCTCCAGACTCCAACTACATGTGGGAGAGACAAACGTTTGAGAGACAAAAACTCAAGCTGGTATTATTTTTAATAAGGCAATATTTTTTATAAGTATTCATTTATAAACTCCTAAAGCACAAAATATACAACACTAAGATCAGTAAAATAACATGTTAAAATTGCTTTCATTCCTTCACTATTAGAGAAGAACAAAAATGTGCCTTCTTTAATGTTCCAATTCAAAGCTGGAACAAAGATTTGTGACGGACTTGTAAACAAACATTGCCATGAACACCGTCAAAACATTCTAAAATAATTAAGACACTGCTTTATTTATTATCCTTTTCATGAAGGATTTTTAGACAAATACTTTTCATATTTTGATCCATATTCATCATCACAAGTTCCTAAACTACTTTTTGGTACAATCAACGTCACTTCAGTTTTTTACTCAAAAATGAAAATTCTGTCATCATTAAGTCACACTCTTATCATTTCAAATATGTATAACTTCATTTATTCTGTAGAAGACAAAATAAGATATTTATAAAAATAATTTGCTAAGCAAAAAACGTTACTAAGATTCTTAAAATATCTTATTTTGTGTTACAGAAGAAAGTTATTCATACAGTTTTAAAATGACAAGCGGCTGGACAAAACTTAAAATAGTACGTTGAAATGATTTGTAAAGCCAAGTTGACTATGCTTGGATAAATAAGTTATAGCTATAAAATCATCTTAAATCCAAGAATGACCCTTCCCAAGCAGTTTGATTGACAGGCGATCTGACCAATCATAACGCCGATATTATGTGCCCCGAGACTGACCGTCATTTTGTCTGTCAAACAAACCGACAAAGCCGTAGTAGAGCTTTTGTGATTAATATGAAAAAACTGCTTTTTTGACAGAGATATAAAGCCAGCTTTAATGGACGTTCACGTTTTGTTAACCATTAAAATTTCATTAATACATTTATTTTTTAATTAAATGCATCCAAATGCCTTTTGGTACAACTGTATGACTCCTTGTAAGCCTGTTGACCATATTTACATTTTTTAAATCATTTAAAACTATGGGTTGTAAGAATTATAATTTTGATAGCAACGTTACATGTAATATTATACAGGTTGGTAAAGGTTCAATCGCTGTGCTGCCGAGCATAGTTACTATAGTTTTGATTTTAGATTTCATAAATATTTTAAATTGGCTTTTGTTTTTGGACTTTTAGTTTTGATTCTAATATTAATTAAAGTTTTAGCAATTTTGGTATATGCTTTTGTCATTTTATTATGAATTTGTTTATTTTTTATGTTGCTATATAACATTAATTCATTTCAATTTAAGTTTTATTTTGGTTTGTGTTTATTTTGATCATTTTAGTGCTTTAAACTTATTTCAGTTTATGTTTGAGGCAACATATAGATTTTTCCTTTAGTTGAGGTTTTCCCATAATCTTTAGGTCAATATTTTATTTCATTTTAATGAACAGAATGTTTTTTTATTTTAATACACTAAAATAACCTTCTGCTGACATTGGGTCAACTTCATCCAGGTACTACTGTATATGACAGCATTTACACGACGAAAGCTGTACCCTGATTCGAGATGAGGTTAAAACAGAACAAAAGGAGAAAAGCTGGCAAACATCCTCCAAAATTGAAAACACCTTTGGAACAAGCGCAGTAAACACGATGGGGTGTTTTTCAGTGCTTTTTATATTTGGAACATTCCTCATCTGCAGTTATTTAGTTCGCTGGGGGTTGTTGTAGTAAAGGACGCCGTTTTTCCCCCTCTGTTCTGTAACACAAAACACTGCAAATACAAATATATAAATAGAAACTATTGTAATTTTCGTAATGAAAATCCAAATTGGCTCACTGGTATGTAAAAACTTTAGATTCAATAAAACTTCAAAGACTGGACTGGAGCTTTTTCATCACGACTTCAAAAAGTGTGCTTGGAGAGGTTGGGGACACACAACCCCCAGCAATGTGCTGTTCTGAGACTCACGACCAAAATGAATGAGGGATCCATGCAATTTGACAAACATGCTGAATTTTCCTACATAAAAGGATCTGTCACTCCATCGTAATGTAAAGATTCAACACCTTTGTGCAATTAACAGCGAGACTATATAAGCGTCAAGACTATGCATCAGCGCAAAAAGCACAAAATAGATATAATAAATCAATAAAACACCATAAAGATGTCAAAGCAACACAGCGCAATGAAGTCGGAGCTCAGTAAGAACATCTGCACACACTGACATGTTTGATTAGACAGCATACATTTGGGGGTGCTCCACATGTTAATGAATGCTTCCGTGATGATGGTGATGGTTAATTCAAGCCATGTTTCCTGAGGACCAGCAAAACATTCACACTGGGAATACTGGCACGCCCAATGACTAACCAGCAATGACATACGCGCAGCTTTGGACTATTATTACAGTACAAATCGCCCACCGTATGCACTGCACTGATAATACGATGTTCAAAGAGATGTGAAAGTGTTTGATCCATGTGATGCAACAACGTTTTTGCAAAAAAACAGAATGTACCTATACGAATGTCTATATATTCAAACCTCGTTATTCAAGCCCTCAAGGCAAAGGTTACATGTTGTTGTACCAAATGATGTAACTACAGCTGATTTCAAACTAATGGAAAAAAAGGAAATCTAATTCTACTGTTAGACAAAACAATGATCCTTACAGTGGAAAAACTGACAAGGTCCTCTTACTCATTAGAAAGAATTTACGTGTATAAAAACAACATTCAAGCCCAGGATTGACCTAGATTGTGTAAACTGTTGGCTGACCAGAGCATCATTCACCTGCTGGAAGATCTGGAATATACTATTAACACTTATGTGAGGTCATATCAAGTCAGGTAAGTAAGGGAGGTCAAAGACTGAGAATACATGATCTATTCAATGCTGGATACAGAGGGGTGTGCCTAAAAGAAATACAGTTCAGTGAACTTCAAAAACACTTTCTGACTGCAAATGACAAAATATACCCTCCAGAGTGGCATAAGGGCGACTGCTGAATTATTAACATAATGTACCGTGCAAAAAAGAAATCATGGCAAGTAATATTGTATGATTTTAAATCCAGTTGTACACTGTCTGGTCGAGTCCGATGACAAATATGAATGGGGTCCAGTGCTGTTCAACTTTTCTCTAAATATAATCTTTTGTGTTCCGTGGAAGAAAGTCATAAAGGTTTGAAATGACCAGAGGGTCAGTAAATGATGCCAGAATTTACATTTTGGGGTGAATTATCACTTTAAGTGAAGTGCAAACTGGGCAACATCAACCATTTTTTATTGTGTTTTTATTTTTATTGAGTGATGGCTGTTCAACAATTAATCGCGATTAATCGCATCCATAATAAAAGTTTGTGTGTACTATATATATATATATATATATATATATATATATATATATATATATATATATATTTGTACTATATACATGTTAATGTTTGATGTACAAACACATACACATATATATTAACGGAAAATATAAAAAAATGTATACATATATAAATACATGAAAGTACTTCCTAAGTATAAACGTGTATGTGTTAATAAAAACAAAATAATATGGACAGTGCACAGACATATATTTCTATAAATCCAAACTTGTATTGTGGATACGTTTAATCCTGATTAATCATTGAACAGCATTGTGACAAACTATACAATATAAATCTACACTAACACCGTGTCAACATCGGACTTGGTGCGATGTGACAAAAGACAATAGAAGGCATTAGAACAAATAATCATTTTATATTTTGTCCTCACCGTAGAGACGGTGTGAGAATTTTCATTAAATTGTACAAATAAAGTCTTAAATAGCTATATTTGCTGTAAACTATAAGATGAACTTTGTTTGGCCCACATGCTCACACAGCCAACTGAGGACAGCGAGGCAATAAAACCAATTTAAATGAGATCAACTGGATTTGCAGATCACAATGACAGCCTTTTGATTTCAGGCCAAGGTCAATGCTGACATATTTATCTTAATAAACAAATAAACAAACCGAACAAATATCCATACAGAGGCCCACCAGCCTGAGCTTGACTTGGATAGCTTCTGAACTCAAGGACCAGGAGGACTTTAATGCTACTGTCACTCTGAAGAATCACAGAACGTTCTTAACCTCATAAGCAAATATTTGGTGTTTGACTTAATTGGATAAATCACGACAGAGACGGCACACAATCGCACAACATTCAGAAAAAGCAGTGAGTGACGGGACAGGGACATTATTCTTTCGTCATGGATAGGACATGGGCTTGGAAGTTTCTAATTAGAGTAAATGGGGGCATCTGGGATTAACCTTTAAATAAACAACGATTATGAATTTGTTGACAAAAGGAAATTCCATTATGAGAACCACAAGTTTTTAAGGACACGGCCAAATGCATTTACTGATTAAACTTTTAATAAAAACAAGAGATTGTCATTGGAAAGACAATGTTAATAAAAATGCAATTTATAACGTTTGCCTGTCATTCACCACCTTTTTTACTTATGTAAAAAAAATTACAAAAATGTTTGAAACATTCAAACTTACAGCCGACTTATCTTCAAGTGTGTTGCACAACCAACCTATTCTGTGAAATCCGAGTGGACATCTTATAAATCATTTTTGCAAACTTACCGTTGTGAATCTTGGCAAGATAAGCCAACAATTCGCAACACAGATATTTCATTCCATAATTGCTTAATAACTTTTTTTTATCTAAAAGGTTTGCCGCTTCAAGATATAACCACATCCATATTCTGTCATATTTTATTCTGGTAGCTATTTAGAGAGAGAGAAAATTTGACCAATGGCAAAAAGCAAATCGATATCGAAATAGTCTGCTTACCATTTCCACGCCCTGAGGAAATGCGGTGCCATCCCAATCCTTTTTGGGGAAGCGCTGAATGATTTTTCCACATCCTTCTCCAGATCCTATAAAAAAAATAAACAGAAAAAAACAGAATTTACAAAACTGCACAAATTCTTAACCGTGGTGTGTAAAGTAACCGTTAAAAAGTGGAACTAGTCAACGTCTAATCTTTCTTATTAACATTTTGAAAGGAGCAGTGCTGTGGGGCATATCAGGACAATCTTGACTATAAAGAATGATCACATGATCATAATTCCAGATATTCTAACTGGAACAAACAATCTTCATACATTCTTTCTGGTCTTATTGGGGTCCAAAAACCATCTTTCCTGGCCCCTTTTTTGTTGACAAAGAAAGAAATGTGCGCACAGGTCCAAATGGTTTCAGCAATTAATGTTTAGAAGTGTTGTACTGCACCAGTAATGCTCCCAAAACTGGTACATGCCGACAACCAACACTATGGAATTTAATACAGTTTAGTGGAATTACGACTAAAAGTTTGAAGTGTTAACGGCTTTTCTGATTTAGTAGCAACTTGAAGGCTTCATAGCGTATGGACGTGGAGTTAAGACTTTATTAAATACTCAGTCAGAGCTACATATCATTCTTTATATGTTTTTCTGGGTTATACACCACAGAGTTTTGAAAGAAAACAGGGTATGATGTAGTTCTTTCCAGTTTCTCACAAAGCGAGTTGGGAGAAAAAACCTTTGTAACAGTACATTGTTAATGATAAGTAAAAGCCTTAAAATATCAGGGGTAGTAACACTTTTGGACAAAATGACAGATCAAATGATAACACCTTTTTAGACACATTGCTCTTGCCAAATGCTCTTTGAGATCTGATGCGAGACAGATCTCGAATCACACATTTATTTTTATCAAGACTGTGTGAAACTTCTTCACTGTTGTATGGATGAAAGAACGTCATACTAGGGCTGCTCGATTATGACACAAATCATAGTCACGATATTTCGGCCAATATTGAGATACCGATTATTTTACACTTTTAACCTTTAAAACAATATAGATAATTAAAAGAAACTTGGTTTTTAAACTCTGAATTTAACTGAAAAATAAATGTAAAGAAATAGCACTGCTGTAAAGATAAGGTGTGCGCTGTGGATTTATACTACAAGAAAAGAGGATCCTTGCAAAATGGAATGCGGCCCAATAATCGATTACCTCCATTATTTTGCTTTTGTAATTGATGAAGCAAAAATTGACCATTACGATTAATTTTCGATTAATTGCATAGCCCTACGTCGTACAGGTTTGAGGAATGCAATGAGGATAAGCAAATGTTTTTGTATGGTGTTCAGATACCATCCTACATTTCTTTGACACAGACGTTCCATTTTCTCTTATTAACACAATAACAATTGCCGTTAGTGTAGCTTTTCTTTGTGGCAGGTTTGGACAACATAACCGCAAATACACCACGGGCTAGTCAGGTGAATATAAACTAAGTGTAACAGAAATCTGTTTCACAGACTGGTTCATATTTCCTTACCGTTAATCATTAGATGACACATAAAATGTGACTGACGGGTCCTGAACTCCACAACAGAACAGAAATGGACAATCTGAAGTTCAATAATAACCTGTGAGAAACACTGTCAGAGAGTATTTTCTGTCCATATCTCTTGTTTAACTTGCTTAACATTATTCTTAAAAGCAATAGTCTAGGGCACAAACGTCCATTTCGGATATCTGGGTAACATCACCTGAAATGACCTGAAAACAGCAGAGAACATCACATCCAGACATGTCAGGAGGTGTGATGCTAGTGCTACATGTTGGATGAACGACCAAACGATGACTCAACTTCCAAAACTGATGTCTGACACATTTATGAAAACAACTCTTAAAGAGATTATGGCAGTTTATGAGGAAACACAAAGTGAAACTCAAAGTGATGCTTGTCCTACAAAGTGTTTGCCATGAGCGCTTCAAAGGTAGGGCCGTGCAATATTGAAGAAAAATGTGATTATAAGATAAAACTAAAAACGGTGTTATAAGATAGTGTGATAATGCTAAAGTTTGTAATGTTAATTTAAACTATGTATTTTCAAATATATATTATAATATGAAATTATTTATATGATTAAAATTATGAAAATCATTCAGTCGAAACCAGTCAGAAAACCATTTATCATCCCTTTTCTTTTTCACTGGAAACATTATTCCATTTATCTGCCCAGCCATTTGGATATAAATCAATGTGTTTAAGGAACTCTTTGCGTCACCACCACACACTACACACCTCACCTGAACTGACTCAGTCATCGCACGGGTGCACCAGGGAGATCAAAATAATTCAAACCCTGTTTCCTGGACAAGCTTTGGAAAACATCCTTGGTCTGATATTTAGTTTTACGCAGCTTGAGTCCTGCACTAAATCAGTTATGTAAAGCAAATATTTTGCTATTGAAAACAAGTGAGTGTTTTTTCAGAAACGCCAGCATCATCCCACAATCGGCCTTTACACTGCTTTCCCCAAAAAAACAAGATATGCAAAGAAAATGCTATCATTTGCATGTTAAAGGGAATGACTAGCTAAATTTGTGATGTCAAGACATCCAAATTCCAGGAAGCGTGCCAGTACACCGGACGGCTGTGAACAAAATAAATGGTGAGAGCGATATGTAACTCACAAGGTTTTCCAAAGAGTTGATGCGCCAGCAACGAATACAACACACACCCAAAATGACACGAGTATAATTTATTTTGGCTGTCTGAAGTCACCCATGACACCACCCGAAGCATTTCCAAAGTTCACCTAAGTCAAATATCTTCAGAATGGGATTGATCATCGCATATCGATGTAGAACTACAACTGCTCAAATAAATAAATGAATATCACTAATGTCAGTTAGTTGGGCTGGTGGTGTTTTAGTTCTTCCCATTTCATCCAGATATTTCCATATAACTGTAAGTTCTTTCAGTCGCAAGAATTTTGTGTGATATGAAGGATAATAATTTGACGTTGAATGGCAAATAAATGTGATCAGGGCCAAAATAGCGAAGAGAAAGTGACACCATTCCAATCAATTCCTCCCTTATCTTTCCTACTATCCATTAAATGGATTTAGTATCTATTAGAAAATGTATATTATGAGTAAAAAACATACAATAATGTATGTGCTCTCCCAATTTAGTTTTACACTGTCCTCAAAACAATTCCATAGCAGGCATGCTTTAAACAGCATTAATGTTAATATTTGTGGGGTTTCTTGCTATGATAATGAAAGCAAATATCATTAATAAAAAGACTGAATGAAAGCAGCTCTGGGAAAATATGTAGATACAGCACAGCCATTTAAACATAGTTCTACAATGAAAGAACAGAAATCATGCATTTTTTTTAAATGATGGGACAGAAAATAAATAAATAAGGAGAGTTTATATTTAAAATCTAGATTTTTATTCAACTTAAGGGTCATTTTGTGAGGCAAAATATTAAACGAAATGGATGAATATGTCAAGGGGTAATGCACTAATTTGTTGAAGGGTCAAAATGACTGTTTTCACCAAAATGGAATGACCTCATTTTTAAACAAGTTACAGCTGTTGAAAAAAGTATGGTATGACTTCAATATAACTACAGATGACAACTTTATAATTGTATTTTTAGACAGAGATTGGTAGGTCTAATAAAAGAATGTCTTGTATCTAGAGGGGTTTAGCAATCCTTGTTGCATTTGATGCCAATGGTGACAGTTCAAAAATCAAAAAAAGGTTTGAATGCCTATAACTCAAGAAGTATTAAAGAAATCCTCATAATTGTTTAATATTCTGGTTCTCAACAAACAGAGATGTCGAAAATGTTAGGGTGCATTGTACAATTTTACTTTTTACACTGGTCAAAAAACAAATGTGGGTCATTTGCAGCTGATATTTATTGTATTTAAAGAGGAATATCTGAAGAACAAATAATATTGAAACCCAATATGTATTTGATTGATTTGACACAGAATGACCTTACCGTGTATATTCATGATTTCCCTTATTAGTTATGTTAATATTTATATTAGTGTGCATCATGTGAAACATCTAAACCACAACACCTAAACATTTCAAACTTCATAACAGAAGGTGAACATGTGTCAGAATCTTCCTTAAAAGTGTAGGTGTATTCCTGTGGAGCGTTCTGGAAAGAAGCCGTGTCTTGAATAATCACATTTAGACACTACAGCCGTCCGATTACTTAAACTTGAAAAGCCAAGAAAAGATTACTCATCTAGTAACAGCACAATCTAAATTGTTTCAGAACTACAATGCATGGACAAACTTTGATTTATGCGGATCGACCAATTTCACATCCAAATCTATCATTGCATGCCTCCATTCTCAAGGGCTTAAAGCTGCCAAGCAACAAACACAGACGACAGAAAATCTGCATATGGAAACACTTTAAATCGTCCCGTTTTGCTCATAATATATTTAGTGTCCCACACCAGGTTTTACTTACATTATGTAATTCATTTTTCAGCAAGGTTTTATTCGATTCGGGATCATGTCCAGCAAAACAAACCGCAAGGCTTTTTATTTGATTTAGGTGGATTACAATGTGGCAAGAGCAATCAAGTTTCTTGGTTTTATTTGGCAAATTACTATTCATAGTGCATTCACAGCCCATAACAGAAACAGTATGAACACACTATTAAAGAAAAAGAAATCCAAATGTGGTTATAAACGTTTGCTCCTGAGAAATAAAGCCTGTTTTATCTTAACAAAATAAACAAACGTTACTGCGCATGCGCACTTTTGTGACCCCAACTGAACTTCCGGTACACATTCACAAACAATAGAGAACCTGTAGATTATTTCTAACAACAATCAAAAGAAACCAAGACGAACAGTTACTTGGCTAAACTTGTCTCTCCAATATTTTGAATTTAGCTCAACCGCTAGATGTCAGTGTACCATACGGTTTGTTTAATACGACCAAACTACAGGACCCATTCAACATATATTTTTTAAATAAAATGAACATACAACAAAATTCAATAAATCTTTTCTTTAATACAATAATTATACAGTAAAATAATAATATAAATGAATGGTAACAAATTCAACAAAATCTAAATAGTTATCATTAGACACTAGCCTAACACAAACCAGAAGTTAACTGGGGGTCCGGCGTGTGCATCCGATGAAACGGTCTACAGTAAGAATTATTTATAACCAAATAGAAAAATGGGCTGGAACATAAGAATCAAATAAACAGTGGAACAGTGGAGAGGCATGAAGAATTGATCTCTACAAATGGTTAAAATACACTACAACTTTGTTATGCAGGTAAAAAGCAACTCAATGATCTGACAAAATTAGGAATGCGAGTTGCCTTTTTAACAGATGCAAGAACACAGAGTTCCCCACACATAGTGCATTCATTTACGCATTGGCAACTTGTATACGTTTAAGGGGGGGGGGCACTGGTTGTCTATTCATACAAGCATTTGCCACTAGCGACAGAGACGAACGTATATAAACTACAAGAAAGCCAAGTTTATCTCATGCACAAGCGGCTGAATTATTAAAAGAAAGCCCTCAGTCATTTGCACATCGCAAAGACCAAGAATTGTTCGAAACACACACAGATGCCATGTCACTGAAGGACACTGGAAATGGTTCGAGTTGGGCTGACAATTACAATTCTAACCAGCTGTATCATAAAGGCGCTGGAAAAGTTTTTTATATGGACTATTTTAGATGAAGTGTCCTTAATACCTGCCCGATATCACTGATATAGGCGTCCCAAAATAGCTCTCGTGTCTCTATAAAAGACTGTGCCCAACTCTCTTCATTTATGACGTTCTTCAACAAAAGAAGATATATTAGGATAATTTCCTTTTTTTGGCATTTGATCGCTCCTTGATCATTACCTGGGAACATAACCCGTGACTTTGCAAGCTCCATGCTCAGTGTTCCTGTAGTTCAATTGGTAAAGCATTGGGCTAGCAATGCAAATGTATAAAAACGTATACTGCCGAAAGTGTCTGCCAGATATATACATGTCAAGCTTATTAGATCCAAGCAAGATACCAAATATACTCTCTTGTCCCATTCATGGGTCAAAAGACAAGTTTCATCATCGTCATTACATCAATGGAAATAGATGGGATATTTAACATCACGAGGGGGTGGCCAGGTGACCCGTTTCATGCCTTCGACACAGGGACGTAAACATGATGTGCAGTAAATGAGAGCAACAGTCCCGTTTCCCCTGCATCCGCTTTCCACAACACAGGAAGACACGCACACACAAAGCATCCAGCTCACAACTGACCCAAACACCGCGGTTTACTGGAAATCGATACCGCAAAACAGTCCATTAACAGATCAATGCGCGCGGTTTGTAAATCAATGTCGTGACGCAATGTTACAAGAGTCTCTCGCGCGTTATTTTCCTATTGTTTACATGTAACGCACGTTGAGATATACAGTGGGTGTGTACGTTACCGAGAAAGACCGATCGAAATACCCATACGAGCTCACACAAAACCATTTTAATAGATACAATTTGTTATATAGACATGTTTATAACGAAAGCAAAAAGACCACGCCACCAAAGCCAGCGTTCATTTAAACCTCCCGCTGATAACGTTAAACGCCGACTTGACAGGAAAACTGACTGAAAAACTCCTCCGACCACAATATCTGCCATAACACACGAAAGAAAGTGAAAGCAACCCCTTCAGTCACAGCAGAGCTGTTGTTGCAGTAGTTTGCTAACACAACAGCAGACGACCTGAATAAATCACAACATTCTTCACATCCAACCCGCATCTTACCGGCTTTATCCTTATCGTATCCCACGACTGTGAAATAATCGGCCAGTCGTGCCATGATTTCCTCTTTTGGCGAGATTCTGCAACACAAATCAGCATTTTTCTTTCTTCAAAAGCACAGCCATGTTTGACACGGAGTGAGCCGGTGCGCATGCGCGGACTGGCAATTGTCGGTGCATGGGCGTGGGACGCGCGTTCGCTTACACGCTCTGTACCGAATGACCGCATCGTGAAATGTCTCCACATTTGATTGTGTCGCAAAGAGTTTTCTTAGGCTGGGACTGAATGAAGACATTATTCTGTTATTCGTAACCTATTTATTTTGCGTTATGCTTCATGTAGGCCTACAGTTTAAAACATTTAACAGGAACACTTGAACGTGATTTTTAAGTGTCCTATTGGAATACCTTTAAAGATGTTAGATCATTTCTATTATTCATAATAAGTGTAATAATGACAATAACAACAACAAAATAGCCTTTTGAATACGTTTAAAGCTGTAAGATAATTTTTATTAATAATAATGATTGCAATAAGTGTAATGACAATAACAACAACAAAATAGCCTTTGAATACGTTTAAAGCAGTTAGATCATTTCTATTATTCATAATAAGTGTAATAATGACAATAACAACAACAAAATAGCCTTTTGAATACGTTTAAAGCTGTAATGATAATTTTTATTAATAATAATAATTGCAATAAGTGTAATAATGACAATAACAACAACAACAACACATTTCTTCTTAGCTTTAAAAGATAGTTGGTATTAATATTGCCACTTACATGCATTTTTTAAAGGCAAACATACTGTAGAAAACAATCGAACTGAACATTATGCAGCTTTTACAAACTTATATAACTATTTTTACATTGTACTCAAGAAAACTTTAAAAAAAATTAAAGAACACACGGGTGTCTGTTACCTTGTACTCATATCTAAAAACATGCAATTGGGAATTGGCACGGTACGCTGTAGAATTAAAAAAAAGAGGTTGTGTTTCAGTGTGAAATTGCCACTTTAAGTGAACACTCATTGACGTCAGTGTTCCCTGTGACTCGTTGGCACTATAGGATAACTGATGTTTAAACAGAGAGATAGAGACTTCAAACCTATCTCTCACGTTACCCTCATCATAACTGATCAAATATCAGTAGTCTTTCTGAGGCCCGTGACAAATCAGTTTAGCAAACAATATTTTCCATATATGGACCGAGAAGCAAACAACTCAATGATGTCATTGTTTTCATGATTGTGCAAACCTTGACTCTCCATATAAGGATAAATTATTGATGAAATTGTTATGAATTGTTCGAATTTTTGTCTGTTACTTTTGTCTCTTGAGTTAATTTACATTGTACTCCAATAAATATCAGAAGAAAAATAAGTTTGTTAAACAGAAAGACAGTATTTCATGAGTTCATTTTCAAATGAGTTTGATTTTCACAACGGTTTTCTTTCGATCTACTCAACACGCAAACATTTAACTAGCGAAGGCCGTTTGGAATTTCAAGGTAACTGTTACCTCTGTTGACATATCCAAGAATAAGCCCTCTTTAGTCCTTACATGGACAGAAAACAGACAGGTGTAAATCATCACAATCAATATCCGCATAATAATGAGAAAGAATTTCCCAGGTTGGCAGTTGCCAGCCTTTCCCAGAAGTATTTAATAAAAAAATTATTTGCAGTTTCGTTTTCTCTATCTTTTCACAAGGCGATACGTCTGAGAGGAAGTGAATGCTGGGGGGACTGGGATGTGAGAGTGTGTCAGTCAGTGGGCCCCTCCCATCTCCATCCACTATAAATGCCCTCACGCCTGCTTTGGAGACTCAGACTATTAGAAGAGTTTCACAGCTGCATTTCAGCATTACCAGCAAGTGAAAGCCTTTGGATTATTTTACACACAGGAAAACTCTAATCCAAGTGAATTGTACTTCTCTACAGGTATGTATTATTACTGCCTTGTGTTTCTGTTTCTTTTTCATTTAGTGTCTTTTAAGGTCAAGGCTATTGCATGCACAGTTAACTGTACTGTTATGTAAGGACAAGACGTTTTCATCTAAAAACGTGGAAAGAGTTTCAAAGCAAAAAATGCTACTTCATTTAAATGACATAAACTGATGTGGTGCTTTATAGAGGAGACACCACTTTTTGTAGACTACTGTTTAATGCGTCTTTGCCTTGTTTACTGGACACCAGGGGCCTGAAGCATAGTTGTAACTTAACTCAGTCATAGAAAGTCTGACCTCGGCTTGACATTGAAAATAAATGTTTGATGAGCGTAAATAGCTTGGCTTTTGGACTCTTGAGCAAGCAGAAGCAAAGCATGGCTGGCATTGAGAAGGGGAGTTGCGTGCATGCGATTGGATGTTTCACATCAGCTTTCTGGCTAAATGGATATCTAACAGATGCTTTACATATTTCTTCCCTAAAGGTTTCCGTCAAGATGCATCTGATTCTGCATACCGTCTTCTGTTGTTGCCTGCTGGCCACCGTGGCACCGAGCGTGAACAGTGCGAAGTATGACCTGAGACAAGTTTTGAAAAGAAGGTAAGCCCGTGTGTAGATTCTTCATTTTTGTCATGTTTCGCATTGGTTTATACGTTTCTAACGAACACCGTTCCTCTTGTCGATCCTTAGCGTCTGGCCGCAGAGATCAAAAAGGGATTTGAGTCTGGCTGCACTGAGGACTTTAGAAAACAGCCAATTCGTCAGACCGGACGACGTCAAGGACAGCATGCTGCCACATTCCAGGTATGAAAACGTCACATTCCCCTTGAATATGCTTCATATTATGTCATTGTTTTCCAGCTAAGCAAAATGTATCAAACTTGTCCATCAAGGAACATTAAAATAAACAAAGGCTGTGATTTGTAAGTCTCATGCCATTGCTCAGGGATTAATATCCTCTTTCCCTCTCTGCCTCTCCAGCATTGACATCAGCGTGAGGACGAAACGCTCCAAGAACTCCATCAACCAGTCCAGGAGACCGGGCTGCTCGCTTGGCACCTGCACGGTGCATGTGCTGGCTCACCGCGTCCATGATCTCAACAACAGGCTCAAGATTGGGAACGCGCCCCCGGAGAAGATCAGTCCCCTGGGTTACGGCAGGAGGCGAAGATCAGTTCCAGAGAAAGTAATAAGCCTGCGACTAGAGGGCAGAAGGCTGCGACCGGTGTGGAGCAGCTCACGGCTGGACAAGCTGGAAGCGCTGCTCAAACGGACTTGAGCGGGAGCGCACGGGGGACGCGGCGACAGAGATTCTACAAATGCCTCAGACTCCTGCCAAGAGTCCTCCGGCACATTCTTTTCCAAGCACAGGGCTGGGATAGCAGTCTCGTCTGCTGAAGGCTGACCTCTGAGCACAGTGCAGATGGAAATACGGCGATGGAGCACAGTAGATGAACCAGTGTACCTTGGATATAGAGGTAAAGCCTGGACTGGCCTCAGGGATAAAGCAGAACCTCTTCTCTCGGGACAAATGGACTGCCCTCCTGGTGAACCAGTTTGTGGGATTTATATGGCCCTTTTAAGTACTGCGTGTTCAAAAGTGACTTTGGCTTTCAACAGGGAAGAAATTCAGAATAATGATTCCAGAAAGTGATACATAAAGACTTTTAGAGAAGGCTAAGAAGCTCGGAATCACATTAGCGGACACTGTAAACCTTAGATTATATGAATTGTCTGTGCCAGTCCATAAGGATTGTACTCTAACCTACTTGAACTTGTTGTTATTATTATTATTTGTATAAAGAATGTGCAATACATGTTGTTTTTATTCCAAGTATATGTATATTTGAAGAAAGTGATCAAAGATATTATTATTTAATAGTTTTATATGACTTTATTCTAGAGATTATTTTTGTACAGGAAAAATAATGGCATTTAAGGTAGTGCTATATATTGATATATGCTATTCATTTGTGTCGAGAATGTCTCAAGCTGCGGTTATAAGATAACTTGTAATGCAATTATATATTTGTAAATGAGATTTATTTTATTGGCCGTGAATGAGTGTGAAGCGGAGTAACATTGTCATTTAATAAACCATTGCATACAAGACAAACATCTTCCAGTCCTCTGTTCTCTTCCACAGGACGTGCAGATAATAAAAGGAAAGAGTTTCCATTGTTCTTTCTTCAGGTTGGCCAGTGGACAGACAGATGATCAACACCTGGTCTGGGTTATTACATGTTATAGACCCCGTGGGATGGACGGGTGCCAAGTGCATTCCTTGCTTCCGTCCTCCGTACATTCCCACTGCATGCAGTGCCATGATGAGCTACTGGAATTCTGTATTTTTTAAGTGTGGAGCAGGACTGTGTTTAATTGGAGCTCTGCGGGGTGGCTTTGCAGGATGTAGGGCGAAGAGCTTTGTAGTGCTGGCCCAGAGTGAGAGGCACATTCCTCTTAAACACATCATTAGCATTCCTGTCTTAATGAGAAGGAACTTCAGAAATGTACTTTTATTGCTGCACCCACAGTGCCTTTACATAATAAACTTGGAAAACAGACTGCAAAAAGCGTACTGCAAAAAAAATACGATAATAATAATATAAAATAATACAAATGTAATGAAAATCTCAAAATATTCATTATGCTTTATTGTTTTCCTCATTTTTGTAAGCGGCTTTGGATGAAGACTGCTAAATTTCGCATGATCTGCTTAATGCTTAAATGTAAAAGTGAATGACCAAGGATCCAAAAAAGATGTCATCAAAATGATCAATTCCTCCATTCTGTGTTGGTTATTATACGGTCAAAGTGCTATAAATCCTGTTTGGTTGTTGAGTAACAACTATTCTCGTTTCTGGTATAATGTAAACTTACGCATCAATGTAGTTTTGATTTTTGTTCAGTGATCTGCCACACATAGTATAATTACATAAACAGCTGATGATAAGGTACTCGCACAGGCGAGTATTTTAATCATGTGCTTGTATTCTAGCGCCACCTCGAGGCAACAATTATATATATTGCGTTCTCACGCCAAACATTTCTAAATTTAGTCGACACCTTGAAAATCTTAATTCCTGACCTCCAGTCAACTCCTTTAAACATTGGGTTACGGAGTCTACTTTTTGATTTGACATTTTAAGCATGTATGAATTTCCCTTAAAGACCACACAGATCGCAGAATTAACCGAGCATTACACTATGGACATGTTTCCTATGGACTGATAGGTAAACCTCTTTATATTTTTGTTTTACAGTACAGAAGCCAAATTCAGATGAACAACTTTGCTCGTGCTAGTATCCCTTCGCAATTGGATTTATAATATGATAGGCCAAGCGCTAAATAAACCACCAGGAGACTGCATTTATGGGACATTATTTACTAGAATACTCTTGTTTGCTCTATAAACAAAATGCACTGTGCTGTGTTTTACCTTTTTGTGTTTTTCATAGTTTTTCCTGTAAAAAGCGCTATATAAATAGAATTGAATTGAATAGGCCTTCCCAAAGTAATGATAATCACATTTTATATGTGGCATACGATAGCACTAGCTGTGTGTCCAGATGCCACTTCACCTCTTATGATCAAATACTGTGTGTTGCATATCGCCATTTTTACATGGGGTAATAAATAACATCCAAGGATTCAAAACATCTTATAGTACAATACTGCCTCTCAAAGGCAATACAGAGCAAAAACACAAACAATGAAACAGAAAGTGTCCTGTGATTATTAGTATTTATGTCATTTACATTAACTGCAGATGGACAATAGAAGTCAGGGAAAAAGTGAAAGTGGTGAACAAACCTAGCAGAGGAAATACGTTTTCTAAAACACTTAGCAGCTGGCCTAGATTTGAACAAAAAAATTAAGTTTTCAATAAACCTGAAGGTAAAGCCATACATACCATTTTTTAATTTGGTCTGGAAGGCCCATTCAATTAAAAAAAACGGACAGCGTACAATAAACATTAACCTCAAGGGGAGAGATGCATAGTACCAGGTTTTAGCTCAAGAGCAAATTTTCACCCGTAGTCCCTGGGCAGGCTGATGTTAAACTAACATACATAATACATCAAACATACATGAATAGTGAAATTTACATTGATCAAATAAATAAAATGGTAAAAAAGGTCATATTCACACCTTTCACGTACTCACGTCTACTCTTATTGACCTCAGAATACACACTTACACCCACACACATATCATCAATTTACCTTGAACAAAAACTCACATCTAAAGTAAAAAATCTTATTAAAAAACGTAACTCATTACAAAGAGAAAAAAATCTAAATAAAAGGAAGTGCCTCGTAAAGTGCCTTGTTAGGGAAGTTTGACAACTTTATAAGCATTAGACTCGCTATCAATCAAAAAACACTTAAAGGGACAGTTCACCCAAAACAATTAACATTCTGTCTTGTTGTTTCAGACCTGTATACATCTATTTTTTCTGCTGAACAGAAAGGACATAAATGTCCAGTTCTGGGACCTCATTTACCACCATACATTTTAAAAGGCAGTCAAAGGTGCCACAGAACTGCAGAACTGTAAATTCTTCAAAATATCTCATTTTGTGTTCAACAAATCTAAACTAAACTAAACTAAACTAAACTAAACTAAACTAAACTAAACTAAACTAAACTAAACTAAACTAAACTAAACTAAACTAAACTAAACTAAACTACACAAAACTAAACTAAACTAAACTACAAACACAAAACGACTACACGACTACACTACACAACTACACTACACAAAACGACACTATACTACACGACTACACTACACTTCACTACACTTCACTTCACTACACTACACTACACTTCACTACACTACACTACACTACACTACACTACACTACACTACACTACACTACACTACACTACACTACACAAAACACTCAACTAAACTACACAAAACTAAACTACCCAAAACCAAACTACACAAAACTAAACTACACTGCACTACACAAAACGACACTATACTACACGACTACACTACACTTCACTTCACTACACTACACTACACTACACTACACAAAACACTAAACTAAACTACACAAAACTACACTACACAAAACTAAACTACACAAAACTAAACTACACAAAACTAAACTACACGAAACTACACAAAACTAAACTACACAAAACACTAAACTAAACTACACTACACAAAACACTAAACTAAACTACACAAAACTACACTACACAAAACTAAACTACACAAAACTACACTACACAAAACACTAAACTAAACTACACAAAACTACACTACACAAAACTACACTACACAAAACACTAAACTAAACTACACAAAACTACACCACACAAAACTAAACTACACTACACAAAACATTAAACTAAACTACACAAAACTAAACTACATAAAACTACAATACACTACACGACTGTACTACACAAAAATAAACTACACAAAACTAAACTAAACTAAACTACACTACACTACACAAAACTACACCAAACAAACCAAAAAATATCTACTGTGGTAGTAACCCTGAAAATGACAAACATTCTTCCGAATATCGTTGTTTGTGTTCATTAGTAAATTAATACAGATTTGGCACAACTTGAGTGTGAGCAAATAATGACAGAATTTCCATTTCGGGGCGAACTGTCCCTTTAAGGCCAGTTTTAAACTCGTTTAAAATAACAGAACTGACTATTTTCTACTTATCGCACATCACTCGATTTTATAAGCATCTGCGTTTTCAAAGTATCCGCAGAAATCCACTCACAGTAGCTTTGTGTCTCCGTTACGTGGAGCTGTTCCTTCATTCATTTGATTGACAGCGCTCGTTTAAAGCGCCCGGGTGCTGAAACAGTTAACACATGTGACGTTTGGGTTTGTGTCTGCGCGCAAGTCATACATCGTCCAAACGAAAGCAAAACAGACCGGTCACAACTAACGGTTGATCCCATTTATAAACACTACAGAACGTTTTGCTTTTGCACGACAACATTTTAACCCTTAAAAACAGTTACATCAGGGAATAGCAGTGGCCTCAGAAATATAACTATGCGGTCAAGCAACTGTGCTCGTTTGCTCTGCTAGCCTGCCATGAACGCAGAAAACGCAAGTTTAACCAAGTTCAAGTTTGGTGAACTTTGACCCGCAGCGAAGGTAAATATCACCGCGTGACCTCCTAGCGTTAAAAATGCCGCACGGAAGGAGCGACGGTTCGTTTTATTGTAGTATTACTTGTGCTTTATTAAAACCAAAAGAGCGCTTTCTTTGGCGCAGCACTGTTTTCCTACGCATTACGCATGCGCCAAGTAGTTTGGCTGATATTATTTTAAAATACTTATTATGGCGTTATAAGCGTCAATATTGTGCCATGCTAATGTTTACATTCATCTCGGCAATAAATGACATGCCCGCACGTCACTGTTCGTGTTCAGGAGCCTCGAGTCGACGTTCGTTGTGTGTGTATATATATCGAGCGTCACTAGGAGGCAGAAATGAGCAAGTTGCTTTCCCTTTTTCCCCTGGACATCTTTGTAGGTTAAGGTTTCATAATCGCAGTCTGGCAGCAGGAAGGACGCGGATTTCTAACAGATCTGAGCTCGGGTAAGTGTTTCGATACGATCGTTAACATTTATCCGATTTGAAATCAACAATAGTTGCTTTATCTCAATGACGCACGTACCGCGTTCATTTCTCGTCATACTGGACGTTCGTTCTTTAAAGGTCAAGAGGTTTTGTCTGCATACGACAGCGAGCTTATAATTCTGGTAGCATTTGGCAGCCCTTGATCTGTGGTTTTCAACATCTTAACATGGCATCTGTTGCGATAACGTTACTGTTGGAACTTCAACCTGAATCATGTTTTATTTGCGACATCGTTGCTAATGTACTGCACATTCTGATGCATCATCGTCATCATCATCTCTCTGTCCAGGCCTGAACACATAAGATGCGAAAATTTCATAACCCTATAGTGAAGCAGATCTCCAGCCCCTGTTTAAGCAAGGGTAAGTCATTCTAATGCCCTCGGTTTTTTATACACTTATTAATTTAACTCTCTCTCTCTCTCTCTCTCTCTCTCTCTCTCTCTCTCTCTCTCTCTCTCTCTCTCTCTCTCTCTCTCTCTCTCTTTCTCTTTCTCTTTCTCTCTCTCTCTCTCTCTGATGTGTGTATTCCACACCATGACAGAGTATTTCTGGGACATCAAATAGACCCACAGGTGTAAGAAAACTGTGTTCATCGTTCATTATTTACATAAGCATTTACCGACCCTGTGCAGATTATATTACAGATCCAGACTCGGTGGCCATTAAGACCTGCCTGTAACGCATCAATCTCCCATAAAGCTTTGCACCACACAGTTCCCTCGGAAGAATACTCCCTCTGATCGATAAAATGGCGAGAGTACGAGATAAGGATCTATTCAAGCTACTTCCTGTCAAATCAACCTTGTTCTTTTGTTAAATCGCCTTGTAAGAATACCCACACCACCAGGATTGTCAGGTGCTCATGTGACCAGTCTCATATTCTCAGGTCAGACCATTGAGTGCTTTTCTGTAGACAAACAGGAGTCTGGACGGATGAGCTCAAATCAGCTGTCACAAGACTATAAGGCTTGTCAGTCAGATCAGGTGAACATACTTCCTCTCATACCAGCCGTATTGTCTATGTGTGTGTGAATGTGTTTCTGCTTGTTTCTCAAGCAGTTGAGACGATGGGATTTTTATTCTGCGGATTTAAATGTATGTGAGATAAATAGATACAGGGCATGCCCCCCTATACTGGAACCACAAGAACACCTCTTGTTCTGTCAACACAGCATCGGTTTCAGGGGTGATTACCTCTAGAATAATTGACATGGTGTCCCACTTGAAGCTCTGTTAATAGCCGATGGGATTGTTTATCTTCGGCTGAAATGATACGTGCTTGAAGCAAGGTCAGCGCTGGGGGGTGAGAGATGCCAGGAAGCGCCAGTCAACAGATCCGCTGTCCTGGCCACATTCCGCTCACATGGGCTGTTGGGTTTTGAAGCTTAGTTTGTTAGAACGTAATGGTGGATTTGACAAAACAGTAAATCCAAAAGTCAGGTTTGTATGTATGAGACGGTTTGGGGAGATGGAGTAAAGTCTCGTCTCGTTTGTCTGGGATTGCTTTTTGTTGACAGGCGCTGTTGACACAGTCGAAGGATTAGTAGCTCTGCGGACGGGAGGCTTTTGGCCTCCTAAAATAGAGAGAGGGACACACTCAAGAAAACAAAACTGAATTCAAACAACAACAGTTTGCCAGAGCGCCACTGGACATGGCCCACATCACACACACAGACGGTCAAACGTATACACAGTAACATATATTTGAAGTGCGGATGCTTAAGAACAGCCGGACCTGAGATGGCGGTGTCGGGGGCTGAAGGTAAGAACAGAGGCATCGTATGTGTAGCTGTGATTGTCAATGTAACATGGAAATAGGAGTACTTAAAGGGAGATTTCACCCAAAATAACAATTCTGTCATCATTTACTCACCCTGCCTGCACAAATGTATTTGTTGCGCTGAACACTAAGGAGAGTATTTGTAATATTGTCAGTAACCAAACAGATCTCATCCCCCATTTACTGCCATGGTAGGAAAATAAATGCTATGGGAGTCAATGGGGGATGAGATCTGTTTAGTTACTGACATTCTTAGAGATATCTTCATATGTGTTTAGCAGAACAAAGACATTTATACAGATTTGGAACAACTCGAGGATGAGTAAATGATGACCGAACTTTTATTTTAGGGTGCATTGTCCCTTTAAAGGGATAGTTTATCTAAAAAAAACATATATTCCCTCTTCATGTTCTGTATGACATATTTACAAAAGAAATGTATTGGGCGTGTCAACCAATGTTATTTGGTTACTGGCGTTCTTCAAAATATCATCTTCTGCGTTCTGCAGAAGAAAAAAAGTCATAAAGGTTGACATGAGGGTGATAAAATGATGAAACGATTGTCATTGTTGGTGAGCTATGAGCTATCCCTTTAAGAATCTGTAGTGGTCAAATTTATCATAGTTTTATTTCTCAATCGATACATCATGGCACCTTTTCCACCTATTTGTTTTCAGTCAGTTGCACCTCTGGTTACACAGCTGACCGCCACTGTTATAGATACAAGTTCTCGACCAGGATAACATTTGACGGGCCCTGCTCCTAACAGTTATATAGGGAATACGGATCAACACAAACCAGTAGCTCAGACACTTGATCTGTCCACACTCACACTCACAGCTGTGCACTGGCCTATAGACCGACTTTATAGGCCAATAGCAATAGCTTGGAAATGCACGTGGCATCCAAGGACTATTTATAACAAGCTTGTTGATGCGAGCCGCAAAACGTATATCAAAGGCCTTGGAGCACTGACAGCAACTGTGTGGCGGGGTATAACATATTTAGAAAGTTTGTTTGCTTTTAACTTGACCTCATTTTACATGGACATGTTTGTGGCTTTGGAAGATGACATTATTAGCAACCAAACGTAACCACGTAATGTCCTTTTGAATAGATATGCCTCGCCAGTTTCCAAAGATTGCTTTAAGTGATGTGGATGAGGAGGTCCGTCTGCTGGCGGAGAAGGTGTATGCCTCGGCACTCAAGGAAGAGGAAATTAAAGATGCCCTGTCCTTGTACACGGTCCCTGAGGACTGTCCCATCGGCATGCAGGAGGCCAAACAGAGGGAGCTGCTCCGGGAACTGGCTGAACAACAGTCTGAAGAAAGTGCCAAACGGTTAGCATCATTGGTCCTTGGACCCCCCCCAAAAATTCTGTAATGCAACCTCATTTTATTCTAACACCCTGTCAACACCGCACAAAAGACAATAGATCACATTATAACTATGGCGCGACGTGACGTGACGGATGCCTTATTCTCTGGTGTAAATGGGATGTAATGCTCCCATATGTGACTAACTCTCTTCTGTGGACCACAAAAGAAGGTATTTTGAGAAATGTCACAGTATCCATGGAATGGAAAACAATGAGGGCCATTGTTGTTCTGCCATTACATTTTTCAAAATATCTTCTTTGTGTTCTGCAGAAAGTCGTACAAATTTGAAATGACTAGTGAAGGATGCAATGGGTTAGTAAAGGATGAAAAAGAATCATGTTTACTTCATGTTATGATATTTTCCTGTATCAATTTCTCTCACACAACTTCATTTTAATCCTTATAGGAAGAAGAATTTTCAGATTATTCGATCCCAGTCCATGTCACTCCAAATCCCATTAAGTACAGAAAGAGTGCAGGGTGTGGTGATGCCCCCTGTGGCTCCTGGGTCTTCTTGCCCCTTGATTCCACAAGAACTCCCAGAGTTCCAAAGAGTGATCATCAGTGGGGACTACTGTGCAGGGGTGTGTATTCATATAAATCGATGCTCTCTGAAAATAGTCTTATAATTTCTTTAACAGCTGGTGATAAAACTGACCCTTCTCAATCACTGTGCATTTGCAGATAACCGTCGAGGACTATGAGCAAGCAGCTAAAAGTCTCCTGAAAGCTTTATTTATTCGAGAAAAATACTCAAAACTGGCATATCACTGCTTTCCGCGGACCACCACACAGTTTTTGTGTATTGCAGCAAATGAAACGTGGAGAGAAGAGGATGAAATTCTTCCAGGTTTGTATATGCGTCATAAAAACCAGACTTGACGTAGAGACTAATTATATTCTGTTTAGATTTATTTTAGCTTCTGTCAACATTGCAGTGGAATGTCTGTCTGTGTCTATTTTTGTTTGTTTCCAAGAATTCAACATTAAGTCATGTGAGCTTATACAGTTAAAAACATTGGATAGTTCACCCCACAATGAGAATTCTTTCATCATTTATTCCCCTGCATGTCATTTCAAACCAGAAGGACTTTTTTTATTCTACAGAACACAAAAGAAGATATTTTGAAGGACGTTTCTAACCAAACAGTACTTGCCTTACATCCATTGTATTGACACGTAACCGCTGAGACGTTTCTCAAATATGTTTTGTGTGTGTTGTAATTGTAAAGGTTTGGAACAGTATGAGGGAGAATAATTGTTTTTAAACATTTGTAATGGGGTGCTGGTTGCCGACGCGACTACCCTGGTCCACATGTGAAACGTGTGCTCTCTTCGGATAATTAAAGACCAATCTTAAAGACCTCTTGCAGAGGTTTGGTTGTGCAAGCTGGATGACCAGTCAGGAAAGCTTTACAATAGTCCAGTCTGCACAGGACTAGGGCTTGTAACAGGATTTGCGTAGCATACTCTGATAGGAAAGGTCTAATTTTCCTAATGTTGTACAGGATATATCTACATAACTGAGTTGTGCTGGAAACATGATCCGTGAAGCTTAGCTGATCATCAATTACTACTCCAATGTTCCTGGCTTTCCTTGAAGGTGAAATGGCTGATGAACCTAGTTCAATGGAAAGGTTGTGATGAATCTTTGGGTCAGCCGACATCACCAGCAGTTCAGTCTTTGCAAGGTTCAGTTGCAAGTGATGGTCTTTCATCCACTGTGAAATATCACTCAGGCATGCAAAGATGAGAGCAGATACTGTTGGATCGTCTGGCTGTAAGGAAAAGTGGTGTTGTGTGTCATCTGTATAGCAGTGATAGGAAAAGCCATGTTTCCGAATAACCGATTGTAGATACGCCATATATATATTGAAAAGAGCAGTGGTCCATGCACCGAGCCCTGGGGTACCCCAATAGTGAGATGTTGAGACTCAGAGACCACACCGCTCCATGGGGTTATGCGGACCTCCTTAAAAGCTGTAGGAAATGTTCCAGTGTGGAGAGAGGTGTTGATAATATGGGTGAGAGTAGTGACAACTGATGGAGCGACAGCCTGAATGAGATGGATGGTATCTAGTGGGCGGTTAGAGAGGATGACCTTAGAAACGTTAGCTTCAGATAGTAGAGATATTGAGGGGAGTGTGTGGGTGTCAGATGTTAGGACACATTTGTGAGGAGGCGGTGTAGAGAACTGGCTGCTAATGGCAGTTGTTTTGTTTTAATCATCAGCTGTTAAAGCTGACATAGGTAGGGGGGCAGTTGGACAAAGGAAAGCAGAGATGGTTTTAAAGAGCGTACAAGAGTAAGATGCACTGTTGATCCTAGAGTGGTAGTAATGAGTTTCATTAGTGGTGAATGAAAAGAGAAAACACTGATAGTCAGATGTGTGCAGCTTTTGTGTTCTGCAGAATAGAGAAAGTCATACTGGTTTTCGTTTTTTTGAGAATCTATGTTTGCATGTTATATTCACAAGATGATCCAACATTACCAAAACCAGAATAAACCATTGTATTTTGGTGTTTTCAGCATTGTGAACTTGCCTGCTCTTGACAGATATCTGCCCTTGCCCCGGTGAGGGAGAGGATCCATACAGCATGGAGAATATTCCAGAGAACCTCAACTATCAATTGAAGATGAAGGATGGCATCATTTATGTATATGAAAACAATGAAGCTCTGAGCATGAACAAACCACACTGTCTGCCTTACCCAGACCTGGAGACGTTTGCCATAGACATGAGTCATGTGCTCGCCATGATCATGGATGGGCCTACGTAAGCCTCCCAACGTCCACTGACATCATCCATTTTTGCAAACCTGAAGTAATGCTAAATGCGTTTCCTTTTTCAACAGTAAGACCTACTGCCATAGACGACTGAACTTTCTTGGATCAAAGTTTTACCTCCATGAAATGTTAAACGAAATGGCGGAACTGAAGGAACACAAGCGCGTTCCTCACAGAGATTTCTACAATGTCAGGAAGGTATGATTTCGTACACACTAAAGTACTTGTAGATGTGATTTCCCTTGTCGCCTAAACAGGCATGCCTGCTTACAGGTAGACACGCACATCCACGCAGCGGCCTGTATGAACCAAAAGCACCTCCTTAATTTCATCCAAACCACATATAATTCTGATGCGGACAGGGTTGTGCTGGAGAAGGCAGGGCAGAAACTAACTCTCAAACAAGTGTTTAACAACTTGAACATGGACCCTTATGACCTCACTGTGGACTCCTTAGATGTTCATGCCGTAAGTAACGTTACTTTGTCTTTGTGTTATTGTGAACTGTATCGCTTTAGTTTTTTTTCCTGTATTCACAGGGCAGGCAAACATTTCACCGCTTTGACAAATTCAACTCCAAATACAATCCGGTAGGCGCCAGTGAGCTGCGTGAAATCTACTTAAAGGCTGACAACTACATCAAGGGGGAGTATTTTGCACGCTTGATCAAGGTATTATGCTATTTTGTTGTTACAAACGTCAAACCTCAAATCAATTGTGTCAAAAAGCGCCTAAATATGATACTCATCTAAGAGTCTTGCTTACGTCCTTGCCTTTTTAGGAGGTAGCGCATAATCTGGAGGAGAGCAAGTATCAGCACGCTGAACCGCGACTGTCCATCTACGGACGTTCACCTGAGGAGTGGCAAAGCCTCTCGAATTGGTTCATTCAGCACAAAATGTACTCTCCAAACATGCACTGGGTCATTCAGGTGCCAAGAATTTAGTAAGTTTTGTAAATTTTTTAAACGTTGTATTGATTAAAATCAACAAAGTTAGTTTGCAAGTATACATAAAAACAGTGCTCAGAACTGTCTCCTTTCCTTGCACCTGATTTACAATGGAAAGTTTAAAATAATGATTTAAAATTGAAATAAGATATTACGGGAAATGTCGATTTGATATCACTGTATAGTTTGACACTTTAAAGATACTCTTAATACATAAAATAACCTTCAAACAAAGATGGCAATTGAGAGGCAAACATTATAAATTGCAGCTTTAAGAGGATGTTTTATTTTTTGGTTTCGGAAATAGTCTATGTTGTCTCACAAATATGCTCTGTTATGATTTCTTTCAGTGACATTTTCAAATCACGTAAGCTGGTTCCCAATTTTGCCAAGATACTAGAGAACATTTTCCTTCCTCTCTTTGAAGCTACAGTGAACCCCCAGAAGCACAAAGAGCTCCACGTATTTCTAAAATATGTAAGTTTATTGGTTGATAATAGAAATATTTAACATGGTTTTTTTTTTCAAATCAATGCAGTTTTGGAAAATTTGCACTTAAAAATAACTAAACTATAAACTACATTTATAGATTGTAGGATCTGAATTTCTTTAAAGCAGTTATTGGAAGTTAAAATCCTTCAGCACAAATTGATGTCTGTTCTCTTAGGTCAGAAAATTATCATCTCAGAAAATACACACACAGGTTGCTTTTAAGAAATTCAGATCATATGATCAATCAATATTTATTGAACTGTATTCATTGAAACGTCTCTTTAGATCTGTTGGGGAGAGTTTACTTTACCCGACTTGTCCCGTGGCTCAGTCATAAACAGTGTCAGGGATGTCTCTTTTTCTCAGGTGACTGGCTTTGACAGTGTGGATGATGAATCCAAGCACAGCGATCACATGTTCTCTTTCAGGAGCCCCAAACCTGAGCAGTGGACCACAGATGATAACCCACCCTATAGCTACTACCTCTTCCACATGTATGCCAACATCATGGTGCTCAACAATCTCAGGAAGTATGTGCTACATGATGTCTGTTCAAGGAATGGCTTAAAAATGCTTGTAAAAAAACACTCATCGGGTTACAACTGGGATATTGTGAAATGTTGTTTAGGCCAAACGGCTTTATCTCCTCACTTGATAAATAAATTCAGCTTTCTTTGTTATTTTGTCACAGGGAACGTGGCCTTAGTACCTTTCAATTTCGTCCTCACTGTGGTGAAGCTGGTTCAATCACCCACCTGGTTTCAGCTTTCCTCACCGCAGACAACATCTCCCATGGCTTAAACCTCAAGAAGGTAAATTAGATCAAGCTATTCACAGTCTTGCATGGCGAATTTCCACACGAAAAGGAATAAGGGGCCAGATTTGCAAAACAAGGCAAAATAGCGTGAGAGCGCAGTAAAAAACAATTCTGCCAGTGATTTACAATGTGCAGTATCTCATTCCCATATTGACACACGCAATCTACTAAGACTAAGAAATTAGAATAGGGTTTTAGACATGCTTTTTTAAAGTTAAATAATGCCACAAATATAGCGCAAACCAAAGTAAATCACATTTTGTATTTAAATACTCTCCACCCATAAAGTTTGTGTATCAAGAGGAAACTCCTATAAATGCATCAGCAATACGGTCAGTCGCAAAAACAGCTGCGTGCAAAAACGCCTTTTCAATACTATGTCCTTAAAATTACATTTCAGGCAGTGTGTAATGTTGCTGTGTGTGAATGTAAAGCCGAAAACGAACTAATATTTTTTTTACATTGATGGTACAGAACTCACAAAACAAAAATATTTTCTCACACTTATACATTTCAGTATTATCTTTCGTACGCAGAAATGACAAGGTACTGTCAAAACACTGAGCTCAAAACAACAGTTCCTAAAAATGAGAAAATTGGATGTTTTTTGTCTTTTATGACTAATGTAGTCCTCACGAACCAAGTTCCAGACCCATTATCGCTTCATCCCACCTTCCCTTTGCTACAGAAATGTCCAGAAAATAATTTTTAAAATGAAACTTTGTTCAGTCTTTGTTTATTTATAGAAAAATTGAAGTTAATGATATAAGCTCAAAATTGACTTACGTTAAAACATTGATGCTAATGAATGAAAATGAATATTACCACAATAATTAGCGCCACATCATTGTATAAGAACTATAAAAACGTCGGGCGAAACAACAATTTGTTACACTGTGTAATGCATGTCAGATTTTAAACTCTTGGTTGAACTGCTCCTTTAATATGAACATGTGTATCGGTAGATGAATTCTGTCAAAGATAACGTCTGTGTGTGTGGGCACATGTGTGTTTTTTCTTAGAGTCCTGTGCTGCAGTACCTGTATTATCTTGCTCAAGTGCCCATTGCCATGTCTCCTCTGAGTAACAACAGTCTGTTTCTGGAATACTCCAAGAGCCCCTTAAGGGAGTTTCTACATAAGGGTCTGTGCGTGTCTCTCTCCACTGATGACCCTTTGCAGTTCCACTACACAAAGGTCAGACACACAACCATCCCATAATCGCATGAATGTCCTAAGTCATGCCAAGCCGCTCCTATACGTATAACTAAGATATCTGTGTCCCCATCAATGGACGATAACATTGTTTACTCTGAGCTCACACACTCCAGTTACATTTTTTTTCAAAGTTTGGTGGATTTATATTGGCTGTCAGTGATTTATCATTCATCAGCAAACGCTTTAGAATTACAAATTCTGTATTTTTTTCCTGTAGTGTTACAGTTAGGGAGGGTGTGAACTCCGCCGATCCTTTCGATTTAAAACGATGTTTACAGGGCCAGGCATTTTTATCCCTCCGCCGCATGCCCAACATGCAACAAACCAATGGAATAGGGAAGGGAATGTAGCCCACCCTACATTTTTTACTAATATCAGAAGCCGTTTCACTCAGGATACACGTCACGATGCGTAAAGGAAGACAATCGCATCTTCTGTTTCACGGTGACTTTAAAGTCACACATTCGGTGGCTTCATATCTACTTACCCTTTAATTGTTTTGTGTACCGCATACTGCAGGAGGCTTTGATGGAGGAGTATGCCATCGCAGCCCAGCTCTGGAAGCTAAGCACATGTGACGTGTGCGAGATCGCCAGGAACAGCGTCTTACAGAGTGGCCTTTCCCATGAGGTAGTGCTCTCTTATTCATTTATGCAAATATTTCAAAAGCACAGCACTAAAGTGTCTTCGCTCTTTCAACAGGACAAAAAGCACTTCATCGGGGCAAATTATCTGAAGGAAGGCCCTGAGGGAAACGACATTCGGCGGACGAACGTCGCCCAGATCCGCATGGCCTACAGGCACGAGACGCTGTGTAATGAACTCAGTTTCCTTGTGGATGCAGTAAAATCAGAGGTCAACGGATCAGAGTAGTTTTTTCACATAGTCTCGCAGAACGTGATCATGCATGGTTGCTTTCTTCTATACAGTAGCATTGTATGCACAGGGACTTGGATTTAATGCACTTATGATAAACTTGCCCTGCTTTATTTCTCAGATTTACCCAGCCTTCGCACATACACTGTTGCCTGCATATGCGATGTTTTCAACGTTAAGTTGGCCTTTCAAAAAAGGATGGGTATTACATGATATTACTTCAGAGGGGCTCTGCCTACCCCCTGTGGAGATTTATGAGTCATATCCTCCGTTCAATATGTCCGTTCAATATATATAAAGATGTTGGCAATGAATAATGTCTGAGTCATTCTGCTTTCTCTAACAATCTGCAGTGTCAGACATTAGAAGAAATAGCCATAGTGTATTCGGAGATATGAATAGTTTAAGATGTACGGTCAAATCAGAGCTGTGAACTACAGATCTTCCTTTATTCACTGTCCTGTCCATGATGGAAAAAACATGGTTGCAACTCGAATGTAGGATATACTGTAGATTCATGTTTGTATAAAATTATATATTGTTTGGATTAAATGTTTTTTTATTGTGTGAAAACGCAGTGCCTAAACATATGCAAAAGAATATGCGGATTATACACAGTTAAAATTTTCACAGCGACAAACAGAATATATTTAGTTTTTTTGTTGTTGTATGTATTGCAAATTATTTTTTAACTGCCATTTAATATATAAATATAAAAATATATAATGACAATGCCGTGTTCTGTTTGTTTTCTTATTTAATAAATTCACTTTTTTGTGTCTCGTACAGTCACGCACGTTCAGTTGTACCTTGCTTGTATCTTCATTGCAAGTGTTTAGAACTGCTTGGCTATTTAAAAAAAAAAAGCAGTTATGATGTGAAATAAATATGCCAGAAGTGACATCACAGATCCTTCCCTGTGCCACCTTGCCAGATTTAGCCACATCCCATCCAAAACAAATCTGTTTCTTAACCCCTAGGGGAACAAAATCTGAAAAGCAAATCAAATCGCTTAAACAGCCTGCATTGCATCAATTCATGCAAATATGACTCTTTAATTTCTAGGGTGATCTATATGAAAGTTTGTTATATTAACCCGGATCTAGATTTTTATATTTTTTGATTTTATGGTTTACTTAATCCTGTTGTTTTACAGTGGAATTTGTATTGTATTATATGATCATATTTGAGATGTGAATGTATGTAAATCATTTTAATTTTGTATTTTATTTCTCATGCTTAGTTCTTATTCAACCTTTTATTTATAGTTTTTTAACCTATTTTAGATTTTTGAAATGCGCACATTCAAGCTTGTGTCTTGTTCTTCACCCTGTTTTTTGTCTTTGATTGCACTGTGTCTTGATGTCTCGTATAGCACCTTGGTCCTGAAGAAACATTGTACAAACTGTAAACGGTTGAAATGACAAAGTTACTTTGACTTCACAGTTACAGACATAATCTACCTCTCTCACGCTGACATACACCCTCAAAAATAAAGGCCCAGAACCTTTTTGGTCTAAATGGTTCCATTAAGAACCATAAATGGCATCTTATATGGGAGGAAACCTTTTAAGCACTTTTCTAAAGAGTGTACATTGAATAGCATATGATACATCTGCACATTTTCTCAATCTAGGTTTACATAAAGACAAAATAGGTTACTTTATCAGTACCTTATATATAATACTATATAAGACCACACTTGGCGATAATATCATTTATACAGTATAGTATTTCATGAGATGTTTGCGAATATTTTCAGTATTTTCGGAATACTACGCTTACTGAGACTGAGTAATAGTGTAACACATTCAGTTTTTACATTCAAATATGATCCGTGACAAGTAATCCTGTTTGGTTTATCATTAGAGATGCAACTATACTATATCAAAATGTTGTAAATCTATTTCAAATATATTCTCGAAATAAAATAACTAACAGAAATGCAAGTGTTGCAACCATCCATGGTCTTCCCAATATTTATTACTCGATACATTTTGAAAATGTGGACTGGAAGAGCAGTGTGTGAGGGAGCAAAGCATCAAAGCATCCATTCTCGAGCAAAACAACACTTACATTTATTGTGGAATTTTTTATTATTAAACATCTAACACCCAGTAAAACTATACAAAATATTTCATGTAATAACACATCAATCACTGCTCACATATAAATAAACACATCTGTGCAATTTTGTTTAAAACTTCAGCATTCTGGCACAACGGTAACACACTCCACACGTCCATGTTTTGTTAAATAGCAAGAAAAGCACTACTTTCAGTCTCGGTCAGGAGAACTTCTGCTGTTGCTGTTGTTGTTTTCTTCATCGTTCTCCTCCTGTGTCTTCTGTTGGTCTTTTTTACTGCAGTGCTCCCAAACCTCAATGTTCTCCTGCCGCCTCTCAGCATCACAGAACATCCGGCATCTTCTGTTTCTGTGGCACAGAGACATGCATGTAGTATTATACCTTTTGGCACCTTTCCTTGGAGTGTACAATACACTTTTTCTTTTAAAGTGACTTACATTTTGAAATGATAAAGTGCAAGAAATACAGCCAATAGGACAGCGAAGGTGACGGTGATCAATACGGCGACTGGAACAACTGTGGATCAAAAAAACAGAAAACAGTAAATACAAACATGCGTAAGTGTTGATGATATATGCTCAAAAACTGTGCTTATACTGTAGTCATCACTTACCGCCAAATGAGGCCGGGGTACCACTCATAGGCAAATGTCTCTCTACTTCTATGTCTTTAGGCGCGGGGTTGTGAGAGAGGGCAGGAGGAATAGAAATAGGAATGAGTGGAGATGATGCGGATGCTTTTGGAGTGGTTGTTATTGGCTTCTCTGTGCTCTCTTGATCTGCGGTCATGGCCTGATTTTGGATCTCAAAATCTGCAAACAGAACCAGTATAAGCTTGTTACATAAGACACAGCAATCGAAACAAATCTGTGACGTATTCCCAGTTCAGACATTCGCTAATTCATCCTATTCATGACCTTCCTTTAAACACGTCTAGGAAACAAATCTATGATGATGTCACATTCAGAATTTCCCATTTCCTTAGCACACTAACAACTTGCTTTGATGCCAAGTGACACTTGGAATCTTGGAAGGAAGCGCATTTAAATCAGCACATTTGTCAGACAGTAACCACAAACGTATTCCTATAATGAAATATAGGCATTTTATAACCTGTAATAAAAACAGGATATCTTAAAAGAAAAGTTCATCAAAAAGAGAAAAGATTCGGTCATTTTTTACTAACCCTCAGGATGTTTCAAACCTGTAGAAATGTATTTGTTCTGATGATCACAAAGACGGATATTTGGAAAAAGTTAGCAACTGAGATTTCTGGGACATCACCGACTACCATCGTAGGAAAAAATATTGTGTCAAGTTGATATTTTCAGGAATGCAGGAAAGCATTTTTCCTATTATGGTAGCCAGAAATGCCAGTTGCTAACGTTTTTCCAAATATCTTTCTTGTTGAACAGAACAAAGATATATACAGGTTTGGAATAACATAGTGGGAGTAATTCATGACCGAATAAAAATTTTTGGGTGGAGTATGCTTTTAATTGGCAACCCTAAAGACAAGAGAGTTGATTTTAAACCATATGATTATAAAATTAGGAAATTAAGGAAAATGTTTTACCTGTTAAATTGAAGCAAAAGACATCAAACTTTCTACTGACATCTGCCCGCCACAAGATAACCCCGACTTGACCATTGCCACAGTTCGACTTGACCTTAATTCGTGGGACAACAGCAATTTGTTCATCTATCCACCCAAACCTGAGATTTAAAAAAATGGAGGTAATTTGTAAAAGTACAATTGTAGATATTTATAATTATATATACTGTACATAAAACCAAATCACTGTCTTTACCTGCATGTTTCAAGACCACGTTTCTGGGATTCCACCACTTGGGCTTTGCTTGCAATAGTCACACCCAGATGCTCGCAAACATCTCGGGCCGCTGATGCGTCGAACGCGTATTCATTTCCCAGGGATGCTTGAAATACACCGAGGATGTGCTGTTTAGGGTACACTGTTCATCAAAGAGAGAACAAGAAATTCAATCATTCGTTTACAGTACATAAAAATGTGAAAAGATAAGTGTCAAAAGCAACAAATATTAAACGTTTTTATTATTATAAAGCACACATCTTTGTTGAGGAGAGAAGAGGATGCCATAAAGCCATGTGCTGGTTACCAAACCAGTCTTTTTAACCACCAAGATCTCCTCGGTTAGTTAGTTTCCGTAGAAAGACAAAGATAACTGACCAGCATCAAATAACCTAGATGTTCCCTTTAGTCTGGTTTTCTCCGCAAAAAAACAACAACCTATATAAATACTTAAATGTAAATATAATTAATTTCTAACCATGCTCTTTTACATACCAATTGTGAAAATTTCAATTTTGTAAATGTCACAAACAGCAAATATTCCACAAACAATATATTTTAGTAACCCACAAACAATTTTACCTTTGATCAGTTTGGTATCCAAAGACAGACCGCACATAAATAAACTATGCAGAAGCAGCAGCATCCACACACTTGCCATGTTGAAGAGTGAGTTTCTGAGGAGTGTGCTGTGATCTGCATCCGAGTGCCAACCGGAGAGGTTATAGGAAGGCTAAACTCCCCAGGGGCGCGGCCTGTGCGTAGAGGGGCGGTTATTTCATCAGTGACCTGTACAAAGTGTCACGACTGAGCTGCCGGGCCAGGGAAGAGGAAACAGGAGGTGCGCTGGCATCTCTGCACCGGCTCTTCAGGGGTTCCCTTCAGGCCAAGGGGAGAGGATCGCTCGGTGATGACTGAAGACCTGCTGACGCACTGTGCCGCGCTGTATTTCCATGTCTTGATGTCATAGCAGTTACGGTGAAGAGAGGAAATCCATAATCCAGAGGAAAACGTTGCCCTTTTATCCCTGGAGGTTTTATTTCGGCATCAACTTTGCCTGATACGTTTCTTCTAAAATCGCTTAGGAGAAAAATAGACACAAATGAGACATTTGATTGACTCGGTAAGAATATAGATTTGAATGAAAAACTGGAGGAATAGTCCGGATAATATATTCTAATCTTTGATGAGAAATCATCAGTTAACTGGACTGAGAACCTCCTAGAATATACAGTCTACATGATCACTATCAAGTAACTTTCAAAATATTCACCATGCAGTGTTTATGAAGATGAAGTCGAGATTGTTGATGTGACTTCTAGGGTTGTTTGTTCGACTTTGCTCTCATAAATGGACAATTTCCTCCTGTTCCCCTAGTGCCGGCTTATTAACAGGGTTCATTTAACTTCCTGCGATAGAACACAGACATGGAGACAAGGCTCTATCCCACTTCCGGCAAAACATCTCTCCAACACACACACACATCATCATCATCATCATCTCACTGCCAGGAAGTGACATGGGAAAAATGATTGTAATTCAACAAAAGCAGAGTTTATTCGTGTATGTTGTGTGACATTTTGTGTTACGGATGTGACATATAGAAATGCTCAGAGAATGTATCTGTCACCAATGCACTGAACAATCTGTTCGCATGTATCTTAACCCTTTAGTGTATAAACATCAGAAAATATCAGTTTATACACATTTAAAAAAAAAGGAAAATAAACATGAGGACAAAAAGGACACCGTTATAACATATTTATATTTTTTTAGGATTTCTGTGAATTACAATGTGCAAACCAGAAGCAATAACACTTGCAGAGGGGATGGCTCTTTATAGAAACATAAAACGGTTACTTTATTGTCATTTTCATGTGTTCGTTCATGAGGCATATGCAACATTACGGATGTTTCATGAACCACCGAAGGTTGACATCTGTACTATCACTTTTGTAAAAACGTATTTCTTTCATAGTAAGGGTGACATTTGCATGCAATTGCCCATTTATGCTGATTTTAATGAAAATGTTATAGACAAATTTATTATAGACGATTTATTCCTCATGTGCACAAATCCTGCTCTGATGTGCTTTAGATGAAATTCACAAAATTAACACTTCGAACAAATACCATAAACACATTTGACTGTTAAACACCTTTATTACAAGGTGAAGTGGCGCAACAGTAAACACAAGCACGCATGTGCAAATAGAAACTCTTGCATGCTAGTAAAAAGTACTCTTAAAGGGGCGGTTCACATTTCGTGTCTTTAGCGGGCGCAAGTTCTTTATTTTAAATGTAGAGACGTGGCACGTGTAGACACGTTTTCGACACATGGCGATGGAAACACTTTTCAGAGTGCCAGGTCATTTGACTGGAAAGGGTTTTCTGCGCTGTTTCAGGTGAGAAATGTGAATCGCTCCTAAAACTGTGAAAAACTCTGTATTAATAGAACCAGTGCTCTTTATATGCGACACAACACACACAACAGTCAACTAAGTTGCAAAATATTGCACTTAAGGATCTACCTTGGAATGTCAAATCAAATAAACAACAAACAATTGCAGAGACGCTTAACACACACCGTACCAAACAGTTTTAAATATCGTACTTAATATTTCAGATATATATTTCACAAAACCTGAGAATTTTCAATAAAATTTGAGTGGTATAATCATATATCTAAGTCTAAAAAACATATTTTCTCGATAACAAGAAATCCTTACTTTCCCTCAAGTAATATCCATTTCGTTCACAATGTAAATCCAATGCAATTCAATATCGGAGCACACTTGGTCCCTAAAATAAAATATAGAAATCTGCTCTTTGCGGCGTGAAGGACTCGCAGAGGAGTCAGTTCAGTTCCCTGGTCCCTCCAGGGATCATTTTATTCTGGGGCAGGGCTCTTGGACCCTACATTCAGTCCAAAAAACTTCTTTTTGCCCGGGATGGCTGATTTCTCAGTAGACGTGTCTCCACTTTCACTATAGCGGTTACTGAAGAAGTTCATAATATTGACAAAAATGAATAAAACAAAGAATACAGTGAGAACAATCCAAAGCACACGGTTTCGCCTGAAGACTTTTGGGAATATCCGATCAATGATCTCCAGTGCTTCCTCATACCTGCTGAGATAATGCAAAGGCATCATTTCTGATCATTATAAATAACACCACCAAGACAAACACCTTCAATATTATAGTTACCTGTTGGGCTTTCTGTTTTCATCAGCACCTCCGCTTATCTCCTCCTCATTATCCATCAGCTTCTCCTCTGCTTTCTCCTCCTCCTCCTCCTCCTCAAGTTCTTGGAGTTCTTTACTCCTCTTAAGTCCTTCTTGGAGCCTACAGTGGAGCATGATTCTTCAAAATATTGGCAGCCACAAACATGCATACTGTAGTTGAATAAAACACTTTGGTATACTACTATTATTTGCTATAGTACACTAGGTACTCTAGAGTTTTTGAGCCTCGCTATAGCACATATTACAGTATACTGCAGTATTTACTATAATTATACTACAGTTAATATTGCTGTTAATACATTATTATAGGATACCGTACCATAGCGCCCTGTATTAATTACATTTATATAGTATAATTACAATATTACATTTTAATATGGTGAATACTATAGTACACCACATTATTTTTCTTTAACATTAAGTGTCCATTAAAAATAAACTAATACGTTTTATTAATCTTTTGTGTTGATTTCCTTGTGTCAGGTTTTTGCACCCAGATTTTTGAAGTAAATTTAGGTTTAAGTCAAATAAAGGTTTTATTATATTATAAATGTAATAAAATGAAATAATCCCCCCCACAAATACTTTATTACATCATATTCTATAATATGATAAAACTGACCTTTAAAAAAGGTGTGTGCAAAAACTTGACGCAAAAATAAATAATCCCCGCCAAAAGACTTTGTGTCTGTCATGATTCTGCCTTCTCTTGTCTTGATTTTCTGGTCTAGAGGCAGAATCATGACAGACCCACGTGTTTTATGTGGAGAGAAACATATTATTGTTAATCAGGACATAATATGCGTTCTCTCCAGTCTCGTCATTTGGCCCCAGGGGGAAAGCTATACTAGGAACGAGAGGGGCGGGGCCAAATGACGAGACTGGAGAGAACGCATATTATGTCCTGATTGACAAACTGTAAATTACCACCAAAGAAAAGTAAAATCTTATATAAAGTGCTTAAGTTAGCAATGCAAATAAATATTCATTGGAATATTCATAAATCTCCATGTCCTCATCCCTTTAACATACTATGTCCTTATATACTGTATCTACAGTGTGCATCTGTTTGTTATTTTGTGTATGTGGTAAAAGATTTGTGTGGACCAGTGGGAAGATGTTACCCTTTGTGATAAGCCTCTTCTTCAATCTTGGCTCTGATCTCTTCTGTAATCTTCTCTGGATTGCAAAGAACTTTGCTTGGCATGGCTTCACTTTCCTGTTCGGTCAAACGGTTTCCATTGCTTTTGTTTCACATAGGAAAGAAAAATCAGTGCAGGAGCAATAAAAACTATTGGCATTACGCAGATCAGCGCGTGCCTCCTCTGTTTATAACAATGGGACTTGGCCCCGATGGACATTTTAAAAGCATCTACTACCCGTTTGGCCTTGTTTTTAAACATTTTATTTTACACCTTTGTAAGTCACAATATGTTCAGCACATTGGGAGGTCTTCAACTAGACTTAGAACAGCGTACATGTTAGGAAACTTGTTATTGTCTGTCTGTTCCTGACACCTAGTATCTGGATGTGAGTTTGATTTAAGTGTTTATTGTTCATTATTAATACAGCAAGCTAGCGCCTGTTTTTTCTCCAACATTCCTGTCAAAATGTTTAGATAGTCATGAAAAGGACATCAAATAGACTGCAGATGGGATTTTTGTGGGCTTTTGGGCTATTTTAAGCACACAGTCCTATTGTGCATTAATAATCTTTAGCTGGGTTTCCTGCTTACTAAGTAAATAAGCACATTCTCCTGTCACAAGACAAAAATCAAGTGTATAGTGTTAGTTCTGGCAGTACACGTGAGTCGAGCCCGCATTATCGCGTTGCTCAGGAGTAAATAACCCACCTCCATCCCCAAGTCCACCTCACATTTTCAATTGGGACTCGGATGTTATTCCTTTTCACAGTCTCAATTACTTTACATTATGTGTTTCACTTAAATGCCTTCAAGAACTAATGCTCCCTGCTGTTATTCATGTTGGCTGCCCAGAACAGAACCATACCGGCAATCTAAAATGTATGCTAATTGTCAATCCTTTTTTACGGTAGTGAACCTGACAGAAATATCTATAGATATGTGAGCTCTATTTCAACAATAAGCATGTTTTAGGAAAACTTTGATAGCTTTAGGCTGTCAAAGAATGAGAGGAACGCATTTTCAAAGCAGAACAGTATGAATGTACGCTGTCCTAAACAGTGAAGAAACACAATGTTGTAGTTCAAAGTTGTTAAACATAGACTTACGCCTTCTCGGGCACATCTTGATGCGTGGGATCTGAGGAACTTCCGTTTTTATTAGTGTTCGCCTCACACTGAAAATGTAGAACAATTTTACACGAAAAAGCTTTAAAATAATACTGACCTACTGAAATCTAAAGCTTTTTTTTGGTTCATTGTCTTGGTCTTGAAACCTTGTCACCTTGACAAACTACTGAATGGAGGAAACTTCAAGATAAAGCATCATTAGTTACATAAGGCTTCTAACAGACGGCATGAAAAGATCCGAGCCGGCCGTATGGTTGAGATCGAACTCACCACCAAAGGAAATGAACAGGGGGCAGCGGCGATGGCCGGGGTCTGTCCCGGGATGTTCAGTAGATTAAATTTAGGAACAACAGCCACGCTGACTCTTCGTCTGGGCAAAGCCTTAAAGAAACAACACATTTTTTATCACACAAATATGATATAATCTATTGGGTTCCTGTAGCTCAACAGGGCTCTAAGAATGTCAGGGTCATGGGTTTGATTTCCAGGAAGCACACATACTGATAAAAACACTGATTGATATTAGGGGTGGAACGGTTCACAAAATCTACGGTCCGGTTCATATTACGGTTCTGTGGTCAAGGTTTTTGGTTTGATTCGGTATACATAGTTAATTTTTTTCTCTTAAAACACTCCAGAAATACCATACATCAGCATAAAATATATAGCCTTACAATCCACCATTTAAAAAATTAAGTTATTCTTCAGGTCATGTCATGTAATCGCAAAAAAGAAAGAATGAGGCAGCTTGATTTTAGGCATAGAAACACTGTGACACTGAATAAATTAAACCTATAGGTGAGATTCTGATATAGCAAGGGAGGGGTTTTTCATTTATTTGAAAAGTTGCATTTTAAAAATGGACATGGCAACTATGCGATGCGCATAACCGGACCGAACAATACACACGTTTTGTGAATGGAACGGTACAGATTGTTTTCATGAACGCATCCATCCCTAAATTATATACTGTACATTATTTCAACACGAAAAATTGTGGTGAACTCTTTTTTTGCAGTAGCAGCAATTTACTTTTTAAGTTCATAAAAAACTATTCTTATTAAGAACCATTTTGTTTTCTGTGTTCTTGAAATGGCTCCTTTAATATTGATCATAATTGTAATAACATTACCTTCCCCATTTGCAGTGACATGGACCTTGATGTACGTTGAACGCCATCATCTGCATAAAAAAGATATAGGGCACAGAGACAGTCATATCAGGTGTTGTAGAAAAAGATCTCATTGGTGATGTCATAATGCATTTACCTCCAGTGTCCACTGAGCTCCCGTAGCACCGGTTGGAGTTTTGGTTGGCCAGCTTCTTGAACTCCATCAGTTCCGCATGGTCCTTCTCGTATGTCCTCTTCAAGTTCTCCACATACTGAATCATCACCTCAGTGGCCTTATTCATTCTCTTCTCCTGTCAAGGACAATGGTTACATGTTATGGAGCACAGAATTAAATTCACCCATACCAAAACTAGAAGCAACCCTCAAGACGACTGACAAAAACAAAGATTAAGCTAGATATATACTACCGGTCAAAAGCTTTCAAACACTTGAATCAAATCTTGCTTATTATCTAAAAACTAATTCATCGCAAGGTCTATGCTTCAATGTATGAAATTAGTTTTATAGACAGAATTGTGCAAATATAAACTAGTATAATTTTTTAAAATACAAATTGTCTTTAGAATGGATAACTTTGACTAAGAAATGAAAAAAAAGAGCAGCCAATAAGAGCTCAAATGGATGGGAACTCCTTTAATATGTTTAAAAATAAGATTAAGAGAAGTAAGAGAACATTTCTGCAAATTCTAGGCAAAGGTGATAGAAGATGTTAGGAACATTGGTAATCTAAAGGAATAGTTCACCCAAAAATGTAAATTCAGTCAGCATCTATTTACTCTCATGTCATGTTAATTCTGTATATGACTCTTTCTGAGAACATTGCTCATACTAAAATAAAACCCCAAAATATTAATATTGTCACCACTTGCTGAATACCACTGAGTGTGTCTCCCTTCATTTGGTTTACTTTGGCTTGCACGTTAACCTAAGGGCAAGCACAACACTAAGCTAAATCTATCACAAACATATCTTATCTGCAGGGAAATAAACATTCTCATGCACTCTTTTCCACAAAAGGAAGTTTTCCCTTCAAAACAGCACTTCGCCAAGTTTCTACAATAAAAACTGATACAGGGATTAGAGAGGAACATGGAAAGGGACCCTCGACAGCTAACAGGAAGTGTGACATCCATCTCACCTGCCGCACGGCTCCGACCATCTCGGCCCTGCTTGAGAGTCGGTTAGTAAGTCGATGAAGTACAGCGATGGTTTCTATAAGCTGCTGGTATAGTTCTCTCTGCTCCATATTCTGCCACATGGACACAGTGTTCTGCAACGCAACACCAACACGTTTGCATTCATTTCATTCTCAACATATCTGTGTGTGAATGTCGTTTATGATGGGCGTTAACCTTGATGGCAGATTTAAACTCTTCCAGTTCTTTCTCTGCGTTTTCCTCCGTCAGACTGCGTTCCCTTTCCGACTGTTTGAGCCGAGACTCCAGAGTGTAGTTGTCGTTGCGGAAGGCCAACGATAGCTGCACGAAGGCATTCTTCAGGAAGAAAAGAGCAACATGGGATTTATTTTAAGTAGGGAATAATGTACAGGCAGCCGGTTGTTATCGGAGAAATAAGCCCCGACAGTGTGATCAGGACCCGTTCGCAAAGCGTAGGATATTTACAATATCGTATTATGTCTTTTCATGTGACAACACTGAAGAAATGACAGTGTACAGCTTGTATAACAGTGTAATTTTGGCAGCAATTGAGGGGACAGCAAATTTACAATGTATATATATATATATTCTGTATAGGTGTGTTAGATCCAGGCCATTTTTATGTCCTATAAAACACACATCATTCTACATTCTGGATCTAACCAGAACAGGACTGACAAACTTGTGCCGTGATCAAGATCAAATTGTGCCGTGGGCCCGTGGTGGTACAGTGAGTATTGCCTGAGTATAAGAAAGGAAGAAATGTCCAGCCCTTGACCCCCATGAGCATCATCCTGGGAGCAGATTGGATTCACAAAGACATGTTTGCATTTCCCCACAGGGGACAGGAACTCACTAAAGCTCATCAAATTGCCATCCTAAACCAGACTCAGGAGAGCGGACAGTTGGCCTTCAAATACATATAAAAACAGACTCATTCTGGAAGACTCAGCGAACCCGGCATCCATAGATGACAATTCATTACATGAATACTATATGCAATGTGCAGAAACAACACTTGCCCAAGGCATTTGTGAGGACGTAGTCAGTCTGACCCTTGCTGATCTATAAAATCTGTAAACCAAAATATCTCTGTGTTATTATAAAGACATAGGGCCTCATTCATGAAACAATCGTTGTAAATTTATGCGTAAATCCCGAGTACTTGGCGCATGAAACTGACAATTTCCGAAAACTACACAAATACTTCGTAAACGGCAGATTTTATAGAAAAATGTGTGTATGTTAATGAATTCCAGTCACTCGTAAACAGGCCTCTGGTTTGGCTACATTATGTTGCATAAATGCATATTAATAATACTAATACGCTCTATGCTTACCAAGAAATGAATCAATTAAACTGTATCCACCAAAGCGTTTTTATAATAATACTCTTCTGAAAACGGCCAGCTGGTGGCGCCTTTGGGGGAACTGTGCGTTATTCAGGAGATGCGTTGGTTGCCAAGTATACGAATATCCGCAACAGTTAGCCTACTTGTTACTTGTCTTATTTTAAAGAATATTACTTAATATGAAAATGCAGAAACCATTAATATTATCTTCTCCATTGTCGTGTATAAAGGTTGGTCAATGTAGTGTTTGTCCTGCCTCTTCTTCACTGTGATTGGACGATTGTGTAAAGTAGGACAGTGATGAGCTCTGCGTTTTACCCAAAGTTAAAAAAAAATAAGAAACTGATCAAAGACAGGGCAAAATAACTTGTTAAATATCATTGTGATAAAATGCTGTGTCTTCAGTTTGTCTAAAAAATACAGAACGTTACGTGCGGTTTAACACATTATTTACACGCGGTGTGGAGCAGGTGTATACTTCTTTCACCAACTAACATTTTAAAAATAGAAAAACATTTTCATGAATCCTAAAATTCATGTTAGAATGATTTTACGAACGGCAAACATTTGTTCTGCTCGTACGTATTTCATGACTGAGACCATAAACCTTTTATTGAAATAGCTGATGTCATATGGTAGCCTATCGTGACCAATGATATAGGAAAACCTAAACAAACTAAACCACATTGCGATATGGACAAAAATATATATTTGAGATGAAAGAATAACGCAAAAGTAACAAGTCTAATGTTGGATACCGACTGGATTTGATAAACGCATACACACCTCAACTTCTTTCTCTGAGAGAGGGGGTGCGCTGCAATACAAAAGGAAAAATAATAAATGAAGATACAAAATAACAATGGAAATGAATTTGGCCGATGGTTTGGTGAGCGTACCAGCCAGGTAAACCTCTGTGCAGCTTGAGCTTGCGTAGCATGATGTCTGAAATGTTGGGCATTGCGTCAGATTTCTCTTTAGAGTCGTCTTCACTGGGAGAGCTGGGCAGAGGAGACGGCGGACCTGACAAATAAACACAATAAATACAACACATTTAAGATAGCTATCACGAATTGAGTGTTACTGTGACACACATGAAGAAACCTAGTGGTGGAAGCAAGTAGTTACATTTTTCTACACGCACACAAAGAACATAAACATATCGCATGTTAAGTGACACATAGAGGTATATAGATATACCTCAACATTATGCTGAATTAAAAGAGAAGTTTTATCACCGTTTTCTTATGCTCATTTATGTATTTGCAAATACATTTTACAACCCAAATAGCAAACAATTTTGAATTGACGAATTCTAGTTATGTAATAAAAAAGATGGTTTTCAATCCATCAAAATGCATTGTCCCCATTGACTTTAACTGACACTACATTACTGTAGATATGTTTTTTTGTTTTAACAACCTGCGGGATTTACAGCAAACCACAGATGCTTTCAATAAAGCTGTGCTGTATGTATGAATTTCAGACATTGAAGGTCACACCTCTGTCCTGCTCAGGGAATTCATTCAGGTCAGGGAGCGTTGAGCTGGAGATACTCTGGTTACGCGTCAGTTTGTGCTCCTGGAGGAGAAAAACACTACAGTTCTCACTTTTTTTGGAAAATGGGGTAAGACACCTGCTCCCTTTGGCATTTACTGACAATTGTGTTATACATAAGTGCATTTTGCATGTGTTAATGCATCATTCAAAATATTAATAATACATAAAAAATAAAATGTATTCAAAAACATTTGAATAAAAAAAAGTAAAAAAGCTGGATTGCCCCCCCCCGCTGGAGTAAAATGAGGTAAGAAACCCGCTGGCTTAAGCCTGACGTGTGCGCGACTGACCCCCAGTTTACCTCCGGTTTGTGTTTGGCTGTTGTCTAATTATATAACTATATATATTTAATTTAATTTACGTTAATATTAATTTGTATTATTATTTTAATGTACTGGTATCGCAGTCTAAATTCAAAATATTGGAGAGACAAGTTTAGCAAAGTAAAGATACTTCGCGGTTTCTTTAGATTGTTATCAGAATTAATCTACAGGCACTCTATTGTTTGTGAATGTGTACCGGAAGTTAAGTTGGGGTCACAAAAGTGTGCATGCGCAGTAACGGTTTATTTTTTGTTAAAATGAAAACGTCTATAGTTCCCTTTTTACGCGCATTCCATTTCCTGCATAAATTAGTTGAACCACCTGGTGGCAACCGTTTCTTAGGAACTTCGATCCAATGTAGTAGATAAAACCTGACCCCTGTAGGCCTGGAGAGGTATTGCAATATGTCGTAATGCGCATGCGTCAAAACCCATGTGTACGCATATTGTTTGAAGGAAGTGTACTTTGGCTGTGCATTCAGCTATACGTATGAAAAGAAGTATACCATGGCAATAATGAGACTTGGTCACAGTTGTCATTTCATATTTATGAATGAACAAATACGATTATTATTTTGAAAGCATCAGAAATGTAAAATAATAAATAATTATTCAGAATATGCATTCATTTTGTTTACTTACACTGATAGGTGAAGCTCAGAGCGAAGTTTTATAATTCTCCTACATTAGTATATGTTATCATTAACAAATGTGATTTTATTTACAGAATTATTAAAGCGATATCCTTTATATCACTAATGTCATTTATTCACCCTAATGTCATTGTAAAGCTGTATGACGTCCTTCTTCTCCAGAACACAAAAGAAGATCTTTTGAAAAACGTTGGTAACCAAACAACATTGGCCCCAATGACTTCCATTGTATAGATATAAAAACCACTGAGACATTTCTCAGAGTATCTCCTTTAAGTGTTTCACAGAAGAAAGAGTCAAATACAGGTTTTGAACAACATGAGGATAAAAACTTTTTTTTGGGTGAACTCTCCCTTTCAATAACATTTGATAAATACATACATTCAGAGCTCACTGTTATCCAGTCATAAATTCACAGCTCACTATTATCCAGTCAACTGTCATCTAACTGCAAAACTGATAGAATAACTCAAAAATGTTGATGCTCAGATGGGAAGTCAACCTTAGGAGAATTATTGGCGTCGATTTATTGCCATCTATGGTCAAGAGGATAATTATCCTAATAATTATTATGATTACTAGATTGGGGGGGTTGTAAAAGACAGTCTCACCTGGGGAAGCGTCTTACCCCTTCCTCCCCTAAAATTCCACCATGCTGCCAACTCAACTGAAATCCTCAACTAAGCCATAAAAGGAACATTAACTTACAGAAACAACACAGTGACTATGATTTGCCAAAAACAGTAAGATTACCTCACGTAACTTGGACAGTTTGTGGACGTTCCCGGGCAGCACAGGGAAGTCCTTGTACCCAGAGGACTTAAACAGCGACTCTCGTGAACTGTCAGAGAAGGAGAGACTCTCCTCGCCTTTGGGAGCAGCATTTCTCATGTTGATGGAGCCCACCGTGTCCCAGGACACGGCTCTCATCAGAGGTGGGAAGGCTCCTATTGTTTTGATTTCGGCTGTGCACGGAGCCTGCTGAGTGGGTGGCCGGGGGACGGGTTTGGCTACCCCTGTAGCCAAAGGTTGATTGGCGCCACGGCCAGCGGTCTCATCGTTTTTCTGTCCCGCTTGTTCAGAATTCTTCGCCTTGTCTACTGCTCCATGTTGGTCCAGGTTCTCCTGAGTCACGGCAGGCTCTCTGACCGGTACGGCAGTGGCGTATCGGGGACTTAACGTACCAGAGGACACTTTTCGTTTTTCGATGGGCTTCCACTCGACAAGCCTTGTGAAGGTCTGAGAACATTCGGGGATGGTTTTCAGTCATTTACACAACACTTTATGCACAGATTTATGTGCGACAAGCCTAGTGAAGGTCTGAGAACATTCAGGAATGGTTTATTTTTTATGCTGAAAGAGGAAGGAAAAGATCAATTTAAAGCATTGTTGTACAAACCTCCTGCTCTGATTTACTTGTGTCCCCATGGTCATGAGAAGGTGACACCTCCCGGTGCTGAGCACAAACAATCCAATGTTATTGAGGAAACAGAGAACATTTCATTAATAAAACGTCTTTAAATGACACTCACCGGAGTAAAGGAAGGACTCGCAGGAGGAGTTGTGCTGACGTCAGGACCACCTGGTGGAAAAAACAAATCAGTTAACCATCAATCTATGATCTAAATGAAGACGAACTCTGCCAGCGAGCATGCAAAAGCACACATTATGATACCTAGCTGCACGGGTGCAGAGAGGGAACTGCTTCTCGATGGTCTGGGGGACGAGGAGGGCGTTGGGTTCGGGGAGAGAGCTGCAACCAAAACACATTGTTATCCATGTTTGGACATGCACTGAATATCATTGCTTTTGGATCTCTACTTACTACATCTCTAACATTAAGCTGTGAATGTGATGTGCTTAAGTCAGTATGTAGTAGTTTGTGTGCAGGATACAAGAGGAACTCATTACTAAATCACTAATAAATCATAAAAAACTAAAATGAAATCACTACTAAGCTCTCCTCACTAACCAAAAACTTTGACTTTGTAATTTTTCTCAAAGTTACAGAGTGCAGCTGTAACACGTCAGAGGAGACCTGGCCCTCTCGGCTGAGGCTGGTTTCTCCCGAGGTTTTTTCTCCATTTATTCATCATTGGAGTTTGGGTTCCTAGCCAGTGGGCCGTGTTGGCTTGCTCAGCGGGAGTATGCTGTTATTAGATTAGTTTAAAGGGGTGGTGCAACGGTGTGACATGCATTCTGACTTTTTTACGTTGATGTTAAACATGCTTTCTTCTCATGCTTAACATGGTGAACATATAACATACTATTTCTGTGCTCGATACACTCCCCCAGTGTTCGTACAGGTTTCGGAAAGTTATTTTCGAACATGACAAATCGTTACGTAATAACTTAACTTAGTCCCATATTGGACAATTCTTCTGGAAAAGCATGAGGCACGCCCACCCATCAACCATGGAGAGCGGGAGAAGGAGCATGCGCACAAGTCACTTTCACTTGTGTGTTTAGAGAGAGAGAGAGAGAGAGAGAGAGAGAGAGAGAGAGCACTATGTTCGCGAATTTCAGCTGTGTTGTTTGTTCGCTGCATTTGGATGATGAATGTTATATAAACGGTGGATATAACGCTGGATTTGGAGATCGTTTGGATGAAACTGATGGATGGAGCATCGGTCCCAGCACTAAAAGTTTCTGGACATGAACTCCTTTAGTCCCCCCCACACACGTCACATGTTTTCGGAAATAATCGTACAGCTGTATCTGTTTTTTTTTTAAATGTGATCAAACTAAAGACTCTGCGGATATTTGAAAGGTGCAATACTATTCTGTAAGTACTCAAGATTAACATGAGATATACAGAAACTGCCTGAGTTATGGCCACTTTAAGATTCTGTAAACTCCATTAACATTGCTTACTCTTTCTATAACATGTACTGTATTGTATTTTACCTTCCTTTCTTCTTGTTAAGCTGCTTTGAAACTATGCCATATTGTAAAAAGCGCTTTGCAAATACTATTTTATTGAACTGAACTGAACTCAAGACATTTGAGGAAATATGAACACAATGTTCAGTCTGATAAGAGTAAGCAAGTTACAATACAAATATAAGACAAAGCTGGTAAATGCTGTATTTATTGCATAAAACCTGAGAGGATATTAGAAGCAAAAGTGTACACAGAAAAATCCCCCCACAGGATTTGTGCATGTACCGCAGACGTTACACTGTCTAGAACAGTAGCCTCACTTCTAAAAGGACTATTTAGACAACTTTACAGCTGAAATGATACATTTGAATGCTGTATTTAGACAAATCTACATCTCAAATGATGAGTTTAATGTGGAAAAGTGTACAGTTCTTCAAAATGAAAGCTGCAAATTACGTTTCTCATGTAAACTACACTTTTAAGTGCGTTACTGTACTGCTTTAAGAAATAAAGTACGGTCAACATTTTCTTTCCAAAACATTATTTTAGGATTTAAATGCTCTGAGGAAGAGAAGCTTTTTCTTGCTCAAGAGATTCTTGGTCATGCTTCATTAAAGTGCCAATTTAATCTCTTTTGTTTCTCTCAAACCTCCTCGGGAGAGATAAAACTGGACAAATGAGATTGTCAACACTCAGAAAGAGTACAGAGCTATAAAGTTGACCTGGAAACCAATGCTCGGATCATTTTGTCTTAAGATTTCATAAGAAATAAGATTTATGTTCATATTAAACTCTGTGACTTGCCCATTAACCTAAATAACTTGCCAAATCTGAGCACAATGTGACTTTATTGAGATCTCGCCTAAATCTCTATGGGGAATTTTAAAGTTGTGTTTTTCAAGAGAAGAATCAGAGAAACATGAAGTTAAAAATCTGCTTGACTGTTGTACCTGTGGGGGAGTCAGAGAGGCTACAGGTGGAGCGTCGGCCCCTGCGTTGCAGGAAACGATCGCTGACATTTTTGGCCTCCTCAAGCAGCTCCAGATTCTTCTGACGGTCCTCTTCAGATAACTTTTGTTCAGGCAGCTGATCCTTCACTAGGTCGATCACATGTCCCTCATCATCTGAAAAAAAATTATACAATTAATACAGAGCAAATCAGTAACTCAACACTTAATCTCAATATGCTGCATATGACTGTATTACAGATAACAATGAACTATGTTTACTATTTTAGGCCTACTCCTGGTTCCCATAATTCATTGCTTTAAGTGTTTCTAAATCCAAACACATCAATTATATGAATATTGTGAATATTTATAAACATTCGTGCAGTCCAGCTAAATGTAAATGTTAATTATTTTATTGAAATTCAAAGAAAATGGAAAGGAATGGTCACCAAACACCTAGAAATGCTTATTTAATGACAATTTGGAATGGTCTCCTTATTTGTACCAAACCATTATGATGAAACATAGGAAGGTTTCGTGGAACATACCCATTGTGGTGATGGGACTGGAGGAGACTGAGTTTCGGGACAGGCGAGGTCTTGGGGTGTGTGGTCTGAGGCACATTAAAAACAAACATTACGCCATCAGATTCTTAACATAACCTACAACAAACTGAACTGCTTTAGCACATCTAAAATGAAAAAAAGCTGCTTTTAAAGAACGCTTTTTAAAGCTTGAGATTTATTGGAATCTATTTTCAATACCTTGCTTTCTCTAGAGCACCGGACTCAGGTTTGCAGGCTGATCTTGGAAGCACGATGGTTGGCGGACTCACGGTTACATTCACCATCGTGCTTTCAAATGGTGTGTACTGCGAAAGAAAGACAAGTTTGCTTTACTGGCCGGCTGCAATATTTGAGTCACATTCTTGGAAAGTACAGAGGGTGTTAAATTTTGCATTGTGTTAAAAACAAGCACTACTGAATTATACTGCAGAGCTTAAAATAGCTTGATAAATGTTAAAGGGATAGTTCACCCAAAACAAAATCTGTCATAATTTACTCACCCTCAGGTTGTTCCAAACCTATATAAATGTCTGTTAAACACAGAGAAAGATTTTTGTAAGAATGTGAGCAATTTTCGGTTCTGTGACATCATCCACTACCGTAGTAGGAAAAAAATTTGTAAATTTTGTTGTTCTGTTGAACACAATCTATTGAGATATATATATCTTTTAAAAATTATATTTTTGGGGCGTTTTTGCCTTTATTTGGACAGCTGTGGTTCAGAGAGGACAGGAAGTGAAGTGGGCGAGAAAGAGGGGTTGGGTCGGGAAAGGACTCGAACTCGGGTCGCCCGGAACGCAACTGCGCTATATGTCGGAGCACGTTAGCGCAAGGCTATCGCCTCCGACTTATTGAGATATTTTGAATAATTTAGGAACACAAACAGTTCTGGGCTATGGCAGTCAATGATGTCACAGAATTGGAACATTTTTCCAAATATCTTGCTCTGTGTTCATCAGAATAAAGTCATTTATACAGGTATGAAATTACATGAGGGTGACCAAATGATGACAGAATTTTCATTTTTGGGTGAATTATCACTTTAACATACAGAATCTCTAAACATCCACACAAACATCTGTCGGTTAACCCAAACTTAAATTAACCTAAGAACGCTTTAGTGATTTTACTACCATATCAGACCAGAGGCTGTAGAGATTTTATCTATCTGTAGTTAACAGCAGCTCTCTCACACACCAGCTCCAAAAACACTCTTCGCTTTATCCCATGGGAAACATTTCACTGTTATAACATCCCCTATGGACGCGAGGAAGCAAAATATTAGTCTTTGTTATAGCCCAATGACACTGTTGTGCATTTTTCCATTCAGAACTGCCACTTTATATTAGGCCATTCTGTAACTAACTATTTTAATTCTTAGAAAATGCATTGAAGATAGCAAATAATTGTGATGTATTTCTATTCATCTCCTTATTAAACTTATTTCTTATATTTCTGACAACATGCTGTGTATGTGACCAATTTAACTTCAATCTAAACTGTTCTACAATATGGTCACACGTTAGATTACGTGTCATCAAGAAATGTACGACAAGGCCGAACTATGACACAGTTACTGTGTCCTTAAAACTGTTTAGTTAGAAGCAGGACCTTTATTTGTTTCTGGATTGTTACTGAAGTTTAATATAAAGAGAGAGATCTTATCGGAGCCTCAAATTTAATGAGTCACTGCAAGAATAACAGAAAATCTCAAATGAAACATCAATCCCTGACAGACTTTGTAGTTGTTTGAAATGAAGAATTTAGTGGTGGTGGCGTGCCAAGAACTGTTTGTAACAAGTATTCTTCCAAATAACTTTCTCTGTGTTCATTAGAACAAATACATGTAGATTTGGAACAACTTCAGGATGAGTAAATGAAGACAGAATTTTCATTTAATTTGATGGACTATCCCTCTTAATTCTTAAACGTAATCCCTAGCAGCCTTATACTGGATATCATCTCTACGGTAAGACATTTTGTGATAAGCAGAGGTACACCTGAAATGTCACGGGCTGGTCCCCAGGGTTCACCTCATATAAATATATAACTCACAGTGGAGGGAGAGCTGGATGTACTGTCGAGCTCCTCTGGAGAGTCTTCCTCTTCCTCTGGCAGGGTGGGCATGGCAGGGTAGAGAGCGGGCCGAGAAGGTGTGTGGGAGAAGATAAAAGTGGCAACAGTCTCTTTTGTGACGCTATGAGCTCTCTTTAGTGAAGTCTGTTCACCTCTCCAGCGATTGGATTGACATACAGTAAACTTGTTCTCCTGCTCCTACGTAAAGGGTACAAACAACACATGTATAGTCACAGTGACTTACAAAAAGAATACTGTGGCCATACCATGGTACACTGATTGTATCAGAAGCAATGATTTCACGCATGCATATAGCCCATTACATATTCGGGTTGGGCAGAATAAAAATAATCTGGGATCAAAACAAGATTATTATTTATTAGATAATTCAAATACATATTTTGTAAGTATTTAATGAGAAGTATTTAATTTGTTATTATTTTAAAGTCCCCATGAACTGGAAGTTGCGCTTGTTTCCCTATTCTGACGCATTTTTGAGTGAAGCGAAATTTCGAATGAAAAAAATAGTGGGCGTGGCTTGTTTCACTGCGATTTGAAGAAAAACAGCCTTTGTATTTTGAACTGGAACTAGGAGCCGACTGACAGTTGCAGGGGAGGGTTAACTGATGCTCCGCCCAAGCCGTCTTATTTACTAGAGTGCATTTTCAGATTTTAACTGAGGATTACAAGGGGACTTGAATTTTAATAAGAATGACACACATTGGTAAGCTATTTATGATAAACGCTGCACTGTTTCATGAAAAAATAGGAATTGTCACTTTAATTGTCAACTGGATGTTTTTGGAAGGGCCCAAGACAAATCTGGGGGGGAATTAGCCTCCCTGAGCCCGGCACTGCATGTCATGTTCCCCCTGCTGGCTTTTGTCCTATCGATGAGCTTCATCTTCTAGAGCGACTCAGAGGAAACCGTTCCCTTCAGCAAAATAACATTAACTGATGGCATATCATATACAATAACAACCCCTTCAGTCAGGACCACTGACAACAACAACATCATCTACATTAGCAGACTAAATGAGTGAACAACATCATGATATAGATGAAGCAGATTTCAGACTCCAACTCTGCCCATATCGAAGGCAAACCCTGCCGAATTGAAATAAATACATTTAATTTCCTTTATTTACATAAATTTGGCAGCAATTGCCTTCCATATCCCAGAGCCTTCAAGCTGTGTTCTCTAAAGTGCATTACTTAAGTGGACACTCAAAAAAACCTTTGCATTACCTACCCACAACAATCTTCAGTAGCAAACATACAGAACACCTTAGTTATCACAAAGCAACGCCTTAGAAACCACTCAGAAACCCTAATAATCGATCAAGCAACTGCCTGGCAATCCCTCAAAAAATCCTTGAATTCTTCTAGAAACTTCCAAGCAACTATATGCTTGTATGCATTTGGCAGACTATTTTATCCAAAGCAACTTACATTGCATTAGACTACACAACCGAATGTCCAATCCCTGGGATCGAACCCATGACCTTGTCTTTGCTAGCGCCATGATCTCACCTCATAGCAACATGGAGCTCCACATTACTGAAATCGCCTAACAACCACTTAGCAACCACCAGAACAAGCAAATAAATGTCTAGCAACCACTCGGAACATCCTGGTAGTAACCTAGCAACCACTCAGAGACACTCAGATCCTAGTAGTCGCTTAACAACCACCAATACCATCCTATTAATTACCTAACAGCTGCCTAGCAACCACTCAGACCATCACAGTAATCGCCTAGCAACTCCCTAAAACCACTAAAAATACCTATGCGACCACCCAATAAGTTACAATAGTACTAAATAACTTTAAAATTTTAGGCTTTGTTACCCCAATGGTCCTGATAAACTTTTCTCATATCTTCAACAGTAATCTCTGCCATAAACGGTTGTCAAAGGGACCACCAGAGAATTCACAATGTACAACAATTGTACAGATAAAATTCGAATAACTTGAACCAACATATTTACCAATAATGGGCAAAAAAGGTGATTTTTAGCCATGATGCTGAAGTTATTTGCTATGATCATTTTGAACACTTCTGAGTAGGGATGTCAAACGATTAATTGCTATTAATCGCATCCAGAATAAAGGTTTTGTTACTTAATATATATCTGTGTACTGTGCATGTTAATTTTGTACTTATAAACACACACATACATGTATATATTTCAGAATAATATAAAAATCAAAGGTTTATATATAATTAAAATTATACATAATAAAAATCAATAAATACATGCAAATAACCTAAATATATATACATGTATTGTATGTGTACGTCTCTGTATATAAATACTAAATTTGCAAAGTACACAGACATTTATTATATAAAAACTCGAACTAGAACTTTATTCTAGATTTGATTCATCGCAATGAATCATTTGACAGCCCTGTTTGCTAAAGGTACACTGGGTAGTTGCTTACTGTCCTGAGTCAAGAGGCTATCCCCAAGTCTATATAATATTCAGGTCACTCCTTTAGTGTAAATTACACTTTTGCACGTTTTATGATCCATCAGGCAAAAGTTATAAATCAGATTGCTTAAAATAACATTACATCGGAAGTATCCTTCTCTCTAATATAAACATGGTTGAAAAGCTATGCTGTGCAGTTTAATAACTATCACTACTACTATAAAGTGTTTCAACTGATGACATTTCAAACATTTTAAAGTTGTCGTGAGTTGAATTGGTTGAGCCCTTACAATACTAAAATACAACACTCGCTCAATTGGGGTCTAGAAGAAAGAACTGTGAATCTATGAAAGAAAGGTTCCCTAAATAGGAAAAACGTTCTCCGAGTCCATCACGGGAAGGTTAAACAAGACGACTCAGCATTTCTTGGGAAAAGGGAATTGATTCCAGCAGGGTGATGGAAATTAAGCTTAGGATTTCTCAGTAAACCATGTGTTTTTATCAACAACAAGACGCCCATCTCTTTGAGGATAAGGAATCGGACAAGGTTCAACAAACTGTTTGCTGGCGACTATAACTCACCCCTGAACTGTCAGAGAGATCAGAGGCTCGGGCACTCTGATTCTTTGATGTTTCTGAGTCACTTGTTTTCGGTTCCTCTGGAGTCTCACTGTTCTGTGTCCTTGCTTGACTCTTCTCGCTGCTCTCAGATTCCTCTCGACTCCTCCCGCTGCAATCCGACTCTTTGCGGATCTCCTCGCTTCCCTCTCGACACTTCCTAGTATCCTCCGCTTGGCTCGCCGGTGATGAATCGAATGTTTGGTTATCCCAACCGGTCTCTGACTTGAAGGGCTTCCCTTGGTTCAAAAGTTTTAAGACCTCTTTTCTATCACTATACTCTGACGTCCAACTTGGGCTCCTTCCGGAACGTTGGGTCTGTCTTTCGCCGTTCTGTTGCTCAGTTTCCGAGCATATGACGTCCTCTTGAATCCTACACGTTTCCTTGTGTGCAGCTAAGGTGCACCCTGACGTTGATGGGAAGAGCTCATTGCTTGCTGATGGATCTGACCTTAAAAAGAATAAAGAATAAATATTTTAGACAAAACAATCATGAAAGTAGAAGAACTAATTTGTTAGCGCTGAAGCAAAACAATAGTATAAAGAGACATTTCCTATTGCATTACTGCAGAAGAATGTGTGCTTGTTGACGAGTGGGATTTTCGGCCCACGCTAAAAGGGTTTTACATGTTACAGTTGAGAGGGAGTAATTTATTGGGGCCGTGGCGGGTGACAATGTAAACTCTGGTGTTCCTGCACACTCTCACTTCACGTCAGATGGTCTTTGTGTGAGGATTTTATATAAACACACAAGAGAGGTGTCCTTTAAGAATGTCAAAGAATGTAAACACTGACCCAGCTACATTCTCCTGTGCGTGATGTGGCGCGTGTTCATCGCGGACGATGCCGACAGAAGGGTCCGATAATAAACTGTTAGGGGTCTCAACACAAGGCAAAGTAGGGGCCTGTTGACCCCCTAAAGATGAAAAACCTGATGAGTTAATACAATATTACTGAAATAACTTTGTAAATGTTTTTTGGTAGAACAAGACAGCTTGGTGATGTCTGCATGTTTCAAAGGCGTACGAGGCACCTTGATTCTTACAGGGTTTAAAAAACTTCATGACTTACTTTCTTCTGCAGAACACAAAAGAAGATGTTCTGAAGAACGTTGGTAACCAAACAATGGCGGTACCCTTTCAATTCCTTTGTATGGACACAAAACCAATGCAAGTGAATGGGTACCACCGTTGTTCAGTTACCAACATGTGTTCAGAAGAAAGTCAGTCGTACAGGTTTGAAATGACAAAAGGGTGAGTAAATTATAGTATTGTATAGAAAGTCTTGACACTACCAGCAGTCACAGAACTATTGAGGCAAAGATCATGCGGTAAACCAGGATCCTGACCCGAGGAGGACACATCTGGGTTTTCACTGACCTTAAAGAAAAATAACATCACGCATATCTTAAATTATGATTTTTGAGCATGGGATTCATTGAGTGTTGTTTTAGATATCTTATCAGCACAGGCCATTCAAAACATCTCTGACATTTTTAAGCGATGTAATCAAAAGGATTTCCCTAACACTTTGACTAAAAATGAGTGTCCTTTAGTGCTGGGCGGAAGAGATAACAATGTTGAGAATCACATAATCAAAATAATCTTGTGATGTCCTGTGATGGAACATAAAAGTTTTTATACTGGCATGACCTTCATGGAAACATGAATCATAGTTTAAGGTTTTCAAAAGAACTGAATTTTCATTTTTGGGTGAAGTATCCCTTAAAGTCAGGAGTAAAAAAAAAAAACCCAAAACATCACAGTTCTTTATTTTGCTGAACAATTTTAAAGGGATAGTTCACCCAAATGTATTCGCAACTTGTAAATGATTTTGGGAAATGCTTCAGTGGTGTTGTGTCCATACAATGGAAGTCAATATGGGGGCCAATGTTGCTTGGATACCAACGCTCTTCAAAACACCGTCTTCTGTGTTCTGCATAAGAAATATAGTCATACAGGTTTGGAATGACATCACGGGGAGTAAATGATGAATAAATTTTTATTTTGGGGTTAAACTGTCCCTTTAACCCGATAAATACACGGCACGGTTAGAGCTGTGGTGTAGCAGAAAACTCAAGGAAAGCAATGAGATTAAATGGAGATCAATTGGATACTTTTATTTAAATCTTCTCAGATTTCTCTCCTAACCAAACTGAAAGAGCAACCTTACATTTCCCCAAGAAGAATATTGCATGTTGAGCTGTGGCTCTCACAAGCTATGCAACTTTGAGTCTAGCCTGCAACATTGGCTAATAGGGTCCCTTTAAAAAAAACTAAGGATATTAACAAAATAAACTTTTTGGTGTATGCATTGTTAATAGGAGAGATGGCAAGGATGCCAACCGGTACAGCATCAGCGCAGCGAGGTATGTCTGCAGCACTGATGTGCATGACACACGGATGAATATTACAATGTAATCCAATCACCCTGATTATTTCCTGTGAGTTTTCCCTCCCTATCACTCCACCACTTGCTCTCTGGTCAATGTGAATGGTCTTCTCATTGACCACAGCTATTTTTAGATGGTCTTTGGCTCTCGTAACTGAATTCGGAGGGGGGGGATGAAAGGTCCCTCTTGGTCCTCTGAAGATGTAAGCATTGCTTCACAGCAAAACTTCTGACGCGGCTCCGAGCGTCATGACAATGTGAAGGCTCTGAGCCCCACCAACCCCGGATTTACAGCATGTAAGAACACAACATGGTGGATTTGTTTAAAATTAGTTTGTTTGAAACAAAACGGAAGCAGTTGCCACGCTTTCAGCATTAGAGACAACAGGAAATGCAATGAGTGTTTAGGTGACCACCAAAACCGACTGAAGTGACTGACTGAAGATCCGTATTTACCTCAGCGAGTGTTCAAAAGAGCAAATCATATTAATGGTCAAACTAAAAGTGCAGGATATACAATATATTGCATCACAACAGGATTTTTAGGATTTCAGGATATAAAACACTATTTAAATTAGATCCAATGTGGTCTCAGACTATCTGATTACATCTCAAACTGCAACTTCTCCTGACCAGAATGAATTCATGAGAGTTTTATAAGTGCTAACATGCTGAAAAAGGCTACCGCGTTCCATTTTCACATTTTCACAGCTCACGGGAAACCTTGCTCCCATGCATATCCATTAAAGTACTTCAATCAGGAAGCATCTGCATCTTTTCCCTCCGTCTCGCAAGAACAAATCACTTCATGCAAAGAAAAACTTGCTCAAACTCTACCTGATTGGCCAACAAGGATGAAAGAAGCCCACTATTTCCTCCAAAGCTCTCTTTGCCTTTCTGCTCTCTCCCCAAAGCTCAATCTTCAACGTTCTTTCTTTTCCTCTCTCCAGCGTTTTTCCCTGCACCAGCCTCTCCGTGACTCCTGGGAGCTTTGACCATTTAAGGAGAAGGCTTCTTGCGGTTCTACAGGCAGCTACTGCTGTGTGTATGTGTGTGTGAGTGTGTGTGTGTGTGTGTGTGTGTGTGTGTGCTCTTTCTACTTGATGCTCCAGTGAGCCACGGGTGAAGAACGACTCCGCGCCGATCAGCTTGCTTGTTTGGACCCTTTCTAATTTAAAAAAAGTGCCAAAATCTAGTAGTCTGAGAAAATGTCTCTTTGCACACCCTGCCAATCCTTTTTCTCTCTACTACAGTGAATGTAATGACACAAACGGACAGCTATACCCACAAGACAGAGTTAAACAAGAAGGATCTTCACTTCTGAGAAAAAACATGTCACTATAGAGGAAGTGATGAAGGCTTTTCGTAACTCTGTAGATATGCAAATTTTGTGTGACATTCGACCGCCTGTTAACAACCAGTGACAGTTTTTTAGAACATTGCTTTGGTGTTTGGTGGTTGTTGATAGGAGGTTTCTAGGGGTGTTTTAGGTGGTCTCTTACTGGCCACCTCACATGGTCTCCATCACATACCCCTCTAACTTTCATAATCAGACATGTTGTCAGAAAATTTTGAGAAGCAAAAAAAGCCCTGTGATAAAATACCCAAACAGCATATGCATAACATTTATGCATTTTGCAGACACTTTTATTAACTCAAAGGGATAGCTCACCTAAAAATGAATATTCTGTCATCAGTTACCCGCTTGTCATTTCAAACCTGTATGGCTTTCTTTCTTCTGCAGAACACAAAAGAAGATATTTTGTAGAATGTTGGTGACAAAACAGCAGTGGCAGCCATTGACTTCTATTGTGTAGACACAAAACCATGCAAGTGAATGGCTGCCATCGCTGTTCGGTCAACAAAATTTTTCAAAAATATCTTTTGTGTTCTGTATTACATACAGGTTTGACAAGACAAGACGGGTAAACTGTTACTTTCTGCAAAGTACTCCATTACTAGAACAGCAACATAGATGCTTGCTTTAGCAAACACCAATAAATCACACAAATAAATCAACTTTTCAGAGGATATTAGACAGTAAATATTGTTAATATTAAATTCAGGATATTAAACTGGGATATTAAGAGTTGAAATATGATGCATATTAATCGTGATCAAAGTTGAAATAAAAAAGCTTTGCGTTTTACCTTGTCGATGTGGTCCTCTGCTCTCTTGTACCAAAGCGAGCCACCTGTTTGAACACAGCACAGAGAGATCAGGCTTATTTGCAAGTCCCCGGTCTGTCATGCAAATGCAGGAGTGTTAAAATAATCATAAAACAGTCGGCCATCCACAAGCATGACGCACCAAAGGAGGCGTAACACGTGAGTTTTCAATAGTTCATTTAGACTCCCATCTCTCTCTCTCTCTCTCTCTCTCTCTCTCTCTCTTTCTCTCTCCTTCCCTGCCTCCATATCTAAGGGCAACAATAACCTGGCAACCATTTACATAAGAAGCTTGATCCTCTGCTTGAAAGCACTTGGCTAACCGAAGGCTCATTGTTTTACAGCCTTGGGAGCCATGTCTCAACTGGACAAGTAACAAAGATTCATTTATGTTTTAAATTAGAAAGATATTCACCTTTAATTTGGTAAATAAAGCAAAGACCAGCTATCATGGCAATTCATGGCATGGGTTAAAATCAGGTTACTTTAAACAAGAGTTGCTTTAATGTCATTCAACAATAATCACAGACGTGTCCACTTTAAGTGTTTTAGAAGAAAACCGTCTGAAGGATTGACAGAGGGGTCTGTTATTTATTTAGACTGTTGCAATGAGAGCTCCTAAGAATGATGCATAAAGTCTGTTGTTGTGCTTAGCTAGCTCAAAAATAAGAAAATATTGATATTGCCATGATATGACATTGTGATTGGCGTCAGAATGTTGAATCCTGATACAGGATGCATGTTTCTTGTTGTATAATGTCGCTTTAAATACTTGAGTCTGCTAAATGCGTTAATGTGTAACGTGTAATGGGACCAAGGAAAAGAGTTTTGGAAGCCAAAGTAAATAAGACAAGCATTGTAAGTTGTTGCCAACTTAGGTGTTACCGGACAAATGCTTTGAGAGAAATCTTTTAACCTTAAGGTTCATCAAAACAGCATATGGATATTATTTCATATAATGGAGTATTTGAAGAGTTCAATGGCAAATGCAGATAACTTCATTTTCATTTTTTAACTGTGCATGTTGAGTAATATTTATCAAACTGTTTGTCAAAAAATCATGATTTTTGAGAACGTTCCCGTTTTTGTAAATAAACTATTACACATAAGAGAGCCTACACATAATGTTATCGTCACATAGCTGTAGAGATAAGCCATGTTTAAGGCTGCCAGTATGCCGGGCGAAATTATGGTACGTCTGTTTCACTTCACTTTTGACTACTCATTTGGTAAGCAAATGAAACTCTATTCAGCACCGACATTAGCAGAAAGAACAACGATGGTATGATAAGATAGAAATCCAATATGCACGTATGAACACACACATAAACGGCTCTTCTGTTGTTTAGAGAGCAAACAAACACAGCAGCTCTTGCATTTTATCATACGTTGCATTATGTGAACCAAGTGTTTCTACTGTAAGTTTGAACTCTAAACAGCGCTAGAAACAGCTGCGCTTGCCACAGATCTCCCTATAGACACAGCAGGAAGAGACACACACACAAACACACACACACAGCATGAGAAAATAAAATCATTGTAAGACTTTACTACTGGATTATACAAACAATACAAAAATTTTGTTTAAAACAATAAATATCAGTTTTGCTCAAACTAGTATAAACAAGATATATATTTCATGAACTTAACTATTTGAGAAACGTCATTCAAATTTAGAATTCTATGGTTGTGATATTGAATTACAGTTTCATTTTACATCCTACTAAAATAGTCCAAGATTTAAAGACATCTACATGCTAGTGTACATTAAGGCATTTAAACTAGTTGTTAAAGCGAAGGAAACATGCTATTTCATGCATTCTGACTTCTTTACACTGTTAACGCTTCTCAAGCTTAACATTGTCAAATTGTATGTCAAAGAAATGAGTTGAATGTATGACATATTACTTCTGTGCTAGATTCAGGGTTACGGAAAGTTTTGTCGAACATGGATTCCCGTTTCGTAACAAGGGTTCTTAGTCCCTTATTGGACAACTCTACCGGAAAAGCACCCCCACGCGTCATTCAGCGAGCGCAAGAGCACTCCCATGCACAAGCGTGACAGAAAGGGCACGCCCACACGTCAATCAGCCAGCGTGAGAAAGAGCACGCCCATCAATGCCGCTTCACTCGGCTGAAGGAAATTCAGCTGTGTTTGTTTGCTCACTGCATTTCGGTGATGAATGTTATATAAACTGTGGATATAACGCTGGATATGGAGATCGCTTGATCGTAGATGGCGCAATCCCAGCGCCAAAAGATGCCAGACATGAACCACACGCGGTAAGCCAAACTAAGTAATATGTCTGTGTTTTGTTGGCAATCGGTGTGTACGTGCATAATGTAAACAACAGGACCTTATTGTGAATGACCCGTTATGCAGGGATAATGCCATGATGTATTGTGTGTTTATGCTGTAGATACGCCCCCCTGCCATGTTTTTCTCACTACAGTTCCCTTTACAGTATTTCACTCACTGGGGTTTTTGAAATTTGAAAAGAATGAAAATGTCTGTGTAAATTTATACATTTAAAGAATGATTTAACATAACATGTTGTCTTTACAATATCACACTTATTATCCTTCTGGAATGTAAATGTCCTTTCCTGTTATTATGAAGTGCCTATGGTGAGCACACCAAAGGGCGAGACATTACAGTTCCTTGTAATATCATTAAACATATAATCAAAGGTGCATTGTGTCTCAATCACTCAAACAATACCGTTTACTGATGAAAGAGGAGCGAGGTTTTCTTGAGCGACTGGTTCGGGGGGAAAAAGCAAAGTGACGTCTGCAGAGGTGTGGTCCAACAAGAGATCAACAGGCACTGAACTCCCATCACAGAGTTCAGATGCAGACGACATCTTTCACAACACATAAGATAAAGATGTATTTGGTGTCATTCTAATTTATAAATGGTCACCTGATGTTGTTCACATACCGTATTATTTAGGTTACTATAGAAGCACTCTGTTACCTGTATGTTAGCAGAGACTGATGCTTCCAGGGCAATGAGCTGGTTCTCAGTGACTGCAGCACTGCTCAAAGCCTTCTCCACCCTATGGCTGATAGCCCCTATCCTCTCTTTGATCATCTTCTCATCATCCATAACCACATGGGCTGTCTTTAAGGCCTGGGTTACTATGTTCTCCAGTCTTCTTAGGGCCTCCAGAAGACCCTCGGAGGCCAAACGCTCAGCCTCTCCAGCATCTACCATTGAGTCTGTGAGCACAGCCGCATCCCGAAATGTATTCTTCCATGTTTCCAAGTCTCTGAAGGTGCTTGTTCCCTGGTCTTTGAGAACCACACTTACCCCAAATGTAGTCCTTTCCACATGAGCTGTCATCCGGTCAACTTCTCTCACAGTCTCGTGTGGTACTATATCAGTTTGACTTGGCTTAACCTTTTTGTTCTGACCCCTCCACCAGGTCATGGCCGCAGCTATGTGAGCTTCCTGTGCCTGACTCCTGGCCGGCATCTTCCCCTCTGCCAGTGGAGCTTTAAGAAGGTCAAGCTCTTTCAGTCTGGAAAGCAGACAGACATAACAGCATGGTACAATGCAATACAGTGCAACCTCAAAACACAGAAACAATTTCTTACAAAGTCGCCAGCTGATTCCTTGAACCTTCATGATGCCGTTGGTCCTGCACATAGAGTCGCTTTTCAGTTCAGTATAACTTTAAACAAAACCGTCAACAAAATTTTTTTAATGATATTTCTTACAGTCTCTGAGAGTTGCATGTGGAGTATAGGACACGATTCAACAGGTTTGAAGTTTTCAGTATTTACTCTCTGAGGGATGATGG